>NW_026575052.1:34486875-35092916 GCF_905146905.1 Nyctereutes procyonoides
TTTCTTCTATGATCCTTATATTTGTTTAAAATTTAAAAAAAAAATTATCTAGCAACAAAGAGGCCATTTTCTCTTTGTATACTGTTTTACTTTCTTATTGACAAAGTCATTATAAAATGGTTTGGTAATTTTATGATATCTCTTTCCCCATTGTGTAAACTGCTAATTTTAATTTTCACAGGTAAATTAAAGGGCTCTCCTTTGTATTTTTAGTATCTTTTAAGAGCTATAGTTATGAAAACACATAGTTATAAAAACATTAGAAAAGATAATTTAAATTTCTCTTATTATTTTGAAAGAGTTTTTGAGTGTAAAATAATCAGTTATTCTATTCTGATCAACAAAGACCTACTTCAGTATTTTACAAAATTGTTTTCTAAATATCAGCTACATTATTTTACTTTATAATAATTACTTTAAAACTACATCCTTTATATGTATTTTTATTATTATTTGTATTTGCTATTTTTTATTGTTGTTAATATTTGCAGTGTCATTCATTTGAAAATTCAAATAGACTAGAAGTCTGGGAGTTGGTATTAAAATTTTAAATAAGTAGCAGTATTTTAAAAGTCTTGTCTCTTGGAAGACCATGGAATACTTTTAAGGAGTATTGACACACTGACACACTGTAGAATGATGCCAGTGTTACGCATAAGTCTTATTTGTCCATATATGATTGTTTCCTATTGCATAATGATGTGATGCCCAGGTAAGCTTTCTCACAAAGAAAAGATCAATGGTATTATTGAAAGTCTCATAGAAAAAACCCTGCAAATCCAAAGAAGGGTGTTTATTAGACATAGTAGATCACTTAGTGACTCCATTCTCAAAAGCTTTAAATAATCTATTAAAATCATGAAGGCAAATGAAGAATCTATAATATATCCTTTGTGTTATTTTTAAAAAATGACTGATAAAGAAGCTATGCCTTGAATCCAATTTTTTAATTTTTATGAAAATGACCTCTATGGGAGGCAAATATCCTCAAAGACTTAGTCTCTAAGGAGAAAGCATCACAAGCTACAGGTTCAAGGCTACAAAGGATCAACTAGGGTGCTGGTATCAAATGCAAAGATTTGACAGTGCAAAGTTTTCTGGCTATAAAATTACCTAAGTTTTCATTGGTCTGCCCCAACCCTATTTTCCTCATAAATTGTGTTTTCTTCATAAGTAGTTTTACACAATGCAGGGGTTTTCACAGAATGCATTTATTACATTTCAACAGAAAGCTTGTGTGTATCAGAAAGCTTTTCTCAGAACGAGAAAAGGAAGGTAGGGTCATGGCAGAAACAGAGAGGAGTTGAAGTTCAAATGGCAAGCTGGTCAGGATCCCTGGGTGGCTCAGCGGTTTAGTGCCTGCCTTTGGCCCGGGGCATGATCCTGGCTGGAGTCCCGGGATCAGGTCCCATACTGGGCTCCCTACATGGAGCCTGCTTCTCCCTTTGCCTGTGTCTCTGCCTCCCTCTCTCTGTCTTTCATGAATAAATAAATAAAATATTTAAAAATAAAAAACAAACCCCAGAAAACAAATGGCAAGCTGGTAAGCTGAGGTTTTCTGCATTAGAATAGGGGACATCAGCCTGGGTATGAGGTAAGGGTCATTTCTACTGTGAAGGAATAGCTAAACGGAAATGACAATTAATGCTATCAATGCTAAGATAAGACAAATGCTAGCCTAGAATTCCATATTCAATTAAAATATTTTTAAAATGAGGGTAAAATAAATTTTAAAAATCGAAGAACAACAGTCCTTTGGGGCACTTGAGTGGCTCATTCGGTTAAATGTCCAGCTCTTGATTTTGGCTCAGCTCATGATCTTAGGTCGTGAGATTGAGCTCCACATCAGGCTCTGTGCTCACCAGGGAGTCTGCTTGAGATTTTCTGTCTCCCTCTCCTTCTGTCCCTTCCCCCTCCTCTATCTCTCTAAAATCAATCAATCAATCAATCAATCTTAAAAAAAAAATCCCAGAATCTCTTGCTAAATTCACTCTGGAAGGATCCATGTCAAGAAGAAAGAAATTGAATTCAGAAAATAGTGCTGGAACATAAGAAAGAGTTGATCAACGTATTGATATGTTTAAAAAAAAAACACTGATTATCAAGTTTTGGGCAGTGAGTGATTCAGAAGCTTTTACGTTTTTGTAGGCAGGAAAATTTCTCTCTGAAAATTAGCAAACCGATTCAGGGACACAAACTTTTAATTTTGCCAAGTAGAAACATTTTGTCAAGACTGCCATTAACACACACACACTCTGCCCTCAGGAACTGTACAGTCTTTTGTGACACCTAAAAAGTAAAAAAAGAACCATACAGTCTTTTGTGACACCTAAAAAGTAAAAAGTAATAAATAACAAGAGTCTGTTAAAATTAAAAATTTTAGTTTCATGAAAAAAATCTAACCACATTGATAACACTCTTCTAATTTTGTCGCCAAATATTAAAAACTCCATAGAGCAGTACCAATCTCTGTCTGATTGTACCCTACTTTCTCCCTGGTTTCTATAAATTCTTTGATAGTCTTATTTTTTCATAATATAATGCCTGGTGAATAGTAGACGCTCAAGAAGTATTCTTGAATGAATGGGAAATAATGTTTTGTTTTATCCAGGCAATCCTCCCAATTGGTTACAAGTTGAGCCCATGAAATGAGAGAGTCCATTTCCAATTTTCAGTGTCATGTAACAGAAATTTCCCTTAGTGAAGACTGTTGATGACTTCCCTCACCTTCCTTAAACTCTAGAGCAAGCACAGAAACCAAAATTTCTCCTAGAGAGTAGGGTTAGAGAAAGGAATCTCCCCAACACAGGCAATGGTTTATTAGTTCATAGAAGTTATAAAATAATCTTAATAAATCTTAACTTCTCCTGTAAAAAATTAGGAGTATCTGAAAGAGAACTATGTTTTTCTAGAGCTAAGCTGGCGGGTAGTCAAAAATCATCAATCTATCTCACTAACTATACTCTATGTTATTTATTTTATGTAGGAATATTAATCCATCTAATATGTTGGTGGTTATACAAATTCCCTAGGAGCCAAAAAATTTCAGAAGGCATTTAACTTGTTAGTGAAAAACTTGGGACCTAACTTAGGATGCTTATTTGGCAACTGATATACTTATGCATATACCTCTGTAAATATATCATCCATGTTCTAGGATCCAACAGTTTAAAGAAGGGTATTTTGGAATGTTTGGAAATGTTCTCCGGGAGCCTGAGTGGCCCACTCAGTTAAGCATTTGACTTTTGATTTGGGCTCAGGTTGTGATCTCTGAGTCATGGGATTGAACCCCACATGGGGCTTTGTGCTCAGGAGGATTCTGCTTGAGGTTCTTTCCTTCTCCCCTCCTCCCTCTCTACCCCTCCTCCCAACTCATGCATGCACTTTCTCTCTCTCTAAATTAAATAAATTAAAATCTTTTTTAAAAAGAAGAAAGTATTCTCAAGTTCTTTCAGGAAGTGTACCTCTTGCTATCTTAGTATAAAATAAGATTTTCTTAGTTTCTATCTTTTAAGTGAATTTTTTTTTATCTTGGGAAATCTTAATTGAGATGTCATGATCTTTATTATTCAAGCTGACATTCTAGATAAGAGATATATTTGAAAAATCTTCAGAGCCTTTTCTGAGACTAGTTTTACATCTTGGGAGTATTTCCTCTACATAAATTTACAGTCTCATGCTTCAAACAGTAATTTGTAGGAAGTTAATGCCCTAGCAAAATTCCAATCCCCAGGAGCCCACTAGGTAATAAAGTTCTCTTAGCAGTGGGAATCTACCTTTCAAAATGTGTTATTCTCTATAGGATAATAAGGCTCTATCAAGGGCTGTACTATGAATCTTGAGATTAAAGCTTTGAAAAAATATCTTGAGCATTTGCTGTTTTGGGTAGAGATTTTCAAGGCACTTTAGGAAAAAAGTTTTTGTAAGTTGACCTCATAGTAGTATGTTTTCCTAATAGATGCTTTGAACATTTTCCCGTTCAATGATAGAATTTTCATTTCACAGTGTATCTAAACTTCAGGCTTCTTTTACTTCTGTCTAAAGTTAAGACTTAGACCTAATAAAAATCATAAAAGATCAGTAGTAGAGTCCAGGATTATGGATTTTTTTTGTAATCTCTTAATACATTTTTTAAGCAATGCTTCTCTGTTTTAGCAAACACAGTTTTTCTTTGAATATGGCTGTTTTTGATGTATGGGATAGTATTTTAAGACCCTAAAATGTTAGTACTACTGTTTTTCTAATATCAAACTGAAATAATATATTTAGGAACATATATATTAAGAAACCATCTCCTATAGGAAAGGAACACTAAAATAGTTATTTATACTCATAAAACAGAAACTGAAACTTTGAAAGAAAGTAGAATTTGCAGTAAATTGAGTTGTAAGAACAGGAAAATTATGTTTATATTATGATCTACAAGTACATGTTGTTTTTCTTTTTTTTTTAATATTTTATTTATTTATTCTTGTGAGAGAGACAGAGAGAGAGAGACAGGCAGAGGGAGGAGCAGGCTCCAGGCAGGGAGCCCAACGTGGGACTAGATCCCCAGGCTCCAGGATCATGCCCTGGGCTGAAGGCGGTGCTAAACCGCTGAGCCACCTGGGCTGCCCCTTGTTTTTCTTTTATAATGTTTTAACTCTCTTCTAGCTCAATAATTCTCCAAATAGAATTTAAAGTAGATATCGAGTAGATTTATTCAGAAACATTTTAGAAGCCTAATAGAGGGGCACCTGGGTGGCTCAGTTGGTTAAGCATCTGCCTTTGGCTCAGGTCATGATCTTGGGATCCTGGGATCCAGCCCCAAGTGGGGCTCCCTGCTCAGTGGGGAGTCTGCTTCTCCCTCTCTTGGTGTCCCTCCAAGCTCACCCACTTATACGTGCACTTTCTCTCTCTCAAATAAATAATCTTAAAAAAAATTAATGGAAATTCTATGTCTCCTTTGTGCCTGGTGGAAGGGAGCATCGTAAAGAGGAGCCCAAAGAGATCTGCTCAGTGTTATACCCTGTAGGGCGTTTCCATTTGTAGAAACAGTGATCCAGTGAATTTAAAATGTTACTGCTTTATTTCTGAATTGTGTTTATATGACATACGTGTTTTATAATGATATTTTGAGAGTAAAAAGAGCAGTTGGGGAATAGAAGCAATAAAAGTGAATGTCATACATAAATTTATCTTCATACTCCAGATTAGTATATTTTTATTGCAAATATATATTTTGTACTACATGCTTCTAGTTTAACTTAAAAACTTGTATTATTGGTAATGATGCCAGTTGGTGATCATAAATAATAAGAAACTAAAAAATTTGAGTATTTTCTTCAAAGCAGGTTTTTTTTTTATTCCTGTTACTTAAAATACTTAGGGACATGTCAGACAGCTTATTTCAAAATTTGACAAATTAATATGGTATGAACAAGCTAAAGTATCTTTATATTGCCAATATTATAGTGTTTTAATTCTCCCATGCTAAAGTAGGATAATGAGAAATCATAGTAAAGAGGACAGGACAGCTCCAAACAACATCTGAAACATGTCTGTTTTGAAAATGACACATAAAGAGCAGCATTTGTTCAAAACCACATTGCCTTCCATGCAGGTGGGCTACACTGATGATCTGCAAAAAACATTGCTAGATTGTTCTTTAGGTGTATATGAATTTTAGAAATTAGTCACTGCCCATACCTGTGATCTCTTTTTTTTCTTTTTCTTTTTCTTTTTCTTTTCTTTTCTTTTATTATTATTTTTTTAAAAGATTTATTTATTTATTTATTCATTCATTCATGATAGACACAGAGATTGAGAGAGAGGCAGAGACACAGGAGGAGGGAGAAGCGGGCTCCATGCCGGGAGCCCGACGTGGGACTCGATCTGGGGACTCCAGGATTGTGCCCTGGGCGAAAGGCAGGCGCCAAACCGCTGAGCCACCCAGGGATCCCCTTTTTTTTCTTTTTAAAATGATCTTTGAATATTACAATACATCTAGGAATTCATCTACTTGGTAACACTTTATTAGTAATTGATAAGTTTGTACTATTGTATATTCTTAAGAGTAGTAAATTCATTTTCTACATATTCATTCGTTCTCTGTACTCTTCTATAGTAATGAAATTTCTTTTTTAAAAGACATTCTTTTTTAAAGATTTTATCTTTAAGCAATCTCTATACCCAACATGGGCCTTGAATTTACAACCTTGAGATCAAGAGTTGCATATTCTACTGCCTGAGCAAGCCAGAGGCACCAGTGTTTCAGTGAAATTTCTGCACAGTACTTTTCAAAGATCCTAGTGGGGGAACGCCTGGGTGGCTCAGCGGTTGAGCGGCTGCCTTTGGCTAAGGGCATGGTCCTGGAGACCGGGGATTGAGTCCCACATCAGGCTTCTTGCATGGAGCCTGCTTCTCCCTCTGCCTGTGTCTCTGCCTCTCTCTGTGTGTCTCTCATGAATAAATTAATAAAATCTTTTTAATAAAATAAAATAAAATAAAATAAAGATTCTAATAAAAACTAAGATATTCTTTATCCACTAAAATAAGAATTATAAAGAAAATTATTTAAGTGATTCTGCAAATGGGTAACACATCTTGCATAAGAATCGCCTTCCAAAATCTTCATCTCTTATGCTTTAACAGCAGGAAAACACCTGGGATGTCTTAGTAAAGTAATGCTGAGTGCACATAGGTATATTTTATGGAAGAAGTGGATGTGATTTTAGTCTCTACTTCTGATCAACTTGCTTTTTGCCTTCTTTCCTAGGAAGTGTGTAGAGAGCTCTGGTGTCTCAGCAAAAGCAACCGCTGTGTCACCAACAGTATTCCTGCAGCTGAAGGAACACTCTGTCAAACTGGGAATATTGAAAAGGGGGTAAGCTCAAATGATTTATTATCTATTTGACAAGTAGACTAAATTGATCCATTTCTGGTGTTGGTATTCAACTACTAGGAAATCATGCATGAGAAAATAGTAGATATCTAGCCTAATGAGTTAATTGGCACAGATGGACATCTGTGCATCTGCTATGTTTAGGAAATTACAGTGATGATTATTCTGGCTTGGTTACACCTTTCTGTGCATATATGTATATATTTGAACAGAAAATCCAACAATAATCTTGTCATATAATATAGTCTGTTTAGTCACATAAGTTTATGTTTCTTTGATAAATAATTCTCAGGAAAATTATGTGACCCACAAATATATTTTATAACTAGAGTCAAACTAGAGTTTATTTTAAAATTACAATATAAGAGAAAGGGCAAGTATTGGAGGAATAATCAGACAATTTACTGAGCATAGGAATTATAGCTAAATAATTTTAGTTTCATTGGTCTAGTTTTCAAAAAAATATCATTATTAAGAATTGTTCAAACAGATAAGAATAGTTTATACTATTTCTGAAATTCTTTAGGAATTGCTATAAATATGAATTCTAGAATTTATTTGCTGCCTACTAAATTTATAATAATAGCTACTACTGTCTTCTGTTCTCATTTCCATGTTAGTTGGGGTACTTTCAACAAAGATTACACTGAATTTCAGTTTGCAATCTGATGTTTAAATAAAAGAATGAAAGCTTTTGGGAAGCTGTCACAGTTTTATTAATCCTTGCTGACGGCTTCATTCAGGACCCGTGACCTAGTGCCATGTTGATGGCTTTTCCATGCTGAGTTTGGAAATGTTGGTAAATTGTGCTAAATGTATGAATTGATAGGGTCATTTTTAAAGGATTAGGGATCTTTTTTTGAGACTTTGTAAGTAGCCAATAAAAATACAGAGACCTTCACACACTACCAAAAATTCTTTCTTTTTTTTTTCACTGAAGTAATAGAAAATATTAGGAACTGCATCCTTGAAACAACAGTCTAGGTTTATTTTGGAGTCAGCAGTTCTTGTCAACGAGAAGTAGCAATTTACATCAATCTGTACTTAGAAGAAATACATAATAGTGAGGGAGAAAGTTACGGTGAGAATCCCTTTCTTCATTTGCTCCTGATTGATTATTATTCTTGTGATCTAGTCCATGGGCCACAGTTTCTTTTTGCCTAGAATAATACTATCGCTAAGCCTGATGACTCTTTATTTTACTTTATTTTTAAATCCCAAGCATAAAGAATTCATTCTTTTAAACACTATAAATTCTATAAATTATATATACAAATTATAAATTATAAAATCTATAAATTATATAATCTATAAATTATATATATTATAAATTATATAAATTATATAATCATTTCAAGTAAAGAAACCATTAGTAGTGGCTATCTATCTGAAAACATATAGATCAACCCCATTTATGTGTAGATACATATTTAATATCTTATCATTTGTGCTTAATAGTAGAATCCCCAAATGTTATATCTTACAGCTATTTGCACATGTGTAAGAGAAGTGATATTTTGGGGGGGAAATTACAGACAATTTTGAGGGATACCAAGAAAAAACTCTCAATAATATTAAAGCTAACAGTATTGAATTTAAATTTAGATAAACAGAGATATAATACTTTTACGCATACACACAAATAAGGACAGACAAGAGAATGTGAATAAAATGGGGCAAAAACATATTTGATTTCTAAAGATTCCCATTCTGTTTTTAGAGTTTATTTAAGTAATCTCTGCACTCAACATGTGGCTTCAACTCACAACCCTTAGATCAAGAGTGGCATGCTCTTCTGACTAAGCCAGCCAGACATCCCTAAAGATTCACTTTTTTTTTTTTTAAGATTTTATTTATATATTTGAGAGAGAAAGAGAGAGAGATATAGTGAGAAAAAGCACGAGCAGGGAGGAGCATGTGGGGCTCAGTCCTAGGACCCCAGGATCATGACCTGAGCTGAAGGTAGACACTTAACCAACTGACCCATCCGCACCCCAGAGATTCGCATTCTTTTTTTTTTTTAAGATTTTATTTATTTTTTCATGAGAATACACAGAGAGGAGAGAGAGAGGCAGAGACACAAGCAGAGGGAGAAGCAGGCTCCATGCAGAGAGCCTGACGTAGGACTTGATTTCAGGTCTCCAGGATCACGCCCTGGGCTGAAGGCGGTGCCAAACCACTGAGCCACCCGGGCTGCCCGAGATTCACATTCTTAATCTTAGTTAATGGTTGTCAACTTTTTGATCTCTAAATGCTTTCTTCAAACAAAGTCTACAGAATTCTGATATATATATTCGAAACAATGGATATACTCTTGCTAAAAGAACTCCTTGCCTACCTCCTCACCCTGTCCGTGGACCCTTGTCAGCTTCTGACATACCTCAACAGAACATCTTAGGTTCCAAGAAAGACTATTTAAGAACTTTGTAAGTGTAACTAAGTTTGTGTGCCAAGAGAGCATTCAACATCCACAACATCATAGTTTCATATAGTCAATATGTTAGATTTCACCATCCAAAATTAATCTACAGGGCTCCATGCTAGGTGTAGAACCTATTTTAAACAAACAAACAAACAAATAAATAAATAAAATTGATCTACAAAACAAATGTTAGCCATTCTTTCAGCGACGTGGAAGATCAACAGACAGCTTTAGGAAAGTCACTAACGAAACTTAAATGAGTGAATGAAAAGAACGAATATGTAGCAGACTAGTAGAAAAGAAAAGGGCAGAGTGCTATGAGAAGACCCTCAAACTATCTCTGTTATTAACAGTGAGTTTATGAAAAGGCTTTCAAAGTACCAGATCAACCTACAAGTTTAAGGGGAAAAAATACAAAGAACTAGAAATGGGACCTGAGCCATTCTTTACTTTTTATTTATTTTATACTAACTGAACTTGCCATGTTATTTATTTATGAATATTTATTGTCGATTTCAGTTATTTTTTTTTCCTTAAAAAGGAAACATGTTTTCAGTTGCCAAATGCAGATTTTCCTCTTAAGGCTATATCTGTTTGGAAATTAAAACAGAATTCAAGAAAAAAAAAAAGAAATTAAATTAGAACTCCAACCAAAATAGCCATGCGAAGAGTTAGTGACACAAAGTAGCAATTTTACTTGGTCTAGTCAACTTTGTGTGGCATTAAAATATAGTTGCCCATTACTAGTAACCATGATGATCATGATGATGACAATGAAAAATTTTAAAGTACTTACACTGTACAAGGCACATATTTGTTCTATTTAGTATTGGCAAAATTCCCATGAGGTAAGTACTGTTTTAACCCCATTTTACAGATGAGGAGAGTAAGACTTGAAAGCCTAAGACTGCAAAGCAATTTAAAAGCAGAGCTGAGACTCTAGGATAGGTCTTTCTAATTCCAAAGTTGAAACTTTTGCCCCTCTATACTGCCTCTGATTTTACTTTACCTTCAGATGGGAAATTCTGCAGAGAAAAAAGCAAATTTTTATTGTCACAGTCTCGGAACCTGAGATTGGGGGTGACAATGTATTGAACCCATTAATACTAAGTGAAATTTTCACATACCTACCTGTAATGATTTGTTATCTCAGGAATTACAGTCCGGAAGCACTGTGGGCATAACATTGAAGTAAGAATATACAATTGTGTTACAACTGGCAAAATAATGAATCTCTACTTTAAAATGAGAGAGGTCTATTTCTACATTTTGTAGAGATCTTGTGAGGATAGAACAAAATAATATCTCAGTAGAGCTTTTTGTGGGCTTCTTCAGAGGGAAGGTGCCAGTGTATGTTACTAGAGCATCATCATTCATTTCATTGTTATTTTCCAATCTTGGATGATGGGCAGAAAATTCTTCACCAGACTGTCTTAACTGGCACTAACGAACATCAAAGAGTATAAGCATAAGTTTGTGTGTCTCAGAAACATGAATGGAATACCCATGACTGGCATCTGATCTTAACTTTGAATTTCAAAACTACTGTCTTCAGAAGGAACAAGAAAAAAACCTACATCCTGTCTAGCCAGCAGGATAAAACCAAAACTGTTCATTGTGTTTTGAATAAATCCTTTAAAAAGAAAAAAAAAAGGTCAGGGGAGGGGAGAAATATTGCTCAAGTGATAGCATAGACATATCCAGAGGACTGGATCCACAATGATCTCGTCAAACTCTGGCTGCAAAAGATATGGGATTCCTGCCCGGGGGCGCAGTTCCACAAATGTTCCATGTAAGTATGGGAACTGTTCCATGCACATTTAGCAGATGGAGTAAGAAATATGGCCAAAAAATTAAAAACTGATCTTTGCGTGAGTCCTGGGGGGTCTGACATCGCTATTACAGCCATTGGATGTTTGCCTGAATAAGCCATTCAAGTATTGAATAAGAACCATATGGTCAGAATGGATGTACTCAGGGACAGTAGCATTAACCAAAGGAGGAAATTTGATGAGCCCAGACGGTGCGCTGGTACTGTGCATCCACAGGTCACACTCCTACAAATCAATCAATATAGCTTTCAGCCAAAAGAACTTTCCTTAGTCGTGGCATCAACAATAGCTCTTTGGACAGGAATCAGAGGGATGCCATACGTGATAAAATAATAAACAATGGTTTAGACTGTAAAAACTCTGATAGTAGTGTTGGCATTGTTACTGAACAGGACATTAAGGAAAATCAAAACTCAATCTTTGCAAGCTCTGATGGTGACCAAAATAGTTTCCAATACTTGGTTTATTGCCAAAATGCTGATTTAATGATTCTACAAGACCAGTTAGAGATATAGCCCAGAATTTAGGCCTATTCATACATAACACTGATTCCTAATAATCTTGGCATGGGAGAGACATAGAACTGTATTAGAATAGGATTATTATACACCCTTTGAAAGCACTAGATATGTAATAGGACATTTGCAGCCCTAACTCTTAATTCACTTAAGAGTAAAATATAATATGTTTTGACTGGGTCCCAAACTATAAACACAGGAAGTGAAAAAAGAATAGTCCTTTCAATTGCTCTAGAAATTTAAATAGTATGGGATGACAAGTTCTGATTTAGAATTTGGGCTGAAATAAGCTTTTGCATTCCTGCACCTGCACAGCAGAAAGATAAAGCTTTTAATAGTGCTGTGCTCCAACTCTCAGTTTTTCTGACTTGGGAAGAATGTTCCATATTGAATCACCAAAATCACTTCCCTCAAAATCTTAGGATTTCCTTAGAGGTCTCTCATTCCAGATGCTGGCTGGACCCAAAGTGCTGGCTATGGTACAAGATGTACCATAATCACATCCTAAAATGATTCTTACTAAAAAATATATATTATATATATTTAAAAATAATGTTTATACTCATGTTGAAATTTTGCTTCGTGGAATTCTGACAAATTCTCATTTAGATTGTTTGATTTGTAATATTATCTTGTTTGAACATAATTCCCTATGTAGATCATGAAATTGAGTGGTCTAATATCAAAGGATGTTGTTTATTAATGGGTAAGTGTTTCTTAAGAAAACTTTTAAAGCCTCACTGGAATGTATCATCTTTCTAGATAGTTTTAATAACATATTTATTTTATTTAGAAGGAATGTGAAAAACAAGAATGAGCAATATGAGATTTTATTTTTGAAATGTGATAGTTTCACTTCTATCACCTGTCCAAATCTGGTTTAGCTTATCTGAATTAGCAAAAAGAAGGCCAAATTTACCCAATTTATCTAGAAAATTTAGGCTGAAGTAACAAGACTGATACTTAGAATAGTCCTAAATCACTAGATTGGATATAACCTTTGAGGATAAAGATTAGAAACTGTCTCCATCTGAATATTTAACTTCTGCAGTTTAAGAAATTAAGTAAAATTCTGTGCCTGTAGAAATAGAGCTTTTATGGGTTCAGCAACTTCAGATGGAAAAAAAATAAGAAAAGTTGAAAATACAGCACTCAAAATTCTCAGCTTTATGTGCTTACAGGATTTATTTACCTCAAGTTGATTTATTTTGTGTAATCTAATTATATTACTTATGACTTACGTTAAAATCTTGGTGTATATTGATTCATGTAATCTAGAAAATTGTCTCAAATAACTTGATCCACATAAAGTTCCCTGGAGGTTCCTTAAAAGCATTTATTATTAAGTTAAATAAGTTTCTCCTCTAAAATCATGTACTACATCAAGATACTTACCTGCGCTGGAGCAGAGAAATAACAAGAATCCCAAAGATGTCCTTTACCGTAAGTATAAAGTAGAGGGAAACTAAACAAAGCTCAAAAGACTGTTTTGCCAGAGATCGATATCAACCAAGTCCTTTGGTAGATTTATAATTTTTTTGAAGGCATGTCTGCATAGACTAATTTTTAAAGTTGTCCTAATCCAAACCACATTGGATTTAAAAACTAAAGTTAGTACCCATCTTATAATTAGGGAATCTTAAAAAAAAAAATCACTTGCTTTGGACCATGGATATTGCTAGAATAAGAACTCAGTTTTATAAAACAGACTACATAGACTGAATTTACTTGTTGTCTAAGTTGTTAACTGGTTATTAAGCTAGACACTAGTCTCTTGTCAACTGCTAGATGACCGATACTTATAATACAATTTTGAGTTCTTCATTTTTTAGCCATTAATATTTGTTATTTAACTTTTCTCATACAATTGTCTATTACATTATAACTCCATGGAATAGGTATAATCCAATAGCAGGAATTTATGCAATAAAAGGTTCTAGCAAGCCACTTATGAAATACTACTGCAGTGTAGATGTTAATTGATGATGAGAACTGAGGAGCATCCTACACACTGAATACTGTGTTTGTTTTTTACCTTAAGAATAAGTTTTAAAAGGAAAGCAAGAGAACTTATGTAACTTCTCTCCCTGTACTGCATTTTGTGAGCATCCCAGAAACATATATAACAATATTATAAAATATTTTGGAACCTATGTCATTCAATATTCTTTTTTTTGTCATTCAATATTCTTATGGCCTTCACCATTTCTCTGTCCCCTGAAAAATGCAAAAAAAGGCTTATCTATAAATTATAAGAATACTCAAAGAAGTCTGAAATAACATGTAGCAGTACACTAAGAGTTTTTATCTCCAGTGCTATTTTGTATTTTATGAAGTAAATATAGTCCAGTATACTTTAACACTCTAATATACTTCAAATGCATAATCCTACTCCTACATTGTTTTTTTTCCCCAGTGATTTTTGTGTATTTTTGGGCAGATAATCCTTTTTCTGCCAGTAAGTGACTTTGGGCAAGTCAGCCTCCTTAAGCTTCCAGTTTCTTCCATGAAAAAATGAAGCACTTAGACCACATGAATTTCAAAGTCTCTCTGAGCTTTTAGATGCAGCTCTGTGATTGTATAAAATAAATGTAAAATCAAATTTTAATATTATTTTACATCAATAATGCTAAATTTCCAACTTGAAATGGTAAATTTTAAGATTTGGAATTTTTTTAAGTGTTGTCATTAATTGAAACTATGGGGAACAAAATCAGTAATTGCTGGTCAGTAATACATTGCTCAGTTATTCCCATAGGAAAATAAGTGCAGGCATACATATTATACACAGCTACTTGTAATAACAAAAGTGTGAAACTGGAGATTATTTGGCCCAAATTGTGACTTTTGTATAGGTGAAGTCCTAACACAATTGGTATATCAATATACAAATAGTGGTCTTCAAAATCAATTAAGTAAGCCATAAACTGTTAGCTAAAATATTCTCTCCCTCAAGTGTATTTTATTATCAGTAGCCCTGCTCCCAGGGTTGATACTGTTTTATCAGTTCAGCCAACTGTCTCTGGTTCACCACCTTGGACAGAAAGATTTTTTCCTTCATGGTAATTTTCATAAAACTAATTATCTTTCTCAGTGTCCTACATTAATATTTATTAGACTTGAAGTCAGAATGCTCTGCCTTGGACAGCCCAGGTGGCTCAGTGGTTTAGCGCTGCCTTCAGCCTGGGGCCCGATCCTGGAGACCTGGGATCGAGTCCCACGTTGGGTTCCCTGAGTGGAGCCTGCTTCTCCCTCTGCCTGTGTCTCTGCCTCTCTCTCTGTGTGTCTCTCATGAATAAATAAATAAAAGCTTAAAAAAAAAAAAAAGAATGTTCTGCCTTATAGGCAAATTTTTACTTTCTCTTGCCTAATTTTTTTTAAAAAACATTTTATTTATTTATTTGACAGCACACGTAGAGGGACCAGCTGAGCATGGAGCCTGATGTGAGACTCAATCCTAGGACCCTGAGATCATGACCTGAGCCCAAGGCAGATGGTTAACAGACTGAGCCACCCCAGTCCCCCTCTTGCCTAATTTTTTTTTGGACAAATGATAATCACCCAGTACTTCTCTTTTTTTTTTTTTTTTTAGATTTTTATTTATTTATTCATGAGAGAGAGAGAGAGAGAGAGAGAGAGAGAGAGAGAGAGAGAGAGAGAGGCAGAGACACAAGGCAGAGGAAGAAGCAGGCTCCATGCCCAGAGCCCGACTCGGGACTCGATCCCAGGACTCCAGGATCACACCCTGGGCCAAACGCAGACACTGAACCACTGAGCCACCCACGGATCCCCCCAGTACTTCTCTTAAAAATAAATAAAAATTCTTTTATCTTGTTACAAATACTGAAAATTGGCTGAATGCAACTACCATGGAAACAAAGATGAATTTGACTTTTTTTTCCACCAGTATCTCTATTTCTTTCCTTACTTGTAGTAACCAGAATAGAACACAGAATTCTGTAGTTTAAATAATGTACTCATTCGTTCAACAAATTTTTGTTGTTTTTTTACTACATGTTAGATACTGTTGTAGACATTCAACATTTCTAATAGAACATTCTGTGATGATGGAAATGTTCTTTATCTACTCTGTCCACCATAGTGGGCACTAACATCGTGTGGCTTTGGAGCTCTGGAAATGTAGCCATTGGGTTTGAAGAACTAAATTTCAAATTTTAATTAAATTTAAATAGCACATTATTGCTATATAATGCTATGTATTGATTATTAATATATTATATTATTAATATAATGTATTAAATTAAATATATATGTATTTTTAAAAATCAGTTTCATAGATAATAGAGGACAGTTTGGTGGTTGCCAGGGTTTGGAGAAATGGGCCAACTGTTTTTGGTTTTGTCTTTTTAGTTTAGATAATTTTTTAAAATAAAGGGTATTAAAAATTCTTACAAGAAATTATTTTTTTTTTATGATAGTCACATAGAATGAGAGAGAGGGAGGCAGAGACACAGGCAGAGGGAGAAGCAGGCTCCATGCACCGGGAGCCCGACGTGGGATTCGATCCCGGGTCTCCAGGATCGCGCCCTGGGCCAAAGGCAGGCGCTAAACCGCTGCGCCACCCAGGGATCCCTCTTACAAGAAATTTTTTTAAAAATGCTCAGGGCCATCGTCTATAGGAAGAGATGATAAATGTGCATCATTCACTGTGGAGAGAAACCTATCTTTCTAGGGGTGCTTTTTGATTGCTTTCCACATTCTGGAAGATTTGTGTGTTCTTCCAAGAATTCAGTATCTTTACCATCATCCAGGGCTGGCAGGAACTTAGCTTTCTCCAGGATTTTGGAAGGTTATAAATGCTGTCCACACTACATTTAGATCTCTGCAGTTGCATAAGCCTCATTCCTACATGTGAGCATTCCATATTAACAGTGATATTAGCTAATTTTGCTGAAGGCCTAATATGACACTACCATTGTTCTAATCACTTTATGTGCCCTGCTAGATAGAGGGATGGTGTTATTATTCCCATTTTATAGGTAAGAAAATGGAGATCCAGAGAATTTAAGCAATTTACCCAACAGTTACTAACATTTACAGAACTCTTTCCATGTATCAGATAACTTTCTACTCCCTATGTACTGTTCTTCACATTATCTTTATTTAATCTCACATGCTATAGGCTGTATTATTATTTAGCTTTTTATTTATGAGTTAAGGAGCAGACAGGTCAAATTACTTACTCAGCATCTCAGTTTCTATTCAGGTCTCAGTTCTCAACCATCATGCTATCCTGCTTCTCAGGATATATTTTGCTATAATAAGTTGATTATTTGTGCACTTAGATTTGTTGCTGAATTTTGCCCTTCAAAGCATAGATGAATTGCCTAAAATGAGTATGATGCTATGTTCATAATTCTTAAAATAAATAAATAGCCATATGTGCATCTCTTGGTGTTATATACTGATGAGAAGAGATAATTACTAAAGAAGTAATTTGAAAAATAAACAGGGTAATTTAAAATAATGGTAAGTGCTAAGAGGGAACTAACACAGGAGGATGTAATCTGTATTACATCTGGAGTTAGCAGTGGGAGCGTGGGAAGTAACAGGGAGTACCCTTTTCAGAATAAGGGTGGTCAAGAAAAGATCTCTGATAAAAGGATACTTGATTGAGACTGAATAATGAGAAAACAGTAACATAAGTAATTGAGAGAATAATATTCCCAGAAGGACCAGCAATTGCAAATGCCCCAAAGTGGGAACACACTTAGTGTACTGAGGAAAAGAAAGAAGTCCAGTGGTCTGGACCAATTTGTGCAAGAGAGAATAAGACTGGAGAAGGAGGCAGGGGTCAGATCACAAAGGCCACTGCTGACCAGAATTAAGGGAAGTAGGGAAGTAGTGTAATCATTTAAGCAAAAAAGTGACATGATGTGATAATATTTTTTTTTAAAGCACTCTGAATGTTTACTAAGGACTGGGTTTGATTATAGGTAGAAAAAAGTAGAAGCAGAGAGGCCAAGTAGAAGCTATTCCATTTGCCTGTTTCATCCGAGGTGGTAGCCATGAAAATAGTCAAAAGTGAAAGAATACTGGATATGTGGAAGTAGTGTAATAAACTGATTACTTTCTAAGCATCTAATGTCAGAATACCATTACATTTTAACATAAAGTTGAATTTTATGTAACAATCTGACATTGCTGCCAGTTATTCAACTCTAATAAATGTTTCTTATTGTTATTCATATACACGAATGACTTTCAGAGCATCAGGATGGTGTGTCAAAATTTGATAATTCAGAAAAATGCCCCCAATAAAGGCCTAGAAAGGCTTGGTTTAAAAAATAAATAAAAAGGCTTTCTTTCTTTCTTTTTTTTTTTTTTTACCATATTCTGTGAATAAGATTTATCATGTTAGAGTTATGAGCTGATTATGTGATGTCTGTGTCTCGATAAATTATTCCTGGCTTTCTACTTCCATGCAGTATGTGTGGTTTACTGCAGAGTAAAGCTGAAAGAATTCCAATACACATGTTCATGCAGGGACTATACACATGGCTAGTCAGTGTATGTAAGAGTTTTTTGTACCCTGTCCCTAGTATCTTGGCATTACTTTTATTATGTCTGCAGGACTCGTGTAGATGAAATGCCACAACACATTCTTTTACTATTGTAGCCTCAACCAGCCTTTTTTTTTTTTTTTAAGTAAAAGCAATTACCATCATAAAAATTCCTTACTGGGGAACTTTCCATATTGCGTTATCATTCCATGAGTCTAATAATAGTGGAATATAAAGAAAAAAATTTTAATGCTAAAATATCTAAAAAAGACTTTTGAGGTCTCTTTAATGAGAAACACTAGGATTCTGGAGGAAGAGAAATAAGAAAAAAGGAAGTAAAATCAAGTTTTTTTTCTAGACTCCTGGTACATATTAGAGGTTTATAAATCTTTGCCTAACTAAAGATAATTTGCAAATCACATGCACCTTCGCCATTGTCTAAACAGTTAAAGAACCCTCCGTCTGTTATCTGTTGGAGAATGCTAATGCCTATAATTGGTCATTGCCGGACCCTTATGTGTTTCTAACCTGATACCTCTATCTGCCTAAAAGCTAATTCTGTGTTTTCTGTGAAATCTTGCAGTGGTGTTATCAGGGAGATTGTGTTCCTTTTGGCACTTGGCCCCAGAGCATAGATGGGGGCTGGGGTCCCTGGTCACTATGGGGAGAGTGCAGCAGGACCTGCGGGGGAGGCGTCTCCTCATCCCTAAGACACTGTGACAGTCCAGCGTAAGTAGCTAAAGTAAGCCGAAGCCAACAAAAAGACACAGTTGGAAATGATTCAGAGCTGTGGTTTCACATGTTATCTGTAAAAACGTTTCACTAGTGAGCCAAGTGTTTGTCTTCTGAACAAGCAATAGGCACAGGAAAGTGGAAGAGCCTTGTTAGACTCTTTTTTTTCCTTCCCCCTCACTGTGTAACTAAAAATAAAAGAAAAAGAAAAAAAAAAAAAGCATTGTGTATCTATCCCAGGTGTAGCCAGACTTTTAATCTAGTAATAATCAGATAGATTTCCTCCTCCAAAAACTACTGAATTATGGATGAATCCAGGTCTGATCTTAGCTACATTACCATTATTCCCAGGAAACCTAAGGTCTTTTCACATGTCACATAAAATTATTACTGCTACATTAGTATTAAAAGGACCAATGAGAGCACTTCAAGGGTTGAAATGCCTTGATTCGCATCACAAATCACAATGAAAAGAATAGTGCCCATGTGTTAAAATAGTTTCCATTCACATGCCCCTATTAATCATCTTCCGGAGTTGCCACCACTTTTCTCCCCATGACTATTTTATGCAGGTCGGACTGTTCCTCTCCCACCACTCTTTTTCTCCGGTCAGAGCCCCCCTGGCAAAAGGCCAGCCCCATCAGTATTCTTTGGTAGCCTGTATTGCCTCGCCCTCCCACCAGTGCCCATTACAGGTGAACCGGCCCCCCAGCTGGACCTTCCTATTCGCCCCAAGACGAAACTGCTCCTTAGCTCCTGCATATCAAGTGCTCCCCCTTTTTGTCTAGAGCTCAGGTTGCAGCCCTTCTTTCTCAACTAATAGCGTTATCACTTCTGCTCCCCCCCCCCCTTCCTGGTGTAAAAGATAGTCAGCTTTAATTTTTTATTTTTCTCCTCTTAACTCAGGATCCCTCTTTGGTTCCCCTCTCTACACATCTCTTTTCATCTCTTTTAATTTTTTTTAGCTTGAAATTATTTCCCTTTGCACTCATTCTGTGTTTCCATGCTCCAGCTTTCTTTCCATTATTATCATTCTGCTAAACAGAGCTAGCTCACTGTCACCCACTCATAAACTAGTCATGCTACCACCATCCCCACGCCCTTGTTTTTGTCTGACCAAACCATTTCTCCCAAGCTGATTTAAACCAGGCCATTCCTTTTCCTTTTTAGAATCACTATTCACTGGCATTCAAAATATATTCAAAATATAACTAATTATTCCATTGACTACCAGTGGGCCAAAATTATAATTACACTTGACCTTTTTCAAGCAAGTACAGAATAATTACCTAAGTTCACCTGCAAGCTACTGTAAATTGGTAACCAAAACTATAAATCTCTGTGATAATAAGTAATATAAGAGAATGACTTGGAATTCTTTCAAAAAAAGAAGTTAGTTTTTTCCATTTAAAATAGCATGCCCAAATGATAACATATAGCTCAAGTATGTTAAATACTTGAATTTATGTAATCAAATATTGGACATCTTACTTTTTCATTGATTTGAGTGTATTACACAGTATTTATGTAATGCAAAGCCCTGATATTTAGATGTAATTTTTCAAACTTCACGTAATGAGATAGAAATTCATTTCTGTATTATTTAGTTTGAACTGAAGCTATTTCCAGAGAGTTATTTAGTATGCTTTCGTTACCAGTCTGGAAAAAAATAGTAAACTTACCATTTCCTACATGATAAACAGATAGCATCAGATTATGTGTTTTATTGAATACGATTCAAATGGTTTTTCATTATAAGTAAGTGATTTTTAAACTCATGGTGTTGAACTAAGCACATACTTAGTATGATAATTAGAAAATGAATTTATTTAATTGAATTTTCTTAAGAACATAAATCATGACAATTAAGTCTTATAAAGTTATCCATAGCAAACTGCCCTAGTTTTTATGTTCAACAACCATAATCATTATTGCTAACAATATTTTAATAACTAGAAAGATGTCAAATTTTGTATTTTCCTAAAATAAATGCTAATATGTTTTGGTCAAGCAATATATGTACTCTCTCTATATATATACTATATATTCACATGTTAAACAAAATGTGTTTTCAGACCTTCAGGAGGTGGAAAATATTGCCTTGGGGAAAGGAAACGGTATCGCTCCTGTAACACAGATGTAAGTAAAACCAAACTTTGCTTTGAAAAATTAGCTTACATTTCCCCTAGAGCAGGGAAATTTTTAAAACTCTAAGCTATTTGGTCATAAATCCATGTGTATGAAAGTCACATGAATTTTTTAAATTGTTAATAGTGAATGGAACAGGTCTCATGTCCAAAAATTCCATCAATAGAGGACAAGGGGAAGGTCCAGCACTAGGAGCAAATACAATCTCCCTTACAGGTAGCAAGAGAGAATCATAGATCCCTCAAAATGACTTGGCCCTCAACACTCACCCCTATGCTACCACTATCTTTCCTGAGATAATAAGATTTATCTTATCATGCCCATAAAATAGGATTATTTTGTTTTTGCCACTGTAAGAAGCCCCAGATTCCCACATCATTACTCATCTCTTGCCATCCAATCCCATGAAGTTTTACATATCACATCTTCTGTTTCGTATCTCTGCCCAGCTACTGAAACTTTTCTTCTGTGCCCTTAGGAATTGATGATCCATTGGCAGCAAAATCCCTTATATCATGATGTCTGTGAATTTTCCTTCTCTTTACTTTGTTGTTCTAATGGAAACTGGTTGTCCTCTAATGATACTTATAATAAACTTTAGCCCTCTAAAGGGCTCCCTTAGCTCTTGAGTGAGTGGAAGTGGATTGACTTTTCTTTATATCTTGTTACCTCTTTCAGACCATTCTTCCCTCCTACCTACAAAGTACACATTTCATTTCATGTCATCAGACTGTTAGACAGTATTCCTCACTGTCATGCTCTCCCACTGCATTCCTATCTTTATTCTTGGCTATTTCATAAATATATATTTTTCCAGTATCTTCTCCTCTGGATTTTTCTGTAAACATGAAAACATATGGTTATTTCTCCTATCTTAAAAACAAAACAAAACAAAACAAAAACATCTGCCAGTTCTTTTCCCATTTCTTTTCTTCATTTTGAAAAAAATTCCTTAAAAGAGTTATATTTACTTCCAGATCCAATTCCTCTTCTGATTTTTTCCTTAAATCATTCCTGTCAGATTTTTGCCTCTATCATTCTACTAAAAAATGCTCTTGTCAAGTCATGAATAATTTCCATATTGCTTAATCCAATAGTCAATTCTGAGTGTTCATCTTAGTTGATAGTCACTAGGCTTCCATAACACTACAACTTTTTGGTTGTTCTTTTCTAATGCTACTTGTTTTTTCTTATTCTCCTTTGCTGGGTCCAACTGTTTTCTTGTACTTCTTAGAGTGTCCAGGACCTAGTCGGCCATTTTTTGTGCACTACCAGTATTCATTTTTTTAAAAAAGATTTATTTATTCATGAGAGACACAGAGAGAAAGAGGCAGAGACAGAGGGAGAGAGAAAAGCAGGCTTCCCGCAGGGAGCCTGATGTGGGACTCAATCCTAGGACCCTAGGATCATGACCTGAGCCAAAGGCAGACACTCCATAACTGAGCCACCCAGGCACTCCTCACTATCAGTATTCATTTCCTTGGTGATCTCATCTAGTTTCATTGCTTTCAACAGCATTCATCTGTCATTTGACCCCCAAATTTATATTTTTAGCTCAGATTTCTTTCATGGATTCCTGACTCATATTTTACCATTGATTAGACTTAATAGACATCAAATATTTAACATGTCCAAATATTATCTCTAAAACATTTCATATACCTGTACCTCCAACCGTTTTTCCCATCTCATATGTCAACTCTATCTGCCTCAAGCCAAAAACTTTTGAGTCATTCTTGATTCCATTCTCTCACAGCTCATATCCAATCCCTCAGGAAATTCCATTGGCTTTCTCTTCGAGATATATCCTAGATCTGCCTACTTCTCACTGCCTCCACTGCTACTACTCTGTTTTTCACTGGATTACTCTGAAGAGCTTTTTCAGTGGATTTCCCATTCCTACTCTTGTTCCCTACAGTTCTCAATATATGAGGCAGAGTGCATCTGATTATATCCTTTACTCAAAACCTTTCAGTGGCTCCATTTTACTTTAATCCAAAGTCCTTAGAAAGGCCTGCAAAGACTACACAATCTAGCCCTCCATTAGTTTTCTGAACTTATCTCTTGTTATTTCTTCCTCAGTAACCCTGCTCTAGCCACACAGGTCTCCTTGTACATACCAGGCAGGGTCCCACCTTAGGGCTCTTGCATTGTCTGTTTCCTTTACCTTATATACTCTACTCCCAAAATATTTACATGGCTTACTCTCTTACCTCACCTTTATTCAACTGTCACCTTCTCAATGAGGCCTAGCCTGATACTGTGTTTAAAATTGTTACCTTTCCTACTCTCTACAACCCTAAGACTCCTAATCTTCCTTACCTTGCTCTATTTCCCACCATATCTACTTCTAATATCCTCTGTAGCTTATTGATTGTATTTATTTTTATGTTAAACTTGCATCTTGAAGTAATAACATGTAGCTTCAATTACAATGATCATTTCAAGCTACCAGTATTATTTATTCATTCACTCGACAAACAATTGAGTGCCTGCTATATATCAGACTGTTCTAGAGTGATAAAGACAATTTCTGGTCTCAAGGATCTTATAATTTCCTGGGAAATCAGTTAAGTGCAGAAAATCACCACTCAGAGTAATAAATGTATGACTTGATAGAATAAGTATGGGATGCTATAAAAGCACATAGAATGGGCACATAGCCTAATTAAGGATTTAGGGATTTCTTCCCATAAGAAGATAAAGATATGAAGGGCAAATAAGAGCTGACCAGAAGAGAAGAAAGTGGCAATGAGAGCATTCCAGGTAGAAGGAGAGTTAAGTGCAAGGCTTCTAAGTTAAACAGCCTGATCTATACCTGTAGGTAGTAAGACACCATGCAAAGACTTAGCCTCAGATTTATACTTTAGAGGAGAATGGATGAAGCTGAGACTACAACAGAAAGATAAACAGATCAGAAAGAATTTAAGGGTACTCATGGAAATGACCGAAGTGCTGAGCCATGCACTCTGCATTGGGATGACAGTGGAGTCTAAAGAGGGCTAAAAGAAGAAAATTAAGGGCCTAACTTAAAAAAAAAAAAAAAAAAAAAACCATAAAAAGTGAAGAACTGATGTAGTAGGAAAAGCAAGGTGAGACAGATAGAAGGGGTGAGTATCAGAGAATGGAATGTACTTGAATTTCATATATGACAAGTGAGACTTTTCTCAATGATGACAAAGCTGCAGTGTGGCCAATGGAATGCATGCCTAGCCTTGGGCAGACATGAAGGAGTTCAAGGATCATCAAGGCTGGGGAGTCTGGGGAGTCTTCTATGCAGTTGTTGAGGTCACTCAGGATGATGTTAAAACCTGGCGTATAGAGTGTAACTGTGAACCAGGTATCAGGTAATAAGTGAGAGAAAATGACCATGATAAGATTAGTAGGAATGATAAAGCCAGATAGTGATTTGGATGAATTGCGTGAATTTCAGAATAGAAGTATTACACAAGGGTAGAATAAATAAATAACTACTGTATGTCAGATGGTGTTAGATAGGAGTGAGAAAGCCAACCCCGTGTTTAAATTCACGTGTTTCTGTTGTTATATACTTAGAGGGGAGAGGCACATTTTTGGGCCTTAATAAAATAGGTCCTATAATACAAATAATATATGATAAATAAAAAGAAAAAAAGTAATAGACATATCACGCTTGTTGCTTTTTACCCATGAACTTTGTTTTAGTTGCTCAAAATGTAGAACTTGCTATATTGGTGGGTAGACATTTCTATTGCTAGCTTTGTCTTCTATTTCAGCTTTCAGCATGAAAAGTTAACATAACTATGTCATGGAAATACATTTTTTTTTCACAAATGTAGACTCCATTGTTCAGAATATGAGACAATTCAGTTATCACACTGAAACTTATTTTCATGCTAAGTTAATAAAATTGTCTGAGCATAAGTTTATAAGGTGGGGACTTTTATTTAAAAAAATTTTTTTTTACTTATTTATTTCAAGGAGAGAGAGGGAAAGGAAACTCCCCACTGAGGAGGGAGCCCAATGTGGGGCTTGATCCCCAGATCCTGGGATCATGACCTAAACCAATGATAGACACTTAACCAACTGAACCACCCAGGTGTGCCTAGTGGGGATTTAAAGCATAATCTAATATATGAAAATTTAAACTTTCAGAACACATAATGTAGCTGCACTGTACAAGAAGAACTTTCTTGATTGATGGAGATGTTCTATATATGCATTGTCCAGCTTGGTAGCCACTAGCCAAATTAGTTATTGAGCACTTGAAATATGGCTAATGTGGGGGCACCTGGGTGGCTCAGTCAGTTAAGTGTCTGACTCTTGATCTCACCTCAGGTCTCGATTTCAAGGTCATAAGTTCAGGCCCTGCATTGGGTTCCATGATGAGCATGGAGCCTACTTAATAAAAAATAAATAAATAAATAAATAAATAAATAAATAAATAAATAAATAAAATAAATAAATATGGCTATATAAATGAAAAGCAGCACTTTTAATTTTAATTAATTTAAATTTGAATAGCCACATGTTGTTCCTGGCAACCATATTGGACAGCACTGAGTTATACAGTCTAGCTGTGCAGTAGAAAAATAATAGTTATAAAGAAGACTGTAAATATTCTATATAAAATTCACAAAACAAATCCATATTAGATCATTTTGGAAACAAATGTAGAATATTTCCATTTTTTGGTGATGATAGAATAAGTCATTCTGACAGAACTCCTTTTAAAAATTATTGGGTAAGAATGTTTTAAAACATCACATTATAACCTGCAAGTAAGTGACAAGATAGGGAAATTCCTGAAGGTTACATTCTTTGAGAAAGGGGAATTCAAAAATGTAAGTGGAGCATCAGAGCACCTAAAGTACCTTTGCCCAGACAATATTCTAAAGAAGAGAAGAAATAAACTATTACTGTGTCTCTTTCCTACCTATACAGAAAGCTTTTCCTAAAGCTCCTCCCTTATTCTCTTGGCAGACTTCATTCATGTTTTATTGGCCTGGAGGCCACGTACCCACTTTAAACCAGTCATGGGCAAAAAGAATGGGATTACCATAATTGGTTTAGACTAATCCAGATTTGCCCCTAAAATGAGGTTAAGGTCACCTTTCCTGAGAGGTAGATTCCTGGGCAAGAATCACAATTCTGTTAGCAATAAAGTAGAGAGTTAATAGATCCTGGGTACGCCACACATGTCTGCTCAGAGCTCTTTTAGTTTCCATCTTTACTAGTAGAAGGAGCAGCAACAGAAGTAGTAGTGGTAATAGCTGCTGCTAACATTTATTGAGCATTTGCTATGTACCAGACCCATTAATTTAACCATATTTTCTTCCCATTCTGAGAGTTCTTCTCCTTCCAGGCAGTGAGTTGGCTTACTGAGATATTTTAAATGTTTATTCTTTCAACAAAAATCTAGAAAAGATATGCTAATTTGGAGTCTTGGTATAAGTTGTTCTATTACAACTTTGCCTCTGCAACATGAATTAGCTCGTAAGTGAACAAGTCATTTTGTGCCATACTTTTGCCACTAAGTGATACAGCGCTAAAGTCAAACTACACTGACACAGCTGAATAGTAGAGGAAAATTGTAGTGTATATGATAACCATTCATCCCACATTCTTGTTTTGGCTCAGTATGGCCACATGCTCTGTCATACAACTCCCTGTCATGCGTTTCTGCCTTTTGTCTCTATAACTCAACATCCAAAACCCTTTGTTATTAACTTATTTCACTTTTTTTTTCCTTTTTGGAAGATAAAGTCCTATGTTTATTCCAGTATTTCTTTGTTAGGAATTTGCCATGTATTTTTTAAACTGTGCTAGTATTTTATTAGAATTGTTATTGTTTTAGTTAATATCTCCTGTCTCTGATTTGTCTGCCTCTAACACTATTTTTCTCATATGCCTGTTATTTTTAGTGTGTGATTTTACAGAAAGAGGTTTTTCAATAACATATGTGTCATATTAAAGTAGAAACTCCTATATTTTAAGGATCTATTTTAAAAGTTTCTATTGGGACACCTGGGTGGCTCAGCAGTTGAGCTTCTGCCTTTGGCCCAGGGCGTGATCCTGGCTGGGATCTGGGATTGAGTCTCACGTCGGGCTCCTTACAAGGAGCCTGCTTCTCCCTCAGCCTATGTCTCTGTGTCTCTCATGAATAAATAAATAAACTCTTTAAAAAAATAAGTAAATAAAAGTTTCTATTAAATAGACTATAAGACAGAGAATTTAATGATAAATCATGAAGAGTGAATCGACTGTAGTTAAGATTGAGTCACGCAAGCAAAAAGACTTCAGTATGTTCCAGTAAACATAGAATGGGTGTTACTTTGGAAGCATTATAGGGCTATTGTATTTGTATTCTTTAAATTAACCTTGGAGCTTTTTTCTAAATGTACAAGGGTTTAAATGTTCTATTTTTTCTCATATTGCCTGGATGTCTCTTAGGTATGAGCTACCCTAATTTAAGGGGTTCCAGAGTATACTTATCTTCATCAGATCAGCCTCCAACGTTAGTGCATTTTAAAATCATTTAATACTATGAACATCATATTTAGTGACACTGTAAATGATATCTGAGAGAAATCTTTACAATTAGTTAAAATCATCTTGACAGTCAAAAACTAGGAAACAATTCATAAGCATTTTTTGCTTGTCATTTGTGATCCAAGAGCTTCTCTTGAGACCTAAAAAGAGGATAAAGGGTAAATTCAAATGGTCCTGGAAGAAGTTTCAAATCATTGCATGGAATGAGAGCATGTTAGGTGGTCAAATGGCAGGAACACTCATTTATGAATCTTTGAAGTTTGCTCTGTGCTACTTATGCTCAGAATGCACATTATAATAAAAAATAGAAAATCTGTGGGGTGCCTGGGAGGCTTAGTTGATTGAGTGCCCAACTCTTGATTTTGGCTCAGGTTATGATCTCAGGGTCTTGGGATGGAGCCTGAGTGGAACCTACTTAAGATTCTCTCTCTCCTTTTGCCTCTCCTCCCACCTCCCCGAACCCCTCCCCAAGCTTTCATGCGCTCTAGCACACAGGCATATGCATACTCTCTTTATCAAAAGAAAAAAAAGAAAATCTAGAAGATAGTAGTCTGATTTACATGTATTTGATAGCCTACTTGCATTCCAACCAATTCCTCATAGCCTATTAGTTTCTCATGTAGTATAGCAATCTTGAACTTCTCATTTCTGTGATTGGACAGCTAGTACTATAGTTTACCACTTAGTTCTCATGTTTTTACATATCATAATTATTTATCATTATTAGCCATTAATCTTTGTTTAGAGTTGAGTTAGCTTCATTAAAATCCTAAGTGAAAAATAGAATAAATTAGAAAATCCAAGGGAACAGAAAATAATATTAAATTGGGATCATTATCTTAAGTGTATATCATGAGATCCTTCTATATATTAAGATGGACCACACATTTTGCTCTAAGTTTCTTAGAGGCCTGAGTAAACAGGCAAACACTATGACTTCTTAGTTTTGCGGGGGGTTTTGTTAAAGATTTTATTTATTTATTCATGAGAAACACAGAGAAAGAAGCAGAGACACAGGCAGAGGGAGAAGCAGGCTCTCTGCAAGGAGCCCGATGTGGGACTTGATTCCAGGACCCCGGGATCACGCCCTAAGCCAAAGACAGGCACTCAACCACTGAGCCCCCCAGGCGTCCCTCACTTCTAAGTTTCATAATGTCTAGTAGCTTTGACAAAAGGAGATATATCACAAAGGAACACTTTACTACTTTGAAGCTTTGGTACTCCTACAGGGATCTCCACACTGATGAATCAGATTGAAACATGCAAGGCTGGGTAGCCCTGGTGGCGCAGCGGTTTAGCGCTGCCTGTAGCCCAGGGTGTGATCCTGGAGACCCTGGATCGAGTCCCACATCGGGCTCCCTACATGGAGCCTGCTTCTCCCTCTGCCTGTGTCTCTGCCTCTCTCTCGCTCTCTCTGAATGAATAAATAAATAAATCTTTAAAAAAAAAAAAAAAAGAAACATGCAAGGCTAACAGTACTCTTTTTGCTTAAGTTAGAGGAAAAATTAAAACTGAGAAACTTTGTAGGCCAAGTAGTCTTAAAAAGTGACTAGCCCCAAAACACGACAGCCACATTTTCTCCCTGATGCTCATTTGATTCCCACCATAGGCATTTGAAGAATAGAGGAATGGTACAAAGACAAGAACTCTCCAGTTGAAAGGGAATAGTGACCCCAGTTGCAAAGAAAAAAATCCCCAGAGTTAGAAGATGCAAGTTATAAAGAAAAGATTCTCAATCTTTAAAAATAAGTCAGAAAATTGTATCTAGCTGTAAAATTGGCCTGACCAGTCTCAACAGCAACCTAATCAGCCTAGAAGCCAAAGGTATTCGTACGTACGTTAGACTCGGAGGCTGATTGTCCGCATTAGGACGAGTTAGGCAGTTTCTTCCCTGAATCATCATCGGTCACTCTCAGAAGCCTTCAGAAGCAACTAGACAAGGACTCTTTGACGATCATATGATGGTCTCCAGGACAGGATAGCATATAAAGACAATAGCTATAGCAAGAACAAATTAAACTGGTTTTCATCTTGAAGCTACTGAGAAAACATGAGCTTTTTTTTTTTTTAATAGAATAGAATTGGATGAAGTTGGGTCTCACTGTTAAAGTAGGATCTACTTGGATAGATCCTACTAGATAGATTATTTGGAATCATAAACAAATCTAACAGATAATGGACATGGCCCTTGTGAGACTTTGAAAAACAGAATTTTATGGAAGTCATAATGCCTTAAAAAAGGATATTTCTACATTTCCAAAAAAGAATTTCCTGTTGTTACTTAGCTATTCTCCAAAACCAAAGGGAAAAAAAAAATCCTTGTTGTTTTCCTGTTCTCTGTTATTTGTGATTTTTGTGTGTCTACTTGTCAATGTGACTAGTGTGGGGTGACCTGAGTGGGTGGAGGCTGGCAGCGCTGGTTGGGAAAGAATTCACCCAAGGCAGAACAAGGGAGGTAGAGATTGATCAAATGCACCATAAGGGAGAGGCAGGCAAGATAGCAAAGCAGAGACTGTGTGTCCAGAGATAGGGGGCGGTGGGGCTGCGGTTACAGAGGGAAAAAGAGGGAGTGTGGGAATGTATGGGATTTTCCTATTTGGTACCTGTGTCCAGATGTAAGTAACCCATAGGTCAGCTAGGGCTTATGGCTATTTTGAGGTGGATTACCAGAATAGCTGTTTGTATTCAGCCTAGGGGTTGGGAGTGTGCCACTCTGCCTTACTCAGGCTTCCATTGTTCAAGTCCGTTGCCTAAAAGCAGCCTCTACAACTAGGGTAAGACTTCTGGTGAAATACCTAAGCTTCACTTAGGCTGGGATGGAAAGTCATATTGGCCTTCATCTTAAACATTGCACTTCCTCCTTTATCTTACACATGAAAACTATAAAAAATTATGGACTCAGAAGGGTTTCCAGGTCACCTGTGGTCTGTTCAAAAAGTGAAGCAAGCATAGTTATGTAGTACCGAGCTGTTTTCTCAATCAGCTTTTCTAGAGAGGCATACTATTCTGCAACTTTTTTCTTATTCAAGACCTTGCTTACAGTCATGAAGCGGTGATACTCCTTTGGTTTTGGAGAAGTGCAGCCTATATTTCAAGACAGGATTGTCACAGAGTCGTGGAAAAAGCATGGGTTTGGGATTCAATTGACTTAAGGTTGAAGGTTGACTGAAACACTTGTTGCCATTTGGTCTTGGGGAAATACCTAATCTCACTAAACTTCAGGGAACTCCTATACAGATATAAATATATCTAACTTGCAGAGGTGTTTGAGAATTAAAAGAAGTAACACATGTAGGGACATCCAGTGCTACTTCCTAACACTTAATCTTTATTTAATACAGCATAGCTATTAATATAGACATTTTTGTCTCCAAGTATATTACAAAGATTACCAAGTACTTTTCATTCATAACCTCATTGTATCTTCAAATCACTTTTATGTATTTTTTATTTTTTTAAAGATTTTATTTATTAATTCATGAGAGATAGAGACAAAGAAAGAGAGAGACAGAGAGATACAGAGAGGCAGAGACACAGGCAGAGGGAGAAGCAGGTTCCATGCAGGGAGCCTGACGTGGGACTGGATCCCCGGTCTCCAGGATCATTCCCTGGCCTCAAGCGGTGCTAAACTGCTGTGCCACCGGGGCTGCCCTCAAATCACTTTTATAAAGAGGAAGAACAGTGTTTTGTTTTGTTTTGTTTTGTTTTGTTTTTTTAAGTATTTTAAAATGAAGAACTAAAGCTGAGCAGCAGGCTAGTACCATGGAAGGGACTGAGTCAGGCCTTTGAGAATTTCTGAGTACAAATTTAGTATTCTTGTCACAGACGGAGCCCTTGGGAGGTGGGTAAAGTAAGCTTCTCTGAATGTGGTCACCTTTGACATTGTCTTGCTTCCGGTCTAACCTTACCCTGCAGCAGAACCAGATAGCTGAGAACATTCTGAAACTACAGACCTTGCCCCCAGGGAGAGGTGTGGGGTAAGTGATAACAAGGTACAGAGTTGATCCATTAACAGTGTTATATCCATGTCCCAAGTTATAATTAGAAAATAGGTATGTATCAAACACTGGGTTTTTTATGAATACTATATACAATATCTATTATATTCTTATAATAATGGCAAAAAAGTAACAGGAACAAGTGTCATTAATCTTTAGGTTAGTATAAATTTAATGGTGTACATCATGTTGGAAAAATAAGGACTAGCTTTTAAGCACAAAACAGAGCTTGCTTGTTTACTTTGTTTTTAAAAGGGATGTTTTACAAATTACGAAGTGAATATTTGTTGCCTAATATTTTCATAGACTTAGGGGAAAGGGTTATACTATGGACAGAGAGCACTTTAATTAAATTTGGGCTATACAGAAATAGATTTAAGTTTGAAAACTTGCATAGAAGATTATGGTATCAAATATGACAGCTAGATTCTATTTGGTCTGGATAATATAGGTTTATCAGGCTTTTGTTTCTTTTTCTTTAAAAGTAAGTATACAATGAAAATACAAAAAAAATCAGAAACCATTTTGGAAAGAAAACTTAAGAAGGTTGAATCAAAACTGGTTGAAATGATTCATTGGACACTACATTTAACTTTGGCGAGAAAAATCACATAATAATACCTGATAACTAGGAAATCAGGATTTTTGTTTGCAACTTAGAAGGTGTGGAAGCAAGGACTTTGTTAGCCCTGTGGCATTGTGTGATTTAGAAAGTGATGCCTGTCTGGGTGAGCAAAGAGAAATGTCCTTTCTTCACTTGCTAAGCAGATCAGGGGCTGGAATCTGAATTCCACTTATGCTCCTGAAACTAATAGGGTGTAGCCCACTAAGAGTATATTGCCATCCTGGAGAGGGAGAAGAAATTAAATTTAGGGAGTGTTGAAGTTTGGCCTAGTGTAATAGTGAAGAAACAAAAGTGCATTTAGTGTGGAAGCAAGAAAGGAAGAAGCAGCAGAAGATGAGAAGGGCAAAAGAGAAAAGAACTAGAATAAAATGCCAGTATTGCTCATTTTGCAATTTTCCCCGAGGCTGTAGGAAATCCTTGAATCCTGCCAGCCTGCCTATCTCCTTTAAGAAGGGAGGAATGGGAAAGGGGAAAAAGAATTTTCACGCTCAGCTCTCTTCTCACACTTTATTGCTCATAAGACATAATACAGTATTTACAGAATTTGCCTCATTTGCAAAACATTTTGGGATGTATTTCTCTTGAAGTTAAATGGCATTTTGGGTGTATTTTACAAATGAAAGAGAGAAGGCACAAAGAGCTTCTGCGACTTGCCAAGGTCACCCTATTCTTTGGGACAAAACCAGGATTAGAACCCCAGTATTAGAAATGCCACTACAAAGTTTGTCAGCGGAAGCTGAGATTTCTTTCTGTAGCAACTTTTATGCCCCAATGAATTATCCTTTTTTTTTTCTAGGTTTATGTACCAATAAAAAGTATTAAGTTTAGTCAAAAGGAGATGCTTTTAAATAATTGGTGTAATTGGAAGCATAAGATAGTCTGTGGAATGTGCTAAAATACGTATCTCTGTAAAAAAGAAAAGTGCTGATAAAGATGCTAGTGTTAATTTTTTTTTTTTTATTTCTTTGAAAATGCCAAGATTAAAAATGCTGAGACCTGCAGCTTTGCCCTCTGGATTTATGTGGGGTCCTGCTGGTTGCTTTTTAGAAGGAGAGGATGCTTGATTAGTGTTAACACTAGGAGGCTGAAAACCTGTCAGGCTTTACATAAAAAATTGGTTGCTTATGCCCACTGTTTTCTCTTAGAGTTTTTGCATGGTGTCAGCATTTATTACCTCTAAGCAATTTAAAAAGCATTACTCCTTAAACTCTCTACTATTCCCTAAAAAGCAAAACAAAAAATATACTTTATGCAATTTTTCCTTAAGATATTACTTTTTTCTTTGAACACTCTTATTCTTTGGAATGAGAATATAGAACTCCTACTGAGTTAATTTCTGATCAACACATATTCAGAGCATTCACAGAAGGAAACATTGAAATCAAGAAAACAGAACACCAGCTGATATATTCTAGAAACAGAAAGGCATGGGATCAAGACTTCTACAGTTTCCTTAAACCTTTCCATCCTCCATGTTATTCTAAGAACATTCTTAACACACTCCTGTTTGAGGGCCTCTATTTCCTATTTATTCTCCTCACGGATGTGTAAGTAACTCCTTCAATTTCTCTTTACACTCTGCTCAAGGGCTGCCTTATTAGAGAGAATTTCTCCAGCCATACTATTTTAAAACAACTTGCCTCCCACCTTACTATCTATCCCCTTTCCCTACTTTATTTTAATTCTTTCTCACCTCCAGCTAGAATGAGCTCCATGAAAGCAGGGACCTAATCTATTTTATTGCTTTATCTCCAGAGCTTACATCTTATGTGACACATAAGCAAATATATACATTTACTGAATAGAAGAAAGATACTAAGAACAGTTCTTGGTGTTATGATGTGCCCATAGGAAACCCATCAAGGTCTAGATGCCTTTCACTTAGGGATCAGATTGTTCAGTGTAGATCCAAAAGAAAGGAGCAAGACCCCTGGGTTCTAGAATTATAGGAAGACAGACTTGAGTTAAAAGTAAGGGGAGGGATGCCTGGATGGCGCAGTGGTTTAGCGCCTGCCTTTGGCTCAGGGCATGATTCTGGAGTCCCGATTCAAGTCCCACATTAGGCTCCCTGCATGGAGCCTGCTTCTCCCTCTGCCTGTGTCTCTGCCTCTCTCTCTCTCTCTCTGTGTGTGTGTGTGTGTGTGTGTCTCCCATGAATAAATAAATAAAATCTTAAAAAAAAAAAAAGGAGGAACCTGATAGTAATTGCAGCTGCCTGAAAAGTGTTTGATTTTTCTATAGATGCTTATATAGATCGCATGACCACTTAGGGGATAATTATAGAGGAAACTGAAGTCTCTTATGCAAATTAGATTACATCCTAACATTTCTTAGAAGTATATGATTCTGTATTGACTCAAAAGTTAATCACTGAGTTTGATTATTCTTCAACGTGCTGCTGGGCATGTGTATCTGTTATGTTAACATTCTAAATCAAGGGGTCGACAAATTGCACCTCCTGGGCCAAAGTTGTCCCCGGCACCTCTTTTTGTAAATAAACTTTCATTGGAACACAGACCTGATGGTTCATTTATGTATTGTCTGTGGCTTCTTTCACACTATACTGACACAGTTGAGGAATTGGAACAAAGACCATATGGCACACAAAGTCTGAAATATTTATTATATGGCCCTTTACAAAAAAAAAAAAAAGTTGGCTAATCTCTGCCCTTAACCAATAAGTTGCAAAAAAATAATACATAGAAATAAATCTCTATTTAGTTTCCTGAATACCTTGTCAACATCATCATTATTATTTTTGATTATCGTGTCAGTTAAGTTCCAACTGTAATAATACAAGCCTCTCTGAATATTTAAATAGAGGGAACTTCATGAAAAAAATTGGTTACACAAATGATGGAAGAGGCTGACAAGTGCATCCATAGATCAGCATCAGCAGGAGGATGCCACCACTCCTCTCAGGGAGACAAAGGAAGGAGGTAGTTTTATTAGAGTCTAGAGGCTAGAATTACACAGCAGAAGCTAGAGCCATTAGGATAGGGCCAGAGGGTGGAGGGATGGGGTAAGTGTGGTGCTATTACCTAAAGTTGGAGTCACAAAAAAGTTTCAGCTTCTGCCTATGATGCTGCTAAGGTGGGGAGAAAGAAAGAGAAAGACTCTGGCTTCTCCCAATAGTGCCTTCCATTGCCTGAGTCATTGTCAGAAGTCAGCAGGCACAGAAGCCTGGGAAATGGAGCTTGCAGAGGTTGTTCCCCTGAAATACAGAGCAGAGCAGGAGAAAGTGAGAATGAATCTAAGAATGCCTAGACCCACGACCAGAACAGCTGCTAAGAGTTATTCAGGACTCCCCTGTGCCAGCTACAGAGCTAAACAGTTCACAAGAGGAGGTGAATACTACTATTATCCCCCGTTTATAGATGAGGCTTGGAAAACTAAATTGCTAAAGGCCATGAATTAAATAAATGACCAAGTTAAAATTGAGTCCATGTTCTCATACTCCAAAATTATGCTTTTAGCCCTCTTGTTTTATGAATGAGGAAAAAGCAACTTGAAGGAGAAAAGAAACTTGCTGCTGAAATGACAGGAACTCAAGTTATTCCTATTAAGCTTTTATCCATATTAACAGAGCTAAAACTTTGTGCTGTCCCTGTAGCACTTAGACTTCAAAGGAAGTTTCCATTCAGCAGAGGGAGTGTCCTTACACCCAGTATACTCGGTAAAAGGAATTATTAATTACAACTACCTAAGGGTGTTGAAAGAGATTAAATAGATAATACATCTGCAATAGGCCTCTGAATAGTGTGCCACAGAGTGCGTACTTGCCAAATGCTTAGTAAACGCTAAGTAGCTGTTGTCATTGTTAATAATTTTATTATGCTGACCCTAGGAGTGGTTATCACAGGAAAGAGTATAGATTAGAAATTTTATGAAATGCTAATCCAAGTACTTTATTAAACAATAATAGCCTCCTGTCAGACTTTTTACTTTACCTGTATTTTGGAGATTCATTACAAGGTAGCCAAAAAATGGGATTTTGTCTTTAAGTGAATAGTCCTCACGATGCCTAGGTTGGTTAGTTCAGGGCTTTTTTTTATGTACCAGTGGTTTTCTACAAAATGTCATCTCTTCCTATGATGTCATAAGTTTCTTTCATCTAGGATGGCCTTTTTCCAACTATTCCCAACATATGACCTTCTTCCTTTACCCATGGCTTTACTTGGCTTCATTCTTAATAGTTTTAACCCCCTAGAATATTCTTTCTCAGCGAGCTCAATTCCTATAATGATTTATAATATTATAAAATAATTATTTATATTTGTATTAAAAATATATATAATATTTGTATTATAATTGTAGTTTACTTGAGATTTTCCTTCTCCACAAATATTTCCCTCATCAATCACGTGACACATGGATCTTTTACATTTATACGGCACTGATAGGCCACCTGTACCAAACTGTTGTATACTGAGACGGCACCACAGTTCTCCCATTTGTGTCTGGTTTCTCCAACTAGATTGAAAGCCATGCTTGGATGAATGTTTGGGTGGTTGTTGCTTTACAAATACTTAAATATTATTTGAAAACTTGTAGTCAGAGATCAAACTTCTTGTATTTTTTTTAATTGATGATATTTCCTTAAAAACTAGTCTCAATGCATGGCAAAGCCACTGACAACTTTAATCCTCGTGTGAGATTCCCTGAAAATGGTTAGAATGACTTTTTTTTTGATCCAAAGAAAAAGCACACCGTGAAACAAAACACCCTGGAAGCGTATCTTTCCAGCATGGTGTATGCTGTAGGTAACCTATGCTAAATAGTTTATTTTTCATTTTTTTAAAAGAAAAGTAAGGGTGATTTGACAAGCAGAATCATTAGGTTTGAAATTGTGGTGTCAAGTTTTAACATGCAGAAAATATTTTAAAATACAGGGCTCACAATAGAATGTAAAATATTTTCAGAATTTGAGGCTTTGGACTTGATGTGGTAGAGATTTGAACCAATATATAGGAAGTAATGATGAACATGCAACTATTTGCACATTGTAATCTATCATTTTTGTACATGCTTCAAAGGACCATTTACAACATACTGACCTTAGAAAACTACATAAAGTGAATGTAGAGATCCAAGGGAGGGTAGTAAAAAAGTCTTTGAATGATTTCTGAGAGTTTAGTCTACTCATCATTTATTCACAATTAAGAATTTTGTCTACTGACCTGCCTTGCTCTGCCATATATGTGTGGGATATTTTCTCCATCAATATATCAAAAGCAGTGATTGTTTGAGGTGTTACAACTGCAAAACTCTTAAAAGATAAGTCAAATTAGGTCATATTGCTCAAACTCCGTGAGATGTTATACTTTTAATTCTTTGTGAACTTAAAGATTGAATTAGGATGGCCTGTGGTATTTGGAATCTAGATCTAACTACATTGGCAAGGTTTTCCTTTATAAAAAAAAATTCAGGTAGAAGAAGCATTCCAAACTTTTAAAAACAAACAACCCTCTCTTCACCCTCTCAACATCTTCTCTCCTCCCCACCCAACACTTGCACATGTTTTGAACCAATTTAGTATTTTATTTTCTGTGATGTTTCATAGATTAAATGTAAATCTTAGTAAGTCCAAATTCCTTGAATTTGAAGGTGTTTAGACTTGAGGCCTAGCATTTGCCCAGTTCATTCCACATCTTAAAATATGGTTTTTGTCAAGACTAGACAGTAAACAGCCATAGTAGTAGGGATCCAAACCACAATTAATAGTGCTGAATGTTGTGTTACAAACCTGCCTCTTGATTTCTTAAAATAAAGAGCTGGGAGTAGCTGTGGCAACTGGACTTTAAATAATGTTACCAAAAGGAATTTTATGTTTTAGTTTCTTCATCTAGTTTATGTATGTTTATAAGGAGGTACCAAATGGATTGATTACAAAGTGGACTGTGACATGTATCTGAGTATAAAGTTTTAAGGAAACTGTCTAACACTTAATTTCGTTTAAATTACTTCAGTTGTTTGTTCTATGGCTAAGATTACAATTCAGACACATCAGTCTGAATACTGGTTGTAGAACAGTAAAGTAAATGCCAGAAATATAGCTACAGCATCAGTCAGTGAGCTAATGTGACAAGTTCAGGCAATTTTAATTTTAGGGACATTGTCCCTTAGTTTTGGTATTTTTCAACAATCATACCATTTATGATTTTATTTTATTTTAGCCATGTCCTTTGGGGGCCCGAGATTTTCGAGAGAAACAGTGTGCAGACTTTGACAATATGCCTTTCCGTGGAAAATATTATAACTGGAAACCCTATACTGGAGGTAATGTATAACCTTGCAGAGCATTTCATCATGCTTGAGAGCTTTGCAAATATAAAAAAAATATAAATACATACAAACACACACACATTCATACACATACTAGTAAAAATTAGTGTTTGTAAATCAAAGCAGGAAAAATGCTTACAGTACTATAAAGTTTCCCTGTAATAAAGTTTATGTTAGTAAAAATGATCAGAAATCATTTATAAAAACCTAATTCTATAATAACAAGGTATAAAAGTCCTAGAAAGGATGTAAATCCAAATAATGCTTTTGAGTTCTTGAGACTTCCTTGGGATATATGGGCACTACATTATAATCATTTATAATCATTGAATATTTAGAATTATCACCCTAAAAACAACTTATAACAATATAAATCAACTCAAAAAGTGGCCAGGAAAAGCTGTATTCTTTCTTGGTCAAAGGCCAAGGATCTTCCCATAGATCATTATTATTCATTTTTAGTATTGGGACACATTTTTACCCTTTAATTTGGGCATGTATCAGACACTAATTGTTCAGTAACCACAAGAAGTTTCCTTGTACTCCCAAAATACAAATTAAATTTTGTTAAAATTTTCTCTTGGAGATTTTAAAACACTTTCATTGTTTGTTTTTTATTCTAATATCTTACCTTGAAAGCTTTCCAACAGAGCAATATTAAAGGAATCTTACACTGGCAAGATTCTATCATTCATATTTTAATATATGTTATTACATTTGTAACTATCCATTAATTGATTTATTTTTTAGATGCATTTCAATGTAAATTGTAGTCATTGATATAGTTTCCTCTAAATACATCAATACGTATAATAGTAACCACAGTTCAATACTGGTTTTTTTGAGGTTAGATGATGTATAATGCATTGCACCATCTTAACTGTACTTTCCCTGAGTTTTGGCAAATGCATACGTGTGCAAAGCCCTATTAACATGTAGGACATTACCATCCTTCCAAAATTCTCATAGTCCTCATAGTCCTTCCCAGTCAATAGCTGTCTCAACCTATTTCTTCCAAGAGGCAACCACGGTTCTAATATTTTTTGCTTATCATAGATTAGTTTTGCCAGTTCCACTTCCTGTAAGTGAAATCATGTCATATTTGCTCTTTTGGGTCAACCTTCTTTAAGTCTAGTGTTTTTGAGATCCAGCCATGTTATTGCATGTATGAATAGCTTATTCCTTTTTATTGCCGAGCAGCATTCCATTATAATAACCAGTCTGTTTTCCCATTCTACTATTGATGGTGGGCCACCTGAGTTGTTTCTAGTTTTCAGCTGTTCTGAATAAGCTGCCGTGAACATTTTTGCACAAGATTTTTTGTAAGCGTATGTTTTCATTTCTCTTGGGTAAATACTTAGGAGTGGAATTGCTGGGCAATAGGGTAGGTGTGAGTTTAGTTTTAAAAGAAATTGCCAGATGTTTTTCTGAAATTATGTACCATATTATACTCCCACCAACAATATATGAAAGTTATGTTTGTTCCACATCCTCGCCAACATTTGGTGTTTGCAGTCTTCTGCTGGTAGGTGTATAATAATGTCTCAGTACAGTTTTAATTTGTGTTTTCTGATCATTGATTATGTTGAGCACATTTCTATGTGCTTATTGATGATTTATAAATCTTTTGTAAAGCGTTCAAATCCTTTGCCTATCTTTCCTTTGCCTATTTTTAATTGGTTATTTATCTTTTTATTCTTGAGTGGTAGTCATTTATCAGATAAATTTTATGAATATTGTCTCACATCTTTGGACTTTCTTGTTACTTTTTAAATGGCATTTTGGATGAGTATAAGATTATAATTTCTATGAATGCTAATTTTTCGGTTTTTTTCCCTTTTATAGTTATTGTATTCAGTGTCCTGTCTTAGAAATCTTTGCCTTTCTCAACCCAAGAAGATATTTTCTTATATTTTCTTCTAAAAGCTGTGTGGTATTGGTCTTTACATTTAGATATACAGTCTAAAAATAATTTGGGGTTACTGTGTGTGTTTCTAGTGTGAACTCTATTTTGTTTCACTATTTGTCAACAGCAGAAATGTACAATGAAATGTACACAATGCACAGTGAAATGAAATGGCAGCAATACTATGCTAGTACCACACTGACTGAATTATTGTGAATGCATAGTCTTGGACATAGGTGGCGTAAGTTCCTCCAACTTTGATCTATTTTTCAAGAGTTCTGTGGATATTCTAAGTGCTTTGCATTTCCATGTAAATTTTAGAATTGTTATTAATTTTTACAGAAAAACATGCTAGGCTTATGATTGCTATCATTTTAGAGCTATAGATCAATTAAAGGGAAAGTGATAAATCAATAACATATTAACATTGAATATTGAATTCAACAGTGAATTTATGAACATGGCATATAGATACCCATTTATTTATGTTTTCTTTAATTTCTCTCAGCTATGTTTTATAGTTTTAGGTGGTAGGTCTTGCACTTCTTTTGTTAAATATATTCCTGAGTAAGTTTTTTTAACTATTGTAAATAAAAGTTTAAAATATATCATTTCCAATTGCTTGCTCTAGTAGCTAAAGATAGATTTTTGTATCTTAACTTTGTATTCTGTGACCTTCCTAAATTTCCTTTGTTCCTTTAGAGCAACTATTAGTCCTAATAGTTGTTTTGTAGATTGCTTAGGATTTTCTTGGTAAATAGTCATGTTATCTGGAAGCAGAGACTCTTTGTATCAATCGTTATGCCTTTTAATTCACGTTCTTGCCTTAAAGCACTGGATTGGCCCTTCAATTCAATTTATACATGTAGTATTATATGTGCTTTTCTTTATTCTGTTGTTAATATGGGGAGTTGGATTTTATAATGTCAAGCCAACCATTTATTCTGAGGATAAACCCCATATGGTAATGATTTATTATCTTTTTATATGTTGATGGACTTAATTTCTAATATTTCATTAGGGATGGTTGTATCGTTTTTTTTTTTTTAAGGAATACTGATTTGCATTTTTTTTTCCTGTCATGTCTTTGACAAGTTTGAATATAAGAGTTACTATGGCATCTGGAAATAGAATCTCTGTATATTTTGAAAGAGTCTGTAAGATTGACATTATTCTTTAGATAGAATAGATTTCACTACTAAAACCTCTCAGGCTTGGTATTTGCTTTGGGAAAAAAAATTGTTACAAACTCAACTCCTTTAGTAGATATCAGGCTATTCAGATGTTTTAAAAAAATCTGAAGAAATTTATATTTATGTTACTCCCACGTCCCATTTCTTGACAGAAAATTGATTATAACATTTTTTTTAACTATCCTGTTTATTATCTGTAGGCTCTGTAGTGATGTATGCTCTTTCATTTCTGATATTGATAATCTGTGTTTACTCTCTTTATCTTGCTTGAGGTTTATTAATTTTATTAATCTTTTCAAAGAATCAACTTTTGACTTTAGCACTTTTCTCTTTTTTTCTCTTTTATTAATTTTTGCTCTTATATTTATAATTTTTAAATTTGGGGTTTATTTTGCTTTCCTATATTACCAAAACTTGATTTTTGAAGTTTCCCTTAGTTCAAAATCTTTTCTTATTTACATTGTGATTTCTTCTTTGACCCATGGTTTATATAGAAATATGTTATTTAAAAAAAAAGAATGTTGTTATTTTTATTTCCAAATATTTGATATTTTCTAGATTTTTTTGGTTATTGATTTATAATTTAATTCTACTATGATCAGAGAATACTCTGTATGATTTAAATTTTTTAAGTTAATTGAGATTTGTCTTATAGTACTGCTTATAGTTCATGTTGGTAATGTTCTATCTATACTTGTAAAGGATGTGTTTTCTGCAATTGTTAGATACAGCATTCTATCACATCAAGTTGTCTGATACTGTTGTTTAAAGCTTTCAAACTATTTCTGATGTTTTTCTGCTGTAGTTCTATCAGTTACTGAGAGAAGTATGAAAATCTCCAACTATTATATGGCTTTCCTTTCTTTTTTGTAAGTTTTTCTTCATGTATTTCAAATTGCCTTTATTAGGTACATATACAGTTAGGATTATTTTGTTTCACTGTAGGAGGAAGATAATTATAAGCTTAGTGAATTAACCTTAAATTCATAATAAGCTTTCACTAAGGGTAAGTGGTAATGATGTGACTTTACATTTAGAGAATCATTTTTTCTTGAAATAATAGCAGTACCTCTTCTGAAAACTCAGTGTAGCTGAGTGGGGTACCTGGGTAGATCAGTTGGGTGAGTGTCTAATTCCTTATCTCAGCTTAGGTATTGATCTCAGAGTCATGAGTTCAAGTCCTGTGTTGGGCTCCACACTGGATATAGAGCCTACTTAAACAAACAAACAAACAAACAAACAAAAAACAACTTCACTGTACCTGAGCAAGCTGAACACATCTTCAGTAATAAAAAAGGGAGAAATGTATTCTTATTATCATCACTTAGTGTAGTGGTCTAAAGAATACAGCCATAGGGACACCTGGGTGGCTCAGCGGTTGGCCATCTGCCTTTGATTCAGGGCGGGATCCCTGGATCCTAGGATCAAATCCCACATCAGGCTTCCCAAAGGGAGCCTGCTTCTCCCTCTGCCTGTGTCTCTGTGTCTCTCATGAATAAATAAATAAAATATTTTTTTTAAAAAAGGAATATAGCCATAGCATTTGTATGTCCTACATATCAAATACTACCTTACATAATTAAATAATGTTAAAATTGAGTTTAACAAAACTCATGTTCTCTTTTTAAAGCCTGATACAGGGATCCCTGCGTGGCGCAGCGGTTTGGCGCCTGCCTTTGGCCCAGGGCGCGATCCTGGAGACCCGGGATCGAATCCCACGTCGGGCTCCTGGTGCATGGAGCCTGCTTCTCCCTCTGCCTGTGTCTCTGCCTCTCTCTCTCTCTCTGTGTGACTATCATAAATAAATTAAAAAATAAAAAATAAAAAAAATAAAGCCTGACACATAAAAAGCTACATTAAATTCCTAAGCATTACAATAAAAAAGGGGTAGCAATAAAAAAAAATCCCAGTAAGGTTTTTGGAAATTTAGAGCAATTTTATTCATGAGAATATTATAAAAGTAAATATAAATACCTTGATTATCAGTTCAGGAAGAAACTATTCTATTTATTAATTGTTATATTTATGCTTGTTAGAGCAAAATGGATCATTGACTTAAGTCTAATAACATTTCAAATTATATAGTAGTTCAATAGCCTGCCTATATACATTGATAATGGAAGTAAACATGGACTTAGGCCAGTGGTTGTAAACTGGAAGTTCAGGAACCAGATTTTACTTATGTACATGTTTTAATATCCACAATGTTTTTGAAAACTTTGAATGAGTTTCCAAAAACGAGTTTTTATCTTCAAAATCGAGTCTTTCATCTTCTCATGAAAAAACAATATCTTACAATATTGGGCCATCTTCTTGCATTTATACAATAATCAACTATAACATAGATCTTCTTTAATGGAATGTTCTCTCTAATTTAGCATTGTCTCTATCACTCAGTTGGCCTGTCTCTTTTATTTCACATACCTTTGCTGAGCTTTCTACTTTCTACTGAGACTAAGCATATTATTTTATCTTCCTGCCTTATTTTCATTGTTAGAAATAGTCTTCATTATTTCAAACAGAAATTGTATCAGCATAATTAGAATAAAACCAAAATATTTTAAACTTCATCAAATGAAGTGTTTTAAGTCATAATTTCAATCAGTAGTTACATATTCATAAATAGCTTTCTCATGCAGTGTTTTGTATAAAATAAATTCATATGCATTGCCATTTTTCCAATATACTATGAGGTTAGGCAATTACTCTGCTTGTTTTTTCAAATTGCTACTATTTATGCCCATTTTTCACATCAACCTTAAAAAATACAAATTTCAGTGACAAAATGAAAATGATGGTTATTCTATTCACAAAAAAATTTAGGAATTCTTTGGACGCCTGGGTGGCTCAGTGGTTAAAGCATCTGCCTTCAGATCAGGGCTAGATCCTAGAGTCCAGGATGGAGTCCTCATTGGGCTCCGTGCAGGGAGCCTGCTTCTCCCACTGCCTATGTCTCTGCCTCTCTCTCTCTGCATTTCTCATGAATAAATACATAAAATCTTTTTTAAAAAATTTAGGAATTGTTTTAATTATTCATGTTTAATGCTATATGCAATATTTATCTTTTATTTAGTAACAAGAATTATTCCAATTTAATGTTATAATTAGTTTTTACCTTTGATTTGCTTATGTAATAAAGATTTATCTCTAAATGTGTGCTACAAAAATAAATAAATAAATAAATAAATAAATAAATAAATAAATAAATAATAAATGTGTGCTACAGCCACATTCATGGAATATGATATCTTTAAAGAGGCATAAATGTAGAAGTTTTTTTGTTTTGTTTTGTCTTTTACAACTTCCATATCCCTGCTTGAAATAGCAGAGTTTTTGTATCAGCTTCAGTTAACAAGTGACATATGTTGTAGAAATTCCCATTTGTTATATGCAATTATTGTGTCTAGCCTCCTCAAGATTTATTTTCTTAGTTTTTTAAAAAATGTTTTCATTTCATCCATTTTTTTCGACATTCAGGTACCTCCACTGCGATCCCTTAAACCTAAAATATATTGTTAAGTATATATTAGAATTACCTAAACACTTTAAACCTTAAAACTGTTTAATTCATCCTCTGTCAAGTTCCACAAGCAATGAAAATAAATATGAAATTTTAGCAAAGGAGGAAAGAAACCTACACATCTGGGTATATAGTAAGAGAATGATGTCTGTATGAATTGTAAATTTACTGTGGTTAATATGGAATCACTGTTTCTTAAAAGAACCACTCCATTTATTTCTTTTCTGCTGTATTTATCCAGGTGGGGTAAAACCTTGTGCATTAAACTGCTTGGCTGAAGGTTACAACTTCTACACTGAACGTGCCCCTGCGGTGATTGACGGGACTCAATGCAATGCAGACTCACTGGATATCTGTATCAATGGGGAATGCAAGGTTGCTCCAATTATGAATTTTACTTCTTTTTGGGGGGGCTTTTGAGACTTCTGTCGTTTTTCTCAAATAGTCACTCCTAATTAATACTAGGCTCAGAATAAAGAGAGCCACATTTTTGAGAAATTCAATTTCCAATTAGGAAATATATGTCATATACATATATTATGACAGTATACATAGTTAAACTTAGAATAGCCTGTTCATATTCAAACATGATGTAAATGTGGTTTATTTTGGTGCTATAATTATATATATAGTAATTGCTAGAGGTCTGAATATATTTTGAACTTTAATTTCTGTTATTTTCTTTCATTTATAAACAGATGACAAAGATGATAGGAAGAGAAAGGGAATAGGATTCAGCTCTTATTCATATGGCTACCATATGTTTTCATTAGAAGACTGATACATTTCATAGCATAATTTTTCCTCAAAGTGTGAAACAGCTATGTTTCTTCTACTTTGCCTCTTTTTGAAGCACAATGGTATTTATTATAGTTAGTCTTTACCTTATTAAACCATTCATTTTAGAAAATTAGCCAGACTAGTTGAGTTATAAGAGCAAATCCATGGTATTTTCCTAGACCTGTGTATAAATCTAATCATAATAAGAAAAGCCACAAAAATCACTGTTCTCATAATTTTTTTCCTCGTTTGTTTTCATTTTATATTAAAGAGAAGCACAAAACTGAATCTCAGAAACTTAGAAAGAAGAGATAAAAACGCTATCAGCTTTGTGTCATAATTTCTTGCAAAAGTTTCTATCCTTCACACTACTTGCTTCCCAGTGTATCTGATGAGGATATCTTGTGCATGCCTGTGATTTTTATGACAGTATTAAAGTTTTTTTTTGGATAGCAAAGACTAAAGTACAGGTTTTATTCAAAGATCACATGTCTGATATCAATGGCCAAAGGTCATTGTACAAATTCTAGTACCAAACTAAATACCAAAAATATATAAAAATCCACATTTCTATGATTAAATGCAAAACTGAAAGGTGGAATTTCAGCTTCCAGAATCCTATGCTTCCATCTCCTTGTTTTTATGCCAATTATATTCAGCCAGTGGAAACAGGTATTCATTTTTAAAGGCTTCCCCAGTTTTAAATTCCACAACTAATCCTTGATACTAAAAATTGGATATCCAAAAGAGCCAGTGATTTAGAAAGGTCAAACCATAATGCTCAGTCAAGACTCCTGCTGTTATAACCCTGTGTAGACAACATGCCATTTTTCTTAATTCTTGCATTTCTTGATTAAAGGTATAAGAAAGAGTTCATTGCCAACAACTTCTATTATTTTAAAATTTGGAGCATGGTATCTATAAATGAAGAAGAGATCTAGGTTAGAAATATAGACAGAATTTTTTTTCTTTAAACTTATATGTTGAGAAATGTTAGCTAAGAACTTAGTAGACAGTGAAGGAAAAATAAGAAAGAAAAGTATTTCCTGTTTTGATCTCCTTTCCTGGAAAAGCAAATAAATGAATATATTTATTTGGTTAGTTATGGTTCCAAGAATTCCTCTTCATGACATACTGAATATTCTTCTCTGTTTTCAGCATGTAGGTTGTGATAATATTTTGGGATCCGATGCTAGGGAAGATAGATGTAGAGTCTGTGGAGGGGATGGAAGCACGTGTGATGCCATTGAAGGGTTCTTCAATGATTCGTTGCCCAGAGGAGGTGAGTGTGTAGAGAGAACTCTTCCTCACACCTCTGACATCCTGGGAATAGCAAAACATTTGATTTCTTCCCTACCCCCTTCTCTCTACATTTTTTTATTTAGGCAATGTTTTTTTTTTCCCCCAAAATACCTTCAGCCTCTTAAGTATTAAATATAGATTCATGTAAGATTTTATGGAAATAATATTCCCTTTATATTTGACTTCATTTAGCCATGTTTTTCCTTCAGATCGGAATTCCCACAGAACATTGATGGGAGGACCATGTGTTGAAAAAAACAAAAAAAAAAAAAAAAACAAGCCATGAACATGTTGAGGCTTTGAAGACTATCTTGAGATATTTCAGAGAAAAAGAAAAATATTCTAGCTGTGTTCATGAACCCAAAAGGAAATTGGCCCATATTTCATAATTTGTAAAGTGCAAAGTGAACGAAAGATTTGAAGAACAAGGAAACTTATTACTGAATGGTTACTAAATACTCATTTTCTGACTAAGGCTGCACGTGCGGCTTATTACTGGTTGTCTTCTGTGTTCCAGGCTACATGGAAGTAGTACAGATACCAAGAGGCTCGGTTCATATTGAAGTCAGAGAAGTTGCCATGTCAAAGAACTATATTGGTAAGCAGCATATTTTGCTAGATTTTTAAAACTGCTGAGGAAAAGCAACACAGTATCCTGAAAGAAAAAGACATATTACTTGGGTAAAACATTTTCATGCTTAAATGAAGTAAGTTTCAAATTTTATAAGAGCTAAACAAAAAATTAGTAGTTTATAGCGTAATCTTCGCTGGGTTGGTTATTTGATTTTTAAAAATCAGTTTTTTGAGGTATTTATATATGATAAAATACATTTATTATAAGTGTACATTTCAAAGAATATTGACATATAATAAATATATAAATAATATATATTATTACTATAAACATGAAAATAGTAAACATACTATTACTTTAAATGTTACTATATGTAAATATATTTTTATATATTTATGCACATATACCACATATTTATATATTTGTATATATATATATATATATATATATATATATATATACATAAAACACCACAGCCAAGACACAGAACATTTCCATGACTTCACAGCATTCTCATATTGACCTTTGCAGTCAAATCCCCATAGCTTCAGCCTTAGGTAAACATTGATTTCTTTTCTAACATCATGTATTTTATTTTATTTGTTCTGGAATTTTACATGAATGGGATCATAAAGTCTTTACTCTTATGTCTGTTTTTTTTCCACCTAGGATGTTTTTGAGATTCATCCACATTTTTGAGTGATAAGTTGAATATATCTGGTTTATTCCTTTATATTGCCAAGTATTATTCCATTGTGAGGACATACTGTAATTTGTTTATCCACTCACTTGATGGATGCTTGGGGCATTTCCAGTGTTTGACTCTTATGAATATAGCTTCTTTGAATATTTATAGAGAAACATGATGTAGACATGTATTTTCATTTCTTCTGGATAAAAACTAAGGAGCAAAATTGCTGGGTCATATAATATGTACATGTTTAACTTTATAAGAAATTACTAACTTGTTTTCCGAAGTGGTTGTTATCATTTATAATCCCATAAGTGCTGTAGAAGAGTTTGGTTGCTCCATATTCTTGTCAATATTGTTGAGCTTTTAAATTTTACCCTTATAGGTGTCTTCTTTGTGAAGTGTCTCAACAAATATTTTGCCTACTTTACTTTTTTTTCTTTCAGTCAAATTATGAATTCTTTGTATATTCTAATTACAAGTCTTTGTTTAAATATACATTTTATGAATACTTTTTTCCAGTCAGTGGCTTGTTTATGCCTATTCTTAATGGGTCCTTTAATTTTCATGAAATCTAATTAATTAATTTGTTTATGGTTTATACTTTTGTGTCCTACCTTTGAAATTTTGCCCACCCCAAGATTGCAAATATTGTCTTCAATGTTTCTTAAAGAATTTATAGTTTTAGAGGGTACCTGGGTGGCTCAGTCAGCATTTGACACTTTGTTTTGGCTCAGGTCATGATCTGAGGATCATGAGATACAGCTCTGTGACTGGCTCCATGCTCAGCATATAGTCTACTTGAGATTCTTTTCCTCTCTCTCTCTCTTCCCCTGGGGATCTATTTCTGCTCCCTCCCATTGATATGTATGTGGGTTCTATCCTTATATCAGAACTACACTGAATTAATAGAGTTTTCTAATAGAATTCCAAAATAGGAAGCATTAGGTTCTCAAATTTGTTCTTTCTCAGAATAATTTTTGTGTATCTAGGTCTTTTACTTTTGTCTACACAGCTTAAAATCAACTTGACAATTTCTAGAAAAAGAGATCACATGGAATTGTGTAACATCAGCTTGGGAGAATTGATATCTTAAAGATATTATATTCTAGTACGTGAAAAGATTTACCTGTATATGTATTTAAGTCTTTATATTGTTCACGTACAGGTCTTCCACCTATTTTTTTCTTAAATCTACCACTAATTATTTCATGCTTTTTTATATTATTATAAATGGTATTGATACTTTAATATCATTTTTGAATGATTTGTTCTTGTATAACAATAATTGATTTCTTTTTGTATTGACCTCATGTCCTGTGATTCTTCCAATTTGTGAGAATGGAGTATCTTTCCATTTGTGTCATTTTCAGTTTCTTTCATCAATGTTTTATACTTTTTACAGTACATGTCTTTTACCTCCTTAATTAAGATTATTCATGGATTTTTTTATTCTTTTTGATGCAGTGGTAAATAGCATTGTTTTCTTAATTTCTCTTTCCGCTACTTTGTTATTACTGTTATAGAAATACTACCAATTCCTAGGCATTAATTGTTTTCTGCAACTTTACTAAATTCCTTTATACTTCTGATAGTTTTTTGATGGAGTCTTTAGGGTTTTATATGTATAGTAGCATCATGTCATCTGCAAATAATGACACTTTAACTTTTTCCTTACCAATTTGGATGCCTCATTTCTTTTTTCTTATCTGATCACTGTGGCTAGGATTTCTAGTACTATTGAATAAAAGTAGTGAGAGTGGACATCGTTGTCTGGTTCCTGATATTATAGGAAAAACTCTCAGTTTTTTATCATTGAGTATAATGTTAGCTGTTGGTTTTTCATGTATGGCCTTTATTAAATTGTTAAGGTATGTTCCCTCTAAACCTACTTTATTGAGAGTTTTTATTATTAATGAGTGTTGAATTTTGTCAAATGCCTTTTCTGTATCTATTGAGATCATATGATTGTTATCCTTCTTTCCTTTTCTTGATCATGCTAGTGAGGCATTTGTTAATTTTATTGATCTTTTCAAAGAAAAAGCTATTGGTTTAAATGATTTTTTTCCTGTTATTTCTCCATTTTTCATTACATTGATTCCCACTGTTCTCTGTTTGACTTTTTTTCTACTCCCTTTGTGTTTGTTATTTTTAGCTTCTCAATATAGATTAATTTAAAGGATATTTGTCTACTTTAAAATAAGCATTTTGCACTATAAATTTCCTGCTAAGTACTGCTTTAACTTCATCCCATATATTTTAATACATTGTATATTTCTTATCAGTTTAAAATATCTTCTTATTTACATTGTGACTCAAGGCTTAGAAGGTATTTAGTTTTTGAGTATTTGGGAATTTCCCAGATCTTTTTAAACTGATTTGTACTTTAATTCACTTATAAAGGGATGCCTGGGTGGCTCAGCAGTTGAGCACCTGCCTTCGGCCCAGGGTATGATCCTGGAGTCCCAGGATCGAGTCCCACATCTGGCTCCCTGTGGGGAGCCTGCTTCTCCCTCTGCCTGTGTCTCTGCCTCTCTCTCTCTCTCTCTCTCTCTCTCTCTCTCTGTCTCTCATGAATAAATAAATAAAATCTTTAAAAAAATTAATTCACTTATGAAGAGATGACATACTTTGTGTGATTTTCATTCTTTTACTAGGGTTTGTTTTATGGCCCAGCATATGGTCTATCTTAGTAAATGTTCCATGTGTACTTGAGAAAAATGTGTATTCTAATGTTATGGTGTTTAGCATTCCCTAAATGTCAATTAGTTTAAAGCAGCCAATAGTTGTGTTGAAGTCTTCTATATTCTTATTTTCTGCCTTCTTGTTTAAGCAATTATAGAATCATGTTGAAATCTCCAACTAGAGGGGCAGCCCAGGTGGCTCAGTGGTTTAACGCCACCTTCAGTCTAGGTCGTGATCCTGGAAACCCGGGATCAAGTCCCATGTTGGGCTTCCTGCATGAAGCCTGCTTCTCCCTCTCTCTGCCTGTGTCTCTGCCTCTCTCTTCACTGTGTCTCTCATGAATAAATAAATAAAATATTTTTTAAAAATAATAAATCTCCAACTAGAATTGTGAATTTGCTTGTTTCTCCCATTAATTTGTAAGGTTTTACTTCATTTATTCTGTAACTTTGTTATTAAGTGTGATGACATTTAAGATTGTTATATATTCTTGAAGTACCTGAGTGGCTCAGTTGGTTGAGCACCTGACTCTTTCTTGATTTTGGCTTAGATCATGATCTCAAGGTCATGATAGAGCCTCGAGTTGGGCTCTGTACGGGGCATGAAGTCTGCTTAAGATTCTCTCTCTCCCATTCCCTCTGCCCTTCTTCCTCTGTATGCTATCTCTAAAAAAATAATTTAGGGGATCCCTGGGTGGCTCACCAGTTTAGTGCCTGCCTTTGGCCCAGGGCGTGATGCTGGAGTCCTGGGATCGAGTCCCATGTCAGGCTCCCCACATGGAGCCTGCTTCTCCCTATGTCTGTGTCTCTGCCTCTCTCTCTCTCTCTCTCTCTCTCTCTCTCTCTCTCTCTGTGTCTCTCATAAATAAATAAATAAAATCTTTAAAAAATAATAATAATTTTTAAAAATTGTTATATCTTCTTGATATATTTAGCATTTTATTATTATCAAATGTTCCTTTTTATCCCTGATATTAATATTTGACCCAAAGTCTATTTTGTCTGGTAGTAATCTAGCCACCCAGATTTCTCCCAGATTAGTGTTTGCATGGCAAATCTTTTTTCATCTATACAGTTTTCACATGTATGCATTTCTGAATTTAAAATGTTTCTTGTCAGCCACATATGATTGATTTAGATTTTTTATTGTGTCTAACAATCTTTGCTTTTTAAATCGCAATCACCAGATGAGGTATGGGATGGTTGACCAACTTTCTGTAAAGGGCCACATAGTAAATATTTTCAGCTTTACAAGACATGCAGTCTGTCTGTCTCAAGTATTCACTTCTGCTATTGTAGTGTGAAAGCCAACATAGATAATGCATCAATGAATGAGTGTATTCTAATAAAGCTTTATTTAGAAAAAAAGTTAGTGGGCCATAGTATGACAACCCCTTGTCTAGATCATTTATATTTAATGTAATTATCAATATCATTCAATTTAAGTCTACCATCTTGCTATTTTTCTAATTGCTTTACATGTTTTTTTCCTTTTATCTTTCTTTTCTATCTTTTAGATTTATCAAATGTTTTATAGTATTCCATTTGATCTCTATCAATGGTTTATTTGTTATACTTTGTTTTATTTAGTGGTTGTGCTAGCATTTGCAAAATTCATCTTTAATTTATCAGAATACACCTTCAAATAATAGTACACTCTTTTTATATAAGACTACACCCTTGGGCAGCCCGGGTGGCTCAGCGGTTTAGCGCTGTCTTCAGCCCAAGGGCCTGATCCTAGAGACCTGGGATGGGGTCCCACGTTGGGCTCCCTGCATAGAGCCTGCTTCTCCCTCTGCCTGTATCTTTGCCTCTCTCTCTCTCCCTCTCTCTCCCTGTGTCTCTCATGAATAAATAAAATCTAAAAAAAAAAAAAAAAAAGACTATGCCCTTACAACAGATTATTTCCATTTTCTTCTTCTACCCATTGTCTTATTTTTTAAATACATTTTATTTCTCTGTATGTTATAAACTGCATAATACATTGTTATTGTTTTAGTTTTAAAGAGCCAATTATCTTTTTTAAAAATTTAAAAATAAGAAAAATTATTTTCTGTTTGCCTACTTCTTTACTATATTTGGCAATTTTCTTTCTTTGTATAGTTCTGAACTTCCATCTTCTAATTTCTGGTCACTATATTTGTTTTCCCTTAAAATCCTGGCATATATTATAATAGCTGTTTGAAAGTTATTTTTTGACAATTCCATAATTTCTGTCATTTTGGGATCTATTTCTTTTACTTGGCTTTTTTCTTGATTTGGGTCAGCTTTTCCTGTTTCTTTCCAGTTGTAGTAATTTTTTATTGGATGTTGTACATTGTGAATTTTTCTTTTTTTGAGAGTCTGGATTTTGTTTTCTTCCTTTAAAGAATGTTAAGTAATCTATAGATGAGCTTGATCTTTTGAGACTTGTTTTTGAGCTTTGTTTGGTAAGTGCATACTAGCCTTTATTCTTGAGCCTGCTCAACTCTAATTTTTAAAAGACATGATTCTCCTTGGATGTCTACTGAATGCCCTAGTGATTGAAACTCTGAATTCTTGCTCTGGACATTTGTCAGCTTATAGTTCTCTGGTAGGGTTTTTGTTGTTGTTGTTTTGTTTTTTGTTTTTGTGTATGTGTGTGTTATTGTTTTTGCCTTTATGGAATTTTATTCTATGCATACATAGATTGCTATTCAGCAACAGATTCCTTCTTTTTACTCTAGACATCTGGCCCTACAAATTCCATCCCTTGGCCTTCTCAATTTCTGATCTCTCACTTTTAACTCAGTGTGACAGGCAGGGTTTGCTTGGGTTCTTCCATTTTACACTGACAGAAAGTGCCTCTACCACTCACCTTATTTGTCTTCTTCCAGGTATCACAGTTCTGGGCAATGTCTAAGAACAGCTGATTCATGTTTTTGAGTTTTGCAGTTGTTTATAGTTGGAGGGCAAGTCAAGTACCAGTTATCTTAACATGAGAGAAGTGGAAATTCTATTTATTTGATGTTTGATCCTTTAAGACAGATTTAGACTCTTCAGATACTCCTAGCAAGACCTGGATGAGTTCTTATTCTCTTGCAAATATCCCCTTGACTTAAATCTTTTTAAAAATAAGACTACATCTAGAATGCTTCTTTAAATAGAACACTAGTATTATCAAGCTCTTACTTCCTTTATTTTAAGAAAACCTCTTAATTGGGGCACCTGGGTGGCTCAGTCAGTTGGGCATTACAACTCTTGGTTTCAGCTCAGGTTATGATCATATGGGCCATGGAATTTATCCCCTTGTGGGACTCTGTGCTGAGTGGAGAATCTGCTTGGGGGCTCTCTCCCTCTGCCCCCCATTCTCTCTCTCTCTCAAATGAATAAATATTTTTTAAAACCTCTTTATTTTTATGCCATAATTTTGGATTCTTTTCCATATTAACAAGACTAAAAAATAGGATTTCTAACATCAGATTTTTTGCCTTTAATAATGCTCTGTCCATAAAGCCACATCTTCCTCCCTTATTCAGTCTTTTTAAAATACTTTGTGTTTTTCTGAACTTACTAGTAATGGCATAAGAGAGTTAGGATCCATTCATGAAGTAGTTGAGAGAATGGGAAGTGAGAGCTAAAATTGAAGGAGAATTCAAAGCTGCTGGCAGTGGGTGTGAAAAGGGTTATTTTTACTTTTGTTTTTACTATTTTATATTATACAGTCTCTGATGTCCTTATATAGCTAAAGTAATTTTGATGTGTTAAATGAGACAAAACTACTGGGAGAGTTGAAAATAAAAACTTTAAGCTATAAGAAAAATTCAATTAACAAATTAAATAATTCTTAAAATTGGTTAACATACTCCTGAAAGATAAGTGAATTTTCACAACATATCTGGAGTCAAGAAAGTACAAGTAATTTGCCAGGCAGATAGACTTGAGGGAATGGAAATGGTCTATAATATTAAGGACAAGTAGTAGAGGTCCAGTGAGTCAGACTCCATGTGTCATGACCTCTTTAATCCTTTTGGGCTGCTTATTCATCTGGCCTGATAAAAGTTTTTTGTGTGTGTGTTTTTTAAGATTTTTAAAAATTTATTTACTTAGGAGAGAGAGAGAGTGCATATGTTGAGGGGGGAGGGCAGAGGGAGAGGTAGGGAGAGAAAGAGAGAAACAGTCTCTGTTGAGCATGGAGCCTGACGTGAAGCTTGATCTCACAACCCTGAGATCATGACCTGAGCTGAAATCAAGAGTCAGATGCTTAACCAACTAAGCCACCCAGGAATGGCTGGCCTGATAAAGGTTTTGAAGAAGCTACCATGCTAACAAAAAGTTACACTGACATTTTTGTCATTGTCAAATCATGATCATCGTTATCAAAATTATCATCTTATTTATTTATAGGAATTTATGTATAGTAGTATTAATAACCCTTTTTCCTATCACATATTTTTAAAACTTTTTAATTCATTATTTTCCTCTAGAGGTTTAAAAAATTATGCATACATATTTATTGAACTCATTCTTTATAGTTTCGGAGAGGTTTTTTGTTGTTGTTGTTGTTTTTGTCATGCTTAGAAAAGCTTTTCATACCCCAATTTTTTTTTTTTTTAAGTTCTCCCATATTGGGACACCTAGGTGGCTCAGCAGTTGAGTGTCTGCCTTTGGCTCAGGGTGTGATCCCGGGGTCCAGGATCAAGTCCTGCATTGGGCTCTTTACAAGGGGTGCCTGCTTCTCCCTCTGCCTGTGTCTCTGCCTCTCTCTCTGTGTCTCTCATGAATAAATAAAATCTTTAAGAAAAAGAAAGTTCTCCCATATTTTCTTTCTAGCATTTTATTATTTAATTATGTTTACATTTAAATATTTACCCATCTGACATTTATTCTTTCTTCTTTTAACTTTTTGTTGAGGTAAAATTCATATAACAGAATTTAACATTTAAAATTTTTTTTAATTTATTTATTTTGAGCACAGGGGGAGGAGCAAAGGGAGAGGGAGAAAGAATCTCAAGCAGGCTCTGGTGAGTGTGGATCCTGACTCAGGGTTTGATGTCAGGACCCTGAGATCGTGACCTGAGCTGAAATCGAGGGTCAGATGCTTAACCGACTGTGTCACCCAGTGCCCTGGGTTTATTCCTTAACTGTTTGGCCCCATTGTTCTATCTGTCTGTGTGCCAGTACCACAAGTTAACTTCACCTCATATTAGTTTAATTATCGTTTTAAGTTTTAAGACAAGAAAGTCTGCTCCCTACTCATACTCTCATCCCCAATTATTGCTTTTGTTATAATTTCCCTTTGTAGGGAATATGTTTATTTTTCCAGGTAAAACTTTCATTTCTGTTTATTAATATCATTATAAACACTTAATATCTTCTTGACATGCACATGGAAAATTACTATGTTAATTTGTACTTATGAAAATAGTCAAGAATCCTATCTCTAAATGGAAATGGCATGGATATTCATTGTACACTCCAGTGCAGTTAATAAGTGACATTGTGGTAAATGATGTTTCACATTTTTAGGTAGACTGTATTGTTTTTTTGCCTTTGGTTTTGTTTTGTTTTGTTTTTTTAGCTTTGAAATCTGAAGGGGATGATTACTATATTAATGGTGCCTGGACTATTGACTGGCCTCGGAAGTTTGATGTTGCTGGGACAGCTTTTCACTACAAGAGACCAACTGATGAACCAGAATCTTTGGAAGCTCTAGGACCCACCTCAGAAAATCTCATTGTCATGGTAAATGTGTCTGTACCACTTAATTTCTCCCGTTTTTGTAATCTGCCCTGCGAGGTACAGAGGAGCAGCCTTTATTCTCTCTGTTTTACAGGTAGTGAAATTAAGGTTAATAAAGGTAAAATGGCTTAGCCAAGGGTATCAGATATGTGTAAGGTTAAGGCCATATTGCTCCTTCCATTTGACCAATCTTTTCAATGCCTGCTTGAATAATATTTTTATAACTAAACAAGGCAGATGAGAGAAATGGCTCTAAATTACCCATGAAAATGGAAGGAGAAAATTCAGTATAAATGCATGTGTTCTAAAAGTTACCTTAAATTTCTTATAAGACTTACTTTATGACATTTTCTTCTTCAAAAGAAATAATAAATATCTGAATGAAGCCTCATTGTATTTTAATTATCTTCACCAGTTGTTTTCAATGGCAGGTTCTACTTCAGGAACAGAATTTGGGAATTAGGTATAAATTCAATGTTCCCATCACTCGGACCGGCAGTGGAGACAATGAAGTTGGGTTTACATGGAATCATCAGCCTTGGTCAGAATGCTCAGCTACTTGTGCTGGAGGTAAGACACCCACTAGGCAGCCCACCCAGAGGGCAGGATGGAAAGCAAAACATACTCTGAGCTATGCTTTGTGTTTGCTAAAGAAGCTAATTGGAAACATTTCTTGCAGGTTTGCTTCAAGCTGTAATTTAGCAAAAGAAACTTTGCTTTAATTATATTATATTCCGTTTGTTTTTAACCTCATGTAATTTGTACAGATTTGTTGGTAAAATACATCTTGGCACAATGAGTGTCTCTGCTGGTGCTTCTCCCAAGACTATCTTGAAGGTGGGCTGTTTGCTTTTCGTGAACACATTCTTGGTAAAGAACATCAAGAGTTTTAAATAAGAAAATGAGCAAGAATCAGACGGCACAGATGCAACTTCTTGTAATGGGGGATGAGAATGTATGTCTGTGTGCTTGCGTGTTTGTGTTTGTGCGCTTGTGTGTTTCCCACAAACCTATTCAAACTCCCTTCTTCAGCCATCACAGTTAAGGGGCTATATGCTGGGATACTACAATAATTCCTGGTGTCTGGGTCTCTGGGTTAATGGTGTATGCTGACCCCATTATAGTCCCTCAGAAAGGTAGCTGCTAGGCGGTGGTTGGTGATGTGTTGGTTGTCCCATGTGCGTTTTTCATGGGTGCCTTTTCCCCACAATTTACTCTATTCCTAATCCTCCTCCCTCTAGTGGCCACCAATGCAATTCTTTACCTCTGGCTGGGAGAGCAGGACAGTTGGCTTCCTTCAAAGCCAACACCCTTGCTGCTGCATGGACTGGTGAGTAGAAGTGCTGTGCAAGCAGCATCTTCCTTCTCTCTGGAGACTAAATGCATCGCCTCCACCGTACACCTTGGTCCCAATAGGCGAGGAAACAACCCTGTCCCTCAGGCCTAGGCTGGGCTAGAGTACCTCACCATTCCAAAAGCAAAGAGTGATGTTGAATAGTGATATTTAGAATGGGAGAAATAGAAATAAAGCATATCCCATTTTATCCCATTTTATCCCATTTCCAATGTATTACCTATTTTCCCTTTCTAAACTGCTCAGAAACATATGATCTGACATGGCCTTTACCCTATCTCGTCCTATACTCACTGAATTTCTAAACACTCTGATTCTTGAGGCTTGTATTGGAGGAATTATTTTTACAGAAATGATTATTATATAATATATTCAGTATTTTTAGACTCATACAGAAATAAATCATTGATAAGCTACAACTCCAACTTTAGTAGTAAACACTATATAAAACATCAAAAAAGCAAATTAATAATAATAATATCTTCTGTGTGAGGTGTCATGAAACATGGTTTTATATAATTTGAGGCATATTTTGAAAGATCTCTAATTCCCATCCGTTTTATATGTAAAATGGCTACTGATTTGTGACATAAAGTTTTTAAAACTATAAGGCATTACTATGTATTTTAATAAAATAAAGGATATTTGAAATTAATTGTTCAAGTGAATGCCATTGTATTATATCTTAGTGGCATTTATTCATATATCTTTCTTTGTTCCCAAAAATTCATTTTTATTCAAGCTATAAATTAGCTTATCCCTTTCACATACCAATAAAGAAGTCTTCATGATAACAGTACATACATAATTCAGGCCCTGAAGCATAAGGTGGGATAAAGTTATTAAGGAAGAGTCAAAATAAAGTTTAGGAAATCTAATGAGGGAAGTCTAAATGTTGAGGATGATTAGCTTGGAGAAGAGAGGGCTGAAGGAAAGTATATTAGTATCTTCAAGTCTGTGACAGAATGGTGAATGAGAAATTCTTAGTGCCTGTTCTTCTTTGTACTGAAAATTGCTATATTTGGGGATGGTTTAGACACAGTCTTGTCTGAGGCCAAGGAGGGATTAAGTGAATTCTCAATGTTCCTCCTAACCCTATGATTCTTTTGTTCAAAAAGGAGATAGTCCAACAAATAGGGTGGTTGTTAGGCCATGAGAACTGAATTTAGAAGAAAAGTTGTGATTGTATTAAAGATACATGAAAAACTTAAAGGAGTGTTATTCTTTTCCATAATGCTCACATTGGGAAATCATAATACAAAAATGATCTCTTGTGGTAGAGGGTAAAACAAAAAGAAAAACAAGGAGGGAAAAAAGCCTCTGGAAAGAGAATTTTCTGTTATTTGTACTTTTTTTCTCTGTTCTGGAGCTAGTGATCCCAGATATTTGAGGTGGTTCTAGAAACTAGAATTCTGCTCAGTTGTACGTGATTATGACAGCAGGCATGAGGCAGTCATGAGGCCATTGCCTTCTTTGGAAGAGAGATGTACAGTGCTTGGAAGTTGGCAGGGATAGTGTGAAGAGCTGCTATTCATCTTGCTTGGTAAGCGGTTCTCAAAGTGTGGCCAATAGACTGGCTGCATCAACATCACCTGAGAATTTAGTAAAAATGCTACTTTGGGGGCCCCATCTCAGACCTACTGAAAGAAACTCTGGGTAGACCTCAACATTCTGTTTTATATAGCTCTCCAGGTGATTGTGATGCTTACTCAAGTTTGAGTACTAGTGGTTTGGTTGACAGAGAAACTGAAACCTGGACACATAGAACCTATGCCTTCCTCACTGAAGTCTGTGCATCTCTCTAGACTCACTTTGCACCTCGAACTGTATCTGGAATATGCTAGGTACTAAATAAATATTTACAGATGAGGAAAAGGAATTAATTATTTTGACAGTCATTTATTTGTGCTTGTTTTTTCCAGTATAGGAAATAAGAGTTTAGAATTGTGCATTTTCTTAGGAAATGGGGCAGTTTTTTTTAAATTGGGATAAAGTAAGTTCTTTTTTTTTTTTTGAAAGGTGTTACCTATTTATTAATAAGAGACACACAGAGAGAGGCAGAAACACAAGCAGAGGGAGAAGGAGGCTCCTCGAGGGGAGCCTGATGTGAGACTCGATCCCAGGACCCTGAGATCACACCCTGAACCAAAGGCAGATGACGCTCAATCACTGAGCCACCCAGGCATCCTGGGATAAAGTCAGTTCTTAATTGGGATATTTCACTGTCATCTTTGTAGGGTGGTACTAGGTGTCTTGAAACACCAAAATTTTTTAAAAAGGAAAAAGAGAAAACAAGAAAGATCTCAAAAAACTTTGCGTTGCAATCTCACAAGACTCTTCAGTGAACTCACCTCTTACTGTCCTGCATATGTTTTATTAGTGGCAAATAAACTTTGAGTCTGCGAGCAATGTTGATAGCCTTCTCTTATGATATCTTTTAAGATAAGAAATTTTGAGATTGTTTTTCTGTTGCTTAGCAGACCCAATGACAAATTGCATGCTGCAGGAAATATTGCTGGTGATTCAGTCTAAGTTATGGTCTTTTCTCTGAGTAAGTGATGAAACACTTCCTTAGCCTGAATAAGAACATTGAGATGCTGTGGGGTATTGTCTTCAGGATAAATGTGATTTTTAAGATACAGTTGTGATTCTTCCTCTGAGAGACACTCAGGCCCAGTGAGTTAAAACTTAACTATTTTCTGAATCATTGTTAACTCCTACTAGAGTTTTGTTTCTTTATTCCTTATCCAGAGTGTTTTATACTCTGATTTATTTGATTCCCAAGTTTATATGCTACCATTGTGTTCATGATTAATGTGTTAATTGATAAATCTTGGCTGGGTAAAGAGAATTATATTATTTTTAATACAAAGCTTTTTTTTAAGTAGTATTACCCACTGTGTCTTTGCACTGCAACTTTTAAAGTTTCAAATAACAAATATTGTGTATTTTTCCTTTGATATTAGTCATACATACTCACTTTTTACTCACTTTGGCTGGATGTTTGGTCCTCAGACTTTACATCAGAATTACCTGGATGTCTTATTCAAATAATATTGCTAAGATCTGCCTCCAATTTTGGATTCAGGAGGTCTGGGATAGACCCCAAGAATCTGCACTTCTAAAAAATGTCCAGGTGATGCTGTGCTACTGGTTCAGGAGCCATACTTGGAAAAACATTGGGCTAGACACTTAGATTTCATAAAGTAAATGCCTATTAAAACAAAGTGGCAAATCATTTAGGTAGTAATCCATATTGCAGTTATAATCTACATTACAGCTAGTCTTTTTAATAATAAATGGCTCTACTGCTCAGCTATATAATAATAAACATGATGTTATAGTTTATAACACATTTTCTGGTACCCTTTTACATTTAATTGTCAGCAACAGTACCATGAGCTATTATCATTCCTATTTTGTAGATAAAACCCAAGTGAAGTAACTTGCCGAAATTAAGGCTTTTTTTTTTTTTTAAGATTTTATTTATTTATTCATGAGAGATGCAGAGACACAGGCAGAGGGAGAAGCAGGCTGCATGCAGGGAGCAGCCCGATGCAGCACTCGATCCCGGGACCCCGGGGTCACTCCCTGAGCCGAAGGCAAATGTTCAACCGCTGAGCCACCCAGGTGTCCCCGAAATTAAGACTTAGAAATTGAATATCTAGTGATTTTTATAAATGTAGCATTGTTTTAATAAAGATGGTCCTTTACCTTGGACAGTTTTTCCTCCAGGTGGCAACTTCCATAGAGCAGCATGATATATACCCACTAAAGAAAAAAAGAATCACCTGCACTAATTTGAAATTTTACTTTTTCAAATGCTTTACCTAAACCCAGTGGTTCTTAACTTTGGTTATCTTAACATTGGAATCACCTGGAGAACTTTGAAAAATTCTGATGATTGGGCCCATCCCCCAGAAGTTGTGATTAAAATTGTGAGGAGTGTGGCTTGGGTATCAGATTTTTAAAAACTCTTTAGGTAATTCTAATATGCAGCCAATGTAGAGAAGTCCTGCCATTGAGGCTGATGGAAAGTTTTATTTAGTATTCAAATAATTTACATTCAGATGCAAATGCCACTGGTAGCATTAACTCACATTTCTGTTATTAATTAGCTACTAGTTAAATGCAAAGATTAATGAGATTTATATATAAGTATTTGGGATGGGAAAGTAGAACAGGACATCAGCGGAAGAAATGAAAAATGTAGCAGAATGACAATTAATTTTATAATTTGGTTTAGTGTGGCCGTCAACCTTGGACATGCCTTCAGAAAGCTTTTTCAGTTTATTTACACACTCTCTTTACCTGGTGGATCATTTATAAGCATCTAATCAGTGCTCTTAAAACTGACTGAAACTGTGTTAGTTACTGTTTCTCAATCTTTTGACTAAGATCTAGTGAAATTGCGCTAAGCAGGTTTTCCAAAGTTCTCCCTCTAATTTCAGATTTCTGTGGTACTAGGCACTAGTTACAATGAATATAAACGGTTATATACTCAACCAACTTTAATTTAAACACTCAAGTCAGAGTCATATGGCTCCTGTTTTAACTCAACATTTGTGAAAACTTTTAACTTTTTTTCTCTTTGTGACATGGTTCTAGAGAAAGTCATCTATTGTTTTAGGAAATTTTGTTTCATTAGGGAATGAATCTTTGCAAAATGTAGCAGTATTCATGATAACTTCCTTCCCTACCTTTCTGGATATGCTCTCATTTCCCACCATTTAAACCATTTTGTTTCTACCCAAAGACCTCCCTTCACTTCTCTTATTTGTTGCCGCTCTTAGGCTTTAAGGCAAAGTTTTCAAAGCCAATTAGGCAGTTATTATACTGTTGCACTCAAGTTTGCACCTGTTCTGTTAAACAGAAAGTCTTAAGAATGCTTTATTTCTGATGCAAAGGAAAGTCAGACATACATAAATATTTTACAGGTATTCTTTTTAAATGTATGCTCTAAGTCTTTGACCTGCAATTGGCTCTATTGACACTTCTGATTATTTTTTCTAAGTATTTTTTTTCTTTAGGTTTTCTTTCTTTCTCTTTGTGTAGAATTACAAAAGTTGTATACCAAAAAACTCATTTTTGTCAGATTTCTGCTGACAAACATTGGCATCTCTTTGTTGAACATTGCTTGGCAACCCAGGAAGAAAAAGATGAGCTAAAACTATACTTTTATTGTAGAGGAGAAGGAAGAAGACAGGTTTATTTTTAGAGGCAATTCAATTTTGATTTTATTTGAAGATCAAAGTACAGATTTTTAATCTATATACTATGGGGTTATTCAGGAATGTTTCTGATCAATTGTTATTGACCACTTAAAATTTTATCATTACTTTTTACTTTATATTTATATAACCTAATTAATTTTTTGTATGTTTCATGATTATTTAGATGCTTATTTATTTTTATTTCTCTTCCCTGGATGTCATCTTAAGGTGTGTGTGTGTGTGTGTGTGTGTGTGTGTGTGTGTGAATAGCATATAAACTTAAAAGATATTCTGTGTGTCTCTTCTTTCTAGCTAGGACAGATTTTTTAAATTCACTTTTTTTAATGATTTCACCTGATTCATTGGGATTTTCAAGCATATTGGAGCTGGGTTTTTACTCTTTAGTATTTTTAGAATGTTTTATATGGTTTCCAGCTACTATTTTATAATAGACCTGATGTAGGCCCATATTTTTCAAACTGTACCAATGTGCCCCAGAATACTGAAGCAGACTCAACAAAAGACACAACAGAATATTGTACATTTTCGATGGAAACACAGTAACATTCGTCATATACCATACTGGTTATTACTAATTTCTTTGGACTTAACTACTTAATAAGTAAAACTCTTAGATATATATTTTTTTCTGCCTAGGAGGGCTGTGAAAAAATTACTGAGACATTAAGGGTGTCATGAACCAAGAAAGTTTGAGAACTCTTAATTTAAGGTAGAATGAGTATCAGTAAAGTAGGTAAAAATTAGTCATATCTCTTTCTTCCAATAGATGTTGAATGTCATTTCATAAAAGGAAGAAAAAGACATAAACTCCTTAATTGTGGTGATGCTTGGAACTTAAAATTAGAGCCTCTTCTATACTTCTAATTAAGGAACTAGGAATCTTGAATACTGTGTAAACTTTTCCTTTATATCTATATTAAGTTTTCCTTCTGATGTGTCCCAAATATGTTTCCTTCATCTATTAGTTCAGTTTAAGATTGATGGGTGATTAACGTGAAAAAAAAAAAAAAGAAAAAGAAAGAAAACCTTAAGTATTTAAAAGAGAACTGATAGCAAATTTGTCTTTGCAATTTACTACCTAACAAGTTTATGTAATAATCTACACTATTCCATTTATAAATGACATACTTCTAAAGTTATTTTAATGAATCAGTCCTTCAAATTGTGTTGGCCTCTTTAAAAAGTTGGTTATTTCTACATTGTTTCTATGGAAACACTGTATGTCCTTGTTATATATTTTACTTTCAAAAATGATACAACACAAGCATAATGTGCACTTAAAAGTACAATAATTCCATTACAACATAACAATTTTAAAATTGTCTTTTAAAAGTGATTATTAGAAAAAATATAATGCAATCTTTAGGCTAATACTAATACCTGACTGAAAGAAAACAGCTCTCATAGTACCAGATATGACAGGTAAATGCCTTACATTTTCATAAATGTCCTTTTAATTTATTCACTATTTCTAAGATACTTAACATTTTTTAAAAAGATTTTGTTTTTAAGTAAACTTTATACTCAATATGGGACTCAAATTCACAACCCCAGGATCCAGAGTCACACACTCTACCAACTGAGCCAGGCTGGCACCTCAAGATACCTAACATTTTTAACATCACTAATAATGGTCAATTCATAGTATTAGTGAACTAACAGAATGTGTTCAAACAAACGAGTGTTTTCAGAGTTGACTTTTATGGACATAATAATAATACCTAATATGTATTACAGCTTATAAAGGACGTATACACTGTAGCTTTGACTCAAACTCAGAGTGGAGTTTGCTCCAAAATGGAGCAGAGAGAAGAAAACAAAATCCAGCTGTTTTTCAAGATTCAAAATAGACTTAGTTGAAATTAAGTATGAAAGACATAAAAAGGTCAAATCTTATAACTAAGTTTGCTTCTCTTTGATTTAGGATTTATCATACAAAAGTTACTTTCAGAGTTCGGTAAAAGATAACAGATGGAAATTTTAGTTTGAATAATTAAAAGCACTTTCCTCATTATGATTTATTTACCTTTGAAGAAATACAGTTATGTAGTTAGTTTTTAAGAAGAATTCCCTATAAAAGATAATTTGTCTCAAGTTACACAATGTACTGTTGTTTGAAACTGAAAGTAATTTTACATTTGATTCCTATATACACTATATTAGACATAAGATAGATCACTGTGATATTTTTAATAATACAAGCCACTTGTAAGAAGTGACTTGAGCTTAGAAAAAAATAAAGATTTGCATTTACCTGTGTTTATTGTTCCCAAATTTGTCTTTGGTCTTTAAAATATAAAATACTTGTAGGACTAGACAAAGTCTATCATTGCATTGACCATGGCTTTCCCCAGTTCGCCTTCTCCCACCATCCCCTTCTTTTAGGTCATTTTCAATGTTGCGAAGTAAGAGTACCCTATAATATAAGGGTTTAGCTGTACCAGGCATCATAGCAGAACACCTATGAATATCACAGCTCCAGAAAGCCTTAGTGTCTATAGCTCTCAATTGCACCTGGCGGTTTGGTTCGCATACAGCATACCCTTGAGAGGAGTCACTTCTTAGAGCAAACTCATGCTCTTGGTTGGTTCACATCTTCTAGAGAATATGTTGACTTTTTATTTGTCTATAATAATTATTTCTATATTTATATTTTTACTTAAGCCTATGGCTTCACTTATATGATACACTCAAAGTTGTTTTTGGAATTCTCCTGTGTATTTTCAGTATTAAGCTTTCTAACGTCATATAAAAAGTCTTACATACATATAAAAGTTTGGTGTGGTAATCTGGTTTTTTACTGTTTACTCCTGAATATTGTGGCTTGTATTTTCTCTAATGTTGGCCTTATAGCTGAAGGCAAGAAGTCTCTGCTAACCCTAAACATTTCCCCTAGTGCTGTTTTCCTCCCTGTTTCATCTCATTTCTATTGCCTTAGACATTATATTCTTCCCTAACATGATCAGGGCCTGCATACATGTTCACTCACTGAAAAACTTGGGTAAGCGCATTCCTATTGTATTAATGATTTGTGTGTCACAGGTCAAGTTTCACTTAACAAATATTCTATCTAAATAGCATTTTTAACAGTCATAACATTATGTATCTTTACAAGGTGTCATGCATAAAATGCTTTCAGAAAAAAATTAAGCCTTTTTTAATAGCAAACATCATCATCCCAATTTCATAGGGCCCTCTAATACTACTATTCCCATTTTTTTTTACTTGAGGAAATAAGCTATACAACTTTTTAATGTTTCTTTTTAATGTTTCTTTGGTTCTAAGAAAGAAAGAGGTGCTGTATATAATTAGAAGAAAAGCTTTGGGGAGTGCCTAGGTGGCTTAGTCAGTTAAGCCTCTGACTTTGGCTGGGGTCATGATCTTGGGGTCTTGGGATGGAGCCCCAAGTCAGGCTCCCCATTCAGGGGGGAGTCTTCTCCCCCTCTCTCTCCCTTTACCCCTCCCCATGCTTGTGCTCGCTCTCTCTCTCTCTCTCTCTCAATCTTTAAAAAAAGAAGAAGAAGAAGTAAGATAGAAAATCTTCTCGGCACCTGGCTGGCTCAGTTGGTAAAGCATATGACTCTTGATCTCATGGTCATAAGTCTGAACCCCACATTGGGTGTAGAAATTACAGTCGTTAGGGGATCCCTGGGTGGGATTGGCAGTTGAGCACCTGCCTTCAGCCCAGGGCATGATCCTGGAGTCCTGGGATCAAGTCCCATGTCGGGCTCCCTGCACAGAGCCTGCTTCTCCCTCTGCCTGTGTCTTTGCCTCTTTCTCTGTGTGTCTCTCATGAATAAATAAAATCTTTAAAAAAGAAAGAAAGAAAGAAAGAAAGAAAGAAAGAAAGAAAGAAAGAAAGAAAGAAAGAAAGAAAATATAGTCTTTAAAGAAAAATAAAAGGAAACCTTCTTTATTGGTAATAAACCCATCACCATGTGTTGAAGAAACTCAAGATTTTCTTGTACTCTCAAAATCATTTCTCTAAAAATTTCAAATAAAATATCAAAAACAAGCTCCTATAGATCATGGAGATTTCTTTTTAGCATAATGTGAATTAATTCTTTATAGGAAACTTGTCTCTCACAAACTCCTATTCCTAGCTATGTTCTGCCTCTTGACACGTCTACCCCCCATCATGCGTATGTCTATTGGTAAGAATTCAAGCGCTGAAACAAGACTACAAAACTAAAGGAATCTAACAAATGTCTATTTTCCAGACTTATTATCCTGTAGAATATGGGGGGATGGTGGACATAAAAGGGGGAAAAAACTAAGCAACTGAATTGTGGAGAAAGAAGAGAGGAGACAACTTTCATTGAATTTTGAATGTGAAAGAAACATTAGAAATGATCAATTTAATTGTCTCGTTTTACCCAGGAGAGTGAAAACTTACCTGAGGCCATTTCCCTAAACTGCCTAGAACTTACAAAAAGGTATAATAACAAGATAAAGTGAAAAGGGATAGCATAGACCTTTGGTTATGAAAAGAGTGCTTAACATCAATAAAGATGAGGGAAAGAGGGCAGCACGGGTGGCTCAGCGGTTTAGCACCACCTTCAGCTCAGGGCATGATCCTGGAGACCCATGATCGAGTCTCACATTGGGCTCCCTGCCTGGAGCTTGCTTCTCCTCGTGCCTGTGTCTGTGCCTCTCTCTCTCTCTCTCTCTCTCTGTGTGTGTCTCTCATGAATAAATAAATAAAATCTTAAAAAAAAAAAAGATCAGGGAAAGAGAAATGAGAAAATAAAACAAAATAGACTGTAAAACTAAGATTATTAGACCTGAAAATGTATTATTTTATTATTTTATAAATATATTATTTTACTAATATAATTATATTAGTACTTGCCTTGCCCCCCCCCCCCATTTTAATGTAATCTTACTGAGGTCAAGACTATCTCACTTAGACATAGTAGGAATTAGGTGAGTTAAGTTAGACACTTTCCAAAGAAGAGATTCCTGTTAATGTCTAATGAGTGGTAGAAATTCCCTCCAGGGACGGGTGCCTGTGTGCCTCAGTCAGTTAGGTGTCTGACTCTTGGTTTCGTCTTGGGTCATGATCTCTGGGTAGTGAGATTGAGCCACGTGTGGGGCTCTGCTTGAGATTCTCTCTCTGTCTCTCCCCTGTCCATGCCACTGTCTCTCTCTCACTCTCTCTCAAATAAATAAAATCTTTAAAAAAGAAAGAAATGCCGGGATGAGCACTGGTTGTTATACCATATGTTGGCAAATTGAATTTAAAGAAAATATTTTAAAAATTAAAAGTGTCATAAAAAAGAAAAAATAAATAAAAAAGAAAGAAATGAAATTCCCTCTAGGAATAGTATGATATCAAATAAATGCAATATGCGTATGCCCCACCCTACTTTACTGTCACTAAACACAGTTGCTGAAAAACACACTATTTTAGAACTGCACTTTTTGTGTGTGTATATATAATCCTGTGTTTCCTTGGAACATCTAGTTTTGCTTAGGATGGAAGGGAAGACACTGGGAGAGACAGAGAAAGGAAGCCTTGAAAGATATAAACTAGCAGGAGGCAATTCAGGAGAAGATAGCATGTGGGTGGAGCTGATTTGGTACACTGGGTGCCAGTGGTTAGATCCAAGGCCGATGGACTTTACTCTGCCCTGCAGATGCTTGTGTCTGGCCAATAATCACACAGCACAATAGCCAGATTCCATCAGTGAGAAGCTGAGCAGAGAGACATTTTTTTTTCCTGGCACTTGTTGCTGTTTGGATGCTATCTATAGTGAAGATTTAGATTAAATTAATATTGCTGGCCATATGCTCTCTATATTACAGTTGTATAGAGTGTTATCTTGGTTGCTAGCTACTTTAGATGCTGTGGTTAAGCAAACTGTTGCCTTAGCCACCAACCACATTTGTAGTATAAGCTCTGACTTTCTGACTTTTTTCTCCCCCCTTCCTCTTCAGAAGACTGTTTCTTGAGCAGATATAGATATAGTGTGATATAGTGTGCTGTGCCACTAGGTTAAATTACCTAGATGTTGGCTAGCCTGTCAATCCCAAGGATACATTTATACCTCTCTTCTCATTATTGACTAACTCACATACTCACATATGGTTGTAGACTGCTCACTTACCAACTGAATGGTCTAATACTGGAATCCTGAGTCTTAAGAGTAGATTTGAAAAGACCTAGAAGGTCTTTCTCCTGACTTTATCCTCCCCCTTGTATGTCCTGATTTAACAGATATCACTCTTTCAAGTGAACATCAGGTGGTAATTTTTGTGCACTGAGTGCCCTCTCTCTACTTTTAAAATGATCAACTGTTCTGTGAAAGGCAATATATTGCCAAATACTGTTACAAATGAATTTGTACAATTACTTAATTCTCTGAAAGGAGAGAGAAGTGGGATATGAGAACACTGAACAGCCTTTAAGGGGAATAAAGAAGAGACTGAAAAGGAGAAGAAACTGAGAGGCACTATGATCTCTGGAGCCTTTGCTCAAGATTGGCCCTAGGCATGTAGCTGCTGAGCAGAGGATCCTGCAGTCTTCAGTTGAACCATCACCATCTCCTGTTGTAAGCGCAGTAGATGAAGGATTCCATCTGGACTAATTTGCAGCTCACTGTACTTCTTAATAATTTTCCTGGGGTATGTGCTCTTTCAAAATGTTAAAGCCATTTCCTGAAATACAGCTAGAGCAGTGATTCAAAGTTGAGTACTCCTTCCTCTCACTGGACAAGAGAACCTTTGGTAGGAAGACAGATCAGCTATAACTTTCTTTAAATTATTTTATTCTATTTATTTTTTAAAAGATTTTATTTATTTATTCACGAGAGACACAGAGAGAGAGGGAGAGACACAAGCAGAGGGAGAAGCAGGCTCTATGCAGGGAGCCCGATATGGGACTCGATCCCAGGACCCCTGGATCATGACCTGAGCTGAAGGCAGACACTCAATTGCTGAGCCAGCCAGGCATCCCAGCTATAACTTTTTTTAAGGCTGGCTTTTCTTTTCTTTTCTTTTCTTTTCTTTTCTTTCTTTCTTTCTTTCTTTCTTTCTTTCTTTCTGAAAGAGAACGAGGAAACACTAGCAGGGAGGGAGGCAGAGGTAGAGGGAAAGGGGAAGCAGATTCTGAAGCAAGGGATGCTGGATCTCATGAGCCTGAGGTCATGCCCGGAGCCAAAACCAAGAGCTGTCACTCAACCGACTGAGTCACCCAGGCTCCCTGATCATCTGTAACTTTTAACTATTGGCTGAAAATTAAATATTGAATATAAGATCTGATAAATTTAAACTTAAAGACTAAAATTAAGGGTTATGTTTCCATATTAAGAACCATCCTATTTGATTTTTTGATAAGCAGATTAAAAAATCTCTAAACAGGTTCCATTTTAGAGAGTTTTAAGTAAATATATATTTGTAATGACATCTTGGTACTTAAATTTTGTAATATGAAATCATTAATTTTTTTAACCGTGGAAAAGAAATTATATTAAATTTAAAAAAACAGGTATAGGATTTGCATGCCAATAACTTTAGACATTTAAGAATAAAATATAATTAGTACAGTTTTTTTGTTTGTTTTTTTAAGATTTTATTTATTCATAAGAGACAGAGAGAGAGGCAGAGGCATAGACAGAGGGAGAAGCAGGCTGCATGCAGGGAGGCTGATGTGGGACTCGATCCCGGGACTCCGGGATCACGCCCTGAGCTAAAGGCAGACGCTCAACCGCTGAGCCACCCAGACATCCCAAGTACAGTTTTAAATTTGAACAATTAAATTCTGCAGAACATCTGCATATCTCCGGGGGACATGGACGCTAAGTCACTAGAATTTTGGTTTTGATTAGGCATCTTTGACTGGCCATGTGGACATTTTATGTTTTTGGTTATAGACTGTAAGTCTTTAGATTTGAAAGCATAGTGATTTTTTGTAACTGGATATAATTATTCCCAACAGGCTTTGAATCAACTTCTTAGCAATGTTTTACAGATTACTTTACAAGATTTATTTTGTTTTACGGATTACTTTAAAAGAAGCTATATATAAAAGGCTTAATCATATAAAAAGATTCTAAATTCAATCATTTTTTCTTTTTGACTTAGTTTAGATTATTTCTACTTGATCTGTATTTTCTACTTTCTAAAGCTAAAAGTTGTATTTTCCTTAGTCCCAAAGTATGTTTCAAAATCCATCCTAATTTAGGTGCATTAGTTTAGAGTTATCCTGTTGCTACTGATTTAAAAAGAAAAAGAAAATCTGTGAATCTTCCAAGTGTGGGGGTAAAAGTTGGAAGGGGATTTTTATGCTGTTGGAGGAAGACAGTTCAGCATTGTCTGAAGATTTGGAATAGATTACTGGTATAGTCAGTTTTTGAGTGTGAAATACCATACTGTCTAATAGAACATTTTAGAAGAAAATTAATAAAAGATGAATGCAAGGAAAAATGCATCTTCATGAAATATAGAGTATTTTCAGCTGTTTATTTGAAGACTTTAATTTTTACTTCGTAAAGAATAGTTTTCTAAAGTTATGGAACTGAAGTGACCCCAAAATGTCCTAATTCCTAGTTTTTAAGAAGTCTGGAAGGCTTGACAAAATTAAGTCAATTTGTAATCCTTAGCACTTAGTTCAGTATCTCTTAAGAAATATGGTTCCTTATACTTAGTAACTATTCTCTATTGAATGAATGAATGGATGGATGGATGGATGAATGAATGAATGACTTGTCAACCACATTTCAGTGGCATGTTCAGCTTGTGTACTATGTAATTTTAAACAAATTCCTGGAGCCCACCAAAAAGCAAAATAGCCTTAAAAATAAAGATCCAGAACAAAGATACGAGATTGTGGATATTTTTTATTTTGTTCTTTGTGATTTTGCTTACTTTCCAAATTTTCAACAATAAATGTTATGTAGTTAAGTTTTTCAAGATACATACATGGTTAGAATTTATCTTAAGATCAAATACAAATCTCACCTCTAATAACTAATATCTCACCTGTGATTCAAATTGCAGAGGCCTCACTTTTACATTAAAGGCTACTTTTAAAAACTAATGTGATTATAACAAAACAACATTTCCAGGGTTAATGTAGAGGAAGTAGAATTTTCTCTTAACTTGTAGAAACTGAACTGATGTTTCTGACACCGATGCAAAGTAACATCAGTTCTATGTTGTAGTGCTGAAATGTTTATTCTTTCCTGAGAAACAGCCAAAATATTAAATTGAATGACAACACTCTCATTGCAAATGTAATCAGATTTTTTTTATTATTAAGTATAATTATCAAAGTCGGGTAAAGTTGTTTAAGTCCTCCATGTAAATGGGTGATTTGAGATTCCCTCTCCAAGTATAATCATATTTGAATGACTTTTAAGAAATGACCATGGTAACTTACAAAAATAATCCCCTGCTCTTCCCGATAGGAACAACATATTGAATTGGGAGGATGACTATTCTGAGCCACTATGGCAAATGGTAGCTGAATCCTCTGACTAATGGTAGAGATTTTTTTGTCTAGGTGGGTCACATGGACTTAGTTATCTGTCCACTGGAATGACACAATGGGGAGATAGCTGATGAATATTGTGGAACATCTGTGGATGGATCACAGCTATGCCTAAAGTGAATCATTCTTCCCTCAAAAATCTAACGCTTAATAGTTAAAAAATTCCAAACTGTTGTCACATAAACTGAGATTTGACCTATTCTAGGGATTAGGAGGGAATGAATACAACACATATTCTAAGATAGTTTGCCAGTAAACTGTTGCCTATGTGTTAGACCCACATAGGAAATGTGGAAAACCTAAAAATTTATTGAAAGAAATTAGGAAGAGTCTTGGGTCACTGCCAATAATAAAATATACCTTCTTCAGCTGCTTGCCACCATCATGGAGGCTACTAGACTTAATTTTCCCAATCAGGGTCATAGATTTCCCTACCTTGCTTAGCTAAGGGTATGTATCGCATGATGTTGAGGCATCCGCACATACAGAATTTCCATGACTCTTATAAGCACCCTGGGGGAAGCATTTGGTGTATGGCTTTTAAGGTGACAGTTTCTTTCACTGAAAGGTCCTATTGCACATTGATTTCCCTAATTTGAGATTAAAGTCTTTTCTATGGGGTGCTATTAAGAGCAGCTGGGAAGAAAAAAAAAAGCAAAACCATGGGTTTGTGTGGGGCTAGCTAGGTGTAAAGCTGTGGTTTCCTGGATACTGCTAATGCTGTTTTTATAACTCTTTACGGGTAATTTAACTTACCTGGTTATAGGGATGGGATTGGGGAGAAAGAGGATAGTTTACGTTTTTATATCCAATTTCAAAAGTAACCTGCTACCTCTATATAATCTGAAACTTATATCATTGTTTTTAGTTTTACCTTTTTCTCTGATATCTTGGTATACCTAGCTTTGCTTTGCTTCTTTAGATTTTTTGACACTAAAGAAAAAATGAGACTGCTTAAAGCCTACTCACCAGGGATGTTTACAAATAAGAGTATGTTTGTGTGTGTCTTTGTATTTTGTGCAATGTGAGCAAGTTGTGGTGGATATCTTTGCCAATAAATAATAAACATACATGTAGAATTTTACAAATTTTATAATGGGAATATTTTTAGCTGTGGCAAATAGGTCACATAGACTAATTTTTAAGATTGAGATAATAATTTTCTAAGCCATTATTTCAAGGAATATATATATATAACTGTTTGACAATGGTGTAATTAACAGGGGGCCAACTCTGTTAAAGCAAACAGACTAATGCAGTCTAAAAGAGGCCTACTGCAATCTTTAAGTTCTAGTCTTTGTGGGCTTTTAGAGAAATAAATCTACAAATGGAAGAACAAAAATGAAATGTGTGAATGTGATGTGTTGCTAACAAAGACATTTAAACTGATGGATTTGTCCTACAAAATATCAAAAAGTGAATTTGTCCCTACTGTTTTTATTTTTAAACAGATATACAATCATTGTTTTGCATTGAAATGTATTTTCATACATTTTATCTGACAATATTTTAGGAAAATGAAGTTTGGTTTTGTTTTTTGTTTTTGTTTTTTGTTTTTTAAGGTAAGCATGAAGAAGAATTTACAAATGGGAATGCTAATTGCTTAAAATTACCAATAGTTTCTTTTCTGAACTTAAAAACAGTTATGTTTCTAAATATGAGAACAATAATTTTGCCTAAAATTGCAGTATAATGACCAGGACTTCTCTCCTTTTTAGAGAAGCAGTCAAGTGTTTCTGGAACAGATAAAACAGCAGCGATCCGTGAGGTTGATTCCCCAGAGGAAAGCTATGCATACCTAACTTAGTGGAAAGTAAACTACTCTTCAGTTAACAATGTCCTCCTTTTCTCAAGGTGTCCAAAGACAGGAGGTGGTCTGTAAAAGATTGGATGACAACTCTATTGTCCAGAACAATTACTGTGACCCTGACAGTAAGCCACCTGAAAATCAAAGAGCCTGCAACACTGAGCCCTGCCCACCTGAGTAAGTAAGAGTAAGAAGTGAGAATTGTTTTCTTTCAGTGCAAAGAGAAAAACATGAGCTATTCATATTTCAAACCATATTCATATCTTATGAAAAGAGGATAAAGCGTATCTGAGGGTATAATTTTGATGTCCCTTTCACTGAGCAAAGATTCCTATTTATCTATAGGTTTCAGGTAATGAAATCCTTTAAAACAGGAACTTCGATAGACTGATCCTGGCAAAGTGCTGGAAATTATCATATTTCATCAATTCTAAAGCATATACCTTCTCACATTTTATTAGCATCTTGGAAATTGAGATTCATCTTGCAATTCATAGTGTGTTACTTACAGTAATAATCAGCATTGTTTTTATCTTTTTAAATGGTATATAAAATAATGGTATCTTTTTTTTTTAATGGTGTCTAAGTTCAAATTAACACAGTAGATCAATGTGGAGTCCTATCTTTTCCAGATATTTATCCTTTTTTTTTTTTAAGATTTTATTTATTTATTCATGATAGTCACACAGAGAGAGAGAGGCAGAGACACAGGCAGGGGGAGAAGCAGGCTCCATGCAGGGAGCCCGACGTGGGATTTGATCCCGGGTCTCCAGGATCGTGCCCTGGGCCAAAGGCAGGCGCTAAACCGCTGCGCCACCCAGGGATCCCCCAGATATTTATCCTAAAGGCCTAAAGACTCTTAATATGTTTTAGAAATATTCTGTAATGGGATATCAGTGCTTTAATTTGCTGACCCAGTTTTAAGTTGTGTCATCCTAAGTCATCCTATCTTCTGGGTTTGGGGCACAGGCACAGAGGTGGACTTCAGCCTCATTCTGCCAATTAATGTAGCAGTTACAGCTCACTGTAAAGGGAGGCACAAGCTAACAGCCCATCCATCTTAATGATGACTTTTGAAAAATTTAAATTTACCAATATGGACCTGCTTTCAGTGAGTCACACTTTATAATCTGTAAGAACAGAAAGGTTTCTGGACAGGGACGCCTGGATGGCTCAAGTGGTTGACCATCTGCCCTTGGCTCAGGTCATGATCCTGGAGACCCAGGATCCAGTCCCGTGTTGGGCTCCCCACATGGAGCCTGCTTCTCCCTCTGCCTGTGTCTCTGCTTTTCTCTTGTCTCTCATGAATAAATAAATAAACTCTAAAAAAAAAAAAAAAAAAAGGAAAGGTTTCTGGACTGAACAAAAGGCATGATTAGGGGAGCCTGGCAGTCTCAGTTAGTAGAGCATGCAACTCTTGATCTCAGGGTCATGAGTTCAAGCCCCATGTTGAGTATAAAGATTACTTAAAAAATTTTTTTTTTAAAAAGGCAATGATTACATGAGAAAAGACAAGATGCTGAAGACAGAGATACTGAGTTGATCATAAAAATATTGATCTTTGTAGGGATTTTACCTGTTTGACAATGGCAAGATAGAACATGTGCAAATGGCATTTCATCCTTGTTTGAGATATCAGGGTAACCATTATCCTCCTGGCTAGCTAATTATCCCAACTTGAAAATGATAAGGAAAATATCAAATGAATTTATATATATTTCAAGCTCCTTAGAACTGGAGAGGAAAGCTCTACAATGCAGTAACGACAGAGAAGTTACAATAAGGGATTCAGGTCCCTAATGTGGTTAAAGCAAGATGTATTCCTTAATCTGTTTCAGTACAGTAATGCCTTAGGAACTTTCATTTTCCAAAGTCAGTGTCTGCCCAAATATTTGAATCTTAAAGGAAGATATTTACTGCTAGTCTTTTGAAACAGTGGCAGTGACTACCAAACAAGGAGTGCAAGGAATCTAGAGTGAAAGAAATTTTTATTCTAGGACTTTTATTTTTTTAAGGTTTTATTTATTTATTTGTGAGAGAGAAGGCGAGAGAAAGAGAGAGAGAGCACGCACAAGTGGGGGTGGGGTAGAGGGAAAATGAGACAAGCAGACTCCCCTCTGAGCAGGGAGCTCAATGTGGGGCTCAATCCCAGGACCCCAGGATCATGACCTGAGCCAAAGGCAGATGCCTAACTGACTGAGCCACCCAGGTGCCCTATTCTAAGACTTAAATTTTCATGTTTCTTCTTTTCAAAATGTGATCATGATATAATTTCTTAAAATGCAGACATGCATTTAAGAAAAAGTATAGAAATATGGCCTATGATCTATAGAAATATGACCTATGATGTATATTACAAAAACACTTGATTTTTAAGAAATTTTTCTCCTTTCTGCCAATTATTTTTATAAATTTAACTCAAAAGAGGTGAGAAAACTGCTAAAAAATCATGGGCTAAATTTTGTTCCTTCCCATGTTTCCAATAAGTTTCAACATTATTTTCATGTAATTGTACATCTCAACCTATCAAGTTAATTTCTTGACACTCAGGATTTTAAGTATTATGTTTGGCATGTGATCAGCCATTAAAGACCTCTGAGTGGTCCTGGTCACACCTGTTCTATTTTGGCTTCAACTTTTTTTATTTGTTTCACCTTAAATGCTATTCAAAAGTCCTTTGAGATTTCAGTGGCTCATCATTCCATCCCATGTATTATGAGCTTGGATATTACATTGGAGTTGTTTTGTATATTTATGTGTATGTATTAAACTATATATAGTTTAAGGATAATTGACATTTGAATTAAAATTAAGTTTCCTATCTCCTTTCCTTTTGTAACTGAAATAAAAAGTTATTTATCAACTTTTTTTTAAGTTTGGAAGTATGAGGATGGAATTTGAAAAAGAGGGATAAAGAGAATATGAAAAAGAAAATTTAGGCTGACTTTTCTTTTTCATAAAGAGCTAAAGATAGATATTTAAAATATTTCTATTTATTAGTCCATTTTTTTCTTAATTCCTTTTTAATTTCTTTTTTTATTCCTTTGAATTCAAACTATGAAAAAGAAAATATCACTCGTTTTGTATCATAAAATTCTCAGTAGACATTGGTATTCTAGAGATAAAGATCATTGAAAGACTACTGAATTCAAAAATACTTCAAATGACTGTAGAAGAAAGGAAAGGAGATAGGTTTTTTTTAGATGATGATATGATAATCATATTTGGTTTTTGTAATACATATTTAAGCATAAAGTTTTAAAAACACAGATATGTAAAAATAAGAAAATAAAAAGACCTGTAATACTCAAAATACCACTGTTAATATTTTGAAGTGTATATCTCCAGTCTTTTTTCTATGTTTACATAGACATGTATATATAACAAAATGGCATTATACTATTATCTGATGCTTTGTAGTTAGTCCTTAAGATATTTTGAACATTAAGTATCTTCTACAGCATTTAGTAGATATGTCCTTGTTTAATTAATTAGTTTTCCACTGTTGAACAATTCTGGCTGTGTCTTAGCTTTTGATCTCTTAAAATACCACAGCATTAAAAATTTTTGCTGCTAAACATTTGCTTTCTATAACTATGCTTTTATGGTAAATACATGGGAATAGAATTCCTTGTTCAAACAGAAATATATTTTAGTCTGTGAAACATTATCATATTGTTCTCCAGAAATAATGTACAGATGTACATTCCCACTAAGAGTGTATTAGAATGTCATTTCCCTGAGCTGCACAACACTGGATATTATTATTATTATTATTAATTATTATTATTATTATTATTTTAGAGAGAAACTGAGTGAGCAGAGGTAGGGGAAAGGGGCAGAGGGAGAGGAAGAGAGATTCTTAAGCAGACTCCATGCCCAGTGCAAACCTGAATGAAGTGGGGCTCCATCTCACAACCCTGAGATCATGACCTGAGCTGAAATCAAAAGTTGGGTACTTAATCAACTAAGCCAACCAGGCACCCCTGCATAGTATTATTTTAGAAACAATCTTTGATTATTTTATTGGGGGAAAAAGGCTTGATACTTAATTGTTGTTTTATGTTGAATTTTTAGATTGCACATGAGGTGAAACTGAAAAATTACGTTCGCTGCCCATTTGTATTACCTCTTTTTGTTTTTTCCCTGCATGGCCTAACCTATGCCATTTTTCTACCGGAATATTTGTCATTTTGTTACTGATTTCTATGAACTTTTAATGTACTAAGGATATTAATTCTTTTACCTCTATTTCAGATATTTTTTCCTAGTTTGTCATATGATTTCTGTATTATCTTTGGTGTTATCTATTTTTACTTACAGAAACTTTAATATATTACATAGAAAAACTATCAAACTTTTATTTCTTTTTTAGGTATAATGTTTCGGAAGGCCTTATCCACTCTAAGATTATACTTTCAAAGTTTCTTTCAAAGTTCCTTCTCTTTTTTTTTAATGTAAACTGTAATCTATTTGAAATATATTTGCCTACTTTGAGGAAAGGATCTATATTTATTTTCAAATTCCCAGTACCATTATTAAAATTCCTAATGGTATTTTTAAAATCCATAATTATCCTTTTAAATGATGAAATACTTCCAATATCTTTTAGTCATATTGGAGACTTTATAAAGAGGGTTTGGAAAAATAGATAAAATTTATCTTTGTGTTTATAAAGAAGGTGAAGGGACTAAGAAGAATAGATGAAAGAGGCATTGGTAGAGAAATATTAATAGTGTTTATTTGGAAGACCTTGAAAGGCAGAGGAAGCCTTGCTGGGAAAAATTAGTTTTCATAGCAGCAACTCTTTTGTGAGAAACAGTATAGTAGTCAAGATGGTGGTGACTAGAGACAGGAAAAAAACAAGAATTCCAGAGGCATTGAGTGAAAATGGTGGGATTCCTGACAAAGGCTTAAATAATTGGAAAAAGGAAAAGGGAGGGGTTGATATTAAAGACCATGACTGATAGGCAATTAGTGCCCCACCATGAGAAAAGGAAGTAATGCTGAGTTGGAATCCAAAGAGAATGAGCAAGAGTTCAGTTTTGACCATGCTATCTTTCTATAGAAAGAATGTTTCTATATATGGCTTCATGTGAAGAATTGTTAGATAGTGAATATTATTCCTGTATGATGCTGTGGTTTTTAAAGTTGTGAAAATCAGAGGGGTGAAAACAATAGAGTATTACACATTGTGATAATACTGTGACCGCAAGCTAAGAAACATTTTTTAAGCAACTGCAATGTGAAAGGCATTGTGCTTTGGGAGAAATGGCTCCCTTGCCTAAGGACAATCTAATTGGTAAATACATATAAAAGTAACTATAGTTTAGGCCAAATATGTTAAGTACAATAAGAGAGTTATGAACAAAAGTGCTAAAGGATGCTTGGACTGGGGAGAAATTTTTATTCGAGAGTTAGGTTAGGTTTTATTTAATGGTATCTTTTATGATACAATGTTTAACACTTAAATTGAGTCACTGTACCTCAGCCAAGGACAACTATAATCTGTTATTTTAAGTTTGGAGGAAGTTTCATCAGAGTCCTCTGTAAAACTCCAAAATTTAAGACATGAGAACAATCATAGAAATCATTAGTCCAACTCCCATCATGATGAGAGTACACTAATCTCTGGTGATGTCTTCTCATTGTACCACACATCACTAACATCGTAAGTGACAAATGTTCAGTGGCACCTGAATACTCCCAATACTTAATACTTGTTTGTTTCATTGCCATAATTTCAGAGATGTTTATTATATTCATTTTTTTCAATTTAGAAAAATCTCAACTGTGGACATTGTCTAAAGCATAGAGGCTTATGCTTAATATTAGTTTTACTTTCCAAGTAGCCAAGGAATGAGCAGATTTTCTTTTTTTTTTTTTTTACCAACTTAATATTTAGCAATTTTTTCTAAAACTTATTTTAAAATCTAACAAAGTTCTAGTATCTTAGTAATTAAGAGGTTATGTATTTGAATCTTTCTTTGAGTTAAGATGTCATTGTGAGGGGCGCCTGGATGGCCCCTCAGTGGTCATTAAGCATTTGCCTTTGGCTCAGGTCATGAGTCCCAGGATCAAGCCCCAAGTTGGACTCCAGGCTCAGCAGGGAGTCTACTTCTTCCTCTGCTCCTCCCTCCCTGCTCATGTTCCCTCTAGCTCATTCTCTCTCTCTCTCTCTCTCTCTCAAATAAATAAATAAATCTTTTTTAAAAAATATGTTATTTTGAGATTATGAAGTTTTTTTTTAAATTTTGCTTTGTTGTGTTTATAAGAGTTGATAATTAGATGTTTGACACTAGGATGAAGCTGGGAAACCTCTCTACCTCTCTCTTTTAAGTCAAACACCTCATACCAGTTTATTTCCATATGTTCTGCCATTTCCCTTTAACTTGAAAAGCAAAAATAATATTCTGGTTTTATGATTGGTTCTTTCTTCAAACATATTCTGGTTAACCTAGGTTTGTGGAAAATATCTCTTGTGTCTCTCTTGTACCCTCCCCCCAATAAGTATTATTTTTCCTATTAATGTGCAGACACTATAGGTCAAGATTAACACAGTTTGCACCACACCACTCTTATTTCAGACCCTCAAACATGGATCCCACTAGTTGTTAATGTGTAATGGATATGGAGACACTTGTGAGGATGAAGATAATTTGAGCTCAACAAGAAGCATTCCCAGTATTGTTCAGATTATAACAATTCAGCCATTGATATTAACAGATAGAATTTTTATGTTCATATTTTTACCACTAAATCCAGAGGAGGAATAAAGGAGAAGTAGGGAGAAGGTCATCAGAGAGTCAAATACAATGGGAAGAGTGAAGGTGAAGGAAACTGTCTTGTCTCACATTGGACAGGGGAATAGGAAAAATAAGATGAGTAGATGCAGTGGCAAAATTGCAAAACTATTTAAATAACTAGGGTGTGATTTAATCCTTTAGAGAGACATGGGAAGGGATGATTTGGTGAGCAATAAAGATGCAACAGGGACTGAAATCAGAGTTAAGTCAGAAGGGAGATTGGGAGGGTGGTTAATACTTTTACTTTCATACATTCCAAATTAAATGCTAGACTGATCCATCTAGCCTAAGAGATGGTTGGCAATAAGAGAGAGGACAAAGAATAAAAAGCGGAGGTGGTCCTGACCTCGTGCAACAAAGAACAGCAGCACCTCCTGAATCACTGCTGCTACTCCGGGCACCTGTGTTTAATTTGAAGGCCTCCATCCCTCTTACATTATGAGACCTAATGAGATCATGGCTGGAGGTGGTATGACTGGACTTTTTGTGGCTGAGTTGTACACATTTCTGTTTTATCCCCTAATCTTGGTGATGAAATCACTGTTGCGAATTGAATCAGAGTTTCACTATGGCTGGCATGCAAGTTATTATTCTCAGTACACATTTTCTTCTTTACCAAAAATGGTACTAACAACTTGGGATCATGTTCATCTGTAGAAAACAAAATGGAAAGAATATGAAAATCACTTTAAATCTCCTCTGGAAAATGACTTAGAAAAAAATCAGATTCTCAGGATTAAATTGTCATTCTTTAAGTAAATTTTAGGTTGAAAATTTTTAGGTTTTGGAAAGATGTATTTTAAGATGGGGAAACTGATTAATTACAATATTTCTAAATGCTGATTTCCCTCTATAACTAATATAAGACAATACAAATAATAATGAACAAAGGCCATTGTTGCATTTTTGGCTAACTACCAGCTCAAATACAGAAACTAGTATTCTGACTTCATTAAGATATTATCTTCCACAGGCAAAACTGGCACAATTTACTAAACTCACAGAAATTGTGAGAAATATGTTCTTAAGTGTTCATACTCTTCTGTCTGGATAGTCTCTTACCTGAGTATGAGCATATCCGTTGAGATTAGTTGCATAATTTATAATTGCGGATTGAAGAAAATCACTTGTGACCTCATGCTTATGACCTAGTTCCTACTATTCAGCAAAATTAAAAGTGAAATTTAGTGGAGATAGTAACTGCGGGGGATCTAGTACTAATTTCAACATTGCTCTTTTCATGATTTTGGAGAACCATTTCCCTAACACTAATCTTACTTCTTTTATAAAACAAACTGCAATGTTTTGAATATACCTGGCATTCAGCATGTATTTATCAAATTAAATGCAATAATATATCAGTCAGGACTCTGGTTGGAAATAATACAACTTCAGCTACTTTCTGTACAGATGAGGATTTGTTGGTTTACTTAACAAAGCTGAGGGAAGGGCAACAGTGGATCTAGTTTCAGGAATGGCTAGCATCCAGGACTCAAGCACCATCAGGGCTCTCTAGCTCTTCTGCATTCTTTCACATCAGCTAATTCCACTTGACAGGGCACATGGCCACCAGCAGCTCTTACATCTTTATGCACTTCTATGACAAGAAGAGAAAGGCCCCCTTTTGCTCTAGTGGAAATATAAAAATTTTAAAGTCAAATTCTCATTGGCCTGATTTGTATCTTGATTCATACCTTTTGGCCAAATAATGTGCCTAAGAGAGTGAGTTCTGCAGAAGTTTTACATGGACACACATATACTCCCCCTGAAATTACATATAGATGAAAGTTCATTGATGGCTGTGGGGAAAAAGAGTGGTTCACCTACAAATGTGAAACGTGTGCATTTTGTTATTTCAGCTCCTTCCCACATTAGCTGCTTAGAAGCTGTTTCCAGGGGTGGAGAATCAAAATAAGGGATCTCCATGTTTTCACAGAGCTGGCTTAGGCTCTGCTCTTGATGCAGGGTTTTAAAGACTCCTATACCTTCAGGATGGATACCTGGGCTTTCTCTGCTCCATAAGCATAATAAACACCTTCTATCTTCTGCAGAGCCTGACATTCATTTCTGAAAATAAAAAAATAATTCCCTAGCTCCTTTAATGTGGTTTTAGCACAAAATCCTTGATTGTAGGAGAACCTGCCTCAGTGTGATAACAAATAAAGCTACTGTTTCTTCTTTACTGTATGTCAGATACAATGTTAGAAGCTTTCAGTGATGTGCTAAATGAAGCAAGCTAGTGCTGGCTCCTGAAATCCTGTCATTAGCATATCTTCTCTTGATATGTTCAACATGGCAAGGATGTAGGCTGAAATGGGTGATAGGTATTCACACCACAGAATTGGCAAATGCAACAAATCAAGACCTCTGCCCTCCCATAAAGAGCCAGTTGTCGAACATTCAACCAGTGCATGACTGGGAGCTTCAGGTTTATTACCTGACTTAATCCTCATGACAGCCTCGTGTTTTATATTGTTATCTTCTTTTTAAAATTTCATTTAGGAAAGGAGAAATATCAGTGCAGTTAAAAACATAGAGTGCATTACTTGTTTGGACCTGATTCTGTTTGCTCCAAAGCCCACGCACTCCACTTGGAAGGCAGCTGACATTGTGTTATCTTTTCCGTTAGCGGCCCTTCCATTTGTCATTTATCACATTGACCAACACTGAAATGTCAGCTCTTTAAGGGAAAGGATGTAGTCTATTGAAAAAAGTGCTTTCACACAGCCGAAAATTTCTGGCTACCCTGAGGAAATGTTTTTCTGTGTTTCTCCCACTTCTTGCTATAGGTGGTTCATTGGGGATTGGTTGGAGTGTAGCAAGACTTGTGATGGTGGAATGCGCACAAGGGCAGTGCTCTGCATCAGGAAGATTGGACCTTCTGAGGAGGAGACCCTGGACTACAGTGGTTGTTTAACACACCGGCCTATTGAAAAAGAGCCCTGCAACAACCAGTCATGTCCACCTCAGTGGGTGGCCTTGGACTGGTCAGAAGTAAGGAAATCTGACGCTGTATGTTTTAAGATGTCTTAACTATCAATCCCAAAGCATTTAATATTAAGGACACCTAAGCATGTGAGCACCTTAGAACTCAACAAGTAAGGACTATATAATGGTAAATTTGGTCCTGTCATGCTTTATTGCTGCTTGTCAGGAGGCAAGGTTTTTTGGGGTTAGGGAAATCAATGAGAAACTCAGCATCAATTTGTTAAAAATAAACCTAAAGTAAATTTGAAAGAATATTATTATAATGAGGACTCACATAAGTGGTTCTTCTCTTTCTTTGCTATTCTTGAGCAGCAACATAAGCTCAGAATTAGTGATATATCTTTTTTCCCAAGTAATGTAGCCTAACTACATAATTCATGCACAGCAACATTTATCAAATTTTAATCACTTATTATATATCTAAATATGTTTTAATGGTTTCTGTTGCATCTGGGAAAGAAACACGGATTAAAGGGTTATAATATGCCAAAAAGTCAAATTCAGATTTTATCATTACTCCTGCTTGTATGATCAGTGAAGGAGACCTAAGATAATGTTTTTTTGGCATAAATGTGTATAAAAGAGCCTGAAACAATACAGAGGACTCATAAAAATGGTCTTATGAGAAATGAGGTTAAGGGGTAGAGTTTAATTCTTGACCCCTCATTCTGCATGAGACATATAAACACCATACCATTCTCCACATTTCCCAAAGAAGAGTTTAATTCTTCTGTAGCGTTGGTTAATATTAAAAAGAATGAGTACCTGGCTATATAACTAAAGGTCATTCTTCCAATTTAGCAAAACAGGATGCATTTCCTGCTGGAAACGTTGTGGTACTTGCTTTGGGTATTTCCTGTAGACCTCCTAAGCTTGTAAAACAAAACAAAACAAAAGCCCCAACAAATAAACAAAAAGAAAACATACATTGATCTGTAGGAACCCTGGATGTAACTTTTCCCCCTACAAATCTTACTCCAGGAGTGGCCTTATTTTGCTAGAGGCATGGGCCTAAAAGAGACCTGTGTTTAAGATGGTACATGGAAATGGAGATTCTGACCAGTTGTGGTTATCTATGGAATCTGTGGTGGGAATTGGGAGTGTTCTCCCAAGTTTCCTGGCCATACTCCAGCTTCAGTAATTACATCTGCCCACCTAACTTTTGTGTTTCAATCAAATAGTAGACATATTCTTGGTATTATTCACTGAGTAGTTATGGAAAACAGTATGAAATCTTCTGTTCCCTAAAAGTGGGTGGATTAACTTCTAAATTGATTTGGGAGATAAAAATCTACTGATAAGGAATAGGCTTTCTACAGAGTTGCACATATGTTCATAATTATTTTACCTGAAATTCAGTCCCCAAGACCCTCATAGAAGTTCATAAATAGTTATTGAATGTTGACAAATTTGTTATTGGAAAATCATAATGGGAGACCTGACTATTGGCTTCAACAGTCTGAGGGTTTCAGGTCAAGTCCCTAAGAATAATTCAGTGCTAACTAAACACACTGGAATGGGCACTATGAATAATACAAAGTAATCCTATAAGCTTGGGAAAATAAATATCCATGAAACAACTAGAGAATAATATAGGACAGTGTTTAATAAAATGGTGAATTATGAGATATAAATGTATAAGTGATATAGAAATTTAGAGCTAAAAGAAGGTCAAAATAGCCTGGGATAGGATCAAAAATCTTTTTACTTGATGGGAGTTAAACTGAATGTTGAAATATGGAATATGAAATAGGAAGAGAATAGAGAAACTAGAGAAGATATTCCTGGTGATAGGATAATTATTTCTTCAGTTACTTACTCAGAGAATATTCCTGAAACACCTGAACAAAAACTCAAAGATCTTGTGGTGAAAGTAGGGTGGAGAAGAGGGTTTGTTTTAAAGAATAAATGGAAAATAAGATTGAGTAAAATAGTAATTCATAAGAATGATTGAATACAGAACTTTATACATTCATCTTTCTACCAAAAGTAGAATAAAATCATTAAGTTCATAAGTAGAAACAAGAAGATATTTCTGCCAACCATAAAAACACTAAACTCACATGCACAGATTTATTTCACATTGATCTTTTGATCTACATTTTTCTATAGCGTTACATTTTTATTTTAACATAAAACAAATATGATCACCTTCAGAAATGGCATATGTATATTTATTGTATGGTTCCATTTAACATTTTAAGGTTTTCTTCTGAAATCAACCTCATATAGGTTATAAATACCCTGCTTTTCAAATTTTGATTCCTTTTTGTTTTGAGAGAGTGCGTGGGTGCCCATGTGAGAGCAGGGGGGCAGGAAGAGGGAGAGGGAGGGAGAGAATCAGAAGTAGGTTCCATGCCTAGTACAGAGTCCTATGTGAGTCTCCATCTCAGGACCCTGAGATCATGACCTGGGCTGAAATCAAGAGTCAGATGCTTAACCAACTGAACCACCCAGGAGCCCCTAGAATTTTGATTCTTATCTATCCACTCTTAGAGGTTACTTGCTCGAACAGCATGAAAGGCTCTTGGGCACTCCTGGAGGCTGCCTGAAGAAATATGAATAAATTAGGTGGGCTTTAAATAACATTTCTGCTACCTTCTTTAAGATAGCTTAGGTCCAGGTCATAAGATCAAGCCCCACATGAGATCAGCCCTGCAAGGGCTCTGTGCTGAGCATGAAGTGTACTTAAAATTCTCTGTCTCCCTCTCCCTCTGCTCCTCCTCCCACCCACCCAACACCCCCAGCAGCTCTCGTGCATACACTCTCTCTCTAAGAGGAAGGAAGGAAGGAAGGAAGGAAGGAAGGAAGGAAGGAAGGAGAGAAGAAAGAAAGAAAGAAAGAAAGAAAGAAAGAAAGAAAGAAAGAAAGAAAGAAGAAAAATTCAGAAAAAAAGATAGCTAAGACAAAGCTTAGGAGAAGGAACTAGAGCTGAGGGTGTGGCACGCACATGTTGGGACTACCACTTCCAGTAAGCATTGCTGGCTGCTGTTGTTTCTCCATGACAAGCCAAGAAAAATGTTCAGGGGCAAGCATAGGTCAAGAAATGCTCCTCTTATCATCTCAAAGATCTAGTTGATCAATACCTGTACCATCATCTTCATTTTTTGGGTCTCTCTCAGGAAAAAAGAGCTAAATTTTATTCCTTACAGTCTTTCCTGTTTATTCTCCAAGGGAGCGGTCCACTCACACTTCCATTTTCTTACTTTGCTAGGAAGCCCACTTCTTCCCTTGCTGGGTTAAAAATAAATGAAAGTAAATACATTAAGTGAAATAAATGTCTGAGTAGCTATGGAGACCAAAGTGAGAACAAGGAGCCTGTTCTACCTTGAGGAATGGAATACCTCCCACTAATGAAAAGAGGAGGTCCTAGCAGCAGAGCAGGGAATGTTCCATCTTTTTTAGTGACCTGCTACAAACATTGCACACAATATTCTTTTGACACGCCCTGGAAACTTCCCTCTTTTTTCTGCCCCTTCCCCACTTCCAACTATCAGCTATCTGAGCTCTGCTCATCACAAGGGTGAGGTTCAACTGGTGAAAACATTTTGCAGCAGGAGGAATGTACCCTTTGACCTTTTCCTTTTCTTTGCCGGCTGCTCCAATATAAAATTTCCATTGTTCCAAAGCCAGGAACCGCTTTTTCGCTTTTTCATTTTCCTCATCAGTGAAACCCACCCGGTGTTTATGGCAAAAGAAAAAAAAAAAAAAGCCAAATTACCTTGGTGGAAAACGGCTCTTCAGCAACCTTTTGTGAAACTAATGAAGCCACGGCTTTCCCATTTCCTATAATCTAGCTTCACTCTTGGGATCACCCATGCTATGTTGGACTTAAATGGCTTTCTCTTTTTGCCCTCTCTTGGCAAATAACCCTTAAAAGTATTGCTGCATACTGTGGATGGGCTCCAGCAATCCTAAGCCATTCTTTTGATGTATTGGAATAGTTTCTTTTGACTCCCACAGAGTAGCCATTGAAAAAAAGGTCTGTTTCTTGTACTTATTCTTGGAGAAGGGGATGACGGCTGGCATCATACTCAATTGATTTTATAGGACTTACATTTAGGTAGCATTACTTAAGAAGGAATGAATGGGGCTGGGGGATGTTGGAAAGGGTGGGAAGCTACCTACAGGGACTATGCTTTGTTTTTAGAGACAGTTGTGACATCAATCACCTTACCTATTCCTAGGTTCTGCTCTGGTGCTATAACGAATTGAATTAAAACTACCTCTCCAGAGAGAATTCCATCTAACCCCAAAACGTTAACATTTCTACCCCATTGCAAGTGAGAGTCAAATTGTTTTCCCTGGTGTGGTTTCAAATACTTTTCTCTGCAAAATATGTTTTTGCTTTTTAATCATTGATCATTAAAGGTAAAGCAAAAATGCATCTCTCATAAAACTTACCTCCTATATCCCACTGAGACGAAAACAAAAAGCAAATGGTCTGGTCAGATTTTAGATATATTGTGAAATTTCGATTATATGAATAAATAGGAAAAATAGGTATTTACCTGCAATAAAGAAAAATAGAAATAATTTTACTAAAGAATGAATTGTCCACTGAGATCGTATCTTTCACCCAGCTACCTTTAATGTATTGTGAGAGTGAATGGAATGAGCTTTGATGTTTATAACTATGCTTTCATCTAAAAAATTGAACTTCTATTACTAGTGAATTTTAGGGGGTGGTAAAAAAATATGTAAAAATCTACCCTTTTACATGAGCAGAGACCAATGATTATTTCTGAAGCATGCTCTGAATTATTATAACTATTATTAATTATATAATAATTATAATTATTATAATTAATATCTATTAATCATATACATAATCATGGCTACATCTTGCCTTCCTAAAATGTCTTTTTTTTTTAGATAGTTAAATAAAACTGAAGCTGTCAGATGGATAAAGAAACATATTTATCAGAAGGCTTGAGAGAGGGAAAGATGACATGTAGGCTATATAAAGTAGAAGGAAGAAGAAAAGTGTAAACAAGCTGAGGAACATCTCTGTTTGAACATCTCTGACCTAAGGTCAAAATAATTTTCTGGATAGAGTTCTCCTGGAATGAATCCGGCTTAAGTGGCATCCCTATGCCTTTACTGTTTTTTGTTTTTTTAATAAGCAATTTCTAAATATTTAATTTTTAAATCACTGTTAAGAAGTACAATATTTCCAGAAAGCAGAGAGTTGAGACTTTTGCCACAGGCATCCATTATTTGTGGCTAGATCTGCAGGGGTCAGGGCTGGCATATTTACCGAATCCGAAACTGGCAGAAATGTAGTTTTCAGTCATTCATTATTTTGAGAATCCAGTTGATTATCTCTGCTTCTACTGCAATGGGCTGGAATATCCTTGGCTTATTTCATGGAGTCGGGCTGTCATTTTCTAAAATTATTTTTTTGCCTCAGTAGAAGTTGTTGTTGTATGCCCAGTTTTGTGGATGATTGCACGTTGTCCCACAGAGGGTTTGTGTCTCTGTACATTGACCTTTCAGAGCTTGGTTCTGGTAGAAACTTGCCATCTGGATTTATCTGTAAATCTTTCTCAATGCTTCAGTTCCTCACCTGTAGAGTGGGTGTGAAAATAGTACTTCCCAAGGTTTTGGTGAGAATCAGGTAAACTATGACACCCAAAGTACCTAGAATACTTTCTGGTGCTTATTAATAAATATTAGTGCAAATGGTCATTAGTGCTTAATAGATATTCTCTTTTTTTCTTCTCCCTATTAATACCAGTGTTACTGGTTTTGGTGTAGTTTTGGTTTCCTGGGGACTTCTAGACACAAATGAATGAATTGTCTATCATTGCATTATCTGCCTCCCCTAATCATAATTAGGACTTTGGCATAGGTAGGCTCCTTGCAAAGACTGCTAGATATGACTACATTCCTCAAATAATAGCAGAAGCTTCTTGCTACTGGAAAAAGATATTCAAATAAGCAAGGGGCACATGCCCCCAACTTTAATGTACATACATATGCTTTTAAAATGTAAAGGGAGAGGGGAGTGGCGTAACTGTGTTTATTAGTAAATGTTCCCACTATGGAGAACTAATCATAGCTTGAAATACTAAAATTGAATTTCCTATCTATCCTATGTGCTTCTGCCTATCTCTGGAAAGTCAGAAGTACTCTTCTTTTTGTACTTTATCTCAATGTATTTTTTAAATAATTAGTTAATACTTCTCATGTGTTCTCCTGACTTTGTTTCTGCTGATGCTGAGAGCTACGATGCAGATCCAAAGGCCTAGGATTTTGGTCCTGCTCCACCACTTGCTATCTGTTTAACTTTAGGTTGCTTAAGCTTTCCTGATCTGGGATCACCTGGGTGGTTCAGTGGTTGAGCATCTGCCTTCAGCCTGGGGCATGGTCCTGGAGATCCAGGACCAAGTCCCACATCAGGCTCCCTCCATGGAGCCTGCTTCTCCCTCTGCCTGGTCTCTGCCTCTCTCTGTGTGTCTCTCATGAATAAATACGTAAAATCTTCAAAAAAACAAAAAACAACAAACAAACCTTTCCAGATCTGTAGTTGTTCTTAAAAGCTTGTATAAAGATAACGTATCTGAAAGTGTTTTGTGAACTGTTAAGCTCTAATGAAATGTAAGGGAGTAGTGTTATTATCAATGATCACGTTAAGCCTTAAGAAAGTGACAGAAATCCTCTCAGGCTTTGGCTTCTAACACTGGTGGATGGTAGAGACTTGGTGTGAACCTAGGAGGACTAGGCATGAGTAGGTTATGCTTGAGAGACTGGAATCAGGGCTTTACTCATTGTACAGAACACATGATGGCAGAACATGATTGCATGTCTTGGTTTCTTGAAATTTGGGATTGCTGTGACAGTTAAATGAGATAATTAGTGCAGAGTCCATAGTGTAATGCCTAACATCCAGGAAACAGTGTTAGCATTAGGTCTGCCTTTTAATAGCTGCATGACTTTCTACCAACCACTTACTCTAAGACTGTTTCCTCATTGTAAAACTAGAATAATAATTGCCATCTCACAGGATTTTTGTGAAGACCATGTAAAGTATAGCAGATAGCATGACATTTGGCATATACTATGTTTATTAAATGGCAGCTGCTCTTATTATCATTATTTTTAGTAGTGGTTAACTAGTGGAAATGGCAGCAGTGTTGGCATTGTGTGTGGTACTGGGCTAGCCCTGGAAAACACTGCACATTACTAAGGAGAGATGAATCTGAAGCGGTAAGGGTAGCCTTCCTATCAGGGTATAGTAAGAGTATTTAGAGTTTGAATTTTTATCTTGAAGACGATAGCAAGCCATTGAAGGATTTTTCTTTTTTTAATCACAAGAGAATGTAATTGGATTTGTGCTTTGGAGAGTGAAGTAAAGGTAAGAGCAAGAAACAGGAGGCCTGTTAGAAAACCAGCTCAATATTACATGAAGGAAATGACACTTGTCTGAAGTAAGGATAGGATAGCAGTGATGGAGACAGAAATCGACAGATGTGAGAGAGATGCAGGGGCTCCACACTCAGCAGGAGGTCTGCTTAGGGTTCCCTCTCTCCCTCTGCCCCTCCCCCTTGCTTTCTCTCACTCTCTCCAAAATAAATAAATAAATAAATTTTTAAAAAATAAAAAACTATGAGTTCCTGGAAGATAGAGACCATTCTGAATCATTTTCATGTCCCCGTCTCCTCAGTCTAGTGTAGCTCCTGTAGTAGATCTGGAGAATTTTTTTTCTTTCTTTTTTTTGTTTTTTTTTGTTTTTTGTTGTTTTTTTTTTTTTTTAATTTTTTATTTATTTATGATAGTCACACAGAGAGAGAGGCAGAGACACAGGCAGAGGGAGAAGCAGGCTCCATGCACCGGGAGCCCGACGTGGGATTCGATCCCAGGTCTCCAGGATCACGCCCTGGGCCAAAGGCAGGCGCCAAACCGCTGCGCCACCCAGGGATCCTGTTTTTTTTTTTTTGAATGAAAGGTATAGAAACAGGTTTTCAAAATGCTATGGGTAAGGTCATCACTTGACTGAGAGGAAGAACCGATTTTAAGGAAGCGTTCAGATGTACAGGGGAGAAAGTTGGAGACTTTTGTCAGTCACCGTGTTTAATGGGTGACTCTAGAAAGAGAACATTCCAATTAACCCAGAGAAGAGGTAAATAATAGACATTGTGACATAAGAAGAAACAACTTTTCCTCAGTATGAAGAGCAGACTGGTCCAACTAAAGAATAGTCAAATTCATTTATGTTTAGGGAAATTCCTTATAGACAGGGAAAAGTCCAAAGATTTTCTGCGCAATAAACCTTCACCAATGGCCATGTATTCTTAGTTACCACACTCTAAGAATACACACCTCAGTCAACCCCTAGCTTGCTTCACAAAGACGAGTTCTCATGGTCTACTAATAGCATAGGGATTCTTTTCAGAAGACTACACCCAGCAAGTAGGAAACCAAGGATTCCACATTCCAAAAATTAGCAGAATCTTATTGCAGCTGAATGTGGCCAAGCATAGGGAGGAATCGAGGAATAAACCTACCCACAATAAAAGAAGAAAATAAGTTGGCCAAGAAAAGCAAACTTTGGATTTAGCTCTTCAAGTCCTTAGGGAAAAAGATAAAAGTACTTCTGCTTAAAAACTTAGGGAATTTATCATATCTGAAAGACTTTGCCCAGAATTTAGTGTATATGCATATTCTGTACCCAAACATACATTTACTTCAAGAAAGACTTTCCTCAAATTTTCTTCTATCTTTAGACTGCCGTTATTCATTAGTATTTGTTTCATTTCCAGTGCACTCCCAAATGTGGTCCAGGGTTCAAGCATCGGATTGTTCTGTGCAAAAGCAGTGACCTCTCTAAAACATTTCCAGCTGCACAGTGTCCAGAAGAGAGCAAACCCCCTGTCCGGATCCGCTGCAGTTTGGGCCGCTGCCCTCCTCCTCGCTGGGTGACTGGAGACTGGGGCCAGGTAATGCAGTTGGACGGGGGCGGGCTCATCCCGAAGCAGCACCTTGAGACCCTTGAGATTCCTAACTGGGTCATTATGAGGGCTCTGGAGATGTGTAACACCGCCAAGATTAGGTATGAGATTCAAGTGTGGAAGAATGCACAAGCCACAGCTGCCACACATAGACCCGCGGTAGCTGTGTCACTGCCACACCCACCACTTCTTACTTCAGCCTATTCCTCGCATCTTACCATTTTAACTTAAAATGGAAAGAGGAATGGTCTATATGGCCAGATATTTGCTGAGCAAGCCAACAAAACTTTGGATTCTACTCCCAACGCTCTCAACTACTTCAAGAATAAATCAGTTAACACCGGTGTCTTAACTTACCTACTTGCAAAGTAGCTCCTCTTAACTTCACAGAAGTATGGGGGTTAGCTTGATAACGTGAATGACAATCTTTGCAATATTATCAATATTTTTCAGTGGGTTTATCTGATGGACATCATTAATTGGGAAACCAGTATTATAGGACTTTCCATATGTATTTTTATTAAATGCGTTTTATGTTCTAATTCCCATTTTTCTTTCATTGTTCTCATTTACTTTTAAATTGTCTTCTCTTGCAAAAGGCCACCTTAAATCCTTTTAAAGCAAATTGGTATATTTGAATAAAAGGAAAATTCAGTATTATCCTTTTGAAATGTCAAAAAGGAAATCTATTAGGTTACATTAAAAAATAATGCTCCAGAAAGTAAAGTAAATTTCTAGACAGTTAATGCCAACTTGTAGCTAGTTGTTTTTTAATATCTGAGACCCAAATAAATCATGGCACATAACTATACCAGTATGACTTTGTGTGTGCTATGGACCAGACCTGCCATAATTTCTTAAAAATGGCATTTCATAGAAATAGTTATCAAAATTCTGGCCAAACTTCAGTATTTCTAGAGTATAGCAGCATTTACAGACCTCTTTCATTACATTTGGGAGAGCACAAAGATTTTCAGTCTCCGTTAAGGCAAGTAAATATATCAGCTCTGTGCTCAGCCAGCCCTATGGGTAAACAAAAAAATATATGATCATAAAATAACAAACATTTGCATTTGTATAACAAATAATTAATACTGTGCATTTATATAATAGTATTTAATTTATAAAATACTTGAATGGAATATACATGATAAGGTTAGGCATTGTAAGCAATTATGTGTGTCACTGTGGAAGTGTAACAGTTTTATAATATGGAATTGATATGCTATTAAAGATTCAGTACAGACAGGCTCTCATAATTTTCATCTAAACCAGGCAGGCATTTCCTTCCTTACATATTCTTCATTACAATGCACTGTTATATAAAGGTCAGTTGAAAGGTTTTGCATGTTAGTGATTTCACCAAATTTGCAGGAATCAATTTCAAATTCTTTTAAATATTGTCAAGTCCTTTTCTTCTCATCTATATTTTAAATTCATTTTATTAAAATTAAAATTAACTGATAAAAATATTTGTTCAAGGATGCTTTAATATATTTTTATGGTCCCTTTGTCATTCTGTATTTAAATTTTTTTTAATAAAGGGCCTATGAATATCCTTGCAAGTCCTATAAGTGCTCTGAGAGTTTTGACAGACAAATTCAATAGGGCCTCAGTTTGTTTACGTTGTGAGCATCACCATCACCTGTCTTGCACTGGCACTGGCTAGCTCATCTCCTTGATCCCGAATCTCACAGGCTTTGCTGGTATTCTGGGTTGCAGGCCCAAAGAGTAGACCCAGCTTCATTCTTCAGCCTGGACAGCTGATTAGTCACTGGTGAACCTAAGTCACTCTGAGAGTAACTTCAATTGTGAAGTAACTGAATCCCTGAGTAGATGAAAAAGGAGAGGGAGACATGCTACTTGGCTCTCACATTTGTGTGACTGACAATACCTTAGAAAACGCAGAGCACTTATCTAAGCTCTTTTTTTTTTAATTGGTCACCATCACCAGCCTGTGCAGCAGTCACTGCTGTTGTGCAGAACTCATATTTTGATCAGATTCATAACACTCCAGTAGACCATCAGATTGTTTGCCCACAAGCCTATAATAAATAGATAGGAAACGTGATGTCCCAGCCCTAGCATCTCTAATTATTCTACTTCTCTGAGGGAACTGTTAGAAAAATAGCCCAGGAAATCTCCTATTTCCTGGGAACTATATTGCTTCCATTTGCTAGGGTAATTACATGATCTGTGAATTTCCAAACCGTCCTAGAGGAAATTTCCCAAGATGAACTTCATTGGACTTTAAAAGCTAACATATATAGTATTTGAAAAAGATATAATATCTTTTTACCTCCTAAAAATTGTGGAGATTAGTGTTTTCTTTCTTTCTGTGTCTTTGGGTTTAGTGTTCTGCTCAGTGCGGCCTTGGCCAGCAGATGAGGACGGTGCAGTGTCTCTCCTACACTGGGCAGGCATCTGGTGACTGTCCAGAAACTGTTCGGCCTCCATCGATGCAGCAGTGTGAAAGCAAATGTGACAGTACCCCCATTTCCAATACTGAAGGTGAGTTTCCTGTGGAGAAAGGGCCTGTGGTCCCTAGTGACTCACCTGTACTGGTTCCCAGGGTTTGAAAATCCCCATAAAGCCACTCTTGTAGTGTAGTGTGTATAGAGCATGTGAAAACTGCATGTGTACTGGAGATATGATAAGGAAGCCTACATTTTTCCCTGACTCTGACACTAACTATATGACCTTGTTAAGTCACTTAACCTTTCTGGAACTAAGTTTGCTTATCTATACAATGAGAGATTGGAGTGGGTAACCTCTAAGGTCATATCCGACGTAGCATTCTATGTTTGACTTGTGCCAGAATATAGAGATGATTTCTAACGAACCACATTTTGAAGTGAAAACTTCTGTTTCTCTTTGGATGTAGCAATGGATCTCTACCATCATGAAGATTAAAGTTCGTGCTTGTTGTTGTATGTATAATGAAAGCATATGTTTGAAAGTATTTGCATTTCAAATGCTAATTTCCTCATTGTAGAAAAGAAGAAAAAGATAATTATGTAGCTGTTTAGAGAGGAGAACAAAGGTCTTTGGGGTCTGAAATTTCTCTTTCTGATGTATTGGGTAATCTGTTTATTAACAGCAGATGCCAGCCCAAATCCTGAATTTTCTTATATCTTATTTCAATAAATATACTTTGCTTATTCAGCTAGGCATTCATTTAAAATTTCAAAATGCTACTATGTAAGAGGCACTGTAACAGAAATCATAGGAAGTATGGAGACAAATATGGCACAGTCAGAAAATTCAGACTGCCTTGTCATGTGAAAATAGAGGCATGCTCAAATATAGCGCAAGACTATCTTGAAGCTACTAATTTAAATTATGTAAGAAACCCAGTTGCAGGGCTCTGCTTAAAACTAAAGTAGAGAACTATCCTGAACATAATTTGTTAATATTTTTCAAGTGGAAATTATGTGCTCACACACCTATTAAGAAGAGATGTATTCCTTTTGACCAAATGTATCCAGTTTAAAGGATTTTTTAAATTTTTTAAAAATAGACCTTTTTATTTTAAATATTTATTTATTTGACAGAGAGAGAGAAAGAGAGCAAAGAGGGGGATGCAGAGGGAGAGGGAGAAGCAGGCTCCCCACTGAGCATGGAGCCCGCCATGGGGCTCCGTCCTAGGACCCTGGGTTCATGACCGGAGCTGAAGGCAGATGCTTAACTGACTGAGCCACCAGGCACGCCTTAAAGGATTTTTTTAAGAAATTACATCCACTATTTTTAAATGTTTCCTTAGGAATTTTATTTTAGGAAGAGTAATCATCTTGTATGACAACATGCCGAGAACTTGCATCTTTGCAAATGTACTGGTTTTTATATCTGAGCCTCAACCAACATCCTTATTATATAATTTACTCTTTCAGATAAAAACAGTCTTAATCTACACCAATTCAAAATCGTAATTTTAATTTGCAAAATCTCTAGCTCTGATGCCGTCTACTTTTTGTCCCTTTAATAAGGGACATTCTAGAAATCTAACTTTTCTTCTCTTGAGAAGGACTCAAAAAATCCACGACAAACCAAAGTATTTTTCTTTTTTTTTTCCAAAGTATTTTTCATAGCAAAACAATCTCTTTTAAGTGATCTAAATAAAAATATCTCTCTTATATAAGACTGCAGCAAACAGCTCTACCCATCATAAATTATTAGCAATCAATCACATGGGTTTGGAGGTCCATTTTTCTTTCTGAGTTGAAATATAAAAGGTTGAGGTAGAAAAGAGGATATAACTATCATTATATTACTCTGTGTAATTTTGGTAGGCCCTTTAAATTATAATCCACCTTATACATTTCATATACAAAAATATCTGTATATGTGTGTATGCGCACGTGCACATGTGTGTTTAATTATGACAAGAACCTTCCAAGATTTGATATTACTGATGAGGAAACTGAGGCACAGAGAGCAATAGTGACTTGCCCAAATTATGAGACTAGAAAGTAGTAGACTCAGGACTTGAACCCAGATTTGGCAAGGCCCAAAGACATGTCAGTTTCAACCACATTTTTATGCTATTCTTAATTTGCTTTTTAAGTAGGGTATTTTAACATGAAAACAGAGCTTCTGGTTATAAAGTAGCAACACTTCATCATGAATCATCAATCATCCTGAATCAGTAGATTCAGGCTCAGTCATTGCTGAAAGAACTGGCTTTTTAACATGCCCACAGCAATATATATGTTGAAATTATGTTTATAGCTTCATTTTGGGCATTTTGGTAATTTCTCCAAAAGCTTTTCTGTCGTGGGGTTAATTATTATACATAAGCTTCACAGCTGGAGATGCAAAGTTTTCAGAGTGGGCAAAATATCATTTGCAACTGAATTTCCTCCTGTTTTAAAGAAATTCTTTTAAATGGATAGATGTTAATATGAGGTTTCTTGAATTATTTGGAGAAACACCTCATGGTCATTTAATCTGCCTGGCCAAATCACTTTTTATTAATATTAATTTGAAGTAAGCAGTTAAGACAGTATTTTTAGCCTTCTTAGTAAAGGAGGAAACTTTTAGGAAATTATTAATCCTGCAAAATATGACTAACCTTAGAACTATTATTCCCTAAAGCTGCTGAGTCATTGAAAAGAAAGACGATCGCTCTTAAACGAAATTAAATTTAAAGTGGGTATGTCTGTCATAACTTGTTTTTTTTCTCTTTGGCTTCCCAGTGGCATATATTGAATACATTTAAATACCTATCTGTTCATTTCATCAGGAGCTAATTATTGAATGCTTGCTGTGGCCAGCCTCGGCCATTCATTATGGCAAATTCAAGTGCATTTATAAGTTCATAGTCTTACAGGGAAGATACTTAAGAAAAAAAAAAAGGAACATAGAAGTTGTTATGTGGAGCAGTTGACATAGTGCTAAGAGAATTCAAATGGAAGACCAGTGACTTTAACCTTTTAGATCAAGGCGAGCTTCATAGGCTATGTGGTCTATGAACCAGCTGTAATGTGTACTTGGAAAAATAACCCTGTGTGTACCCTGGGAAAAGAGGATGAAACAGTTGAATTAAATCATAAATTGTCATTCTTAGAGATATGAAATGAGCAGATAACATGGATTTGAAAAGAGAAGAGGTTCTTGCATGAAATTAATATGAGTAATCTAATATGGCTTCTGGAAATCAGATCAGGGAGAGAAGAACTGCCTGTTAACAAGGGAGAGTTGGGAGGGAAGTTTGGTAGTAGGGAAAGGAGTAGACTCTGGTTACTGAAGGAGAGTAGAAAAGGACCCCTTATTCCCCAGCAGAATCAGGTTCTCTTGACTGTTAGTGGGAGCCTACTGAGAAACTGGTTCAGCCCTACCCAAAGACAGAGCAGGACCAAGGGAGATCCCTTGGGATCTAAAATAGTGTTTTTCAGAGAGGGTCTCTAAGGGTGAAATGGACAGAATCTTGAGAATTGTTTTAACAACACAGTGTTAATGGGAATTGATTCCCATTCTAACATTTTATTATTAAAATAATAAAAAGTTTCAAACGTAACAGCAAAGTTGAAAGGTTTATACAATGAATACCCACCCTCTGGAGTCCAACATTAACATTTTCCTGAGCTTGATTTGTCACATATATATCTCTGTCCATGCCTCAAGGTAATGGTTTTTAAATAATGTGCTCCATTCACTCAAACATTATTATTTACCTAGCAAACATACTGACTGTGTGCCAGGCATTGAGACTATGAAAGGAATGTGACAAAGGTTCTTGTCCTCAAAGGGAGCACACTTTAGTGGGGGTGGCAACAGATAATTCTCACATATAAGCAGTACTCTAACAGGATAGAAAGAAGTTACCATGAGTACACAGAGGAGGGAGCAATCAGCAGAAACATCGTGGAGAAGGCAAGCTTGAGTGGGGCAAACAATTTGTCAAGAAGACAGGGAGATACTAAGCATTCCTGATAGAAGATGAGTATGTGCAGTCATGGGGACATGGAGGTAGTTCAGTATGGGTGCAGTGGGTTGGCAGATTAGCAGGCAGTGGAGATGTGGCTACAAAGAGAGACATAGGGACTTGGTTGGAGAGTCCTGCATGCACTGGAAGACAGGACTCTATCTACAAGTTTTAGAGAACAAGTGAAGGAAACTGGGGAGTGACATGCTTGGCATGGCAAGAGTGGGAAGGGGCAGAGAGAGGTCAACCTTGTATGGAAGAAGAGTCTAGGCTTGAGACGATGAAGTCTTGAACTAAGGCAGATATAGTAGAAATCAGAAGGAGAATAATGAGTTGGAAGAAATAATAAAATGGAAAGAATAAAAAGAACCCAATGAATGATCAGACATGGGGATGAGAGATTTGGAGGTATCCACTATGACTCCCATTTAGATTTTGGTTCCTGGATGTTATAAATCATGATAAGGAATTCAGGAATCTATAAGGAAGTTAAGCACATTCATCTCCAAAAGCCATAATAAAATAATGGAATTTGAGTAATATTTTTAAAAATAAAAATAAAATAAACAATGGAAAGAGATGGAAGAAATGGAGGGAGGTTAAGACAGCAAAGAATAACGAGAATGAAACTAAGAAGTGGAGCATCAAGATGTTAAAAATAAATAGTAAGAGGGAACTAGAAGGAAGAAGGGAAATATAATTTGCCATGTTCAACATCTGCTTTAGTTTTTAATTCTTGAAAGCCTTCAGTGAAGAGTTAAAGCATTGTAGGCTTGATTTTGACAGACTGCCACGATGAAGGTAACACTGCGTTGCTGCCGGGAGTGAATTACAGACACACTGGGTATCACTGCATCTGAAGTACTACTCAGAGTAATTTTTTAAAATACATCTGGCAGCTAGGGCTAGTCTACTCAAGCTTACCTGAAATTTTATCCCAAATGCCATTTTATTCATCTTTATGCAGTTTCAGGTTCCCTTGTAGTTTATATGGTGAGTCTTTTCAGCCTCTCAGTAGCACAAGGCACTTTGTCATCTAGTATTTATTGCTGCCAGGTAATCATTCATGGTGTGCCATGAGCTGGCAACCAACCCAAGAAAGGTGTGGTCAGTGAACATTGGTTTACCAGCCTACACTCTCTAACAGTGGCTTTGGTGGGTCTCAGTCTCCCTCAAATGAACAACTCAGAGAAAGCCTTAACAGCTCCAGAAATTTCATAAGACCCCCAGAACAAAAGAGCTACTGGATTTGAGGTTTAAAGTGGTATCTGAGGAGTTAAAACCAGTGAAAGAAATAATAAAGGTCAGTTGAAGACTTTGATTTCAAGGAAGTGAGGAAGAGTATTTTTTTTTTCCTTTGCCATTTTAAAAAGCTTAGCACTCTGGATCACATTCCTGGCTTCGGGGTTTACGGGGAACCCTGGGATTTGTTTTGGGATCATACCACCTTGAGGATGAATGTGGGTGGCATCCCGGGAATAAGACTGGGTAGAGAAACAGAAAACAAAGTGAATGACTTAATCCATGGTAAGATGAAATTGGAATCAAGTTTTATAGTTGATATCATCTTGTTTTGAGGATGAAAAGTTGGTGGACTGTTCCCATTGCAATGAATGATGTCAAGTTTCCAAGTGAAACTTGTTAGTGCACCCTTTTCCAGTCTGACTATCTGACATATCAAAGGCTCAATTACAGTTTTGTTTTGTTTTTCAGAAAAAATACTTTCACATCCCTCACCCCCAACTCCTGCACCACACATTCACATACACAGCCTTTGCCATCTCATGTCTCACTAGGCTCTGCATCTCCTTGGGCAGTTTGACAGAGGCACAGCTGGTTGTACTTTTGTAATCCAAAAGATAGACTCTAAGATGCTTAAATCATAACTCTGTACTTACTGTGTTCTGCCTCTGAATCTCATGAAGAGTTTACAGGCACACAGGGTGTGCATTCACCAAAGAAAGATGCTGAATGGTCATGAAAGGATATGTACCCTAGGCCACTCCAGTGATAGCCAGGCTTTGTAGCATTTTATGAAATAAGTGCAAGGACACTACATTTCAGGAGTTGCTCTTGTACCCCTTAGACCAAGTGAAGCCTTCAAAGTCACAATGAATCTGAATCCAGTTGCATCCTAAATTCATAAGCCTCTGTTCAGTGTGAGTATTTTGAAATCATGTCTTTTAGGTCAGAGATTTGAAAGATTAATGTAAAGCACCTGGGAGTTAAAAAAAAAAAAAAAGGCTGGCACATCAATGATAAGTAGATTCATGTGTTGCCTATGAAACAGGTTGTCTTATTTTATCATTCAACTCTACCAGAACCCAGATTACCAGTGAGACCTACTGTGGCATACCTGACAGGTTACTTAAGATTCTAATAATGGGTTTAGTTCATACAGTGAGGCCTAGAGGTTGGCTTTCAGCCCTTGATATATTCCCAAGTGTCCCTAAGAAGAACTTGAGAATACTCCATAAATTGTTCTTCCCACCAGAAATATCTGGCCTTGGGCAAAGTGAAATTTTATTTTCAGGGAAATGTGTGATGTAAAAAAGGAAAGACTAATTAGGTCCAGAAAATATTTCTTAGAAACCACACAGTAAGGACCTCTTACCCTTCCAACAGCCTCACAAAAGAAAAGGTAGAATGAGTGTCTTGTCTTTTCCTCCCAGGACAGTACTCAGCTGGCACATGATGATGGCAGAAGAGGAAATCCAGCTCCTTCATCTTAAAATCCTTGACTGTGCCAGCTTAGATTCCACTTACCTCAAAAGCAGTAGATATAAGTGTATCTGCATGAAGAAAATATGACAGTGAAGACCATACTTTCCAAATAGATTAATTGCAGATTCGTAATGATATTACAAAAAGGTTCTACTCAAAGGATTCCTTTTAATAGGTCTCTTAGTATAATAGTTTATTTTTAGATTATATATTGCTTAGGTATAGAGAAGCTATACTGGTTATTAGATGTTTGGAGATTAGCTAGAAATCAGTGCCCACTGAAAATCATTCAGAAACTAAAACAGAACATTTATTATTGTTTTGATTTCAATGGAAAACTGTTTAATTTATGCATAGCTTTTCCAGAATGGTTTTATCACAAATGTAAGCTGTACTGTGTATTGATTCAAGGGTAAGAAGGTCATTTCATATATTTTTTTAAATTTTTATTTAAGTTCCAGTTAGTCAGCATACAGTATATTAGTCTCATATAGAATTGAGTGATTCATCACTTACATTATTTCATATTTTTAGTGGCTTTGACAATAATATGACATTATTTCATATTTTAATGGCTTTGACTGAGACAGGCTAGTGATTAAGTTTTATAATTAAGGCCTCTCAACTACATCAGCAGAATGTCATGAGTCAATTCAAGAGCTTGCAGCAAGTCAGTCCTCTCTAGGTAAGCTAGAAAAGTGGCAGATGGGCTGAAAGCCCTGGTATAATTTAATACTGCTCCTAATATATTTAAGATTTACATTCAGCTTTTGGTAATAGTGGGGCTTTAAAACTTCTTGGTGTGTCTCAAATTGCCTTTCACTTTTGTCATTTTACAGACTTGGAGGAGGTTAAAGCTAAGGAAGAGTATTCAGGCTATTTCAAATACCTATGACCTAGAACCTTCCTTTAAAAAAAAAAAAAAAAACCCTACTCATTCTCCAGGCACCTAACTAGCTTAGTCTGTGGAGTGTGCAGCTCTTGGTGTTGGAGTTGTGAGTTTGAGCCCTCTGTTGTGTGTAGTTTATTTATTTTTTTAATTCCCCTTTTCTAAGATGGCGAAGCAAATTTTCTGATGATGATGCCACAAGGATTGACTCATAACTTTTGGTATCAGCCAAGAATACAGAAGTCTTGACAGGCAGAAACCTTTTTGTTGTTTCATGCCAAGAATGCTGCCAAAACTGAGGGGTCCTCGCCCTGGCTCTTAGACTGAGCAGCTGTGTGATGAGCCTAGTTTCCCCAACCTTTGTGAGCTTCAGTTTTGCCATCTATATAAATCTGATGTTTTATATAATAAAAGGATTAAATATTGGGGATCCCCGGGTGGCTCAGCGGTTTAGCGCCTGCCTTTGGCCTGGGATGTGATCCTGGGATCCTGGGATCGAGTCCCATGTCGGGCTCCTTGCATGGAGCCTGCTTCTCCCTCTGCCTGTGTCTCTGCCTCTCTCTGTGTGTCTCTCATGAATAAATAAATAAAATCTTTAAAAAAAGGATTAAATATATAAAACCATCTATGTAAAGCATCAGCTTTACATACATCACAGGATTAAATACATGAATATGTAAAACCACCAGGCAGTTCCTGGCACACAGAAGGCGCTTAATCAATGATTTATAATGGCATTGTTACTGGATTAAGTTCTTGTGGTGTTAAAAGACTGAGAGAATGAAAGACTGGCTATGGTTGACCTTATCTGGTAAATAGATTTCCATCAATCCAAAGATTGGTTCTCCCTGTCTGGGCAGTCTCTAGAAGGCAAAACCAAGAAGTAGGAAGGGAGTCTTCCTTGGTAACCCTCCTTTGTTGGAGCCCCCACACTCCATCAAGGCTCCATGTCCTCTGGCAGCCCCAGTGTCTCCATAGCTCATCAAAGCCTATTGTCCCAGTCTTAGCATCCCCAGCCCTGGCTCGTCCCCCATGTCTCCCCATCCCACCCCATTATGATGTACCTGCTTTCTGTTTAATATCTATTCGTTTAATTTGTTTAATATCTATCTGTTCATTTGTTTACGTGGCCAACATTTAACCCTTCCTGAGAGCCTAGGTACATTTTGACAGGGATCCCAGAGACATGACACATGATGATCTCACAGGCAGAAGTGTTGGTGGTAATAATAATAATAATAATGAGATCTAACAGACTGAGAATAGACTGAGTGATTCCTCTGTGCTGCACTTTGTAAGCACTATCCCATGTGCGTCACTCACCACATCCTGTGGGCAGGTCTTATCATGGGTCTCTACTTCACAGATGAAGAAACTGAGGCTTAGAGAAGTGAAGGAACATGACCCAGAACAGTCAAAGGCAGTAAGGAAGCAGCTCTGGAATTCACCCCGAGGCCCAGCTCACTCTAGGCCACCCCTAACACTGTGTTACACTGCTGGGCCAGGCAGGTCTTGGGTGCTCCTAAGGAGCGCCTACCTCTCTAAGTTTGATTCTGCTCCCAGGACCCAAAGGGTTTCAGTTTTATTGAAATCAACTTAGTTGACGACTAACTTGAGAGGGGTATTGGAAAGTTCAGAGAGGGACACCCTGGCAGCCGACCTCCAGCCTCCCCCGAGGCTAGACACTGCTCCTGGCCAAAGGACCCACCGTGCCCTGGGCCTCTGCATGCCCAGAAGAGTCCTCTCATTTCCAGCACCCACCTAAGAAGCTGAATCCCAAGTTACTTATATTGTAATAGACCTTGAAATCTGATTCCATGACAGACAATAACTGATGAATAAAAATGTTCTTAAGTTGTTCCTCTCTCCAATTACCCCACCATCCACCCATTCAGGCTAGGTCTACAAGAAAAATCTGAATTTTCCTGTATTTTGCTCATCTCAGAATTTTCCTGGACCAGCAGGAACTCTTCCAAAAATGGAGTAATGAATCTCACAATAAAATTGAACCCCAGAAAATACTGACTTGTGTCAACAGGACAGCATTTTCTCAGGAGTAAATCTAAATATTGTGTCCTCATCGAGAAAGTCAGAGCACTACTTACTGTCATCAGGTGGTAAGAAATAATAACTGATAGTGGTAATTTGACGTCTTACACTTAACCAGTGCTGATAAACCTTGTATGCACTGCTCAAGGTGGCATCCTAGGATGTCCATGTTATGTGTGGAGGTGAGAACTCATGATCCCCATTTACAGTTCAGGCACAGAGAGACTGTTTGTTCAATAAAAGAGAAAACTAGGATTAAACCAGGGCAGCCTGGCTTCCAATTTTATTTCCCTGTACTATTAAAGCAACCAGTCTTCCTCTACCTATCAACTATGTCATCTTTATATTTTTTTGCTAAAATTTATTTTGTGCTCGACGTGATCCCATCAAGCCCTGCTGCTGACTCTGAGAGGAGTAGTCTGATGGCAGGCTGTCGCATTAGGATGATGATTTGGAATTAAAGACAAGTGATACTGTGTCGGCTTGTCCCATCATTTTAATAACTGCATTACCTTGACAAGATGCCCCTCTTGGTAACACCGATAAAACTTTTCTTCTTCCCCACAAAAGTATCCTTAGTTTAAACCCATCTTGGTTACTTTTTACTGATCATGACAGAGAGGAAATGCCACCTCCAAATTAAAATAAATGGAGATCTTTGCATCTCAAATGCATACTTGATTCACAAATATCATCTGATTTCCTTTTTTTTTTTTTTTTTAAGTGCAAAGCTTAAAGAAATTTTTCTTGTCTCTCCACCCTTCTTTTCAGCCAAAACTTGAATTTATGGAGAATCCTAGTGTGGAAAGATTCTATTCAGATTCCTTCCCAACTATTATTCTCTTTAAGTCAAATCGTTTGAGTAGTAAGGGAGTTCAATGGTGGCAGTTTATGTTTGCAGAAGACTGAGGGCTCCCGTTTAAAATTTAACTCTTTCACTGAAAGAGCCTGGAATATGAAATCAATAAAGTTGTCACCTTACTTTGCAATAATAATGGAAAACTTTCCCATTCCTTCGCACGTAATTTCTTGAGCTTGTCAATGCCTTGTATACCATGCATATGATGTCTTAGAACTTCAGTGGATTTCTGAAGCCAGCAAAAAACATGCAGATAAGCAAGCAAGTAAGCAAGCAACAACAAAACTGTCCTGTTACACTGAACTTCACCCAGTGTTCCGCCTGATTCTAATTACCTTCAGCAATTTACCCAGGATGCTTCAGTATAACCACCTGGAAAAATGAGGGTGGAACTCTGATTCTGGGAGGCATGTGGAAATTTAATTACGAGGTTTGCAAAGTATTTTAAAATCCCCCAGATAAAAGTGACCAGAGGACTAGAGACGAATGTCATTATTAGAAGTAGTAGGGTTACGTGGGAGTGAGAAAGGTACCGAGGATCAAAGACCGGTGTCCCTTTCTCTACACTGGCCCCTTAGCCCCCATCTTCTGCAACCAGCCTCAAGGAGAGATGGAGAAAGAATCATTTATTCACCTTCTGGCTGCAAGAACTGCAGACCTCAACTGTGGCAGTTCTAGCACTGAGGAGAAAACACACATAGGAAAAAAGAAGGCCATGTCTCACTTCCAAATTAAAAAAAGACATTTCTACATGTTTCCATAACCCACAGACTGCTGCCATTTGAGGCCAACCCCTCAAAGTTTTCCTCTTTGTCTAGCGTAGTTGCTGAAATCTAGGCCACTGTCAGCAATCCTTTTCATTCACCCAGGCCCATCCCTACGCCTCACAGATGCAGAGATTCTCCTGAGACATGTGTATTTTGGTATCAAACAATGCAACTCATGTTTGATTTTGGATAACCTTGCACTGCTGAATAAAATAACCCTTGAGAAAGAAGCAATAAAAGCACTGTAAGAAAAATGACTCATGTTTCCAAGCTGTCTAAAGTGATCACTTATCCCAACAAATGGTAATTCTTTCAAGACACAGTGGGCATGCACCATACTTATAAAAGTCTGGGAGAAAAGCCTTGCAATCATTTTTTTTTAAATTGTGTTAAAATCTATCAAAAGAATGTTTCTGGTAGGCTGTACCAGACAGGGTATGCTTAAAAACAAAAACAAAAACCACATGGATGTGGAAGCCAAGGTGGATTGGTGCAAGGGGGTCCTTGCTGAACATGCAGTCTCATTGGCTTATTTATGCACTTGTTTATGTGCCTCTAATTGTTTTCCATTTTCTGCCCCCATTCGATAGAGTGCAAAGATGTGAACAAAGTGGCTTATTGCCCACTGGTGCTGAAGTTCAAGTTCTGTAGTCGAGCATACTTCAGACAGATGTGTTGTAAGACCTGCCAAGGACACTGACCCATGGAAAGCCAGAGAGAGCGCCTTGTCATTTCATCGTGGAAATGCGTCCATCAAAGAGAGCCACCCAGAGGAAGAGGATTGATGTCCTTGCAAATGCATTACCCTGTGGAAAACGTAACCACTGGTCAGCCCTAGCTGACAGGATTTCAATATTATTTTAACTTCTGTGAAGTGGGATTTATTGATCCAAAGTGCTGGACACGGTATTAAGGAGGGAATGCCAGATTGGAGAGATCCAAACAACACAGGGAAACTTGCTTACTGTGGAACGTTTGTGTTCTTTCGAGTAAATCCAATAGCCTGTTTACCTCCTTGGACCATTAAGATAATTTTTATTATGGACTTAGCAATGACACTGAATCCATTTGTATTTAAAACTGTTTAAAATGTAGCTGTTATGACTTGGTCAACTATGGAAGTAAAGAAGATTCAGAAATCTTAAGTCATAGCTTAAAAATATTTACTATACTCTATCTCACTACAACAGCACCACAATTTAAATTCTAAAACGGGCTTTTAACTGTAATTTAAGGAGCAATTATAAATCAAAAGTAATGAACGTTTGTATTATTTTTCTTCATTCCACGTAATTTCCTTAGGAATAATCCCCCTGTTCTGAACACTGCTGTGAGCCATATATAAACTATATTAAACTGAACAACAATGAAGGACTGAGTGTAAGGCAGTGCATCAGTTACTGCAGCTGTGCAAGTCTATAAATCCTGTGCTAAAAGACTGTGGCCAACTTGCCATCGTGCAAGTGAAGCTGAGATTTCCATTAAAACTTTAAGAGAAAAACATTTCAATTTCATGCAGAAGCCAGACCAGGGGGTACAGTAGAGACTGAAGAGCCAGGCCTTTTGCTGCCATCACACAAGACGCCTCAGTTCTTCCTCGAGTCACCCCAACTCAATCGTGTTTACATCCTCACCGGCCACAGAGCAGCTTCCGCCCCGCTGGATTGTTGCACGCGTGTTGAGCTTACTGAAACGATGCCGTGCAAAAGATAGACTGGCTCATTAACAACCAGGCAGACCCTTTTGCTGACCATTGTGATGGGTTCCAGATGTCCCTTCTTTGATATAGCAGAAGGGCATTTATTTATATGAGAGCAAGTGTGTGTGTGTGCGGGAGCTTTTGAGTGCGTGGGTTAAATGAGTGTGCTTGCACATAAATGTGCTATTTCTGTGAGTTTTAAAAGTAAGCAAGGGGTAACAACCAAAGAAGAAAAACTCATGAAGCCTAAAGACCATAAAGCATAATTCTAATAGTCACTCAACCAACTATTTTGTATTTTTTACGGATACTCTGAATGGATTAAATGTGAAACCCAAGTTTCTTGGGCAAGTCAAATTCTAGACTCCAATCCAGAATCCTAAATTAAATTGATTAGCTCATACTTTCCTTCTCCTCAAGCTTCATATCATGCTCATCAAGAGATTCAACAGTGGGATTAAAAGAGAGAAAAAAAGAGGGTGCTTGTTTATATTTTGTACTTGAACCCTTGTAGCTTGCAGCAGGTTCTTGATGAATGTGCTCGTGTCCTACAGGTGTGTACACCATGCTGCACCAACACCTCAGGCTCCAACCAAATGGGCGACTTTGTAAAGATACTACTTTCAGCGAAAAGAGTATGTTTGACTTAAAACCCATCACCGTGTGCTCAGAATACACATCAGGTGTATCACCTACACTGTGACCTAAGGTAGATGATTAGTTTCTTTCAGAAAGGAAAAGAGACTCACAGACTTGAAAAACCAACCTAAACTTCAGGTTTGCTATGGACAGTCAGCTTGGGATGTTGTTCTGCACACTCAGTCGTGGTCATCACTATGTTTTCACCTGCTTTCTCTTTCAATACATTAGCTCGTGTCCCTGAGCTTGCCAGAGAAAGCTACTGACAACACACAAAAATCGCCAGGGCCCCTATGTATACTGCCCTCAGAAGGCCAGCCAGGTACCATCTAGTCCGTGAAGGGGAGGCAGCCCGTGAGCCATGCGGCCCCGGCACTGAATTCACTTGGCCCCTTACAAAGAGCAGTTAACTTGGTGCTAATGCGTCCTGGTAAAATAAATAGAAGACGAGTGGTTTCTGTGGCATTTTAGGCATAGGTGTCCTGTCAGGATCTGTTTTTCTCTAACATAACTATCAGCTCATGTTTTTATTCCAAGAAGATTTCTTACACTATTCAGTCCGTTCTTCACCCCACCTGAAAACTAATGTTGTGAGGGCCGTTGCCCTGGGCCCCCTTGACTGACACTAGAAGAAGGGACAGCTAGTGTTCCCGCAGGAGTAGGCACCAGACCTGAGGCCAGGAGCAGCAGAGAGCTTCCAGGCACTGCATTGGAGAACTCTGCTAAAGGGGACCAAGCACAGAATGTAACAGGACTAAACCTGAGTGGGGGAAACAAATCATATTCTGCAGCACATCACAGAACCGCTGCTAACTCTGTAGTCAACCACTGGGCTACATGATGCTCTCTTCCTAAATAATAGCAATAGGATTGTCAGTGGAGGCTGAGCCACCATGGCAGGCCCTCCAAAAGTAGCGTGCTATGTGGACTTAGGGAGCCCCAAGGAAACTGATACCCCATGGCTGAGAGCAGTACCTGCCACTGGCATAAAGCCTTGCCAAAAAAGGAAAGGTGAATATACCCAACTGATTAAAGCCCTTGAGATCTAAGTGACTCCCCCAAACAGTCCATTTCATTAGGAATTTTATTGGAGTGAATGTCACATAGGTATCCTTAATAATACAGAATGAAATTACCTTTGTATTATTGTGATTAGTTGTTGCTTATTATTTTATACTCAGTATTAATGTGGTACACTGTTACTTTTTTTTTTGCTTTTGTAAATTATATTCTAATTTATTGCCATGTTTCCTAACACTTGTCCTACATTCATTCTCCTGCTTGTAATGAAAATGAAAAAGTCATTGTAACACTTGATGGAGTGAAATTCCACACCAGGCACAGATTTTTTTTTAACATAGATAATTTAGTAAAAATAAAAATTCAGCTTGTAAGAATGTCTCAGATGAAAGTTGTCTATTCCCTGAAAAGCTGGTGTTAAACTTGTAGTATGGGGAAATCTATCTTTTGGAATATCACACTACATTATCCAAATTATCTGGGAAGCATCCAGGATTGAGATAATTCATTGCATCCTTATTACCCTCCCCTGAGATTGCATCTATTTGTATTTTAATACTCTTAAATACAAGGGCTTTGGGTATTTCTGGTGGAGCTCTAGCCCCAGATGCCACTAGTCAGCTATTCTAACCCCAGAAAGGAAGTCCAGATTGACCCATGACTCTTTTGCCCCCTTCTTTTGCATTTCATATGAATTCTTTAGCATTAGAAGAGGATGCAAGATATTTCATTGTGGAAAAGGTACTGAACAAAAGTTCATACTTGGAAGGATTTTTCTACTCGGATTCAGCAGGGAGCACAGAAACATGGTGGACATAGTTCGGCCACTGCAGAGCTGGGGTGTACTAGCAACATGCAAAAGTAACTCCACAATTTTTGAAACTCAGCAAAATTAAGATGAGGGTGACCCTCCTGCATGCTTTGCTACTTGAGTATGCTCATAATGACAATTTATCAATGCCCTAAGAAGATGTGGAATGCCCAAGCAGGTTGTGCTTCAGTCTGCTTACCTCCATATCCACCCACACACATAGCATTTTCTGCTACAAGAAATGAGGTGCAGTGAGTAGATGGTCCTGGAGAGTATTTCCCCAGGGTCACTCTAGGAGCCAGAAGTGGCTGGAATATTATGAAGACTCTGAGGCCAACTGTATCAACTTCCCACTGCATTTGCAAAGGGTAGTAGTTCTGCTAGGGGTTGGGGAGGAGACAATAACAAGAACTAAGTTTTGCTTTAGCTTAGGTTCCTCAGAGGCTAGCCTATCTTTCCATTGACAGTGGTTTTTAAGCTTCCAGTTAACTGTTTTCTCTCTCTGAAATATCTAAAGGGTACTTTCCTACTTAACAGTGCAGACCCCAAGGACAGTCTACCCTCTGTGGAGATTCTTCTGCTCTCTAGAGAGCACTAGGATCAGCCTTAAGCTTTTATGCTCCAAAAGGTCAGATGACATGTTTCCCCCCGGGTGAATTAGGAAGAAAGTTGGGTATTGATCTTTGTAACAAAAATGTGTGAATTTGTGTGACTAGGATAAGATTCATTTCTTTTAAAAGATGAGGGGGGGAAATGCAAGTTAGGGAGAAAAAAAAAGTCACAAGTCCAGGAGGACTGGAAAATTCTAAATAAGTGGTTGCAAGAAAGAGAAAAGATCAGTCCCTGAAAAAAAAAAAAAAAGTGACAGATAAGCTGCATTTGGAATTTTGTCTCATATCACCAGAAAGTGTGGAATAAACTGACATCTGTTTTCAAATAGAACAGCTGTTCACAATGGTTTTGTGCCTCAGACTTGAAAACCTCAAGCTATAACTTAAAAAGAAAATGGTCTTTTCTCCCATCTTTTCCTCAGGAGGTTATTTCTAGCATTTATTGTCCTTCGTTTCATCCACAGATGGTATCTGAGGCCCAAAATCGAACGGCAGTTTGAGGGTGTCTCCACTCTTGGGGGCAACCAAGGTTATGCTTGTGTTGTCTCTCGGTTGCTGGCTCCTGTTAGCCCACTGAAAGCCTTGAGCCACACAGGTGATGAAAGATCATTTTCAGGGTAATAACACTTGATGTCCAAACCCCAGGAATTAGGGAGCCTGATTAGTCCTGTTCACCTCAGGGCATGGAACGTCATGCCCGACCAGTCTAGATTTCATCGCTCCAGACTTTAAATTTTTTTTTCTTTAAATTCCAACCAGAGATCTCTTCTTGGACCTTGGCTTGGACACCTTACCTTAGAGATGTTTCACATACGAGAGGGGAAGTTATCCCACCAGCTGCAAGCCTCACTGAAGTCAGACTGCCTTCTTCAGGTCATTGGCTCCACCGTGGTGGCTTCCACTAGCTCAAGGCCAGTGTGATTCTTGAAAGAGGCTGGTCTGTGCCCCCAGCAAGGGCTTTTGTGGATAGCAGGCCACCTTATGGGCCCACAGGGCAGTAACTGTGAGAAGAGGCCCCTGAAATCCTAAGCAAAGGTATCAGCAGGAAGTTCTAGTCCAGGGTGGCCTCTGTGTCTAAAGAGTAGCATCAGCCACGGTCATTCATTTATATAACCAATATTTGCTGAGCACCTGTTGCACACAGGCTCTATGCCAGGCACTTAACACGTGTTTTCTCATTGAATGGGTTACAACAAAACTACGAGGACGACACTGTCCATCGCTAGGTAGACAAATTCCAAAACTGGGGCTCAGAGAGGTTGCGTAAGTTGCCAGGGGTTGCAGAAAGAGTTAAGGGAGTGTAACCTCTTTGGCACATGGAAAGAAGCTGCCCGGTCTGCATCTGGGACCGGGAAATTTGGAAGGATGCTCCTCTACCAGAGAGAAGGTGACTCACCAGGCCAGTGGAAATGGGTTCTGCTTTCCTGGGAAGCAGCGGGCCTAAGGCCCTGGGCAGGGCTCGGGGTCAGGGAAGGGTGAACTTTGGGCTCCTGTCTCCATAGGTGGTGGTGTTCACTAAGAAAATTCCTATGTCTGGTGACAAAATTATACACGGGGACCCAAAGTGGTTTCCAAGCATGTAGTTAGAGATCGTGGGAAGAGGAGGAAAGTAAAGGGCAGAGATATTCAAGGATGGATGGTGTCTGCAATGGCCGTTAGCAGCCAAGTACAAGAGAAGGCTCTTACCTCCCCTGAAATGTCCTGTTTTGAATCACAGAGCCTGTTCCGGTCTGACAGCCCCCCACACCATTTCCAGACATGCCAGATGGCCTCACTGACCTATTTCAACACAACTGGAGCAGAATGATTCCTGTGTTGGCTTCGGGTAAGTTTCAAGAAAGGTGGGTTTCTCTGTTACAGTGAGAGCGAGACCATCAGGTTGCTGCCAGCAAGCACATTCTTTGACCTTCTGTGGTGGGTCCACAGAGTAGAACCAGGTGTTCTTTCAGCCCATGCCAGAATGTACTGGCCGCCCAACTGGCCACCTGCCTCCACCCCACCGACCGGGCTTTGGCTGGCCCTCTACCAAACAGCTGTGCCGGGAGCCACAGGTGGCCGCCCACGCTTGTGCCCAGGCCAGCAGCTGCATTGGCCTGACTCAGCCTGGTGAGATGGACCTCGTGTGCCTCTGCCCCTCTGCCCCAACTCCTTCCCAGCCAGGGGCCGCGGGGAAGGAAAACTAAACCTTAACTACACTAAGAAATGATTTTGTGGTCGAAAGACAATCAAAAAATTTCCTGTTCTCTTCTCCATCATCGATTTGGGTATTTTATTTCTTAATGATTCAGATGAAGAGACATTTAGTTCCTGTGTTAGGGGGTATCTTATCATAAATATAAGAACTGCCTGGTGCTATGTATCTATAAATATAAAAACAAAGCAGGAATACAACTCACCTTCCAAAAAAAAAAAATGTGTCTGGGAAATCATCCTAGGTGTCTAGATAATAACTACACACAAGAGTATTATTTGATATACTAAAAAAACACCCACAGAAGTGGTTAAAATAGGAGTCTGAATTAAAGTGGGTAGCAGGGACGCCTGGGTGGCTCAGCGATTGAGCATCTGCCTTCTGCTCAGGTCGTGATCCCAGGGTCCTGGGATCGAGTCCCACATCGGGCTCCCAAGGGGACCTGCTTATCCCTTTGCCTGTGTCTCTGCCTTTCCCTCTCTGTGTCTCTCATGAATAAATAAATAAAATCTTTAAAAAGTAAATGAGTAAAGTGGATAGCAAGACAAAAGATGTTATCTCAGCCAAACTCATTGCCATAAGAAATAAAATGTTTTAAACTGTAGAACAGAAAAAAGCAAAACTGAGAAATTAGTTTATTTTGAGATTAAAAGGAGAAAGTTCTGAAACAAGATAATAACTTGGAGCCACATTTAGTTTTGAAGATTTTCTGAATGTAGGCTGGGCTAGGAAGATGTTATTACCTACTATGCTTAGGGTTCACCTTCCCACCAATGTGGCAAACTCTCCCCGGAGGGAAATAGTGGGAGACACACTGTTCTATTTCTCAACTGGAGAAACTACATGTACCAACCATCTCTTATCTCTTATGTCTGGCTTTTTTTTTTTAAGTTTATTTATTCATTTTTAAGTAATCTCTACACTCAACATGGGGCGTGAACCCCAGCTCAAGAGTTGCAAGCTTTTTCAACTGAGCCAGCCAGGTGCCCCTGACTTTTTAAATCGATACATTAGGACTTAACACTCCAGTTGAGTGTTGTCCCCTTCAGAGTAATCACCAGAGATCACCCTGTACTCATTGGGAGAGTAAAATCATCATTCAAGACAGTTTTTAAATTGTTTGTTTGGATTATCTCCCAGGGTAGAATCGATTTGAATTTTGCAAAAGCCCCAAACCAAGTCTGGTGAGTAATCTTCGTATAGTCATCTTGGCTGCAGATACCTTCTGCGCCTTACAAATTGACCCCAGGGATACCACAAAAGGAACTCCAAATATGCTTGGGGTGAGTGACTACTTTAAAAGATTTCACTCATTTGTATACCAAAGTGCTGGTGCTTTGTCTAAAAAACTATTGGCATTGCTTTATAATCCGACTTAAAAATAACATAACATTTCACTGAATGTTTTACTACTGCAGATGCTAATATTATCTGGAAAACTGGGCCACCTAAAAGACATGTTATCTGCTAGGGAGCAGAAAGATCTCTTGACCTCCCAGGTTGAGTAACCCTTCGATTGAGGAAACCAAACCACTTCTCAGACCTGGAAGTTAGCGAACAGCTGTCCTTAGAGGATTCTCCTTCCTGGAGTCTCTGGAGCAAATAACCAAAAACAAAACAAAACAAAAAAACTGTCCTTCCAGAGGGCTAATTAACCCAGGTCTGTCAGCAACATTAATGAAGCTGTGGCTGAGTGTGTTAAGACTTGGAGCTGTGCTTCTTCATCACTGAGTCAGCAGCCGTGCAGATGTGCCCTGATTTAGACCATTCTACACGTGTTGAATTTATGTAGCTTGAAGCATTTCCCATTTGCTTAAATGATAATTCTGAGATGAGCCTGTCCTCTAACTAGCTGTGTTGGGCTAACAACCCAGTTTTGAGTGTCTTCCTCATTGGCCTGTCTTCCTCCCGGAGTTATCAAGGAAGTTGTTAATGATGTGTAAACAGATACTATCTTAAGGAATTCTGAGTTTGTCCTTTGAAGACGATAATTACTCTCTATCTCACTTTGAAGTGTGAATTTTCACCATGGGCTTTTTATAAATCAGATACTCATCTATATCAAGACATAAATCAAAATTTTTTTCACAACATTTTTGTTGGAACATGCCTCAAAATCCGTGATTTTTACATACACACACACCCCCATCTCCCAAGAACCAAATCATTTCAGATTCATGCCCTCTCTCCCTAAACAACTTGAAAAAAACCTCCTTGGGTGGCCAGGAATTTTTGTTTCTCAAAATTAAGAATGACAGCCATGGTCAGGGACACGGTTGGAGTCCATTGTCACTATGCATCAAGAAAACTTCACTTTAAACATGTTTACATTTTCACCCCAAATAGTTTAACCAGATTGATCTTTTTCATCAATGTCATAATAATTCCATTGTCAATAATTAACTAGGAAAAAAACCCTGATAAGACAGGCAGAGGGGGTCTCTTCAGGGAGTTCTAACGAGAAGAGGAATGAGCGATCATGTATTTATTTAATGCAATGTCCTCTGTAAGAGCAAGGGGTGCTGAGGAGTGAAAAGTGTTTCTTAGACTGTTGAAAATATGTGATACAATATCCTTTGGTTTAGGCAAGAAATTACCAACTTTTGATTGTTTTTTTTATTCACATTGGAAAATTTCAAACCTATGCAAAAGTTAGACTAGTGTAGTGATGGCTCCTTCCCTTAGCTTCCACAATTATCAACATGCCCAGTCTTGTTTCCATCTACTCTTCTCTACGGTGGCTTCATTGAAGCAGACACCACCACGTCATTTCATCTTTAAATACTTTGGAATCTATCTCTAAAAGATGGAGACTCTTTAAAAAAAACAACTAAGCACTGTTAACAAGATATTTATATTTTCATCATAAAATTATTGAATTGGCTCAATACTGTCATCAGATTGTACACCCCACCTCACGTGCACCTTAGGGAGTCTATTCCAGGCGGTATTATAGGTGCATTCTGTCCCTTATCTTGTCATCATCATTATTGATTTTCTAGAGGAGGAAACAGGGGCCGGGAGAGATTGAGGGATTTCTTTTCTGGCAAGTTGAGCCTCGCAGGCTTGCAGAAGACCAGGATTTATGAGAAAACAGTTCTTCCACCACCAGTGCCTGTACTGTTTCTCTGTTGCAAATCACATTTGGGAAGAGGAACATCCAGGTCTTTGCTTGTCGGTCCCAGAAGAGTGTTATAAAAAACAAGTAACTCATGGAGAAAACAAATCCTCCTCTGGCCCCTCTGACCATGGCTGGTTTGAGCCTTAGTCGCCTAAGACAGCATTCCGTGGTGTAACTGCCTTGTTGCTGCAGATGACTTCAGCCGTAATTTTTTTTCTTTTTTCCTTTTTTTTTTTTTTTTTTTTTTTTTTACAATCAGCACGTCAAAAGCTACTCTGGTTAATGAAACTTCTCTCAGACTTCCCCTTCAGTCTCCAACTCCATTGCAAAATTTCCAGCTGTAACCATTAGTAATTAATTGTAACCAGGCTCAACCATGGAATAAAGTGTGTAATTAAAAGTTATTTTCAGGGCAGCCCCGGTGGCCCAGCGGTTTAGCACTGCCTTCAGTGCAGGGCCTGATCCTGGAGACCTGGGATCGAGTCCCACGTTGGGCTCCCTGCATGGAGCCTGCTTCTCCCTCTGCCTGTCTCTGCCTCTCTCTCTCTCTCTCTCTCTCTCTGTGGGTCTCTCATGAATAAATAAAAAAATCTTTAAAAAAAGTTATTTTCACAGGGAAGTATAGTGATGTTAACAAACACATTTCTGACAATTGATTTTTTTTTTAAATGGGGTGGTGTAGAGAGAGAGAGCAATAAAACAAATATAGCAGATGTTAACAAATGGTAAATATAGGTGATGGATAGATACATGGTAAGAAAAAGAGTTCATCCCTATAGAAAGTGTGTGTGTGTGTTTATGTGCATGCATATGTCAGTGTATGTGGGGAGGTAGCGTGCTTGGGGGGTGTATGGAGAGAGAGAGAGAGGGAGCAATAGTGTAAACACTAAAGTTGGGACGCCTGGGTGGCTCAATGGTTGAGCATCTGCTTTTGGATCGGGGCGTGATCCTGGGGTCCTGGGATCGAGTCCCACGTCTGGCTCCCTGCATGGAGCCTGCTTCTCCCTCTGACTGTGTCTCTGCCTTTCTCTGTGTCTCTCCTGTATAAATAAATAAAATCTTAAAAAAATAAAATAAAAATAAGAGTTAAAGCTTAGTGCACTACTCTTTTCTTTCCTTTTTCTTCTTTCTAAGCAGGAAACCAAGTGAAGTACAACAGTTGGATTCACAAGTCCTACATGTAAAGAGGGGCCAGAAAGGAAAGCAACTGGGCTAAAAACCAATTCTGAGTCCTAGTCCAAGAATGAGTTTTTCTCAAGTCAAAGCAGTGGTTCCCAGATTTTCAGATTTCATGGACCAGTAAAATTTCAAAACTACTTTGGAGACTGATGTAGAGTTGGTAGCGTTTCACTTTGCCAAGTAAGGATATTTAAAAAAAAAAAAAAATCTATCAGTTACTATTCCCATAAAAGGTACCTTTCTAGAAGAAAGTACATTTTAACTGCAAAAAAGTGAATGCATTTCATTTCACTTTAGCAGAAGTCACTACGTTGTCCTTATTTTTGTATTTAATGTTTTCAAATAAACTTTTCAGTTGCAAGTAGACAAAACTAAACAGGTGATTGAAACACCAAAGGCAGGACCATTCCTAGGTGAAGCCCACTGTGCCACTAAGGCCTGGAGAACCCAAGGGGCTCCTCTCCCACCTTTTTCCTCTGCCTGTCTCTAGCCTGTCAGGGGGCTCCCTTCATCTGTAAGACAGCAACAGCAGTTCCAGGGGCACACACAGAAGAGCCAGCAGCCATCCAAGAGGAGAGGCTGGTGTGTCAGCATCAAGGAGGAAGTTCAGAGTGTTCAGAGACCCCGCACATTTGCACCCCCCCCCCGCCACCTCCCCCACTGCCCCCCACCCTCCCTGGACACAGTGGCCAGAACTGAACTAGTCCATATGCTAGCAACAACTCCTAGAAACTGCCTCTTCCACAAGGGACAGGGGTCAGCTGTTTGTTGGACCAAGGGACTATGTTAGGTTTCTGAAGGCATCATCTGAGGCTAGCACGCCTGAGTGTGAAGCCCATTATTTGAGAGCAAATCGCTTAAAGCTTCCCTTGCTGAGGCCTGCAGAGCCTGTTGAGCATCTCTCTAACAGTCTAAGAAACGCTTTATTTACTTCCATCCAAGTTTAGAGGAGAGATCTGTGTAAATAATGCTCAAAGTCTTCCTGCATTGCAAGGGAGCCTGAAGAAGCCTGGCCAAGTGATATCATAGCTCTGTTGAGAAAAGCGTGAATAATCTCCCATCATTTTACCCCCAATTGCATATGGACAATTACTCATCTTTATTAACTGCCTTCTTGAATTATTCATGAAAGCAAAGGTATTCAAACCCACAGAACTGGCCTTGCCATATAAAGGAAATTGTAACAGCTCCTAGTGAGACTTGTTAGTATAATTATGGGGAGCTTTTTCATATGTCAGACAAGCTATGAAAAATGTGATCAGCCCACAGACAATTTTAAAACACGCTGTTAGCCTGAAGTTGCAGTCGCTTTCATGATATGTACCACCCCTGAAACTGTGTAGAAGATAAATTGCAATGTAAGCAAAAATTGAAGATGAAAAGATTTCTAGGATGAGATGAGAGAATGAAGCAATAAGACAGAAGTTCTCTTCCCCCCACCTAACAAAATAAAGCAAACAAAAACAAAAAAGAAGAATTAAAACAACAACAACAAACCCTACTAGCAGCAAACACTCTAGAGTCGTGGAATAATTTTCTGCCCTCAATATTGAAGAATAAGTACCTGAAGAAAAGTCTGGTACTGCCCCAAAATCTTGATACAAATTCCAGCTTTGCCCCCACCCATCCTAAATAGTATGTAGAAAAGAAGGTGAGTCAACAAGATCCTGAAATTCTCATTAATACTTTCAACCATCAGAAAAAGCAAGCTGACAGACTGAATAGGTGGTTCCTGGGAAAACAGGGAAATTCAAGAAGTCCCTGCCTACCGGGACCACACGCAGGTTTGAGAAAGGCCACAATCTATGAAAAAACAACGGGCATGCCTCAGAAAGTCAGTGTAGACTTCCCATATGTTTCAGGAATTCCACATTTGGGTATATTACCCACAGGAATTGGAAACAGAGACTCCAAGGCTTCCAGTGGCAGGGTCTGGTCTGGGGAAGGGGAGGCAGGTGTCATGTCCAGCCTCGAAGGTGGCAAGAAGCAGCCCTTGAGACTTAATCAAGATAAAAAGCTTCTGCATAGCAAAAGAAACAGTCAACAAAACTAAAAGACAACCTACAGAATGGGAGAAGATATTTGCAAATGACGTATCAGATAAAGGGCTAGTTTCCAAGATCTATAAAGAACTTATTAAACTTAACAGCAAAGAAACAAACAATCCAATCATAAAATGGGCAAAAGATATGAACAGACATTTCACCAAAGAAGCCATACACATGGCCACAAGCCCATGAGAAAATGCTCCGCATCACTTGCCATCAGGGAAATACAAATCAAAACCACAATGAGATCCCACCTCACCCCAGTGAGAATGGGGAAAATTAACAAGACAAGAAACAACAAATGTTGGAGAGGATGTGGAGAAAGGGGAACCCTCTTGCACTGTTGGTGGGAATGTGAACTGGTGCAGCTACTCTGGAAAACTGTGTGGAGATTCCTCAAAGAGTTAAAAATAGAGCTGCCCTATGACCTGGCAATTGCACTGCTGGGGATTTACCCCACTGGATGTTATATGATGGCAAATTGAACTCCAATAAAAAATTTTACAAATTAAAAAAAAAAAGAAGCAGCCCTTGAAGCAGCCCAAGAAGCAGGCTAAGATGGATGAGGAAGATAAGGCATTGAAGCAGAAACAGAAGGAAGAGCAAAAGAAACTCTAAAAGTGAAGGCCATAGGGGAGGACCCTACCACCACCCCTACCCCCAGCCCCACTCAGGTGGAATTAAGAAATCCAGCAAAAAGGAAGCTGCTCCTGGTGCCCGAGGCTATGGTGATCCTTAATTCCATTCCTGTTTGAACATCTGGATTCCCTGTCATAGCACCTGTTGCCACCTATAGCTAGAATGAAGTGCGGTCTTAGATCCTGTTGTACATTTAAGAATAAACTTCTTTTTAAAAAAATCATTAAAACAACAACAACAAAACAGAGAGTCTTTCCAAGGGACACATATTACACCTACGTTCAGAGCAGCATTATTCACAATAGTCAAAAGGTGAGAGCAACCTAAGTGTCCGTCAACAGATAAACAGAATGTGGTTCATCATACGATGGAATATTACTTGGCCTTAAAAAGGAAGGGAATTCAGACATGTGCTACAACATAGATGACACTTGAGGACGTTATGCTAGGTGAAATAAGCTAGTCACACAAAAAAAGCGAGTATTGTATGATTCCACTTATGCGAGGTACCTAGAGTGATCAAGTTCATAGAAACAGAGAGTAGAAGGTGGTCGCCAGGGGCTTAGGGGAGAGGGAGTAAAAAAGTTTGTCTTAATGGGCAGAGAGTTGCAGTTGGAGAGAATGAAGAAGTTCTGGAGATGGATGATGGTGATACCCGTACAACAATGAACGCGCTTATGCTACTAAACTGTGAGCGTGAAAATGGTTCAGTTGTAGATTATATGCTGTGTATATTGGACCGCAACTTTAAGAAGAAAGAAAATCCACAAGGTCTTGCCATCTTCTGAAGCACTGTTCAGATATCTGGAAACGATCCTCAGGCCACAGGGTAGGGATGCACTAGCTGGATAAGTGACTTGCTGTGGTGGAATGTACTGTTGTTCCCAGATGCTCCCCTCCTTCCCCATCTTTGCCCTTTGCCACGTGACTGGAAGTGCTCCCTGCTATGGAACAGAGTCTGCTTCCCTGCCTATTGACTCTGGGCTTGGCCATATGACTCACCGTATTTAGCAAATGGAATTTGAACGAATGTGATGTACTTGATATCCTGGCCCTTGGTGGTTGGCTCTTTCCTTTGTTCCTTTAAGATTTTATTTATTTATTTATTTATTTATTTATTTATTTATTTATTTATTATTTTTTTTTTTTTTATTTATGAGAAAGAGAGAGAGAGAGAAAGCACAAGCAAGAGGACAGGGGAGAGGGAGAGTGAGAAGCAGGCTCCCCACTGAGCAGGGAGCCCAACACAGGGCTTGATCTCTGGACCCAGAGATCATGACCTGAGCCGAAGGCAGGTATTTAAATGACTGAGCCACCCAGGTGCCCTGGCTGAGTTCCATCTTGGATGGTCATCTGAGTGCACGGAAAGGACACATCCACACCAAGAACAGGGAAATGTTGACATGTTAGCACATGTCGTGTGTAGCAATGGAATGATCCTCTTTCCTCGCATTTTCGTGTCTCCATAACCACCTCTTCCATATGCCCCCCCCCAATAAGGGGAAATGCTGCCCGAATATGTTGCCTTAGATAGAATGTTCTTTTCTGCCACATGCCTAGCTTCCCAGTCTTATGAGCCAAGTTGTAGCTGAGAGTGACTATTCTGAGATTGTATTGTGAAATCTTTCCTCCTCCAAATTTATCTAGAGAAATGAAAAGAGCCCATCCTTACGAGCTCATGGGAAGATTCTGGAGCTCTTGCCAGAGCACCAAGAGGAAAATCCACTGCTTCAAAAGACAGGGGTGTCCAAACCTGCAGTGGCAGGAGCGTGAATCACTGTAGCCCAATCCCTCAACTTTCCTCCTTAGCTCGTATAAATATACTCCTCGTTGTTCTTGGTTTTCTTTTCTATTTTAAAATTCAGAATTTTTATTCTTCTACTTGAGATGTCTAAGTTGCTAAATCTGGGGGCAGATGCTCTCTTTCTTGATGTAAGTCTACAGGAATTCTTGCCTCTTCCCTTAGTGTCTGCCCAAAATAGGTACAGTTCTGAGAGCTGCTGCTGCCCACAAAGTGCAGGCTGCTGTCCCCTGGTCTGCCAAGCAGACAGAGGGAAAGAGAGAGGGTTTGTTTGTTTTTTGTTTCTTTTTTTTTTTTTTTTTTTTGCAAAAAAGGCCTGTGGCAGAAGCCTGGATATACACACATGCCAGACAGAAAATAGCCCAAGATGATGATCTCAACTTATTCTTGATTGCTAATTTCTAGTTGCTGTACTGAACACAGAGTTAGAAACATTGTGTGCTCGGAGGGTTTGCAGTCAAAACTGCCAATGGTATGCCCTGTGCATGAGGCTGGTCAATAAATATTATTTGATGAGCCGGCAGCCTGTTAGGAGGGCGGAACACACTGGCTCTCTGAATAGTTCAAGTACTCAGTCCAAGAGGATTCAGCCAGAAGTTGAGAAGTAGTAACAAAATGATGAATAATCATGCCTATTTATGAGCAAGGAGGGTTTTTTTTTTAATACCACAGGGCCCAGGAACTTTTGAACACAGTTCCCAGTCCTGCCCAGTGGCTCAGGAAGTTTGAGGGACAGAATCATCCCCATTTTTGAGGAGGAGAAGTTGAGTTATGAAGACATGAGTCAGCTTTTCCATGGTCATATGGTACAAATGGTCCCAGAGTTAGGTTTCCTGACTTCCAGCCAAGGAAGGCATTTTTCAGACCTCTGGCCTCCTTCACAGGACTCTTCTGATACAAGTGTCACCTGCCAAACATCCCAAAAAGGCCCAACATGGCTTTGGCTTTGTTTCCAAGTTGGCCAACAGTTGGCGATGTGAAATGGAGACCTTCTCCCAAAGGGGCAGGAGAACAGCAGAACGGGAGTGAGTGCAGCTCAGGTCAGTGTCCTGTGCTGGAGGGAAGCAGACAGTCACCAGACATCTCTGCTGTCCCTGATGCGTGGCCCTCCACAGGTGACAAACAGGAAAGACTTGCCTCCGAGGGATCAGATGGCCATCTGAAGCACTGGTTAGCACAGTTGGCACAGTCTCCACACATGACTGGCTCAGCTCAGCCTCATCTCTGAAAATTAGCATATGGCTCAAAAAACCCTGTAAGTGCCCACAGGCACTGCTGTCTCCATTCTGCTACTCTGGGCAGAGTGAAGTTGAGTATCAGCAGAAGGAACAATCAATACCCTGAATTATCCGGAAAAAAAATGAAATGCAAGCCAACTAGTTTAACCAAAGAAGCAAGATACTGGGTTTTTTTTTCCCTTAAAAAGAACAAAAACAAATTTAAAAAGCAATTCACCAAAGAAGACAAAATACAAAATTGCCAGGAATTGCCAGTCGGTAGAGATTTGGCATTTGAGGGTGGTGGACCAGCTGTCCAAGATGACAGGATTGTTGTTGATGGGTCTGGGCCTCCAGGGAGGTGGACTTTGGATGGTGTTGCCATGGCCCGCTCACACTTGTTTACATCTGTTCCTTGGAATACTAAAACAGCATTGTAGTCCATGGCCTATGCCTGAAAAACCTAGCTGCTGTCCCCTTGGAAATACAGAGGGCCCCATCTTAAAAAAATCTTTGAAACACGGTCAGCCAGAGGGCACAAGTGACACTGAGGCAGAAAAAGCACTATGGTCAGAAGAGGTGTTTCCTGCCTCTGTGTCTATCAACTCTCTGACACCTCTGGCCACAGTTTCCTTAGATAAAATGGAGCTCATGCTTACCTACTCTACATGTTGGTGTGAGGCTCAAATGACATCCCGTAAAATGCACTGTCTGGAGGTTGTTTTATCCCAGGGCTGTTGCCTCGGCTTGTGGTAAATCTCAAGGCGGTCCTATATCAGCATCTCCATCACACATAGGGGTTGTCCTGCCACCTCCCCTCAGTTCTTGGAGTGTGTATGTGCTGCTCTTTGGATATTCCTGTGGGTGGATCATCATTCCTGTTGGATGATTGTCAACCAGCAACCGTAATACTCCAATGTATGTCCTTCTTCCTGGAGCTTATTTGCTACAATCCAATGTTGGCTCTACTTCAGGCAAAGGTACTGAAGATTCTGGCAAAGCTTAGAGTATCTCCTAAACTTGCCCCCCAAGAATACAGTCCTACAGAAGATCATTTGACAAATCCTGAGACTCAGCAGCATTCTCTCCAGATCGAAGGGGGAACTGAGAAGCCAGGACTGAAACTGGAAAGGCAACACTTCACTAAAAACGAAAAGCTTGAAATGATCGCAGTGAACCTATGAAGACAAAAGCCACACCTAAATCATGACTTGCACTTAGATTGTGGAGGAATAGAGTTCCTCGGGGTGTCTGTTCAGCCCCCTCTTCTTGAAAAGAGCTTCTCCATCCATCAAGTGAGAGCCTCACAGACCTATCTGGGTCATGTGGCCCTACTTACTTGGTGTTAGCTCATCTGGTGGACCCTTGGCCAGGATGGGCCAATGAAACTCCATGGGAATGTGGAGCTGGGATTCAAGGATGCAGCCAGGGTCTGAGTGTGGCTGGACCGGAAGGACATACACACTTGCTCTGTGGAGCAGACACCTTCCGTCATGTGCACAGAGGCACAGAGAAGGCTGACCTCAATAGAGAGGAGAAAAAGCAGATAGAGTCAGCCAGAGATGTGAGCCCATCAGGCTCCAAGGAGGTAGTAGCTGCCTTGGCTCCTGACAGTGCCCCAGGCTTTGATTCTAGTCCCCTCCTCCCCTGTTATTCCATGAGATGCTTCTGAATCCTTATACCATCTTCCTTTTCTTACTTACACTAGACTGAGTTTGTTTGTTGTTGTTGTGAGTTCATTTATATTATCTGCAATTCTTATAACCTTAAAGGACTCAAGAAACCTGCAGGTCAAGTGAAGGCATTTAGGCTTTATCCCATGAGCCATGAGGACCCTGAACAGCCAGTAAAACCAGGAGCTCCTCAAACCATCACTTAAAGAAAGTGTTGAAAGGTGTCTGATGCAACATCTTGCAGTTAACAACCACCACTCAATAAATGGTTCTTGAAGTACACGAATTTAAGTTGTGTACTTCAAAAAAAGTCTTGTACAGTGTAGGATACTACACTGCAGTTCAGCAAAGGAGACAAAGATGGTGAGATAGCCTTCACTCCTCTTCAAGACAATCTGATGACCTGGTGTTTAGCAGGTGACACCTGGGAACCTCCATCTCTTTCAGAATATGTCTCTATGTTCTGACCCCCAGTAGTGTTTAGATGGTACAAGAAAGGCAATATTTATGGAGATTTCTTTTACAGATGGTAGTCACAGGTGATGGATATTTACAAGAAAAGATGTTTCCCAAATACATATACATATTATGCAAATACTGGGTGGGGGATAAACATTTCCATTCCAAGGATGCGGTACTTCTCAACTCTTCTCTCAATATGCTATTCAGGTAGCCCCCACTTTTCAAAAGTTTGCCTTATGCCACTTCACTATTGCAAAAGACCTGCATTAGTACCTGTTTTCACTAACTGAAAGAAATCTGGAGAGGATTTCTTTGCTTTTACAAAAAAAGGCGAAAAGACAAAAATCACGTCCCGGTTTTGTTTTGCAGCAAGCCTCTACAGAGGCGCCCAAGCAGTGGGAGTGGAGCCACCGAGCTTCCTCTGGGAACTACCCTCAGCTCCTCAGCATCAAGCCACATGGCTCCAAACTTGAGTCTGTGAGTATGTGTGCTTTCTCTCAATTTATTTTGTGCATTTGTTAGCAAGACACGTCCGAAGGTATCAGAAAAGCATACGAGGGATCATTTTTGGGGGTCTGGGAACTCTCAAAAAATTTTCCATATAAATTAATGGTAGTGACTCCTCCGCTTTGTGTCATGTTGGTTTATGAAGGTTTTTAGAGGAGGATCCTACTTTCAGGTAGTGGGGGAAACCTGTATTGGAGACTGTGCTAGGGACAAGAGAGAACTGGATGGAGACAAACCAGAGAATGAACACACAAATCCCTGTATGAGAGGACTTAATATTAAAGAATGAGGTCTTTGACCGAGTATATTTGGCAATGGAGATGAATTCTTAGTCTTTATACCTATCTTTAAATATCTTAAAAGATTTTCAGGTTGGAGAGAAAATAGACTTGTCATGGGCTATTCCAGAGAAGGAATCTACAGGCACCTTTTTCATCCAAAATAGCAACACTGCCCCAATATTATACAGCTGGAACGTTCTTTCTACCTCTTCCTTTGACAGCTACCGTGCCTAGCCTCATAGTGGGCCAGTCAGGGAATCTGTGCCTTAGTTTTTCCCATTGTTTGGTATGTGAGTGACCCAAGGGTTCTCCTTCCCATTGGTATCTTAGTATGTTCAAGGCTTTGATAACAACATGCCACAGACTGAGTGGCTTACAAAACAACAGAAATTTATTTCTCACAGTTCTAGAGGCTGGAAGGTCGAGATCAAGGTGTCAGGATGTCCACGTTCTGGTGAGGGCTCTCCTCCTGGTTCATAGCTGGAGGCTTCTAGCTGTCATCTCACATGGTGGAGGGGTCAAGGGAGATTTATAACAATAATCCAATTCATGAGGGTTGCAATCTCCCAAAGGCCTCACCTCCCAATACCATCAGCCTCGGGCATGAGGGAAGGGGAGATATAGAGAGGGGTGGTTAGAATTCCAACATAGGAATTTCGGGGGGCACACAGATATTCAGACCATAGCGATTCAGTTCACGTTGCAAGCAACTGAACAAGTACTGCCCAGGACCCGTAAGAGCTGCCCGACAAGAAGCTGTCTCTCAGCACCAGGTCCTAGCATGGGGCTTGTCCACAGAGAGCCAACAAGCATCTTTAAGGGGAACATTGGAGGAAGTGAAAAATCAAGATGTCTTCTGCATTAGCTATGATCCCTTCAGCTTCTTGACCACTAAATAATAGTAATATTTTTCCTTCACAAATTACTCATTGAGGAAGAGAAAATAATGCATAGTACATGCCACAGAGGAAGAAAAAAAAAGACAGCAAAACATTGTAAATAAATTAATACTGGACTCAATTACAATGCAAATGTCCTACCCAGCTCGTCTTTTTTAACCTCTAGGTCTCCTTCTAGAATACAGGTTCCTTGAGGATAGGGTCCATGTGTTCTGTGTTTTGTTTTGTTTCATTTCTGTATCCCAGGACCTGACAAAATTTTTCTTTTTTTGTAAAGATTTTATTTATATATTCATGAGAGACACAGAGGCAGAGACACAGGCAGAGGGAGAAGCAGGCTCCATGCAGGGAGCCCGACGTGGGACTCAATCCTGGGTCTCCAGAATCACACCCTGGGCTGAAGGCAGACGCTCAACTGCTGAGCCACCCAGCGGGTGTCCCCAAACATTTTTCAAAGATCTGAAATTTAGGTGCATCTTTGTTTTTAACAGTTTCCAACACTCCAAGGAAATGACCTACTTGAATTCAGAGATGTACGTAAGCTGTAAGTGTACTCTGTCAGCTTGGGCTGCTGTAACAAAATGCCATAGACTAAGTGGCTTAAACAACAGATGTGTACTTCTCACAGTTCTGGAAGCTGGGGAGGCCACAATCAAAGTGCTGGCAGTTTCAGTTCCTGGTAAGAGCCCTCTTCTTGGTTTTGTATAGATGGCCCACCTTCTCACTGTGTTCCCAGGGCCTGGAGAGAGCAAGCAAGCTCTGGTCTCTCTTCCTCTTCTACTAAGGGCACTAATCCTATCATGGGGCCCCACCGGCATCACATCATCTAAAACTAAAGGATTCTACTACCATGTACCACACACTGGGGGTTAGGGCTTTAATATATGAATTTTGTGGGAACACAAACAACCGGTCCATAATAGACACTTATTGGGAAAAGAAACTCTCCCCAGACTCCCCGAGGGTCCACTCTTCCTCTTGGAGGAAGGCTGTGGGCTGGGTAGAGCTCTAATTTCCCACTTCCCCGAAGGCAGAAGAGGGCAGCCTGCCACATGGGGGTGTTTGAAGCAGGCTCTCGCATATCACCAGGATGAGACTGGCCTTCCTGGCAGGCTGTCCCGCTGCTGTGAGATTATATTCATGTTACAGTTCTTACCTCAGCCCTAGACTCAACAAGACATGGAAACTTCCCTCTAGAAGTCAGCCCTGGTTAAATTAGCCCCACCAAACCCTAAACAGAAAGCACCATGACTCTGCAAGCTGAATGACCTCAAGCTGACCCAGTGCAGCAGAAAGTGTTAGAATGTTTAAGCAAGACTTCTTGAGGCTTTGGCAGCCATTATTGTTGCTCTCTGACCCCAATTGGCTTTCCTCAAGGTCTCTCAGATCACCGTCAGACAAGGGCCTTAGACCTCCCTTCCCTAAACAATTGTCAGTCACCATCCAATGGCAGCCATCGGACGCCAGGATTACCAAACTTGTGGAAGCAGTGGGGAAATTGCAGCACTTGCAATCATTTTTACATAGAGGCCTTTCCAGGGTGAGGGGGACCAGACCGCACTGTGATCTCCATTCCTGGAGACAGAGAGAGAGAGAGAGAGAGAGAAACTTAAAAATCATTTAATTATGATATTCGGGCTTAATATTAACAAGCTCAAAAGTTTTCCAACACCCTTCCCCAAAGCCTCACGGCCTCCAAATGACTTCAGCTGCTCCGAGACAGTCCACTGTGTGTCTGGGGCATCAATTTGATTTACAGAGCATTTCAAAATATTTATATATTTTTTAGGGTTTCCATCACAGCCTCAGCCAGTAACCTGCTGTGTTTGAAAATGTCTGGGCAGTAATTGTCATTGTTTGCAACAGCTATTTTGGACTCCACTGAGCACCGTGGCATTTTGTAGAATCTAGGAATGCAATTACCAAAGTTGTATACATAATCCAAGTGACCTCTTGGCTTCAGAAGCTCAACCCCTAGGAAAAAAAGGATAACAACAGCAAAACGTTTGTTTAATTTTTCTTCTGTAGTTGGTCAGTGGTAGGTGGATTATATTATGGCCAATTTGGCAAAAAGATGATTAGTGTAACAATTCCTTATAAGTACAAAACAATGTTGAATTCAACATACAAGAAAGAATATGACTGGGATGATGGGCTCCTCTGACCCACTTTCCTTACCTAAGTGTTTGTAGAGGAAATTGGATACTGAGGGGATGTCTGGGTCCTGCAGTGATTCATCCTTCATGATGCAAGAGATTGTTTTTTTTTTACCAATTAGAAGAGGGCACTCTTATGTCATTTAAAAAACAAGTTGCTCACAGTCAAAGAGTTTATGTAAAGGGAAAAAAATGTATTCAATAAGAAAGAGACCGTTTTGGAGTCAGTAAATAGGAGTTGCCCTGTGTGTCTTTAGGGATTGAGGTTTTTTGGATCTTATCAGCTTCTGACAGGCTCAGGTTACTCCCAAATTATTTTCTCCTCTCCCGGTGTTTGTGTTCCCGGGGTGTGTGTGTGTGTGTGTGTGTGTGTGTGTGTTTGGCTTTCAGATACTATCAGGAAACTGCGCTTCTAAAGCCCTCCCGCAGTGTGAGGCAGACTTGTCAGACCTAAGAACAGATAAACATAACCTCTCGACTTCCAAGTGGATCAGTGGTTTGGGTAATTCCTGCTAGAGCTACAGGATTCCTAAGAAACAGTCTTGAAACTTCCAAGCTTCCCCTAAGGAAAAACCCAAACAATTTGTCCGATGGAAATGCCCAAGAGCATTTTGCTCAGCACCTTGCAGGTTGCACAACAGCTCCCCGCTCCTGTCTGTCTGTAAGCATGTCTGGTGTCTGTAAGCATGTCTGGTGCCATGTCTGGTGCCTATGGATCTGAACCTGGTGAGTCTCAAGCCTGGGTCACAGCTTGTCCTCAGATTTGGTGCTCTCCTTGCTGTCCGCAGCCTCTCCCCTTCTTGACAGTGGTGGTGGCTTTCCAGCTTGTTTTGAGTCTGTCAAAAGGCCACTGGAAGACTCAACTAAAACTGGACCTAAACAGATCCTCTAAAGGCCTTGGAGGGCCTGAACCTCCCTGAAGTGACTTGAGGGACAGAAATGGGATCCAGGTAACCTTAGGTTCTCTCGCCGTTTGGTCTAGTTTTTATTGATTCCACTTCTTTACCAACCCCTTCACTTCATCAGCTGTTTCCTCATTCCTGTGAGGAATTATGGACAGACACCACCCCCCCCACACACACACACCAAAACAACATGTATGTTCAGAAGTAGTGTCCAAAACCCCAGGCCAGGCTCCTCACACGTCTGTGAGGTGAGCAAACGCATTGCTCTAGGAGCACACACGGCTGCCTCTGAAGAAAAGCACTGCCAGCCAGTCTCCGTGGGGGAAGAGCTGCTTCAAGACAGGCTAATCATTCCCAGTCGAGCTGGGTGCTGCAGGACAGTGTGTACACAGCTGTCGGCCATGGTTACGGGGAAGTCGGGCGGCCCTCAGAGGCCAGGGAGGGGTCCTGAGTCCAGACTCGGGCGGTACTCAGATAATGGTCCTAATCATTATATCTCAAGTGGCTGCCACCTGAAGAGGTGACCTCATGCACAGTATCTGGATAAATCATCCAGAAAGCTCTAGCAGGAAGTTGTCCTCAAGGAGGATCTTCAGTTTTTCTTTTTTCTCTCTTCAGATTATGCACATGCCCAAGATAAAATATCTTAGCGGCTACTGTTTACATAAATTATATGGCTCTCAAATGCCAATTCTGTATCCAGACAAGCAAATCTTTCAGCCAAGGGAGCTTTTATAACATAAGCTTTACTAGGTACTTCCTCCCTCTTTCATGTATACTCAGTTACCCTGGTTTGTCTTTTATTACTGTAAGCATGGCTTTTGACTAAAGGAAATGAAGGCATTGACATTTTTGTTCATTCATTCATTCATCTTAAAAGGAGACTGATGCTTTTGTGATGTAAAGATGTTCCCTGGGAAGTAATGACAGCCTCTGCTGAACTAGCGGATTTAACAACAAATACATTATTCTTGCAGAATTTTTCCTTGTGCCAGGAAAGCTAAGTGATTTGAGCTTCATGGGGGAAAGCCGTTCCATCTATGTGAATTCAGGGCAGTGGAAAGGGCTTCAGATTGTCCCATATTCATTCCAACTGTCGAATGCCTCGCACTGTGAGCTTGCAAATTAACCCTTGACTACGCCTTTAGCTATGTTCAAGTCTGGATACCAGAATAGGGAGGCTACAAATTTATCACCCATCATTTATGCCCGAGTCTGAGGAGGGCAGATGTTGACAGAAGGGAATCACCGGATATTAGAGTCCAAAGAGTCTCTAGAGAATATCAAACCCAACCTTCCAGTCCTACTTTTGACTTTCTAAGTGGTCCTTGAACAGTACCAGTCAGTCTATGGCATGGGTCTGTGGGAAGGTTTTTCTTTGGAATGCTATATCATAAAGCAATATTGGTCCTAATTCTGGTGTTTGGGGCAAAATATAAGATACTCTCATTTTTACCTAAAGTCTTTCAAATACTTGAGGATAACCATCACGTGTCCACTCAGCGTTCTGTTCTCTAGGTTCTGGTCTGGTCTTTCACCCTCTCTTCTTATGGTATGATTTCCAGATCTCTCATGTCCTCACTGCCATCTGCTCAACATACTCCAGTGGATCGGTGTTTTTAAAATGTGGTGCCCAAGGGACACCTGGGTGGCCTAGTGGTTGAGCATCTGCCTTTGGCTCAGGGTGTGATTCCGTGGCCCGAGGATAGAGTCCTGCATCGAGCTCCCTGCAAGGAGCCTGCGTCTCCCTCTGCCTGTGTCTCTGTTTCTCTGTGTGTCTCTCATGAATAAATAAGTAAAATCTTAAAAATCTGGGTGACTCAGTCAGTTAAGTGGCCGACTCTTGATTTTGTCCTGATCTCAGTTTCCTGGGATCAAGCCCCGAGTTGGGTTCCATCCTCAATTGGGAATCTGCTTAGGATTCTCTTTCTCTATCTGCCTCTTCCCCTCCCCTCTTCTTATGGCCTCTAGCTCTCAAATAAATAAATCTTTAAAAAAATTAAAAATTAAAAAAAAATTAAAAATTAATTAATTAATTAATTAAACATTTTAAATTTTTAAAAAAATGTGGTGCTTAGAACTGAAGACAATATTCCAAGTATTCTGTGGATCATGTTCTACTCCCCCAACAATGCAGTTCTCTTCTGAGAGCCCACCCTGATATTAAGCTCAAGTCCAACTTTCTTCTTCGTGAAGTGGTATCAAGCCACGTTCCCCCCTGCCATCCTGTGCTCATTTTTAATATAAAATTTATATTTATCCATATTGAATTTCTCCTTCATGCTTCCTGTCTTGGTTGTATCTTGATTCTGGCATCTTTTGTGCTTACTATTCCACTTAATTTTGTGTCATTCTCAAACGTGACAAACAGCTCTCCTATGAATGCTTACCAAAATCACAGATAACAATATTGAACAAGATACGGACAAGCCTGAGGTTTGTGGCATGCCACTGAGGACCTCGCTCCAGATGGAAACAGATCCAGTAAATGGAACTTTTGCATTCTGTTCTTCTTCTTTTTCTTTTTTTACAGCTTTTATGAGGTATTTTTGTTTGTTTGTTTTTAAGTAGGATCTGTGCTAAACATGGGGTTTGAACTCATGACCCTGAGATCAAGAGTTGCATGTTCTACAAACTGAGCCAGCCAGGCATCTCTGCATTCTGTTCTTCTCCACTTTCTACCATGATTAAATCTTTATGTCTGACAATTAGCACAATTCCTGGCACAGTGTAACTTAACTGTTCGTTGAATGAATGCCATTGTATTTCTCCACGCAGTACACAAGAATACATGTCTTTATATACGCTTTATATATGTCTTGCTAAATGGAATATAAATCCTGTCTGCACTGTCTTCTCTAATGGATTAGTATAGTATCCCATGTAAAAGGAAGTGAATTTGTTTAGAATAACTAATTTAGGGTCGCATTTTTTTCCCAGCCAGGACCTCGACCTTGGCATAGCATACCACAGTTGGAAGCTCAACCTCATTTGGAGTTTGGCTACTCTGGTGATTAAAACCTGGTCCTCTGTTTTCTCTGCTATCCTCCAGGAGCTGAGAGCCTTTTTGTGTGATACCTGGAAGCCCTCTGCTTTCACATGTCATTTTCCTTTTTTTTTTTTAAATTTTTAAAGATTTTATTTATTCATGAGATAGAGAGAGAGGCAGACACATAGGCAGAGGAAGAAGCAGGCTCCTCACAGGGAGCCCGATACAGGACTCCATCCTAGGACCCCAGGATCACGCACTGGGCCAAAGGCAGATGCTCAACCGCTGAGCCACCCAGGCATCCCCACATGTCATTTTCAATTGCCTGTTATATGCTCTCAGCCTTTTATTATCTTTTTCTAAATGACCATGGAACTTAGCAACAGCCACTCAATTTCATTGGCTATAAAGTTACTATTTGCCTCATTTACTTCAAAATCCATATACTTTGCTCCAGGTCTTACAGACCCTTCCACTGGTATCACATTCCAAGGCACCAAAACTGGAGGTTTCAACAATTGGACCTCTACATTGTACCATGGGGTGTTTGTGCACCAACTACCAGCAACTAGACAACGAATGACCCAGCTTCTAAATAGATCTTACCATCTATGCCACCAGACCGTTCCTGGTACCAATTTCTCCAGGGAGCCAACTGAGACAGAATTCATCATGGAGGATGTTTATTAGGGAGTGCCGTCATAATCTCCACTTGAGGAAAGTTGGGAAGGAAGGAAGATGGGGAGGAGGGAGAGGTCAAGTTGGAGCTAAAACAGAGTTCTCCCACACTGGGCAAAAATAGCTAGGCCTTTATGACCCTCTATCAGTCATTGGATGAGGTCTCCCCTAAAAGGGCAAGCCCTTGGGTCAAGTGGCTCTCTGCAGCTAAGGCAATCTCGGAAGAGTCTATCAACCAAAGTCTGTCTACTGGCAGCACTCCTAACAGCTGGGACAAAGTCTTCCTTGTCACCATAGTTGTCAATATCAAGATTCTGCAATTAGGAAAGATTCTTTTATTAATTATTTCTTAAGAACTTCTCATGCTTATTAAATGTTAATTAATGCCCCCAAAATTGATTCAGATCCCAATCAAAATTGCAGGAGACTTTTTCTGCAGAGAAAAGATAGCATTTATAGAAAGTTAATTTAAAAAAATTTAAAGGTGGGATGCCTGGGTTGCTCAGTGGTTAAGCACCTGCCTTCGGCCCAGGGTATGATCCTGGAATCCCAGGATTGAGTCCCACATCTGGCTCCCTGCGGGGAGCCTGCTTCTCCCTCTGCCTGTGTCTCTGCCCCCCCCCCCCGTCTAGATCTTTCATGAATAAATAAATAAAGTCTTTAAAAAATTTTTAAAGGTAACTACTAAAAGAATAATAAAAGGAATGTAACTTCCAAACAAGTAGAAAGGAAAAGTGAAAAAAATTAAAAACAAACAAACCCTGGATCAACACAAAAGAAGGTAGGAAAAGGGATGACACAAAATTAGATGGCAAAAATAAGTTTAAAAATATTCCAATATATGTAAATATTTAATTATTAAAAGACAGCGATGTTTGGATTGGATTATAAAAGCAAAATCTAGTTATTTATGTTTTCAAAAAATGACTTAAAGCATAAGTACACAGAAATTAAACATTATGTAAAAATAAAAAATATTTAAAAATAAGATATTTAAATAAATTTAAAGAAGGAGGTGCGCTATCTGCCCCCCTGAAAACTGTAAAACATTGCTGAAGGAAATTAAAGAAGACCAAAATAAATGGATTATAAGATTTAGTATAGCTAAGATGGCAATACTACCCAATGGATCTACAGATTCACTGCAATTCATATAAAAATTCCTACTGCCTTTTGGCATAGATAGGCAGGCTAAACCTAAAATTCATATGAAATTACAGGGAAACTCAAATAGCCAAAACAATTGAAGAAAAGAAAAAGAATGAAGTTGAAGACTTATACTTCCCAATTTCAAAACCTACCACAAAGCTACTGTAATCAAAACAGTGTGCTACTGGCATGAGCATAGATGATATATAGATGAAAAGAACAAAAATGGGATTCTAGCAATAAATTCATAGTCAATTGATTTTTGGCAAGGGTAGAAAGACCATTCAATGAGAAAATAGTAGTGTCTTTAACAAATGATGGTGAGATAAATAGATCGATACCGTATGCAAAAGAATATAGTTGGACCCTTACCTCACACTCTGTACAAAAATTAACTGAAATTTTGTCAAAGATCTAACCATAAAGATTAAAACTCCTCATGACCTTGGATTTGGCAATAGATTTTTAGGTGTGACACCAAAACACAAGGAGAAAATAGGAAAATAAATATATTGGACTTCATTGAAATGAAAATCTTTTGGTTTTTTTTTTTTAAAGATTTATTTATTTATTTATGATAGAGAGAGAGAGAGAGAGAGGCAGAGACATAGGCAGAGGGAGAAGCAGGCTCCATGCCGAGAGCCCGATGTGGGACTGGATCCCGGGACTCCAGGATCACGCCCTGGGCCAAAGGCAGGCGCTAAACCGCTGAGCCACCCAGGGATCCCCTGAAATGAAAATCTTTTGTGCATCAAAGGATCCTATCAAGAAAGTAAAAAGGCAACCCACAGAATGGGAAAAAAATTTTTTTTTTTTGGAAAAAAAAAAATTTACAAATCATATAGCTGATAAAAGTTCAGTATCCAGAATATATAAAGATCTCTTACAATTCAACAACAAAAATACAAATAACCCAATTAAAATATGGGCAAAGGACTGAATAGACCTTTCTCCAAAGAAGATATACAAATAAATAGTCAATCAGCACACAAAAAGATCTTCAACATCCTTAATCATTGAGTCATTAAGGAAGCACACACACATGATACCATATCACATTTACTAGGATGAATATAATAATAATCCTTAAGTAGAAAAATAAGTGTGGTGAAAATGTGAAGAAATTGGAACCTTCATGTGCTGCTAGTAGGAATGTAAAATGGCATAGCTGCTGTGGAAAATAGCGGTTCCTCAAAGTTAAACAGAATTACTGTATGACCCAGCAGTTCTACTCATAGACATATACTCCCAAATTTAAAAAACGATGTTCAAACAAAAACTTTTGCACAGGCGTTCATAGTAGCATTTTTCTTTTTTTTTAAAATTTTTATTTATTTATGATAGTCACAGAGAGAGAGAGAGAGAGAGAGAGAGGCAGAGACACAGGCAGAGGGAGAAGCAGGCTCCATGCACCGGGAGCCCGACGTGGGATTCGATCCCGGGTCTCCAGGATCGCGCCCTGGGCCAAAGGCAGGCGCCAAACCGCTGCGCCACCCAGGGATCCCTAGCATTTTTCATAATATCCAAAAGGTGGAAACAATTCAAGTGTCCATCAACAAATAAATGGATAAACAAAATGCGGTATATCCATACAATGGAATATCGTTCAGCCACAAAAAAAAGAATAAAGTGCTGACACAGGCTACAATATGGATGAACCTCGAAAAGATTATTCCAAGTGAAAGAAGGTGGCAACAAAGACTAATACTTTATTACCACATATCTATGACATGCTCAGAAGAGGCAAATCCTTAGAGACAGTAAGCAGATTAATGACCACTAGGAGCTGGGAGGATGATAGAACAGGGTATGACTATTACCAGGTACAGAGTTTCTTTTGGGGGTGATGCAAATGTTCTGGAATTCGATAATGGTGATGGTTACACAACATTGTAAATGCACTAAAGCCACTGAACTGTACACTTTAAGATGGTGTACAATTTCCCCAAATTGGGGGGAAAAGAACCCTAAAAGCCACATTCAAGAAGGAAATTAAAAGTTTAGACTAAAAGATGAGAATGACGGGGATCCCTGGGTGGCTCAGAGGTTTAGCACCTGCCTTCAGCCCAGGGCGTGATCCTGGAGTCCCAGGATGGAGTCCCATGTCGGGCTCCCTGCATGGAGCCTGCTTCTCCCTTTGCCTGTGTCTCTGCCCCACCCCCCTCTGTGTCTCTCATGAATAAATAAAATTTTTAAAAAATTAAAAAATAAAATAAGAGAATGACATTTTTATTCTCAACAATAGGTCACGATTGATTGTTAAGCTCACCTTGTAAAGTTAAAAGATTTTGCTGCAAACATTGGGGTTGACTTACACAGGTATAGAAAGGGTGTATTCTAAAACTTCTTGTAACAGTCTTATTTAATTGTGCTATTCTCAAAAAAAATAAAGGTTTATTTTATATAAAACAAAAAATGGGCTAGACAAATAAATAAGTATACTTAACAATTTAAATAGTGGGTGATTCCACTTGCCTACAGGCAGGGCCTCATGAGCCTTGGAAAGGAATTTGGACTTTTATCTCAGGACTGTCTCAATAAGGCTCAAGTTCTAGAAAAGTCACAATGGGTGCCCTGGGAAAATGACACAGTAGGGAATGAGTGTATTTGCAGAAATCAATTAGAAACCTTTTAGTGGCTTAGGTGAGTCTGATAGTGGTACGTACAGACTTAACAGAAAACATAACCAACTTATATTAATCAGAACTCTTTCAAAGAGACAGAAAATGACCTCAAAGAAGCTCTGTTAAAAGTGGGGAACTGTTGGCTCCGGGAACAAAATCATGGGAAAGCAAGGGAGCTGCTGGCTCTGTGATGACCGGACGAGGGGATGGAATGCTGCTGTCTCTCTCTATTTTTGTCCTCATCTCTGCTTATCTCTGCAAGTTAGCTGTTCCCTCTTGTAGGCCTGGAAGGTCTACAGGTCAACATGACCTGTTGGTGGCTCTGAAACCATGTCTTTACAGGTCCGATGGAAGGAGACCTGCTGTCTTTGATTTGGAATCGATTCAGAAGGTAGTGTCCCAGGAAAAGCTGCCATTGGCCAGCCTCACACCATGTGGTTATACCTGGATTCCTCTCTGTATCCGGGTGAGAGGTATTTTGATCATCTAAGGGACATGACCGTGCCAGTGACCAAGCAAGTAAGGTCTCTAACTAACTCTAACTAGGTGAGCAGAGGGAAGAGGCCAACAGTCCTGAGCAGACACAAAGGCGCTGTGGAGTGAATGGAATTTGGTGATTGATTGGTCGTGGAGGGAGGACAGGAATGAGCCAAATGTGACACTTCGATTTCCAGCTGCAGTGACTGGGAGGATGCTGGGGCCGTGCCTTCACAGGAAAGAGAAGAGTGGAAGCAGGTGTGGCAATGTGTGACAGTGAGTTCACATTTGTACCCGGAGAGTGTTAAGGAGCGATGGGAAATCCAGCCTGAGATGCCCAATAATAGGCCAGATTCCTGGAAGAAACAGCTGAGCTGGATGGAGATGTGGGGATCATCAGCACTGGGGGCCTCCCTGAAGCGCCAGGACCCGAGGGCACCTTCCAGAGAGAACGGAGAGTGAGAAAAGGGTGGCTGAGGAGACCCTGGAGAGCACCACCACCTGAAGGAAGAACTGAAACAACTAAGAAGGAACAGGAAGGAGGAGGAAACCAGGAGAATCCTACGGTGTCAATTCTGGTTCACAGTGGTTGGAAGAGCTGTCAAGGCAGGCCCAGAAAGCTGGTGGCGGACTCAGAGAGAAGACTCGAAGAAACCCAGAACCTCTCTAACAAGAGAAGAACCTTTCAGCTAACAAAGCAAGTAGTGTGTTAAAAAAAATAATAAAAAATAAAAATAAAAAAAGCAAGCAGTGTGTGACAGGGGCCAGGAGGAGTTCGGGGGGGGGGGGGGAGGAAGAGAGGAAGGAGGTCCATTGGGGTCACCAGAGGAAGCAGAATTATTTTTTTTTTAAGGATCTAAGTTGTTGGGGTGTTTTTTTGTTGTTGTTGTTGCTGTTGTTTTTTTTGTTTTTTTTTTTTAAGAATTTATTCATTTAAATACAGAAAGAAAGAGACACAGAGACTTAGGCAGAGGGAGAAGCAGGCCCCATGCAGGGAGCCCGATGCAGAACTCGATCCCAGAACTCCGGGGTCGAAAGCAGATGCTCAACCACTGAGCCCCCCTGGGTGTCCTAAGGAAGCAGAATTTAAGCAAATACCCCCAAATGGGTAAGACTTGAATAGCCGGACAGTGGGAAGAGGGGGAAGATTTCCTGAACAAAGGAAGAATATACAGGAACATTCAGGAGACTTGCTTACGTTGAGGACTGATAAAGAGGTAATTTCAGGGAAACGAGCTTAGGCCAGATCAAGGGGGCTTTGAATGCCAAGCTAAAACCTCCGATAATAAGCCTAAGTTAGAAGAGAGCCTTCAAAGATTTGAGATACTCCCTTAAAGAAACTGTCCTGTTGTTCCATCCTGTGGGGTTTTGTTTTTGTTTGTTCTTTCAAGGCGTCCCTGCTGGGCCAACCCCTGTCCTATAACCCTCTTCCATCATGTTGGATCTGTCTCTTGTTTTAGAGAACCTTAGCCGTGGCTCTGACACTGCTGGAGCGTCAGAGCTGATCTGGGACTGTTCAGAAGCTTTCTCCAGTAGGTAGTGAAGTTTTCTTTTCTTCCATCCTATTAGTTCTAGTTACATCTCTCCGGGACCATGTGAAACAATCCCACGTTCTCCTCGTGTTTATGTTCTGAGGATGCTTATAGGGTTTCCACATTCCCTCTGCTTTGAGCTTAGCCAAGGTATACATGTTTAATTCTTTTAATCTCTCCCCCTAAGTCACTCCCTCTGGCCTCTTAATCATCCTAATTGCTCTTCTCTGAATGGCAGCCAAGTCAGTATGTGCATCCTCCTTGAGAGCGCACGGGGAACACAACATGCCTCGTGTGGTCTCCCCAGGCCCATCGATCACCGCCCTCCTGGGGCTGGACACGAGGGACTGCACCCCGCCGGCTCTACCCCTCCCGCAGTGCAGCCAGCCCCCTCCAGCAGGTCAGCCCTCCGTCTCCAAGTGGCCTTCTCCGAAGCCTGGAGCCTGCGACTGCCACATGCTCTCCCCCAAGCTCCTGTCCCAGCAGGTCCCGCTGCAGAAGATGGCCTGGGACCAGGCCTGAGTATGTGTGGAAAATTGCAGCTAAGCTTGCAAAAGCAAATCTTGGAAGGGGGCAGCCTGTGGAGCGCCCAGAACGAGAGGATGCTGCGGCCTGCCACCAGCTCTCTGGCCTGCAAGGCTGGGAGCCTTCGAGAAGGTGCAACGTGCAGGCTGCTTCCCTGTTTCCAATTATCCTTTTTATCTCTGCTCTGGCCCCTCTGCTTACCTCAGTGTTTTCATAGCTCTCAGCCGTTCCTGTTCAGCTTTGGGAGGATAAACGTGAAACCAAACAAATTATAAATATCCTGTTTCTAGATGTGTTATCGCCCTGTGAATAGAAAGCCCCAGAAGCCCAAGTCTCTTGAAAGCTCTAGTTCTTTTCTTTTTTCTTTAAAGCTTGGGGGGAGGATGGGGGCGGGGCGGGGGATCCTCTGCCACTCTAAGGAGGTGGTGGCAGAGGTTAAACCGCCTCTGAGACACCGAATGTTTGGATTTCGGGGAAGGTGGACATGGAAGCCCACCTGAGGCCTCCTGTGGGGTCTCGGAGGAGATAAACCCCAAGATGGATCCCTGGGGGCCCCTCCCTCCCGCTGCAAGCACCCCGGGCAGCAGTCGCGGAGCAGGGTGCGGGGCCCCTAGGGCCACCCTGCAGCTCCCAGCTCCCCCGCCCCCCGCACCGGGCTTCGCGGACCCCCGCAGCGTGGGAGGCTGAAGGCCTCAGTCACTCCACTCGTGGGCACCGCGGGCACCTGAAGCTACATGAAAAGAATGCTTGTTATTTGGGGTTGGGGTGGTGGGGAGGGGAGAGGGAGAGAGAGGAGAGTCATGAGGGACAGAGGGGAGGAAGAAGCAAGAGGGGGGCACCTGTAGGAAGAGGACGGCGTGGGCAAGAATCTGGTTGCTCCCACCTTCTTGTGCCATCGGACAGGGCTCTGTCCTCAGAGGTGGGCCAGGTTCAGGGGGGACTAGCCTTCCATGCCCTCCAGGTGGGCCAGGTTATAGGAGGGACTAACCCTCCGTGCCCTCCCGGTGGGCCAGGTTGTAGGGGGGGACTAGCCCTCTGTGCCCTCCCGGTGGGCCAGGTTATAGGGGGGGACTAGCCCTCCGTGCCCTCCCGGTGGGCCAGGTTATAGGGGGGGACTAGCCCTCTGTGCCCTCCCGGTGGGCCAGGTTATGGGGGGGACTAGCCCTCCGTGCTCTCCCAGTGGGCCAGGTTGTAGGGGGGGACTAGCCTCTGTGCCCTCCAGGTGGCTCAGAGTCTCTGTTTGTGCCCTGGCTTGAGCATGCCCTAGACAAGAAGACCTTGAGAGCTTCTTTGTAGGATATCGAGGGCCTCCATCGTATATGGCCACGGACTCTTCCAAGGCTGGGGTACTGACTCCGTCCAGCTGCCAGGTCTGGTAAGGACTCCTAGTTCAAGTGAGGAGGAGATACACAGGAAATCGTTTTGACGCTAAGGTACTTCCCACTCAATTGTTCATTTGTTTTGCTAAATCCGGTAACTGACTCCGTGTGTATTTATGGTTCTTCTAATTCAATCCCTGTCCAGACAGCAACTCTTTGAAGTAGGAAAAGGGCTCGGCCACACTATGCCAGCCACCGGGCACGATTTCCAGCCTCCCCTCTGTCCCCTCTCCTTGGTGCAAGTTGAGCTTTGGGCCAAACTAGGAGGTGTTTTCCGGTGGTGGGGAGAGCCGCAAGGGGGGCAGCCCCCCGGGGGGCTGTAGTTGAGGTCACCTAAGAAAGCAATTGGAATTTCCAGCTTGAGATGACACTGCTACTCAGAGCTGTGCTCTCCTTTATTGGAGGCACTTACGAGATGTGCCTTGAACAGAAGAGTTAAATAGTAATTGTCTCTTGTAAACGGCGACTCTTAACTGGGGTTTACATTTGGGATTAATAGTAAACTCCCCGGGCCTTACTGACAGAAGAATGTAGTTGCCCGAATAAACAATATTTTGATCAGGACTGAGCACCAATCCTCAGAGCATCATAGCCTCTTCCTAGCAAGGAGCATTTCCCAACTCTGAAGTAATTTGTAATGTGCTGGGCAAACTTTTTTTTTTTTTTAAATGGACATCTTAGATACCATAAAAGGGAAAACATTTCTCTCTTTTTAAGTAATAAATACTGTTTGTAGGAGAATTCCTTCAGTTTGCATTTCTGGAGTATTTCCTGATAGCGTGAGGCCTACAGGGCCTGAGTGTGCCCACCACCTAGAGGAAGGAAGAGTGTAATGGAAGCGTGTAGGTCTGGGGTTCACTGTCCTCCAAATGTTACACATTCCTCTTGGTACGGAAAACCCAGAATGCCTCCCGGGTATGGGGCTGGCTCTTCAGCCACGGGGTGGAGGGCCCCTCAGATGGGCAATTGTGTTAGTTGCCCAGCAGTGGCCATTGGTCCTTCGGCCTCCCCCAGTGAAAGGGGAGGCCTACCCGAGGAATCCCGACTTTCCAGCTGCTTTCCTCTCCTTCCCATCCTGACCCCAACGTCACAGGCTGGATTTCAGCAAGATACAGCCTCCCCACCAGGAAAGACAGCACTTTGACCAGGAATATGAATGTGCTGAGAAGCACCGAAAACATGTTGTTCTACAGGGAGGTCTGTCTTGGAAAGGGCCCGGCTCTGGGTCTACTCCAGAACTGCTGCTCTCTCTGCCCCCTCGTGCAGGTGTGTGCGACTCATCCAGCACACAAGTCCTCCCTCCCCACTTCCCCACTTCCAGGTGATGCTGTGAGCAGCTTTGGGGGGGATCCTGCCTTCCTGGGGCCCATGACTGTATGACTGTTTCTCGCCCTGGGTGTCATGTGCTTAAGGTCGGGGAAAGCGAAAACGTGGATTCCTTTCCAGTTTGTTCCTTCCACAAATATTTGTTGATCTCCCATTGTGTCCACAATCACTTTTCACCAAGCTGTCAAGAGGGTCAGGCTTGTGGATGAATGTGGGGTGCTGAGTGACTGTGGGGAGTCCTGTGGGGTAGAGGATGGCAAGGAGAGAGAACGGACGCACTGGAGTTTAGCAACAGTAAAGCCGCTTTATGCCCAATGTCTAGCCCCATGTCTAGCATAAAGCTGATGCTCAGAAAGCATTTGTTGAATCTGTTTGACCATGAAATATTCAGGGTGATTCACTTTTTCTTATTATCCCTGAACTAACTCCTTTTCATTTCATTAAATATCTCTTGTCATTCTGTCCTTAGTAACAATGTGTGCTCAGGAAAGTGACTTTTTTCCCTTGGGTAGTTAAAAACCTTGGAACATATCAGTCTCATTTTCTGATCTTTGATTGGGCTGGCTGGTTGTAGGGGACAGGATGAGTGGACAGGTCTGTTTCCTTCCTGAAGAAATCTTTCTTGTGGGTTTCTTTGTCGAGGTGCCGTATCTCACTGAAATTCAGCATATGACATTTGGGGACAGGTGGGAAGGAGAGGAAAGCCGTTAACTAGAAGATGAGTATTGCTTGGGAGCCCTGCTTATTCTTATTTTTTGAAGATTTTATTTATTTATTCATGAGAGACACAGAGAGAGGCAGAGACACAGGCAGAGGGAGAAGCAGGCTCCCTGCAGGGAGCCCGATGTGGGACTCGATCCCAGGACCCCAGGGTCACACCCTGAGCTGAAGGCAGACACCCAACCGCTGAGCCATCCAGGCACCCCCTGGAGCCCTGCTTATTCGTGAGCCGTATGTCTCCATCCCATGGCAACATGCAGGTGGGTTAGGTCTGTGTGAGTGAAGTGGATGGGCCTCTTCTCAGCCTTTGGCTAGGCGTGAGAACATATCCAGAGGACCCCCCCACCCCCCATCAAATCCACATGTCTGGCTCAAGCTGCGTGAAATTTTTATAGACAAGTTTGTCCAGGAGTTGACATGAGAAACAATGCTACTGACTATTAAATATTTTTAAATAATCAGATGTTTATTGGTTTTAGCCTGCAAACACCTTCCACCGGCTGGATGCGGTGGGAGGCTGAGAGGAAGGGGAAGGCCCTGTCTCTACCTGTTGGGAGCCAGTAGTGTCATTGTAGATTCAAAGGTAACACTCAACCATCAAGTGCTATCAGAAGACCAGGATTACAGAGGAGACAACAAAAGACATGGGGCTCAGGAGCCAGAAAGAGTTTGGAAGGCGAAAAGGGATGATGGGAGTAAATAGTAAGGTGCCAGGCACTGTGCGAAACAGACTCGAGAGGACTGTTTCTGTAACCTTCCCTACCGCTCTGTGGTGGTTGTGCTGCTGTCCTGCCCATCTTCCCAGAAAGCTGAGCCTTGTGACACTCAACTCGCCCTAGGTCACTTGGGAAATTACAAAGCTGAGATGAGAACATCTGTACAGAAGGCCAGGAGAGTTGATGAAAATTGGAGTTTAGTGGGGGGAACACAGCATTTTCTCCCCCTTCACCCCCACCTCCCTCTTTAAAGCGAGGATGATAATTCCTACCTTTCAAGATTGTTCGGGATAAATGACAGTGTTTGCCCATGTTCAGAGCAAGCCCGGTGCTCAGTGGGAATTTCAGACCACGTTAGGGGAAAGGGGGGTTGCGGACAGACATCCCAGAGAGGGAACCAGAATGTGACTGATGGGATCAGTGGGAAAGGGGATCTGGTTTTGTTTTGTTTTTGTTTTTGTTTTTTAAGATTATTTATTCATGAGAGACACAGACAGAGAGAGGCAGAGACAGGCAGAGACAGAAGCAGGCTCCATGCAGGGAACCTGATGTGGGACTCGATCCCGGATCCCGGGATCACGACCTGAGCCAAAGGCAAGGGCCCAACTGCTGAGCCACCCAGGCATCCCGGGGATCTGGTTTATAGGGGACCTCAAAACTGAAAAGAGAGGGTGACAGTTGATGTGACATTACATATGTCACTGAAAGTGATCGTTCTTTTCTGATTTTAAAAGTAGTATATACTCACAAATGGTTTTGGGGGGAAAAAAACGGGGAAGTAGATGAAATAAAATAATTCTACCACCTGTACGTAACCACGTATAATCTTTTTTTGTATTAGCTTTGATCCTAACTTTATGAAATGTGTTATAAAATACAACATTATGACCTTTATGAAATACAGCATTCGTAAATGTGTAATATACATCTATTCCTAATGTTCTTTATGATTATACTGTGAAATAAGCTCTGCCTTTTTCATGCTTTTTGAGGACATTTTCCTCATCAGTAGATAATATTTTTAAGAGTATTTAAAGTGAGAGAATATTAATATAGTAGGAGCAGCATAATATGTTTAACAATTTCTCTATTATTGACTATATAGATTGTTCCCAATCTTTCACTGCTAAAAATAGCACTGGGATAAATATCCTTATTTGCATTTTAAAGAATTATTTCTTTAGGCTGAACTCCTAGAAATAGAGACAGTAGATCAAAGAGTGTAAGTGTTTTCAAGGCTCTTGATTTCATTTGCCAAATGGCTTTCCAGAAAGGTCGAATCAATTGCTGTTCCCAATGAGAATGCCCATTTTAGGAAGCTCTTGCCAACAGCGAGGTTTTTTTTTTACTAATAATTTTGTATAAAAAATAGTGTCTTGTTTTAATTTGTATTTCTTAGATTATAAGTGAGGTGGGACAGTTTTTCCAGTTTATTGGCCATTTATATTTCTTCTTTTGTGAACTTTTCTCTTTGTTTTCTTGACCATTATTCTGGACAGCACTGTCAAATAGAGACCTAACATGAGCCTTGCACATAGGTTTTTCTAAAAGTACAAACCTGAATGTGATGGGGAGCAAGAAGTGGGAAAGAAGTAACAATGTCTTTGCCTTCTCTCAGGCTTCAGTTTTTCAATTTTAAGTGACAAAAATACACGTCATCTTTCATAGAATTTCTCAATTCAGTTTCAAAGATTTTGTACTTAGTAGAACTTCCTCCCAGATTTTAGAACTAGATTGACTGGCAGCCTTGGGTTTTAGTTTTTCTCCGCCCACGCATATATTAGCTCATGGGAAAGGTTATATTAGAAATTATTAATCAAAGACCACATGTTTTACTCTGTGTGAATAATTTTGACCGGCAGCTGAGATCATGAGAGCTGTGTTTTAGGAGGATGTCTAACTTGACAAAACCATGTTTTGGAAGAGTTTGAGCTTGGAGGCTGTAGACAGCCTGGGAGGTAGTTGCAACATGCAGCCTGAGGTTCAAGACTGAGAGAGTCTTGATGGGGTAGGGGCACCAGGAATGGAGCAGGACATGTCTATCTACAAAACAATTCCTGTGAAAGGAAACTTTGGGTCTTTTTTTTTTTTTTTTTAAACAAAAAGGACATGGCCAATGAAGAGAGGGAGAGGAGAGCTAGCTTTAATTTTTTTTTTTTTTTTTTTTGCATTTTGGTGGATTAAAAAAAATGATACTCTGCAAAGAAAGGTGAGGGTTGGAAACCTCATTTATAGAAAAATGTTATTTTCATCTGAGATACGTTGAGTTGGAGGGAAAAAGCTGTCGATTTGTGGCCATGATCCTGGGACCCTGGGATTGAGTGCCACATCGAGCTCCTCAGCAGGAAGCCTACTTCTCCTTCTGCCTCTCTCTGTGCATCTCTCATGAATAAATAAATAAAATCTTTAATAAAAAAAAAAAACCTGAAAGGGTTGATTTAGTGGGGCCAGGTGAAGCTGAAGGGGTAAAACCATAAGGGCTGTATCGATTCAGTTTTGTATCTTTCTTCACTAGGAGCCCAATGCATACCTGGCAAGAGTAACATAAGTCTTTGCTTTGATTTTGTGATGACTTTTAATAGTGTGACTTTGAGCAAGTTGCTTAGGCCTCTAAGTTTCAGCTTCCTCACCTATGAAATGAAGACTGTCTTACGTATCTTTTTGCCAGAACTGAAGCACCCTCCAGAGTGAATATTTAATAGTAGTTCCCCACTCCTGCGAATCAGGCAATGTGCTAGGTACTTAAGATATTGACGTTTATTATGACAAGGTCCCTGCCCACAAGAGCTCCTATTCTGCTGGGGGAGAACAGAGTGGTAAACAGGAATTAGAGTACAAAGAAGGGCGACGATGAAGGTCCACACAAGGTGCATCTCTGCTTGGGTAGGGCTGAGGAGTTGCAGAAGAAATCAAGGAAGGATTCTCAGAGGACAGTAGATCTGCCCCCATTAGAGGGACGAATTCAAATATTGAGATGAAGGCAGGGAAGTCATTTCTAACCGATCGAGGAGCATGAACAATGGTGTAGAGATGTGGAAATTTTCGGCCAGCCTGGAGGAAGGCCTGGTAGCGTGTCTAGGAACCCTTCACAGTGATCTGACCCTTCTGTTGCCCTGGGACTTGATCTAGCAGTTGACTCCTCCCTTTCCAGTAGTTTCATCATCTCTCTACCTACGCCGCTTCTTTTTGGTCAAAACCTATAAACCCGGGTCTCTTCAGAACTGAGATAATTTTCCTTGTTTGTCTTTTTCTCCATCTACTGCCCTTTTCTCTCCTTCCCTCCCTTTGGCTCTTGGCCTCCATCTCCTCCCTTCTTAGCTCATTACTCAGTCTACCGTGTCCTGGCTTCCTGTCCGTTCCTCTGCTCAACTGTTCTTACCACAGGTTGCCAGTGGCTAGCAGTGGCCAGAGCCTGTAGCCCCTTTTTCCATTCCTTCTTATTCACCTCTGTCTCATTTAGCCCATTGCCACTTCCCCCTGAATCTTCCATCTCCCTGCCCTTTCAGATCCTCTTTAGTCTTCTCTCACCTTTGCAGTCCTTTCCTGCTGCCCAATCCTAAAGTTTAATGTTTCCTCTCTTTTCTGACCTCCTTTTTTCACAGTCAACACCTCTTTCTGAGTAATGTCATTCACTCTTGAGGTTTCAGTTTACCACCACCACTCCCCTGCCCCCATTATTCTAGCAACTCCCAAACCCTTATCTGTGGCCCGTGTCTCTTCCCTGGGGTTCCAACTCACATTTCCCATCTCCTATGGAGGACTCCATTTTTTTGTCCCTCAGGTACCTCGAAAGTGAGTATATCCCCAATCAAACTTAACCATCTTTTCCAACGACCCTATTTCCTGCATAACCTTTGTATATTTCCTTTATATCCGTGCTCGTCTCATTGTCCAAAATTGAAACCTGAGAGTGGTCCTTATTTCCTCTTCCTTTCTCCTCTATATCCAATCTTTCAACAAATCCTTTTTTTTTTTCTACTTTCTACATATCTCATGAGTTTGTTCTCTCCTCATTGTTGTCAGAGGTCCTAATCACATTCAACTGATCAGCTTTATTTGTTTTTTTGGATCAGCTTTCTCATTAGTGTCCTTTCTTTCCTTTTACTCCACTCAAATTCGTCCTTAAATATATTTTAGAGTGTTCATTTTAAACTACATTAATTCCAACATGAGTGATGCAAATCATCCCACCTTCCTGCTTGAAATTGTTTGTCTCTGTTACCTAAAACAGTAGTTCCTAGTCCTTCTTCCATTGAGCCTTTTTAATGTCGAAACCCCTGGTGGATGCCCACATGATAGCTGTACTCCGAGCGCCTGTGAATTGAGAAATTACATAAACCAAAAGCTACTTCAAATTCAGCAACAAGTTTATTTTGTTATTAATACATATAGCATTGGCATACATTGACCAATAATATATATTCAGAAACATAGGACATCTTCCATCCGAAGGCCATGAATTGTGGATTCTTGGACTCTTCGCAATAACTACTTCCTACTGTCAAGAACCACTGCCTTAAAGATAACATCCAAATTAATGAAAAGGATACATAAGATACTTTAAACTCTTTTTTTTTTCTTTTTGTGTGAGAGAGAGAGTGCAAGCGAGTGTGGCAGGGTAGAGGGGAGAAGGGCAGAGGGAGAGGGAGAGAGAGAATCTTAAGCAGGCTCCATGCTCAGTTAAGAGCTGGATGCGGGTCTCGATCTCATGACCCTGAGATCATGACCTGACCCAAAATCAAGACCCACCCCATAAAGTGATGTTTACTGTCTCATCTCCAGTCACTTTGCTCTCCTTGCCTTCTTCTCACGCCACATTGGCCACATAAGCTGCTCGTCTTCCTCCCATCCCTCAACTCATCACTTTTTCAGGAATGCCCACCCTTCCTTTCCTTTGGTTGGAACACCTTCACCTTATCCTTCAAGACCTGAGAAAAATGTCAGGAGAAGCTTTTTTTAGTTTCCTCTTACAGTTATTTGGTCCTCAGTGCAACTCCTAACACTTCGTGTGTCATCTCTAGTGAAGCACTGATTATATATTATACTGAGATGACTTTTACATTTGTCTCTCTCACTGGACTCTGGGCTCCCAGTTGGCAGACTCTGGGTCTTATTTTTGTATCCTGGGCCCCCAGAATAGCGCCTGGCACCTAGAAGTACTATGGTCTGTGGCAGAGGTTGGTGGATTCATAGAGTGCCTGTTAGAATGTCTTTGGCAGCCTTAGAGCAGCATCCCCGAAAAAAGAAAAGCAAAATAGCCCAGCTATTTCCTTGTAATTACCACTCTGTGCAGGCCCAGATCATGATCAATCTTAGCCTTAGCCATAAACCTGTAGAAAGCTCCAGCTGCAAAAACCTATAGCTGTCACCCAGTATGAGTCCTTCACATTACAGACCAGGAAATCAGCATGGATCCTTTCCTCTTCCAGGTTCAGCAACACTCTTTTCAGCTTTCTCCACATTCTGGTCCTTGATTCCTTTTCTATGGATCTCGACTCGTCTACACTCTTCCTACATTGTTGGAATAAGTTGCTCATTTACAAAAGGTACGAAATTTGTTTTATTCCCTAATGTACGAATGCCTGCAATCCATAGATAATGTATGTTTTTTAAATGATTTAGACCTTGGGACGGCTGGGTGGCTCAGCAGTTAAGCTTCTGCCTTTGGCCCAGGGGGTGATCCTGGAGTCCAGGGGTCGAGTCCCACGTCGGGCTCCCTGCATGGAGCCTGCTTCTCCCTCTGCCTGTGTCTCTGCCTCTCTCTCTGTGTGTGTGTCTCTCATGAATAAATAAATAAAATCTTAAAAAAAAAGATTTAGATCTTTCCATCTTCTTCCTGGCCAACTGCTTCAGCAGGAACAGCACCAGCAGATGTGAATTCAAACTTCATCTACGTCTCTTGCCCAGACTCTGAGGGAAGTGAATGGGCAGCAAAGTTGCCAAAGGCAAGCGGCCAGGGGAAGGGCAGCAACCTGGACATTCAATGTCTGGAAAAATGAAAATCCCTGGGGCCCACGCTCATTTCAGAGATTATAACCTGCCTGGTTTTTATAACCTCTAAGCATTGGGCCTTAAATGCCAAGTGGCAGTTAGGAGATGGGTATTTTTGTGGCGACGTGGTTGGATTTTGCAGGGGGAATGATTTGTATGGAATCATGAAGTAAGTAGCTTGAAGGAGAATATGGAGAAAATTTGTCTTGGGCAAGATACTGAGCCACTAAAGTATCTTCAGGACGCTGCGTGTAACATGGAAAAAAATCAGACTTTGTCCTGTTGCATCCAACTGACTACATGGTCACTTTGAGAACAATAAAGTGGCCGTTATTCTTGAAGAAGTATGTAGAAGAAAACTTAGCAAGAGGAAGTTCCAACTTAGGACTTCTGGAAAGCTTGCCCAAGGTCTAGAATACATCACTGCCTCTCTATGGGGGGAAAAGCCTGGGCATCTCTCTGAATTTAGATAAGGTATTACTTTAGCCATTAAAAATGAAAATCCTCCTACATCTAGTAGCCTGTGGATATGTAAGCATCCTTACCAATATGTCTTCCATCTTTTGGCAAGTAAAAGTGACCTGAAGGCCTCTATTTATACTTCATACAAATTCCTAACTCTAGGGATAGAAATTGTCAGGCTCCCAAATTCGAGTCTGGAGAAGTTAGAATCCTCATTGTTTACAAAGCTTGTCCATCCAATGAAGCTGGTGTTAATTAACTCTGGCATCTCTAAGTTCATTTTGCATATTCAAAGGTGGCTCTGAAGTCTGGGTCTTTTTTTTTTTTTTTTAGATTTTATTCATTTATTCATGGGAGACACACACAGGGAGAGGCAGAGACACAGGCAGAGGGAGAAGTAGGCTCCATGCAGGGAGCTGATGCGGAACCGATCCCAGGACCCCAGGATCACCACCCAGGCGCCCCAAAGGCCGGGTGTTAGATAACAAGTGCACAGACGCACCACTGAGCAGAATGCAGGCCTCACATATTTTTCCTTGTGTTGCTTCTGTTACCAGTCAAACTTACAGATGTGAGACCAGAGCATTTCTGACAGTCCCACAAAAAGATGCTGTTCATTTATTTTGGCAGTGGGTAGTACTATTCTAAGAAGGCAAGTCCTGCATAGCCGAGCTCACCATGATAGCTCAAAATCTCTCCTTCCTTAGCATTCGCAGGGCCTTGGGTTATGGCATCGGAAGGAAATGGAACAGATAGAAGGGTAACATGTTAAATGTTATGTTAACATGTTAACATGGGGAAACAGCAATTAAAGTGCCACGACTTGTAAAACCCCTTATGTGCAGTATGATGTTTTCAGTTAGCAAATGAACATAATTTAAAGAGCAATTTGCTCGTCATCGTTGATTCCTACCGTATTGGTCAGTTTTAGCTTTTTGTAGACAAATTTCAACTTGTGCAGATCCATAGTAGTAGTTCATGGATATATTTAAATCTAAAACAAGAGGTTTACAAGATATTTTAGAAATTTTAGTGAGCATATTCCAAGTTACATTAAGTTGTACAAATACCCTATGTAAATAGAATATTCTGGACATAAAGCAAGCCAGCAATGCAATATATCTGAGAAGTTTGTCTTTTTTTTTTTCCCACCCGATACTTTTCTGGGCAATTCGATTGCAAACTCCTAGTGAGGGTTTTCTGAGGCCTGCAGGGAAATGCCCAAGTATACAGCTCAGGAGCAGACTGACCTGCTAGGACAAGAATGGCTTTGTCTGGGCTCATGTGACAAAAAAAATTCACACAGTCTCTAATGATAGACATACCTTTTTCCTTTTGATTATTGGCAGGACACCAGCAGGGTGAGTGCTAAGCAGAGTTGGGCGGTGAGAAGGAAAGGAGGAGATAACAGAGCAGTTTTTCCTCTTTTTCCCAACAGTATACACTGTGTATTTATTTACTCCATAAGTCACCAGGCAAATAACCAGCTATCCTGCTTCTCGAAAAAAAATTCTACTAGCATCCGGAGCCCATAGCTAAACATCACATATTATTATCTTTGCATATATGCTAGAGTCTAATGAGTCTAATTCCTTTATGGTGCAATGTGAGTACATAGTTGTATCTGTATCTTAATTAATGGCCATAGAGATTTGGGTTTAGAATTGAGAGCCGTTTTCTTTTCTTTCTTTCTTTCTTTCTTTCTTTTTTTCTTTCTTTCTTTCTTTCTTTCTTTTTCTTTCTTTCTTTCTTTTTTTTTTTAATTCTTCCTTTTCAGATTATTCCTTTTTTCCTACTCTCCTTTTGACCAGACACTCCTAAAAGAGTCTGTACCTTGAACAGACTGGGCATTGTGGGGAATACATGCTGCAGTTCTGTAGAAACCATGTCCATGAGTCAGAAGGCAAACAGCAGGCCTGTTGTATTGATTCTATGATGTGGATTATTAATATAACACCTGACATGTGTGAGCTGGCCCAGACCTGCTCCCCACAAGAATTGCTGGGCTGAGTGCTGTGAGGGCTGGAGCTAATTGGAAGTATAACCCAGGACTGTTTGAGGAAGGCGAAGTCGTGCCATTCCAGAGCCAGGCCTTTCCCTTCTGTTTCTCAGTAGGGATGCTGTTTTCTTAATAGTGCCCATGGCTTTATTGCAGCCAGTGGAAGACAAGAGGCCATTTGCTTCCTGCACATCAATCACTGTGGCCCTGAGATCTCAGGGTATGTTCACCAGAAGGCGGGCTACACAAGCCTTGCTCCAAAATTCTTGGAGAGCACTCAAAGAAGTCAGCTAACTGCAAGAGTCCAATTAATCAGTCTCTGTGGTGGAAAGAGGTGTGAAGAAAAACCCAAATGTCTTCAAATGATTAAGCAAAACAGACTGCTTATCTGTCATTGCCTATGGTATCATGGGTCTGCCATAAGCCAGAGGCCAGCAAACTACAGCCTCCAGCCTGATTTTGTACAGCTCACAAACTAAGAATGATTTTGATGTTTTTAAACAGTTGTTCAAAACAAAACCATAAAAAAAAAACCCAAAACCTAAAAGCAGAGGATGTGGGATAGAGACTGTATGTGGTCCATGAAACCTGAAATATTTACTATCTGGCCTTTTGCGGAAATAATTTCTAGGCCACAAAGGTGTGATAATGAAAAGGTTTGCATTCCAGGCTGTCCCATCACTCGGCTCCCCTTCACTGGCCGTCTGTGCTGTCGGTTGGCCCAGGCAGGGACTTTAGCTGACTTAAGGGACCCTGAGCCCCATGTGCGGTTCTGAGATTCCTGCACCACTTTCAGGGGGACCTTACCAGGGCCGCCATGCCCAGTGCTCAGTAGGTAATTGGGTGGAGAACCACGGGTTTACAAAACGGTAGGTTGAACATGGATTGAAACCGTCCCCTCTAACCTCCCAGCCCATGGTAGGGCTTCCAGAGCAGCCCAGCCTCCCAGCGAGCCAACGGATTTATCAGATCGTTTGAGCCATTGATACTGGGTGTTTCTCTCCCAATAACCGTTCTTTGAGACCTGGCCCACCGCCAGCATTTTGGGAAGATAAGATTCTAAGTTAATTCCTAAAGTTTCTGGTTAGGTAGAGACTGCCTTTCAATCCAGGTTCTTTGATCTGAATCCCAGGAGGGTCAGGAGTGTTTCTCCAGCTACGGCTCTGTCTGAATATTGCCAGCGAGGTCTGCTGACGTGCCTCTCGGTTGATTATCAGGAGTGGGTGTGGGAAGGGGAAACTTCCTTTGTCTTGTATCCTTCATCTTTCAACTTGCTTTCTCTTTGGGCCAAACATTCTCTTCCTGAAGGAACATAGAAGGAATAGAAGTTCAACTCAGTCATGGCATTTTGAGATCTGCCTACCTCCTTATGTCATCTCCCATCTGCACCTGTCTTTTAACCATGTTGTTACAGGCATGTTGTTCCTTAGCAGATTGTTTCACACACACTCATATGTCTTCACCCATGTGGGTGCCATCCACCACCTGACATGCCCTCCCTGCCCTTTCCCCAGGGCACTTCACTAATATCTAATCATCTTTCAACTTGAAGGTCAGGGGTCATGTAAGGATTGAATTGCATCCCCCCAAAAGATGCTGAAGTCCTAACCACCAGTACCTGTGAATGTGACCTTATTTGGAAACAAGAGTTTTTGTAGCCAGTCAACTTAAGATGGAATCAGTAGGGCAGGCCCTATCCAAAAATGACTGGTACCTTCTAAAAACCGGTAAATTTGGATACAGACGGACTTGCATAGAGGGAAGAGCATGTGAAGATGCTGGGCGAATGCCACCTATAAGCCAAGGAATGACAGGCTATCAGAAGCAAGGAGAGAGGCCTGAAACCAATTCTCCTTCAGAGCCCTTGGAAACAAACCCTTGATCTTGAACTTTCAACCTCCAGAACTCTGAAAGAATAACTTTCTGTTGGTTAAGCCACACAGAGTGTTACTTTGTGCAGGCAGCCCTAGCAAACAAATACAGGTCACTCTTATGGTGGAGCCTTTCTTGATCGACCTGAGGTCAAAACGGACTTCTGTGTGTCGCAGCTAATAAGCTAGATGCATCCCATCACGCCAGCAGCCATACACAATGAGGCAGGGCATTCAAACTACAGTGCCCATGTGAATCAGCTGGGAATCTTGTTAAAAGGTAGATTCTGATTTCCTAGGCCTGGGTTGGGGCCTGGGATGCTGAATTTCTAACAAGCTCCCAGGTGGTACCGATGCTGCTGGTCCACAGGCCCTACACTGAGAGCCAAGGCTTGAGGACGCTTATTTACGTGTTTGTCCATGATGCTGTACCGTGCCTGAGGGCAATGTCAGTGTCTCTGAATATCTAGCACTTGGGCAGCCCAGGTGGCTCAGCAGTTTAGCGCCACTTTCAGCCCAGGGTGTGATCCTGGAGACCCAGGATTGAGTCCTACGTCGGGCTCCCTGCATGGGGCCTGCTTCTCCCCCTGCCCGTGTCTCTGCCTCTCTCTGTGTGTCTCTCATGAATAAATAAAATCTTAAAAAAAAAATATCTAGCACTTGATGCAGTGCTGGGAATATGACAGGCACATAATAAATGTTGGTTGAGTGGTTGATGAACGGATGAACAAATGAATTTATGTTATTAGAACCATGCTTTGATATTGAAAGATTCATGGTCATTCCCAAGATATGGTGGACACACACTAACTGTACTGCCGAATGTCTCCTAGCTCTCCCACCCTTCACCAGTTTTACCCATTTAAACCCCAGAGAGAAAAGCAGCTCCTATCACACATGAGGGAAAACATTCTGGAAGGCTACAGTGATGGTAGAGAGGTGTACTGCTAATTTTTCAACTGTATTTAAGTCAACTCTTTAACACCAATGGGCAAAAGTCACCCCTTTCCTCCATCCATCCTCCACTTCTCCTCCTTGTGTAACTGCCCAGAAGCTGGTCACCGAGAGCCGGAGGTCATGTACAGAGCCATGTACATGACCAAGCTCCTGATAAGAATCTGGTACCGTACCCTTACAAGAGCTCACTGATGTAGCCCTATTTACAGGTAGAAATTGAGGCTTGGGGCACCTGAGTTGCTCCATGGTTGAGGGTCTGCCTTTGGCTCAGGATGTGACTCTGGGGTCCTGGGATCGAGTCCCGCATCAGGCTCCCCTCAGGGAGCCACCTTCTCTCTCTGCCTGTGTCTCTGCCTCTTTCTCTGTCTCTCATGAATAAATAAATAAAACATTTTTTAAAAAAAAAAAGAAGAAAAAAGAGAAGAAAAGAAAATTGAGGCTTGAAGAAGTAGTTTGTCCAAAACAATCAAACTAGTGGGTGACAGAAGCAGGAGGTAGATTCAACTCCAAAATCTATGTCTTTTCCATCGCACTGTGGAAGAGAGAGCTGATGTTCTCACTGGCTGCCCGGTTACACTATCTCTGCGGCCTTCTCTCCTCCCTGTAGAAAATGCAAAGCAGTGGCTATCTCTCCAGCTCAGAGGTGATTGCTCAGCTGCTTTCTAAGCTATTCCAATGATGTCTCATTCTGGCATCTTCAAGGAACATGATATTTCTTCCTGTCCGTGATTTTTTCCTTTCAATCTAAAAAATCGTCCTAATGATTTTGGATAGAATGGTTCTCACCTACAGTACACTGGCTTTGCCTTCCCAAAAAGGTATATCTTTTCTTAATGCCTCAGGGCTCTTGTTAAGGGTTGTCATTCCTAACACTGTGCTGAAATGTATTCATATTTTCAGGTATCACTAAAAATATTAAGCTGTTTACCTCTACATTAAGTGGTGTCAGACTCAATTTTTTTAAAACATTTTATTTTAAATAAGCTCTATACCTAACATGGGGCTCACACAACCCTAAGATCAAGAGTTGCATGCTTGACTGTCTGAGCCAGCCATACACCCTAGACTGAATATTTTTTCTATTCCTCCCTAATCTAAAGACTCAGTTATTTCTGCTGCCGTCTGTCAATCTGCTTCTATCATCTTATTTCTCATTTGTTAAGTCAATTCTCAAGGATGAGGATTGATGTGCAAGCTTGTTAGAAATATATGCAAAGTAAAAGTGAGTAGGCCCTGAATTGAACATCTAAGAGGAAGTTTTCCTTCTGAGTTAGAGATTCATTGCCTTTAAACAGATGTTTTTGTTCTCCCAGAGGTTTCTGTGAATTTTCTGGTTCCAAACTGTATATTTTCAAGTTAAGGTCATTTCAAAAAAAATATCTATTAAGTTACAATGGTGCTGTACAATATATTAGTTTTAGACTTCCTCTTGCCTATAAACCAGCTAATAACAGTAGAATCTTCCTAACCTGGAACAACCCAAAAGAAGAAGACATTCTGAATTAATTTTTTAAGATCTCATTTAAAGATTTAAAAAAAAATTATGTGGATCTCTTGCTTTCTGAATCAAAAAGTGACACACATCTGCTAAAGAAAATGCTGGATGTATTCTGTTGAATAGACTACAGTATTTGTTTTGCTTTAAATAGTATGTCCAAATACTTTATTGTCTTAAGTAATTTAAACTTAATGCTATAATCTTTCACAGTAAAATCATTTCTAAATACTAAAAAAATAAACTCTGGTCTCAACCAGGTTGGATTATTGCAAATTCCTCATTAATAGGGTCTAACTTTGCTACATATGTATTTCTCTCTCTATCTCTCTCTCTCTCTCTCTCTCTCTCTCTCTCTCTCTCTCCCTTTCTCTTTTCCCTTCTCTCAACTACTGAAGAGTAGTCTCAATGACCTTTTGACATTTCACAATTAAGGTTTTCTGTACCTTTGGGAAGCAATTGTAAAACTGAAAGGTGGGGCACCTGGGTGACTCAGTGGTTGAGTGTCCCCTCTCTCCCTCTGCTTCTCCCTCTGCCTGTGTCTCTGCCTCTCTGTCTCTCATGAATAAATAAATCTTTAAAAATAAAACTGAAAGGCAATTTTATTTATGCCTACTTATCAAAATATATGCTAAAGCTTCTTATTTTGCAAAATGAGAAAAGAACCAAAGAAAAACAAAGATAAAGAGGAGAAAAGAGGTAATTGGTCAAAATTAAATGTGATATATGTAAAGCAGGCTTGGGGGCCAGTGGACAGACCCTGCCCTGATTCATTGGGATGTCTGGGTGGGAAGGCACAGCCCCTGGAGGCAGCCTACTCCTTCTTGTTACCTACAGACCAATGACCCTTATGTTCATCTGAATAATCAGCATTTGAAACGTCAATGTGATTTATCTAAGAAGAAATCAGTACCAGCAAATTAGTTCTTTTAAACATACAAACAAACCATAAGTGTTATTTTTAGCCCAGGTTTTTGTTTCAAATAGCTCTGAATAAAGAGATGCCCTACAAACCAACAGTGTATTCATCTCAGATAATGCAACAAGTTTCAGTTCTAACAGGATTTCCTGGTTTAACAGAGGCTTTCCCTAACAAAATCTTTGTAGTCTAGAGGAAACAAGGAAATTATGCTTTCAATGTCTTCTTTTCTTACTTTGTATTCTTTTGCCATAAAAGCACAGGGACATTTTTTTTTCTTTAGAAAGTTTTTATGATTAATGAAATGGCCAAACATGTTGGAGGTTAAAGGTAAACATACAAGGCAAAACATGCTGTTTAAAGAAATTTATAGCTTATCAGCCAGAACCACATTTGTTGGTGAAAAGCCTTCATAAAATAATTATGAATCTAAAGAGTTAACTTTGGTTTCTGTTGATCATGCAGAAAAATTAAGGGCCATTTTTCAGGCAATAATTAAAGTGCTAAGTACCAACTAAAAAAGTGCTAAGGTACTAACTAAAAAAAAAAAAAAGACGAATAAAGAAAGGACATTTTTGTAAGATCTATGTTCACACCATCTAAAGAAATTCTGAAAGAAACAGAACCACCTGGGTGCCAATGACCTACTTTCCTAAATTTCAGTTGTTTTTAACCACTATTTTACCAACCTTATTTTTTCTTATTTTGATTTAGGGGGAAAAAAGGCTGCTAGTGCTTCAAAGACTAGGAAAATATCAATAATCTTCAGGCTTTCCTCTCAAACACGTCAAAACGCTTTAAATGTCTATTCGTCCCCCAGTCAGTGAGCCGGTCTTCTTTTTATGCTCCGGAAGATTCTAGACTGCTCCCCAGCTGTGAGGGGAGAAATGCAAGTTGTATTTGTCTATACCTACAATTCCTGCATCTTCCCAAATTGGAAATGTCTAATTCAGAAACCAACAGGGAAAAAAAGAGCAAGATCAAGATGTCCGTGAGATTCTCCATAGTTTGTGAGAACTGCATGATGATTTCCTTCTAACCAGAAAGGATTTTTCAGAAAGACACTTTTTATTTTTCAAACTCTCATCTCTATATATTGTTGGAGCTCAGGTTTGTGTGCAACTTAACTTGTATTGAATTACCAAGCTCCTCCTTATCTTTGAAACTGCTCCTCCGAGAAGCCTAGATCCTTTTTTTGCAGCAGTATGGATAGATTTGAACAGAAGTTTTAATTAAAAAGCCAGGATAAGTGGGGGCACCTGAGTGGCTCAGTTGGTTAATTGTCCAGCTCTTGATTTCAGCACAGGGGCCCTGGGAGAGAGCCCTGTTTTGGGCTCTGTGCTCAGCACAGTATCTGATTGTCCGTCTCCCTCTACTCCTCCCTCTCTGCTCACTCTCTCTCTCTGACAAATAAATAATAAATAAAATCTTAAAAAAAAAAAAAAAAACAGGATAAGAAAAAGCCAGTATTATCAGAGTCCATTTTGCAGGTGGGCAATGAGAACCGTATGTTAGAGACAAGAATTACTGATGGTTCTAAAATCCAGCTGCGAGAGTGCTCCTCTCCGGTTAGTTACTCATGTCACTCATATGTTTACTTTTGATGTGCTCCGTATCTGTGATGTTGTAAAATTAGTGTAAGGTTCATTGATGCTGTATGCTTGGGTTATGTGTTTGTCCAACCATTAAAGAAATAAAATAAACCTTCTGAACATGTGCTGAGCTCTTTCTCAGTGTTGTGTTTTATTATGAGAAATGAATTTTAAATGCTTTTTGGCCAAGATAAAATATGTTTGGCTTCATTCAATACCATGCCAGACATTTTTTTTCTTAAGTTTGCAAAGCTTTGGTGGACTTCCGCTTCTTGGAATCCAGGGTCTCGTGTGTGTGTGTGTGTGTGTGTGTGTGTGTGTAGTGGTGTTATTAAGTAAATGCTGAGATTTTTAAGTGAATTTGATTATTTTATTTTTATTTATTTAAAGTAATCTCTACACCCATTGTGGGGCTCGAACTCACAACCCCAAGATCAAGAGTCACTTGCCTCTCTGAGCCAGCCAGGTGCCCCTGATTCTTTGTTTTAAACAATCTTAACTTCCCTCTCAAAATTGTGTTTATGGGCGAGAAGCTCCTGGTCTCAGCGTTTCAACGGTCCAACTTTCTGATTACTCCTGCTACATTCCCAGAAAACCCCAAAGTCTTTCCTCAAGAGAGCCCCCCCCCCCCAGCCAATTCTGTCCTTACTGGTCTTTTTTTCATCAGTGAGGCAACAAACATTTCACACGGTGCCAAAGGGGACAGCCTCTTCCTTCCATACTCAAGTACCTCACCCATGTTCACTGTAGAAATGGATGTCTTGCTCCGAGAATCCTGTTCGTTCCAGTTGGGTGTTCTGTTAGTTCTTTGTGGTGAGGGAAAAGCATTTCAACAATCCCTACCTTCTGCTGGAAAATACGTCTCACCCTGGTCTGTTATCTTCTTTTTGTGTAGAGTGAGGTAAAGAAATGATTTATCCTCTCAACTTGCATGCTCTGCATTGTCTCGCTGACTTCCCTTCCAGGCTCTCCGCGGGATTTGAGAATTTATGTTTCCTTGCTTTTGTTTGCTGATTGTATAAAGGATTTTTATCTTCATGTTTCAAGTGAAATCTCACCAGCTAGGATTTCCTTTCTTTAGGTAACACTTTGTCCTCTCAGCTTTTTTTTTTTTTCTAACTTTTTCTTGAGTTTGTTCACACTCCATTTCATTCTTGTTTCTTTTTTTTTCATGTATACTTTAAGAAGGCATTGCTTTTCAACACTATTGTCTTTCCTCTCTCTCTTTCTGTATCTATTTCTTTGAAATGGCAAATTATTGGATCTCTCTCTCTCTCACTATTATTTAAAATGACCTAAAAGGTGAAGGGCAATATCCGTCCCAAATGGCTCCTTTTTTTGTTTGTTTCTAAAAGCCACCAATCAGAATTTACACTTACTCTGAATAGCTCTTCTCAAATTAGAATCACCTAGTGTCATTCACCTAGTGTCATTTGTCCTTAGGGTATAAGTTTAGCTCTGTTCAGGTGAAATAGAATATACACAGAGGGAACAAAAGAATAAAGACCATCATTCTCTGGGCTCCCCTATACCTAATCACTAGCAGACAAAGACTTAGCAACAAATGCTTCAGGCCTAAGACTTAAGTTCTTCACACAGGGGTGTGTTTGAAAAATGCATATTAATTTCTGCAAGAACAAAGAGAATTGATGAATTTCATAGAAAACGAGAAATAACACTGCACGTTTAATTTAATTTGAATAAAGTAATACAGAAGCTGCATTTTAGATTTCCTAAGTAGCCATTGACGGCTCACATGTTTTAAGAGCAATGTTCAAAAAAATAAAAAATAAAAATAAAAACAATGTTCAATAATAAAATTCCAAGTCACCGAAATAGGAAATAGGGCCTTCGGAGACACTGGAAGCAAATTCGGCTTGTATTTCATTAATTCAATCACTTTTTTTTTTAATTAAAAAAAATTTTTTTAAGATTTGATTTATTAATGAGACACACACACACACACACACAGAGAGAGAGAGAGAGAGAGAGAGAGAGAGAGAGGCAGAGACACAGGCAGAGGGAGGAACAGGCTCAATGCAGGGAGCCTGATGTGGGACCCGACCCCCGGGGCCTCCAGGATCACACCCTGGGCCAAAGGCAGGCAATAAACCACTGAGCCACCCAGGGATCCCCTCAATCACTTTTTTAGAAGTTATTCTTCTAAGTAACCCAATTTTTTAAGATGTAAGCAGCTAGTGGTAGCATTAGTCTGATCCAGGTTTATTCTAGATATAAAGTAAAAGAAGTCCTAGGTAATCTGGTTTAAGGTGGCCCTGGAAAAGCCTGGCTCTTAACATTTCACATGTTAGCCAAAGCCGCAAATGGGAATCAAACTAAATCATCTGCATTTTAAAATATTAACTCTACCTCCTTGGATCATCAGCAGCAGCAGCTGGAGAAAAATGCATTGTCCCAGGACACCGAGGACACCTTCTTAGGAAGTGACTCCCGTGTGCAGTAGGGAGAACAGGCCACAGCGGGATGGCTACAGAGGGCGTTTTCAGCTCAGCAAAGGTGTATCTGACTTCCTCTGTCCCCTGTTGTAGAATTCCTAGCTTCCGTGATTGCATCCAGGTTTGTTTGTTTGTTTTTTAATATGTATACGGTTGAGGTCTTTTATCTTCATCAAAGTGTGCCTCTATGAAAAAGTGTGCAAGAGGATTTTCAGGGCGGTGAAACTACTCTGCATGAAACTGGAACAGCCAAGTCGTGTCCTGCGTTTGTCCACCTGCATAGAGTGTATGATGCCAAGAGTGACCTGTGATGTAAACCATGGTCTTTGGGTGATTATGGTGTGTCAGTGGACGTTCATCAAGTGTAACAAATGTGCAACCCTTGGGGGGATGGGGGATGTTGATAATGGATGAGGGTGGGTGAGGGGTGGATAGGGTGTGTATGGGAAATCTGTACCTTATGCTCAATTTTGTCGTAAGGCTAAAACTCCTCAAAAAAAAAAACAAAAAAAAAAAAGAAAAGAAAAGGAAAAAGAAATCTAGGGACGCCTGGGTGACTCAGCAGTTTGGTGCTTGCCTTTGTCCCAGGACGTGATCCTGGAGACCTGAGATTGAATCCCAGGTCGGGCTCTCTGCAGGGAGCCTGCTTCTCCCTCTGCCTGTGTCTTGGCCTCTCTCTCTCTCTCTCTCTCTCTCTCTCTCTCTCTGTCTTTCATGAATAAATAAAGTCTTAAAAATAATCTATTTAAAAAAAAAAACGTGCTCAGCAGAGACCTCCGCACCTTCCCTGCCTCCTCCCTCTAGGCATTCCAGTTCAGCTTTTCAAATGCTCTGGAATGACCAGGAAAGCCTCGAGGCACGTCCTGTATCTAATATGACCGTAGACTCTATCAGCTACCAAAGGCACTTCTAGGAGGGAAGGGACCACCATTAACAATGACATAGGGCCAACAGGCACCTATCTTACCTGGGACTATCCCACCTGGGACTATCCCACCTGGGACTATCCCAGTGGAATATAGGGAGTAGATCATATATCACTCTACCCAATATTCCACTGTAGGGCAGCATTATTTAGACTATGACACTAATGTAGCAACATAACAAGTTTGAAAACTAGGGGGGAAAACATAAAGGCACAATCCCGAACAACCACTCAGTAGGTTTTGGATTCCTTTCCAATGTTTCCCATATTTCTTTTTCACAACCGTGATCCTAACATGTCTGTGATTTTGTGCTTTGTATTTTTCTTTTAATGTTGGGTCATAAACACTTTTTCATGTTGCCAGTTTTCAAAATTATTTTAACCTAGATCTTGGTATTCCAAGGAGATGTATTTACCATGTATTTAGTTATGTCTTGCCATATGATTTTTTTAGCTGCGTATAAAGTAAGCCCTTGCTACTCTGGGTGGCCTCCGGGCTGATGGCAGGGGTCTGACCTGTGAGCTTCTCAGAAAAGCAGACTTGCAAATCCCACCCCGGGCCCTACTGAATCCGCCTTTTAAGGAGGTCTCCGAGCTTGAGAAGCACTGAGATAATCTCGTCATAAATAATGCTGTTGTGAACATCTTCATGCACATGTGTGTTTTGTTTGTGGATGGTTTAGTTATGTTCAGTTTTCAGAAGTGAGATTATGAGCTCAAAAGACTTGTGGATTTTTATGTTTGCCAGAATTGCTGGAAGGTTCTTTAAGAGCCTGAGGGGTGGCTGTAACTGAGTGCCATAATCTGAAGATGGGTCCAGTCCATGCCCTCTGTCAGCTGGGGACTTACAGTTGACCTATTGGAACCCTCTGATGTTAAAAGTCCTACTATTTAAAGAACAAGCCTCCTGTTACCTTCTGGAGGCAAAGCCAGAGAGAAAAAATAGCTTTCTGTTCCATCTCTCTGCCCCTCAGACTCACAGAGCTTCTTGCAGTGCCCATCAGATTGCAAGGCTGACAACTCCTAAATATTCCAGATACAGGCCAGAAACCTCTTAAATTTCATGTCTAGGGAATTCATTCCTGACTCTCTCTGAGTCATGAAGAAAAAGAAATGCTTCTTTCGGGGGCTTTTAGGTTCACCTTCCAAGCCACAGTAACTCTAGCTTTGTTCTGGCATCTGTAACCCAAAGGATCATGGTGCCGCTTCCCTGATGGCTCCTTAAATCTTTTTTCTTCCCCAGGAGCTACAGATACTTTCTTTTATAGATAATCTCATCCCCTTAGGGGTCTGCAGTTCCAGTGCTGATGCCATCCTCATTGGGTTCCAGCATGTGATCCAGACTTTCTCTGCTCCCCACCACTTTCGTATCTGACCTGCTTTTCTACTTCAACATCTCCAGTTTTTTAGTTGGCCTCTGGGCTGCTGTTTTTCTTGGGACAATGTCACATTCTGGGGCTTATGATACACTTTCCTGATAGTGATATTGTCCAGATCCTTAGTTTGTTTCTTCGTGTTCTTAAGCCTGCCCGTCAAAGCTGCCACACTTCGGGCCTGCTTATCTGTGTCAATGTCTGGGACTGTGTCTGGCAACTTCATCCCGCTGGTTTCACGTTCGTTTAAGGATGGTCACAAATTGACATCTGGATCTGTCTTAAGATTACTGGAATATTATCAGTATCCACCCTGGGCGAGTTAGCTAGATCACTAACATGCCTTTACTATTTCTTCTGGAGACATTTCCTCAATCAAGTTACTCTCCCTTTTCCATCAATGACAAAGTTTAACGGAAGCATGCTTTCCACCAATTACTCTTCTTCTTCTTCTTTTTTTTTTTTTTAAGATTTTATTTATTTATACAGGAGAGACACAGAGAGAAAGAGAGGCAGAGACACAGGCAGAAGAAGAAGCTGGCTCCCTGTGGGGAGCCCGTTGTGGGACTCGATCCCAGGACCCCAGGATCACGCCCTGAGCCAAAGGCAGATGCTCTACCACTAAGCCATCCAGGCATCCCGCAATTACACTTCTTTATGGAGTGCAACTTGTTTGTGTAAGAGAGAGAAAGAGTGTGAGTCTGACTTCCACCCATAGTTTATTTTGCTCTGAGATAGGCCATCATTGTCTTTGAGATGGCTGTCATCTAGTTCCTTCCTGTACTAGAAACCATTCTCGGGTCACCTGGGTGGCTCAGGTTGAGCATCTGCCTTTGGCTCAGGGCTTGATCCTGGGGTCCAGGGATCGAGTCCCACATCAGGCTCCCTGCATGGAGCCTGCTTCTCTCTCTGTCTGTGTCTCTCATGAATAAATAAATAAAATCTTAAAAAAGAAAGAAACCATTCTTGAGCAGTAGAATCTCTGCTTCCACTTGGAGTTTGAGCTGGCTGGTTATGCTGTGACCAACAGAATACAAGGAGAAGTGAGGCTAGGTTATCAGAATTTTTTTTTTTTTTTTTTTTTTTTTGTCATCAGAAATCTTACAGCTTCTGCGTAGCTCTCTTGGAATGCTCACTCTGGGGGAATCCAGCCACAGTGATAGAAGATATCTGACTACCCCGGGACTACCTTGCCGTGAGGAAACCCAAGGTAGCCATACAGAGAAGCCATATGACTGATAAACCCACAGCCATCCCCACCTACATGTCAGATCTGTGACATCTGACAATACAATTCTTTTAGAAGACTCCAAACTCTGCCTTCATTCAACAGAATGAATGTGAGGGACTCCAAGAGAGAACCACCCAACTGAGCCTTTAAAACCCCCAGAACCATGAAATAAAATATTAAATAGTTGTAAACCATTAAGTTTTGAGGGAGGTTTACTATACAGCAGTAGGTAAGCAGAATACCAAATATCTATTTTGGGTAAGGAAACCTCTCAGATCCAAGGTAGTAAAACAACTGCATCAGTGATTATGCCACAGGGTTTGACGTTCTGTTTCAACTTGTCTTTACAAAACTATGGCTTGCTAAATTACTCTGGAAAGAGTAAAGCATCATGGTTACTTTAAGTTGTAATCTAGGGATCCCTGGGTGGCGCAGCGGTTTGGCGCCTGCCTTTGGCCCAGGGCGCGATCCTGGAGACCCAGGATCGAATCCCACATCGGGCTCCCGGTGCATGGAGCCTGCTTCTCCCTCTGCCTATGTCTCTGCGCCTCTCTCTCTCTCTGTGACTATCATAAATAAATAAAAATTTTAAAAAAATTAAAAAAAAGTTGTAATCTAGATGTGGCTTGGATGGGGCTGTCTCTAGAGCTGGGTGATGAAAGACCTCAATTCAGTGCCGATGGGCTAGCTTTGTTGTAGGACTTTATTCATGGAGAGGCTGACATTATCAACTACAGTTAGTTAATAGGTCATAGTCATAGAAAGTTCGAGGAAGAGGCCTATAGAGGGAAATGGCCTAGTCCAGACACCTACTTTTTTTTTTTTTTCTAGATCAGATAAACAGAGGTGCACAGAGCTAAAGGGTCTTGCCCAGATCCACATCTGGCTAGTGTCAATGCCAGGACAAGAATTCAGGTCTCCTGGCCCAGGTGCAGCTCCTTTCACCATATCAGTCTGCCGTAGTATCTTGTATAGTAACCACCGTATCTTGGTTACTAAAGATACTCTGAGGAAATCAGTGTGCCCTATGTTTTTATCTTCTCTTCCACGTATTGTATATGTCCTAGCTGCTGTTGATCTGTACAATGGGGCTAATACCCACCTTAGGTGGTTTTTTGTGAAGGTTAAATGGGATAGCTTATGGAAATTACCGGGCACTTACTGTGTACTCAATAAATGCTGAGGATCGTCTTCAAGAGCCTAATAAAACAAATTCTTTGGAATAACCATCTCAGGGGCCTTTACATTGAAAGAACTCTCCCCACAAACAATACCGTAGGTATGAGAAATTCATCACCGGGCAGGACTGCAGAAGGCCATTCAGCATCCGCCCAAGTTCTAACCCAGACAAGTAGACATTTCAACGACCTGTGAGAAAAGAGAGAGTGGGATGTGGATAATTAGCACGAGCGCTTGGAATAACTCACCATCCTGCAAAGGGAAGCAGAGGGGCTGAGTCAGCTCTGGACACAAGAATAGGAAGAGAGCAGGCCTGAATGTCTGGAGTTCTTTCTGTCAACTTTTTATAAAAATAAGTACCTCTAGCTGTCTGTCTGCTGAGGAGACATCCATCACCCGGTCTGCGAAAGTAGCTTTCTGTAGGCCCCGTCTCCCCAGACTTCTGTTGTGGTTACTTGTCTCCCTGTGGTTATCCTCACGTCTGCTTCTCTGTCTCCCTTGTATCATATGTGCTGTGTGTGTAAAACTCTTTATGTGGAGTCTGGGAATGGTTTTTAAGACCTGCAGAGCTCTAAGCCAGAGCCTCCACCTTGAGTACCTGCTGCTGCCATTTCTCATCAGCGGGGCCATGTGCACGTGTCGGGAGCAGCCCCGCGACAGGTAGGGCCCTGCCGTGTAGAGACGCAGATGGGGAGGAAGGTTGCTGTGGTGCCGAACACCTGCCCTGGGGATCCCTGGGTGGCGCAGTGGTTTGGCGCCTGCCTTTGGCCCAGGGCGCGATCCTGGAGACCCGGGATTGAATCCCACATCAGGCTCCCGGTGCATGGAGCCTGCTTCCCGGTGCATGGAGCCTGCTTCTCCCTCTCCCTCTGCCTATGTCTCTGCCTCTCTCTCTCTCTCTCTGTGACTATCATAAATAAATAAAATTTTTTTAAAAAAAAAAGAACACCTGCCCTGTCTGGGGCCCAAGGAAAAGGTGTTCTTCCATAAGGCACACAGACCCAGCCCGGGCTGTGGACACCCCAGACGAGGGATGCACCCTGTAATTATCTTAATGATTTCAGGTGATGAGCAGGGAAAAGTCCTTTTACCTGGCCTTTGCTCCCTGCAAAGGTGAGGTGAGCTGGTTGTTTCCGAGCTGGTGGCAGATGCCTCTGGAGTTAGACTGGCGGCTTCCAGTTCCAGGTCTGCTGCTGGTTGGTTGGCTTTATGGTCTCTGGGGAACTGTGTGAGTTCTTCGAGCAACAATTTCCTCACCTGAAAAATGGGGATGCTAATAAGGCCTGGTTTATTTTATTTTTTTTAATTTATTTATGATAGTCATACAGAGAGAGACAGAGAGGCAGAGACATAGGCAGAGGGAGAAGCAGGCTCCATGCACCGGGAGCCCGACATGGGATTCGATCCCGGGTCTCCAGGATCGCGCCCTGGGCCAAAGGCAGGCGCCAAACCGCTGCGCCACCCAGGGATCCCTAAGGCCTGGTTTACAAGCAGGTTGTAAAGAAGGTCACGTGGAAGTCGCGTAAGAAGAGCACCTGTCGCTGCCCTGGAATATTGCAGATGCTCCGTAAATTATAGACCCTGATGATGACTTTCTAAGTAAAGGGAGGGGGAATCCCTGGGTGGCTCAGCGGTTTAGCACCTGCCTTTGGCCCAGGGCGCAATCCTGGAGTCCCGGGATCGAATCCCCCATCAGGCTCCTGGCATGAAGCCTGCTTCTCATTCCTCCTGTGTCTCTGCCTCCCTCATGAATAAATAAATAAATCTTAAAAAAAAAAAAAAAGTAAAGGGGGGAAATACTGTAGAGTGAAGAAAATTAGCCTACTTGTTTGGGCTAAATCTTCAACCCAGCACTTTGTCACTTGCCTTTCCTGAACCTATGAAGTGAGGGATCCTTTTGTCTCGCTCCTTCACAGATTTGGTGAATCTTAACGCTAGGTCTATCTAGCTGGACCCCCTTTGCTCCATAACCTCGAGATGTCTAGCTCCAGAAGAGGCGAGGGCCCGCAAAATTTTAGTCTGGACTCGGGATTGGTCTGAATCTGTTTTTAAGACAAAAATCAGTGATTTTAAATTTTTGATGTGGAATTGAGCTCCTCCTCGAGAGGACACATTATAAACATCTGCTACTATTATTTGTCCTTTAAAAATGTTAATGTTCTGTATAAACAGCAAAAAAGAACTTCTAGTCCTAAGTGTTTTATTCAGTTATGTAATAAGCGTAACAGCCAATTGTGTTTATAGACTCAACTAATAAGAAGAAAAAAGAGAGACGACCATTTATGGAGTGCTTGCTACATGCCCGGAGTGTCACAGCCTTCCCCTGAACATTGTTGCGTTCCCATTTTACAGAGGAGAAATCCAAGGCTCCGAGAGGGTAGGTCTCTACTAAAGTCCCTGTCTGGTGATTGGTGGAATTGGCGTTTGGACGCGGATCTCTGATTCCAAAGCCCCTGCTCTACCCAGCCCATGTTAATGCCTCCAGACCCAGCTCCATTTGCTTGGCTTTAATGAGGACCTGATAGATACGCAATCTCACAGTTTTCTTGGGCTATTGAGATGCCGTGAACATGCTCTTGTCTTTGGAGTGATCCTACGGCTGCTATTCTAGGTGAGGATGCTAGGAACTCTCTGTGCACATGTCAGTTATTTCCAGATGCCGAGTGTGAAACTTTTAATCAAGTGTTTCAGAGGAAGGCCACATCTGGAAACAGTTATCCAGATGTTATAAACCACTTTGGCCAGCGGTTGCCAGACTGCTGTCCAGGTGATGAGTATAGGACGCCCCCCCACCCCCTCCATATGTGGACAATGTTCCGGAGGGATGGAGAGCTGGGATATTTGTAACTATTGTGCCACATTCTTCCCTGGAAGGGACATCAGGGACCAGTGTCTCCCAAAGCAAGGGTTTCCTGATGGTTCAAAGGAATCTCTAATGTCCAGATTTTTTTTTTAAAGATTTTATTTATTTATTCATGAGAGACACACAGAGAGAGACAGAGATACAGGCAGAGGGAGAAGCAGGCTCCACGCAAGGAGCCCGATGCAGGACTCCATCCTGGGACTCCAGGTTCATGCCCTGAGCCGAAGAGGGACGCTCAACCACTGATCCACCCAGGCATCCCAAATATCCAGATTTTTTTTAAAAACTAGAATCACCATCTGCAAATGGCTTGGCTCCCTACCGTTCACACAGCTCTGTTATAAAGACAAAAATGACACAGGTAGCTGAGTTCTATTGACTTTAGGATTTGTTCCATATCACACAACCTTTCGGTTTTGATCCCAGTGTTCGTTCGTTGCTGCTATTCATTGCCAACTGAACTTTGCCTACTAAAAGGAAGCAAGGTGGCAACATGCAAAAATGGTAAAAGGCACAAATGTGGAAGTTAAACTGTCTGCATTCACATTTGTTGCTTTCTACCTGAGTGACCTGGGAGGAGTTATCCTTAATCTATCTAGGCCTCAGTCTTCTCTCCTGGAAAATGATAATACAAGGGGTAATGCCCAACTTCATTGGGTTGTGGTGAGGATCTGAGGGGATGGTTGTATGTAGAGCACTTAGCGCGGTGCGAGGACTCAGCGAACATCATTATTCTCGTGGTGGTGGCCGTTGGTGACCATTTATTCTAAGAAAATTTGATGTCTTCTGCTAGCTGGGAGGTGAACGGCTGATGTTGGGGTCGCTTGTGTTGAAATGCAAACAACTGTCTAGTGATCTGGTCCAGAGAAGGGAAAGGATGCCTGGGAGGGGCCGAGATTAGCCGATGCTATTTACATTCACACTAGCAGACTCCATTTGTAATGGGGCCCAACCATCCTGATTCAAAACCAGCCTCTCCACAGGAATTTCACACATGCAAATGAGGATTTTGATGGTCCTTGTAAAATAACCTCTAGTTTAGTCTGCACAGCTCTGCCATTTGAGAGCCAAAGTCCTCAAGATGGGCCAAATTGACTACACAATTGCTCTAGTCTGATCCCGGCTTCAGGAACCACAGGGGCAACTGTTTTCAACCTTCCAGTCTGGGAGGATGCTCTCAGCATTACTGCTGAGTGAGTGAGCCTTGTGGTTATTTCGGAACAGAGGAAGCCAAACAACACTTAGTCCTAGGAAACAAAAGTGAACCCCCATTAGCTCCTACTGTTTAATGATATGTTCAAGCAAAAATGTCCATTTGACCTTTATGAATGAGAATCCTGTGCCTATGAAGTCAGTAGGACCCTTACAAGCTGTACCCATTTACCAATTTTCCTTGAGACATTTCAACATTTTGGATTTCCTTTTATATGCCTGTATTACTCACTTACCTCTTAAAAAGGTTTTTTTTTTTTTTAAATTTTTATTTTTTCCAGGAGAGTGAAATAGTTGAACTCTTGGAAATATTTAAGCACAGTTTTGCTTTGTTTTATCTGATACATCTGGATTATTTTAGTTTCAGGCAAGGATCCATTAGCATCAAACAAAACAAAACTGTATTGTCTTTAAACTATATTTTTGACTAAAATTTCCACTTTAAAGCAAATTATGTTTACATAGCTTGATACAGAAGAAAATCATCTTTACCCTGGCTTCTTGGATGATCCCCTTGAATTTACTTTTTTCTCCTTCTACCTCAAATGTGGGCGGACCTGCCCTGGGTCTTCTTCCCTAGTCTCCTGACCAGAGTTCTTAGTCATCTCCTTTGCTTTACCTGTCACCTCTATTCAGGTGCCATCCAAACAGTGTGCTAAGGAAATAAGAGAATGATGTCTGCTTCGAATGTGTTGAGCTTGGGGAGCCCACAGAACATTCGGATAGGAAAGTCTCGCAGAAACAGGCAGAGGCACTTTCAAGCTAAAACTTTATTCAACTTTCTCTTGCCTATAATCATGCCTTGAGAAAGCTCCTGTTTTAATAAATCATGGCTCATATCTGTTTGCCAGAGAAGCTGACGAAGCAGGTTTGTTTTTCTTACTTTTTTTTCCCCCTAGCCTGTGGGGTCTCCCATTTCATGCTTCTGTTTATCCAAGTTTTATTTACAATATCCTAATAAATCTCTGTGCTGTAGGATCATGTGGACATGAGGATGGTTTCAGGGGTTACCCATGAGTGCTATAATGTTAGGAACCATATGGCAATGCTTTCCTGTAGAGGACGAGGGGATCTCCCTGTGTGAGACTGAAGTCAGGTTTCTTACTCTTGACTTAGGGAAAGTGCTTCAGACAGAAGACCACATGGAGTCTTGTGCAGGCCCTGTCCAAACCACCCCTGGCCTAGGAGCTGCACAAAATGCCCATGCTATTCCTCCCTTGCTTGGATGATGACAGGTGGGGTGCAAATTACTTCTCTAATAAAAGTTCAAGTAAAAACTATTGTCCAAAGGTCCCTAAGTCTTTCTGGCCTGTAGATATTAATGAAGTCACACCAGTGCACTTCCTTGGCAACCTTCTTAAATCCTGCTCACATCACTTTCGGGAGCCCTCAGGACTGTCCTGCGTGGATTAATATTTTGATATCTTTTCTTCTGAACATATATTTGGTATATATTGTTTTGTAGTCTCTCTTCTCATTTAGCGTGCTGTAAACTTATGGGTTAGATGTTTTTCTATAATGTGATTTTTTTATGGTTATATGGTATTCCATCATATGGCTAATTGTTTTAACCACTCTTTTTTATTTTTATTTTTTATTTTTATTTTTTTTCACTCTTTTTTTTTTTAAGATTTTTATTTATTTATTCATGAGAGAGGCAGAGACACAGGCAGAGGGAGAAGCAGGCTCCATGCAGGGAGCCCGATGTGGGACTTGATCCCAGGACCGCAGGATCACACCCTGAGTCAAAGACAGGTGCCCAACCACTGAGCCACCCAGGCGTCCCTGTTTTAACCACTCTTTTATTGTTGGATATTTACTACCAATAGTAAGTGTTCTGTGGTGAATATCTTTACACACGTTTCTAATTACTGTCCTGAAATAATTCCTGGGCATGGAATTACTAGACCAAATGCTCATCAGAAAGGATTAATGCTGGTATTATTAATAAATAATGATATCTCAAGTATTACTAAACTTTGGGCCAATGGAAGGTAATTCCTCTGGAAAGAGCACTTGAAATATAGCCGTATAGCCTATTAAACCAAACGACACTTCCAGCCTTTAAAAAAAATGCATTTAAAAAAAAATGCTTTTTAAGGACCCAGAATCATCCTGTATTTATCAATACAGAGCAATTCTTTTGAATTTTTGAAACCCCCTTATAGTTGGCACTTGTTTCCTAAAATTAATTAATTAATTGATTAATTTAAAGATTTAATTTATTCATTCATGAGAGAGACAGAGAGAGAGAGCAAGAGAGAGGCAGAGACATAGGCAGAGGGAGAAGCAGGCTCCATGCAGGGACCCCAATGCGGGACTCGATCCCAGGACCCTGGGATCATACCCTGGGCCGAAGGCAGACACTCAACCCCTGAGCCACCCAGAGAGCCCCGTTTCCTAAAATTTAAATTAGATATGGTGTTTTTATGTAGGAGTCGTAGTATCTATTTAAAGTAGTATCTATTAAATGTATACATTTAAATATAAATTTAAACACATAAATTCTTTATTTTTTTTTTAATGTATAAATTCTTTATTAGTGATATCTATCTTCAACAAGTTATGCAGGCCTGAACAGGTATTTTAAACTTTATGTGAAACCTCAGCCTCCCGAAGTTTAATTTTCTACCACGGAGATTTCAAAGTTCCAATAGTCCATAAGGGATTAAGTGGAAGGTATAGCTTGTATCCTTAACTAGACTTTAAGAGAAGGGAGTTGTCACCGATAGAGTTTGGCCAACTGTCTTATTAAAGATACCACCAAGAACAGAGCTTGGAAGCAAAGGTAGCCCAGACGCCCCTGGCAGCCCCATCATTCTGTACTTTAATAACTCATTGGCAACAGGATGAAGTAGTTTATGTTCCAGACTTTGCCTCCTGGTATCTAGATTTTTATAGGTGTTTTGACTGAGGTGTAGAGGAGGCATTTCTTGGCCACTGATTTCTATTCCAGATTGTGGGATGTGAATAATTTGGTAAATTAACATCAATGGCTTAGACTGTTCTTTGTTACCAAAGGCCCCTGGGCTGCCTGTTCCACTGGATGGTCACATTAATTTGCAACCACACGAGGATGGCTGCTGGGCACACACGCCCAAGTTAAATTTCCTTTTGCAGGTTTTCCCCCTCTTTTGGATATTCAGGTAGCCACTGAAGTCTGAGGCAGCTCTCTCTTGTGCATTCATAATTCTGACTAAACCAAGGGTTTCCAAAACTAATATCAGGGAGGAAAGATCCAAACCTGAGGTGCTTTTGTGGCTTTTTTTTTTTTCCTGGGGCCAGCTTTCGGCCATGTTTCCAATGATCAGTCTGTATGCCTAGTTATACACTAAATGCATAAACTGTGTGTGCTACAAATGATGTTTTTCTAGCCTGTCCGTATAGCCTATTAAACCAGAGTTGGCAGTTTTCCATCCCTTAGGAGAAGCATTTGGCATAAATAATATTGTCATTTGGGAAGGCTAGACATGGTCTGAAGAAGTGACCTTGTATAAATATTGTCTGAGGTATGACTGAGGCTAAATTATATGACAGGGAGCTAGTATAGTCTGGGCTCTGGGCCCTCCTGGTAATGAAGTCGCTTCTTGTAGTAATGGAACTATTTGAATTGAAAATGTAATCAAATATATCAGATGCTGTTAAAAACACAGGAACCAGCCCATTTGTGTACCTCTAGAGTCCAAAGGATGGCAAAGTGGTCCTGGAATTTCTTTGTCATTCCAATGGCTTTGTCTTTTCAAGAGACAAACTGTCCTAGAAAGTGCCTTTTCTCTTCACCACAGAACTGCACACACACCCCCTCCCTCCCAGTGTTGAGACGGCTGAACAGGCCAGGCAACTGTTGATCCTCCACCCACGTCTGGGATGAGCAGTGGGCACAGAGCTGGCTTTTTGTGGGTAAACTGGTGTATCATCAGTAGCACAATACAACCCCCCACAGCCAGTTTATTTCCATTCTCCTCCCACCATCCTTGTTTAGAATTTTACTTCCTCTTTCCTGGCTGACGTTACTCAAATAGCCTACTAAGTATACAGGACTCCTGCCCTTCACCTTTCTCTTCCTTTTAACTGATTCACCAGAAAAGCATGACTTTATTTTCATCAATTCATTGATCTATTCATTTATTCCTTCGACAAATATTTGTTGAATGTCAACTGTGTGTCAACCATTTAGCTCTCTGCTATAATAAGATTTACAGTCCAATGGGGCAGGCAGATATTAGACAAATAATCCCAGGATCCAATAGACAATTATAAACTGGTGTGAACATTCTGTGGGAATGAAGCATGATTCTTTGATACTATAAAACAAAAAAAACTCTCTCTGGATGGAGGTGCAGGGGAGGCTTCTCTGAGGAAATGATAATTAAGTTGCAATGTGACTATGTATAGGTGTGGGGTTTAGCTGGGCAAAGGAGTAAGCTGGAGAGTAGGGACAGAATGGGCTGGGTAGAGTGTTTCCCAAAAAAAGGAGCTGGCCATGGCAGGGAGCAGAATTGTGCCATCTGAGGAATGGAGAGAAGGCCACTGTCACCGGCATATGGAGAATTAGGGCCACACCAGGTGGGCTATGTAAGGCATATTAAGAATTATGGTCTATGTCTACCGGCTGTGGGAAGCCATGAAAGAATGTGTAAGCAGGCTGTGATTGGATCAGATTTGCATTGAGAAAAGACCACTTGGGCCCCAGTGGGGAGGATTGATTGGCAGTGGCCAAAAGGGTCAGGAAGATAATAGTGGACCCAGGTATTAGTAGTGGGGTGAGAAATAGGTTTGAACATTGTTTATGTGGGGAGAAAAAGACACAGTGTGTGATGATGGGTTGGACATGAGGGAGAGGATGACTGAGAGACTCCGATTCGTGCAGCTGGATTGGTTGAGCAGCCATTTACCAAATGGGAGATTACTGGAAGAGAGGACTGAAATCTTGAGCTGGGACCTCGAATTAGAACCAAACTTGACGATTTTTCAAGGAATAGTAAGGAGGAGGGCAGGAGGAGATGAAAACACAGAGATCCCAGACTGGATCATGGAGAGCCTTATAGCCCACTGGAAAAGGATTTAGCTTTTAACTGAGTTGGGAAGCTACTGGGGGGCTTTGATCAGAGGAATTACATGATCTGACGTGACACTTTTGAGAGATTACTGTGGCTGCTCTATGGAGAAAACATAAGGCCAACCTCAAGGAGATCGTTTGGGTAAAAATTACAATAATCCAAGTGCAAGATGGTGGTATAAATGATGCCTTACATCAGAAGTGGTAGCTGAGAAGTGATAAGAAGTAGTAGAACCTGGATAGGTTTTTAATGTAGTACCAGCAGCATTTTCTGATGGTTTGAATGTAGTGAGAAAGAAAGGGTGAAAGATGACACAAAGATTTTTGGCTTAAGCTATCGGAAAGATGGATTGCCATTCACCAGAGCTGTAGAAGATGGATGGAAATTCAGGGATTTGGTTTTGAATATTACATGTGAGACCCTTATTAGATATCCAAGTGGAAAGATTAAGGAGGCTGTTGTACATATGGCCTAAACTTCAAAGAACATATATAGCATAAAAACATAAATTTGATGGGATCCCTGGGTGGCGCAGCGGTTTGGCGCCTGCCTTTGGCCCAGGGCGCGATCCTGGAGACCCGGGATCGAGTCCCACATTCGGGCTCTCGGTGCATGGAGCCTGCTTCTCCCTCTGCCTGTGTCTCTGTCTCTCTCTCTCTCTCTCTCTCTGTGACTATCATAAATCAATAAAAATTAAAAAAAAAAAAAAACATAAATTTGAAAAAAAAATAAATAAATTTGGTTATATTTGAGGTATAGATAGATGATACTCAAACTCATAAGAAAGAATGAGTTTGCCAGAGGAGAAAGGATAATTAGAGAAGAATTGAAAATGTTTTAGAAGCTAAGCATAAAGGAGAAAATCTAGTTGGTGATCAAGGTTGATATCACTGGTAATAAGACCTACTGACATCATGTACCCCTTGCTGTGATGCACTGGGAAGGCTGTAACATCACTTCTGTGGTATTTTTGCCAAAAAAAAAAAAAAAAAAGCATAACCATCTAACCATGAGAAAACATCAGACATCCAAATTGGGAGACAGTCTACGAAATAATTGGCACTTTTCAAAAGGCCAAGGTCATGAAAGATCATGAATTTCTGGAAACTCACAGATTAAAGAAACTAAACAGGTATGACAAGAAAATACAATGTGAGATCCCAGATTGGATCCTGGAACAGAAAAAGGATGTTAGTGGGAAAACTGCTCAAATTCAAATAAAGACCGTAGTTCAGTTAATAATATTGTAACAATGGTATTTTCCTGGTTTGGATCCTTGTACTATGGTCATATAAAATGTAAACACTAAGGGAAACTGGCTTAAAGAAATGGGGGAAGTTTCTGTCTTATTTTTTTGCAGCTACTTGTCTCTGAGTCTAAAATTATTCCAAAAGAAAAAGTTTTAAAAATTAGGTTCATGGCTTTTAGGCATGCACCCCCCAAGGATGTGGCTGCCCTCGCCTCTAGTCTTTCTAGCTTGGCATAGACATGCTGGAGACGTAGGCAGGACCACCCATTGGGGCCTTTAGAGTGTGTTAAGGATTTTGAACTTTCCTCTAAAAGTCGGTGCAGGATTAAGCATGGAAGAAGATGGGAAACTAGACATGTTTGTTTTAGGCAAAAAAGAGACAAGAAAACAGAATAAATACTGGGTTAGGCCCAGATTCAGGCAAACACCCAGTTACTCTCAATTATTCATCCTGTTCTCCAAACAGAATTGACCATGAGTTAGTTCATGACTCACAAGGGTGTTAGCACATTGTAACGTCTGGCTGGGAAGATTGCTCAAATCCCAAAGGATTATCCTTGCGGAGCCTTGCAAGCGTCCTGTTTTCTCCTGGCACTCCCACAGTTCAGGCATAACTGTAGAGGGGATTTTAAGCTTGTAAGCCTGAAAGGTAAATCGTGTGTGCGTTGCTTCTCATCCTCCCTGTCCAGAATGATTCTAGAACAAAGGCTGCAGCTGGATTGAGATACCAACCTACAGTGAATGAGGAAATGATCATTAGGAATGAGGCAAGAGACTCCTCCTGCACCCGCCTTCTCAGCCAACCCCACTGGGGGAGAGGGCTGCGGTGAGGTGGGGTGGGAAGTATTAAAGATTCCATCATATCAAGGTTCCCAAGAGTGTTGTGGACCAGTTGGAGATGGTGACTGAGAAGTGCTAATTAGAACATTATATATTAAATATTAGCTTTGGGGAGAATTGTAAAAGTGGTTCATAGAGGAGACAGAGGTTTTCGGAAGCTGGGGAGGCGCTGCCTTGGCCCCCCAAAAAAAGGGTGAACCATTGAGACAGATGTGCTCTTTAATCTGCCCACTGTCCTATGGGGAATGGGCGAAAATCAGGAGAATCCCTGGAGAATCGGGTAAGGTCACCTGTGCACCCTCCTTACCACCAAGCTCCCTCATTGCCTGGCCTGGCAGGAAAGTACACGTCAGCACTAACGGCTAGGTCTGTTCTCAGAGACTCTGAAATCATGCAGTCTGGTACCCTAAGACGTAGATCCTACAAAATGCTACAATTAGTGGTAGCTGTCAATTCCTGAATACTTACTACGTGCTAGGCCCTTATAGAGTTGTTCCTAATCCTTTTAGCAACTCTTTGAAGTAGTCATTATCATCCCCACATCACAGGGGATCTTAACTGGTGAGGAAATTGAGGCTTAGCTTGTCTGAGGTCCTACAACCAGTGAGGGGCTGAGCTAGGATTTGAACCCAGGCCCAGCTTCCCACAGAATCCCCCATGCTCTCCACTAAACTTAACGATGTTGAACGAACCCATGGAGTCAGAAGTCATCCCCGCGAGGGCAGTAGTGACTCTGGAAGGGCCGTTACTGGCACTGACCCAGTGTTATAGGCCTGTACCAGAGTGCAGGGTTTCAGGAAGTTTCCCCAGGGCTGTGGAATGGGCAGCCCATGACTCCTCTGGCCGCATTCGGGGGAGGCCACCTGAAGGCCCTGCTGCTGCAGTTTACCAGCCCTGGGGGGGTGTGAAGAGCGAGGGGGAAGGGCATGAAGAATCATGATCAGCACACCTGGGCTCCTCATGTTGGAAACTCCTGAGGATGTCTGTCAACGTTGGCCTGAAGCTACATTTCTGGCTTACGTTTGGGTGGCTTACCAAGCCTCAAAGGTGGAAAGAACAAATCACGCTGAGCGTTTGACAGTGAGCGAAGTCCAGGGTTCTATCTGGCCCTTTGCCACAGACTCGACACGTGATGAGGAGCAGAGAAGCTCCCACCTTACCATCAAAGTCTGTCATGTGCCCTAGCTGTCCCACAGAGGAAAAGGTAGCCAGGCCTCAATCCCACTTTCTGGAAGGAACCCCTTTGATGCAGAATGACGGAGAAGTCCAGGCCCACAAAAGTCGTCCTGTACACCAAGCTACCACACTGATACAATAGGTTGGCCATGAACCCTCCCTTTCCCCGAAGCTCGAGCAACAGGGCAAGAGCATTTCGGGGTGTTAGGAACATTTTAACAAGTCGGTGTTTTGCAGAAAAGGTAAAGGAGGAAGAAAAAAAAAGTCACCTTCTCCTTATGGGTATTGAGGAGACAGTAAAGCATGAACTCTGTAGCACCATTGATCCCATCACACACCTGCCTTTTCCTTATTCTGTCTCCCACTTTTGCTTTTCTCAGCCTCTGCTCCAGCTCTGTCACCGCCTTGCTGGTCTGCTCTTACGTGTTTCCTTGCTGCCCAACACCATGGTGGCTCCTGCGTGTCCTTCACGACTCAGCCCAGTGGTTCCCCCTGGGGACGCCTCCCCTGTCTCCCTGGGCTGCTGCCAGCTGTAGCCTAGACCTCTCTACATGCATGTCCCACTGGCTTCTACTGACCTGACCTGACCTCCACCTCCACCTGGCTTCCTTAGCACTTGGCCTCCACCAACCATCTTGGATTCTTCTCTCTCTGCCTCCTTTATTCATTCACCCAGTAAGTCCTTGTCCATTCGTTTGGAGAACAAGATTAAACCCTTCCTAGACATTAGGTAGTGTCAAAAGCACCCTACGTGTGTTAACTTATTTAAGCCTCACAACCCTAAGGTGGACCCTGTGGTACTATTGCTTTACAGGTGAGGAAGTGGGGGCAGAAGAGGATAAGCAATTAAGCCTAAAGTCACACAGCTCTGAGCGATGGAGCCACAAGTAGAACTCCAAAGCCCTCATTTCCTAAATATGTCTCGGTCCCCTCAGGCCACCATAATCTCCGTTCCCCCTGCAGTCTAGCTCCTCAAGGCAGCCAGAATGATTTTTTTGTGAGTAAACTCTCCTTAAATCCTTCTGGCTTCTTATTTCCCTCCAGACAGGGTCCAAATTTCTTAAAGCAACAGAGAAGACACTCCCCATGTGCCTCTGCCCACCTTCCAGCCTTGCTCCATGAGGCTCCTCACCTCTACCCCCTGGCCTGGACACCCTCCAGGTGTCCTGCCAGGACTTCCTGCGTGTGCAGCCCTGTGGCCTACTCTTCTCTCTGCCTGGCCAATTTCTCTTCGCCCTCGCATCTCAGCTTAGATGTCACTTCTTTCAGCAAGTTCTCCCTGGACCCCTGACCCTGTCGTCCCACCACGCCATCCAGTGCTTAGCCCTTTGCAACAACTATTGAGATGTTCACAAGGCCTGCTCCATTCCTCCGACTCCTCCGTTAGCGAGCTGTAAGCTCTGAGTGCAGATCCTGGCTCTTGTTCTCAGTGAATCCATCACCTTTCCCTACACCTTCCCACTTTTATACCACACAAAATTGCCAGATTTGTGAGCGAAGGTGGTAGTAAAGGGCAGATGACATGGAAGAGGGGAGCACAAAGGGAAGTTGCCACTCTTCCCTTGACACAATACCAACTTCCACTCCCCAGGGGGACACTACGCCTTTCTGGAACTTTTTGCACGACAGCCTGGCTTTAAATCCTTTGTCCTGCACTTATCTACCAACCTGTGGGCGGCGTGAGAGTTCAGGCTACCTGTAGTTCCTTCCAGGTGTCATCACTACTCACTGGCTTTTGGACTTGGATGCCACGCTACAAAGCCTCACTTTACTCATCTGGAAAAGACCACCTGGGTTTCAGTTTTTGGCAATATAACAAATTAGATGCACTGACTAACCCTTCCAACAGAAGCAACTAAAATGAAAGAGGAGGAGGAAGAAAAGTGTTTTTTATACCACATTATTAAAGTGTCTTAAAAATAAAGAATCTGGGGATCCCTGGGTGGCTCAGTGGTTTAGCGCCTGCCTTTGGCCCAGGGCGCGATCCTGGAGTCCCGGGATCGAGTCCCATGTCGGGCTCCCGGCATGGAGCCTGCTTCTCCCTCCTCCTGTCTCTGCCCCTCTCTCTCTCTCTCTATGTCTATCATAAATAAATAAATACATCTTTTTTTAAAAAAAAAAGAACCACTAAGAAAGAAAGAAAGAAAGAAAGAGAAAGAAAGAAAGAAAGAAAGAAAGAAAGAAAGAAAGAAAGAAAGAAAGAAAAGAATCTGTGAATCCCTGGGATCCCTGGGTGGCTTAGCGGTTAAAGTGTCTGCCTTCTGCCCAGGGCATGATCCTGGGGCCCCGGGATCGAGTCCTGCGTCGGGCTCCCTGCATGGAGCCTGCTTCTCCCTCTGCCTGTGTCTCTGCCCCCCCCTCTCTCTCTCTTCCCCCCGCCTCCGTGTGTGTGTGTGTGTGTGTCTCATGAATAAATAAAATCTTTTAAAAATCTGTGAATACCAAAAGTGAGATGAGAGCAGGAACCCAGAAGTAATTCAGGAACAAAATATTCACTCCGATTTTCACTCTGAGGTTTTTGCCTAGGCCAGGAAACTTGAACTTCTCTCTCTCTTTTTTTTTTTATGATAGTCACAGAGAGAGAGAGAGAGGCAGAGACACAGGCAGAGGGAGAAGCAGGCTCCATGCACCGGGAGCCCGACATGGGATTCGATCCCGGGTCTCCAGGATCGCGCCCTGGGCCAAAGGCAGGCGCCAAACCACTGCGCCACCCAGGGGTCCCTTGAACTTCTCTTTTGATGGACGTGCAGGACTTGAGAGGTAGGAGATAAAGCCTTGAGCTTGCCCCAAGTGGAGATTGAATCAGATGCCCTAGCATAAACTGGGATCCCAAAGGCATGAACCGGGGAGAAAAAAAAACCCTGCTACACAAAAGGCAAGAGCAAGGATGGACAAGCAATATAACATTTGCTTATATTGACCTAGTCCCTGGGTGGAGGGACAAAACAAGTCCTCCCCCCAAGATTATATAACCAGAACTGAGCCCTCGGAAGGATTTATCAATCTGAATTCATGCCACCAGTGTGGTCGAAAAATGTTGCCTGAAGCAGCAATTTAAAGTAGTACCAGAATAGTGCCCCCAGGAGACAGGCAGCAGTAATTTGAATCTTCTTGAAAGGAACTCAGCTTCAACTCAAGCCTTTAACATTTTCTCCAGATAAAGTTACAAGGAAAATGAACAACTCATGATAAAATAAAACTCAAAAAGCGTCCTAGGAAAACAGTACACTGTGAATGAAAACAAAAAAGAAAGAAAAGAGAGCACGAAGGAAAATTGCCATTACGAAAATATTTAATAGGTGAAAAGAAGACATTCTGAACAACTTTATACCAATTAATTTGAAAACTTAGATGAAATGGGTTGAATCCTAGAAAAATAAAAAACTCGGAAAAACTGACTCAAAAAGTAGAAAATCTGTAAAAACAAAAATAAACAAAAAAAATCCCAGAAAGTCTGAATAGTCCTACATTAGCTACATTAGCATTTTTTTTTTTTTTTGGAATTGTCCTACCTTAATTTTAAAAAGATATAATTAGTAATTCAAAAGCTTTCCACACACTCAAAACAAAGAGCCACCAGACTCAAATGACTCAGAAAAGTATTTGATAAATTTTAGCATCTACTCATGATTAAAGAAAGAACACTGGAGATAAAAAGGGGTCGTACCTAACCTGGAAAACCGTATCCACAAAAATTTCTACAGAAAACATTTAATTTCAAAGGAAATATTGAAAATGTTTTTATCTTTTTAAGTTTAATCTCCCTAATATGGGACTCAAACTCATATCCCCAGGTCAAGAGTCACATGCTCTTCCCACTGAGCCATCCAAGCACCCCGAACATGAAAATGTTCTATTACAGATTCCTCCCCACCCAAAAGAAGGTCCATTAGACATGCAGTATTTTACTGGAGAATCCTAATCAATGTAGTGACTAGAAAATTAGAAAAGATTAGAAAGGAAAAAAATAAATAACATTGTTTGCATAGCTAGTGCTTGAAAATTTAAATGAGAAGAAAGGCTCTGAACACTCCAAAGGATCTATGGATTGAGGATGAATAAGTGAGTTTGCAGAAAGACTGGACACACAAGCAATATATGAATAGTCAATCACATCATCAGTGCTCAGTAAAAAAAAGTATTTTAAAGAAAATAATCATTTATGAAAACACCAAAATATAAGTAGGAACAAATCTAAGAAGAAAATGTGAAACTGCTTTGTAAATAAAATTATAGAACTATATTGAGAAGTTAAAGAAGACCTAATAAATGGAGCCCTATTGCTGATTTTTCAACAGGAAGCTTCAATAGCTTTAGTACTGTTAAGTATAGAGATTCAGTAGACTTCTAGTCAGTATTCTCCAGAGATTGTCCTGGACCCTGACAAATTACTACTAGAATTTTTTTAAAAGATTTTATTTATTTATTCATGAGAGACTCAGAGAGGGAGAGGCAGAGACACGGGCAGAGGGAAAAAGCAGGCTCCATGCAGGGAGCCCGACGTGGGACTCGATCCTGGCCCTCCGGGGTCACACCGTGAGCCAAAGGCAGACTATCAACCGCTGAGCCACCCAGGTGTCCCTTTACTAGAATTTTTATGAAAAAGCAGGAGTCCTAGAATAGCCAATACTCTTGGGAAGACAAAGAGAAGCTGGGGGATTGGCCAGACCAGATATCAAGACCTAATAAAGCTATAGGAATTAAGTCCATGTGATCTTGATGCAGAGACTGACAAAGGACCAACAGAACAGAATAGAGGAATCCAAACAAACTTGTACATATGGAAACTTGAATTAAGACAAAGTAGCCATTGGAGTGCCTGGGTGGCTCAGTCGGTTAAGACTAAGTAGCCATTGCTGTCGCATGGAAAGAAAGAAATGGTGTCAGGACATTTGGTTATTCATGTGCAAAAACCTGAAGTTCAGTCTCAATTTACACCAGATACAAACAGCAAGCTCAAGTGGAGTAAAGACTTAAATACCAAAGGCAAAGGTATAAGCTTTTAGAGGACAAATTAGAAGAATATCTTTAGGACACTCTAAGAGTAAAGATGGATTTCTTTAAGCAAAATACAAAAACATAGACCATAAAGTAAATATAGAAAAATTCAGTTCTGTTAAAGGTCTGTCATCAAAAGACATCTTAATTAAGGGGCCCCTGGATGGCTCTGTTGGTTAAGTGTCTGCCTTTGGTGCAGGTCATGATCCCGGGGTCCAGGGATCGAGTCCCTGCTCAGCAAGGAGCCTGCTTCTCCCTTTCCTTCTGCTTGCTGTTCCACTTGCTTGTTCTTTCTCTGTCATAATAACTAAATAACATCTTTTTTTAAAAGACATCATATAGAGAATAAAAAGAAAAGTCATAAAGATGAAGAAGATATTTCAACACATAAAATCAATAATCAAAAAGCCTAGTACCCAGGGTATTTCAAAAATTAATTCCAAATGGGCAAAAACCTTAATTCTGATAAATCCAGATGTTGGCCAATCTGTAAAGAGCCCTTTCATTCACTATTAGCAGCAATGTAAGTTGGTACAAGCATCTCAAAAGCACTTTGGCATTCCCTAGCAAAGTTATAACGTGCTTATTCTAAACCCATCTGTTGTATTTCTGAGTAGCTGAGGAATATTCTGCCTGCATGCCCTGAAAGACATGCCGAAGAATGTATTAGCAGCATCGTTCTCGGTAGCTCCAATTGATAACACCCCAAATATCCATAGAGTAGAATAGATGGTAGTTTTCCATTCAACGGAAAGTTACACAGCAGAGAAAAATGATCGAGCTACTTTCATATGTGTCAATCTTTAAAAACGTAATGAGAATTGAAAGAGATAAGACTATGACAGGCAGTACGATTCCATTTATAGATAGAACAGAATTGGCAAAACTAAATGTTGCGCTCTAAGAGATGCATGCATAGTTGGTAAGCTCTAAAGAAAAGCAGGGCTGTGATTAAAACACAGTTCAGATGCTGGGGGTTTTTTTGCAAGGAAGAGAGGGTGGTATCGTTGGTGAGAAGCCCGCAGATACCTCTAAGATACTGGTAATATTCTGTTTCTTATCCGGGACAGTGGTGACACATCCTCTCATTTAAAAAAAAAATTACGTATGAAGTTTATTCATTTTAAAAATAGGTGTATTCTGCGGTTAATCGAAAACTCCAGTTTCTGCTGCTGTGGCAAAGATTGGATGACACGAGGTGTACAAAGTGCCAGGCATCTAAGAAGTGCTCAATATGATATGTGTCTAAATTTAAAAAATAGGATCAAATAACTCTTGCCTGAGGCTTGGAGGGGGTGAGACAGGGAGGCACAGAGGAGTGGGCTGTGGATAGCAGGACAGATTTCTATGGGCCCCAAGTAAGGATGCAGAGACTTGGACGTTGGCTGGAGCTCATCCAGTCCTTGAAGAATCTGCCAAGTGAAGCAGGCAGACACATTCCAGAAGATGGCATGTTTACAACTTCTTGGCCCACACCATTGCCATAAAAGCAGCCTGCCCAAATCCTTTCTTGTTATCCACAAATGAGCCCCAGGATATTATACCTTTCCTGGGAGGAAATATTGTTTTCTAAGAGGAGATGAGCCTCGTTCACTCTGGCTCCTCTCCCCTCAACAGCCATGCAGAGATTTAGCAGGGGATGATGTGGCCATCAGACAGGGCTTATCCACCACACCTCTCCTTCCCCATGGGTGGAGGGTCTCAAACACACTGGCTGGAGGCCAGGTCTCCCTTTGGTGGGGGGGAGGGGGCTCAAGGTCTTTTAACAAACCTTAACTGAGCATCTGTTAAATGCAAGACAGTTTGACCAACACATGGTGTTATGGGTTGAACCGTGATCACCCAAAATATGTTGAAGTCCTAACTCCCAGTGCCTGTAAATGTGGCCTTCTGGAAATAGGGTCTTTGCGGATGATCAGGTTAAGATGAGGTCATTAGGCTGGGCCCTAGTCCGAAGTGACAGTCTCCTTATGAAAGGGAAATATGGACGCAGGCACATGGGAAGATTAGCATTCCCCTGCCACGAGCAAAGGAACCTACCAGAAGCTGGGAGAGAGGCCCGGAACTGCCCACACCTTGGACTTCCGCCTCCAGAACTATGAGCTCCCCAATTTGTGATATTTTATTTTGGCAACCCCGGGAAACTAATACAAGAGGGTGGAAATAGAAAGGAGGGAGATAGGACTTCCTGCCCTCCAGGAGCTTGCTGTCTCCAAGGGCAGTCGTATTTCAAGCAGAAGGAAATAAATAACAGAACAGAAAGGCAAGGAAGGTGTTCTGGCCGTGTGTAAGCTAGAGAGGGAGGGGTTCTAACTGTACAGTACACAGTTTCACACTTATGTTGACTTATCCTTTCTTCCGCATGCTCACTCATTTACTCATGGGGGCTGTGGAATATATTGAAGAAGACTCCAGGCTTTGAAGTAAAATAAAAGTTCATATTTCAGGTCAGTTGGTTCCTAGTTGTGTGATACGAGGAAAGTTTCCCTCATTTATAAGATGAGGGTAATCATGCTACCTGACGGTGCCTGACGCATTGTGAGGCTCCATAAACGGAGACAACCCGCAGGAGTGGCAGCGTCACTCTCCACCCAACCTAAGTTTACTGTATCTGCTATGAGGCAGACTCTGTGTGAAGGATATAAAAATAAGGCAACAGTTCCCGCCTTCGCGGAGATCACAGTCTAGCCCCCTCCTGGCTTGGGCATAGATGTAAAGCAAACAGCACCCTAGTAGAATAAATCCTGATAGGCATCAAGGGAGTGTCTGCCCTGAATGAGGGGATCAGGGTAAAGGCAGACAAGGGGTGGTGCTTGAGATGCATTTTGAGGGATGAGTAAGAGTTTGTTGGGGAAGGGCCATCCCAAGGAGTCGGAAGACGTGTGTACAAAGCAACAGAAGCAGGAGAGAATAGGTGACATTTGGAGAAGAGCAGTTCGGTGCAGCTGAGACATAGGATCCTACGTAAGGAGAGAATCTTGGGAGGATGGAGCAGGGCCACGTTGTAAAAAGTTCTATATGCCAACCTGAGGAGTATGGACTTCATCTATGGGCAATGAGAGCTTCTTTTTTTTTTTCAGTAGGCTTGAATTCAAGACCCTGAATCAAGCAAGACCTGAGCTGAGATCAGCAGTCAGATGCCTGACTGACTGAGCCACCCAGGCACCTGGGCAGTGAGAGATATTGAAGGACTTTTCATTCTTAATAATGGACGGTAACCAAGGGAGCGGCGCTGCAAGGCTCGCTTTTAGATGTGTCGTTGTGGTATTAGTGTGGGGTGAGAAAAGAGGCAGGGGAGCCTGTTAGGAGGTTATCACATTAGTCAAGACCATGAGCTCTGAAGCCTGGGGCTGAGTCAGTGGTGGTGGGGTAGACTTGGGGAAATAGAAGACAGTGTGAGCTGACATCTGCGATGCCGTCCAGCTGCCCAGCATTTCTCAAACATCCTCCCTGTGGTTGGGGAATTTCCCAACTTAGTGTCCATCCTCAAAGAACAAGCCAGAAACCCACTCTCCCAGCGTTTCTATCAGATGGGGCACAGGCATATAATCTGGGCTCTGCCCGTCAGGACTTTGTTTTTGGGAAAGAGGGTTGTGAAGAGTCCGTTCTGATGAGGTTAGTGGTGGGCCGCTGTGGGCCGCAGTCCCTCTTCCCCCAGGGTCTGCCTGCAATGCACAGTGGGCCAGCAGTAGCAGCAGCAGGGTTCCTACAAGCCAGCCAGGTTCACAGGCCCTCCTAAACCAGCTCGAGTGGCTTCCGGTGTTTGTAACTAAGAACACAATCAGATGCAAGTAGGAATGACAGGACTTGGTGATAGATTGGGGGTGAGAGAGAGAGCATTAAATCTACCGTGATGCCTAGATCTCTGCCTTGGGTACCTAAGTGAGTGGTAGTGCTGTTAATTAACCTTGGGAATGAGGAGGGAAGGGCAGCTTGGCGAAGAGAACAAGGAGTAATAATAATAATGAGCTCAGTTTCCAACATGCTGGGTGGGAGTTCCCTTTGGGACAGATGGGCCATAGACAGATATGTGGGATATATGGACCTGGGTATCAGCAAGGAAGTCTAAATATGAATTTTAGGCTTGTTGAAATATATTTATTCATTAAATTAATTGAACACTTGAAATGTTCCGGTCACTGAGGAAACAACTATAAATAAAATAAGATCCCTGCTCTCATGAAATTTATCATTTAATAGGATAAAACATAAGTAAACAAATATGAGCCGTGGTTTTGGGGTGATATGTACTACAAAAAAGAGTGATGGTCGGAGATGGGGTTGGGATAGCTCTTATTTTAGAAGTGTGTCCGGGGATGTTGTCTCTGTGGAGAAGACATTTGAACAGAATTAGGAGTGGGCTCTAAAAAGGTTGGGGACAAGGGAAAAGCAATCTAGGCAAAGGGAATAGCAAATGCAAAGGGATAATAAGCTTAGAGCATTTAAGGAACAGCAAAAAGGCCAATGTGGCTAGAGTTTAATGAGCAAGAGGAGAGTGGTAGCAGATGACCTGGCAGAGATAGGGACCAGGTCATGGAGTGTCTACACTGTTGACCATGATGAGGAATTTTTATTTCATTCTGTTTGATTGGAAGCCATGAGAAGGTTCCAAGCAAGGAGAGAAATGATGTGATTTATGCTTTTAAAGATCACTGCTTCCACGTGGAGTAGCATCTTTGAGGGAGCAAGAGTAGAAGAAAATAGACCAGCTGGGAGGCTAGCGCAGTAATCCAGGCAGGAGATGGTGGTGGCTCAGATGCACGAGGTGATGGGGATGGCGGGTCCTGAGAAATGGCTAAATGCTGGGTATCCAGAGAAAAGACAACCAAGAGGACTTGCCAGTGGGATTGCTGTGGATGTTAGGGAGGGAGAGGTGTTGGATGACTGCCATGTGCTTGGCCGGCCGATGGACCTAGGTAACTGGTGGTATGCTTTAATGGGGTGGGTGAGCGCTGGTTGGGGAGCGGCGGTAGAAACAAAATAGTTTGGGTCTGGATGTAAGTTGGAGATGTCTATTAGATACCAAAGTGGAAAAGCTGGAGCAAGACTGATCAATTTGGAAGTCATTGTCTCAGAGACATGATTTAGCCATGTCCCTCCCCTCCCCCATAAATCTGTTCTCAAATCCCCCCTGCAGCCTTGGGGGGAAGCTTCCTGTCACGGGTGACTTATGAAAGGAGTCTTTATCTGGCACAAGTCTTTCCCCAGGAGGTCTGTGTTGGCCTACCACAAGTAAAATCTAGAAAATAGAAAAAGCAGAAAACCAAGGCAAGACATTATAAAGAGAAGGACACTGTACTGCATCGCATTATGAGGTTAAAAATTGCAAGTTGAGTATATCAAATATGTACCCTACATGTTTTAGGATTTAAACTTCTGTAAGGCAGCAGTTGTTCTGTATTGTGTCTTCTTGGGAGGCGGTTTAGAGACCTGGTTAAAATCACCAGCCTTAGAATCCCACTTCTTGCGTCCACCTTAGAAATATGTAATTTTGGTCTAGTTATTAAATATCTCAGCACCTCAGTCTCCTCATATGTGAAGTGGAGGTTGTAGTAAAACTACCATTTTAGGACTATTGTAGAGATTAAAAGACTGACTGAGTGTGACTAAAGCCCTAAGGAGGGTGCCCGTTTTGAATGAACTCAATAACCATTGGCTGTTAGTACCTATTATGTGTTCTACAGGAACATAGACATATTGCGGACTCCACCCAGGAAAGGCTTAAGCAGAGGCTGGAATATTCCCATAAAAATGTAGGAGAAACACCATATTGGGAGAAGGATAGTTTCTGGGCCTCCAACCTTCTAATTTTGGGTTCTTTTTTCATGATGTAAATTCTGTGCTGCCTGGGAGCATGGTGTATTGACTGAGCGTATGATAAACTGAGACTGGTGAACAGGGACTTCTTGGTTTCCTTTTGATGCCAACTTTTTTTCTTAAGATGCTTACACTTATCCCAGATGCCAGATGATGGGTCTGCTTTCCCTGCCTCTGTTACTCTCCTATGGATTCTTGATTCTTTAGGCAAGAGTCTGCTAGCCAGCTGCCCATAAGGATTAATCTTGCCTCAATCCTTCTGGGTAGTATTCACATTTTAGCGGAGGCCACCGTGACAAGTTTGCAAAGGTGAGTAGTGATGGGCACAGCAAGTGAGGTAGACCATTGCAAACCCCACACTGGACACTGTAGTATTTGGGGTAGGGATGTAGGGATTTGGACAGTTGCAGGTCCCTGTGGCCCATGCTGCTGGAGCCCTTGGGAAAGTTATTCTAGAAGGAACTAGACATATTTAAAATCTAAGCTCTTGGAAAGAGGAAGTTTGTGTACCCACTGGTTGTTACCATGCTTGGATATAGCACTGGACTCTACTTTCTCTGGAAGGAATGGATGAGATCTTTAAGTCCGGGGCACCTGGATGGCTCAGTGGTTGAGCATCTGCCTTTGGCTCAGATCACAATCCTGGGGACCCAGGATCGAGTCCCACATTGGGCTCCCTGCAGGGAGCCCGCTTCTCCCTCTGCCTGTGTCTCTGCCTCTCTCTGTGTGTCTTTCATGAATAAATCAATACAATCTTTAAAAAAAGATCTTTAAGTCTGAGCATAAAGATAGTAAAACTCCTTTGCAGCTGTGTCTAAGTGTCGCGCTGCTATTCTGGGGTACGTACCATATCCCTGCACTTGTTTCAGAAAATCTAGGTCAATGTATGTGCTTTGCATTTAACACACACACACACACACACACACACACACACACACACACACAGGAGCCTAACCATACAGTCTCAACTCCAGGTGGCAGTCTCAACTCCTTTTTTCTCTGCTTTTCTTTACTTTTTTCTTTCTTTCATTCTTTCTTGAATTAAATCTGTTCAGTATCTTTAATAATTCTATCACTTCTAAGTCCCTCCACAAAGGGCATTACAGTTCTCCAGTTTATTGCAGACATCTCTCTAAAAAAAGAGCCATCCTTAGTGCTGAAGCTCTAACACAAATGTTTAGTTCCTGGCACTACACTCTAAAGCAAAATGAGTAACATCTTATTTGAGTAAAACGAATTATAATATCTCACTGGGGAATATACCCAGCACATTTTTTTCTATATATATATATCTATCTACATCCAATGGTAGTCATTTATGGGCTAATTTAAAAACAAATGCAGATTTCAAAAAAAAATTAATGAAAGCCACGTTTTGCCCAGGAATAGTATTGCATATATGCCCTATAGCAGATACTAGGCGGCCAAACTTCAATGGCAAGACTCTAAGCTGTGAGTTTGGTATTGGCCACCTTTTCTCGCTGCCTTGGAGAATCCGGCGGCGAGTGATGTTGAGAAACCACCTTGTTGCCACCCTTTCTCTTCCTTATGGGCGACTCCACTGTAACAGAATATTCATATCCTGAAAGTGCAAGACGGAGCAAAAAGCCTCCCACCAATCCTCTGGATGTCACAACGTTCTGTTTGATAAATTCTGTTGCTTCTTCGATTATATTGTAGATTCCTTATTCGCTCGTTTCTTGATCTGTCCTTTTGCCTTGTTTCCTTCTTTTTTTCAGCTGTCTTCCAGTCAGTCTGCACGTAGCCTCTGAAGGGAAGGAAAGCCACCACGACTGCAGGTGTGCAAGTTTTCCAACTTTCTGGAACAAAAATCCCTCACACCAGCCAGTCCCTCCACCCTTTGCAATCCGGCGGGGCTACTGAGTATTCTTCTACCGTGGGTCTGGGACTGTGGCCAAGCATGTGATTCCACTACTGGTTTCTCCTTGCAGACGCAGTTGAATCCAACACTTCAGAAGACTCGTCTTTGCTTTCCTACACTTGGGGAGGGGGTTCCTTCCGGTTCTGGGTTGCCATGATACCACTGACCCAGGTGGCTCCTTTCAGGTGTAACTGCACCAAACCTCACTCTCTCCCCTGCCCCTCCCTCACAGAGGCTGTGAGGAGTGTGGTCCTTGTCTAGGTATTTAATGGAGGAGGGTCTCATGAGGAGAAATGTCAACACTGTCCCTGGGTCTTTGTGTAACCAAATAAAGCAAATGTAGTGCATGATTCCTGGTTAGGTCCTGGATTTAAAAAAAAAAGAAAGAGAAAGAAGAAAGAAAGAAAGAAAGAAAGAAAGAAAGAAAGAAAGAAAGAAAGAAAGAAAGAAAGAAAAACTGTCAAAGATATTTAGGGATAATTGAAGACCGTTGAATATGGATTGAATATTGATTAGCTCCACACTATGCAAGATGTGGACCACTGACCACACCAGCAGCATCACCTGGGAGCTTGTAAGAAATGCAGCTTCAAGCCCCGCTCTATGGTCTACATGTGCCTTGAAGGTTGAGAGGCATGTGTGTGAGTGCATGTGCTCATCCCAAAGTAGAAGAATCTGGAGGTATGTCTGTAACTCTGAGTGAAGGAGATGCTTTCAAAGGAACAGACCCCTAGACTCCTACAAGGCATGCTGGAGCCATTAGAGTCTTCTCCTAGGTGGGATAGACCAGGCATGGAGGGGTCTATGCACTGAGAAAAGGGGGAATGATGGAATTAGATCAACCCCACAGGGAGACTCCCAAAGGTGGCTGGGGATTCACTGCACTAATGGACAAGAAGTCAATAAGGTTAGGAGTTGGGGTGTGTCCTCTTAACTTGATGGGGATTTTTTTTTCCCTTTGTTGGATGACACAGCTTAAAATTCCTTCCTTCGTGTGTTGTAATTCCCTCTGGTTTTCCCCAACCCTAAGGTTGGACAACACCCCTACAACGTTGTGTGTCGGTGACCGAGGAGAAGCCCCTGTGGTCACAGCCCTCCATGGAGGCCTTTGCAGGAGTAGCAGCATCACTGGCAGGGGTCAGGGGTTGCTGGGGTCCAGGCTGCATTTTCCAGCAGGGTCGGTGAGCCCCTGCCACTCCTGTGTCTCATTCTTTAAGTGTCTCCGTCTCCTCACAGGGCCGGAGCCTTGTGGTCAGGAGCACTTCTCTCTGAGCCCTTCTCTCTGATTGCCAAATCACAGAAGGGGCAGCGTGAGGATGAGCCTCCCCCAAGTCCCCTATTTGATTCATGCTGGGGCATTTATTTAAAAAGAGAGAGAGAGAGAGAGAGAGACCAGCATGAACTGAAAAGAACTGAGAAACTACATCCTCTCATTCTTGTTTCCAAATTCCACTCAGGTTTGGAACTTATTTGAACAATTTTCATCCTGAAACATGAAAAGGTGGAGGAATCCAGCCTCTTTCTGCTCACAGTAGACAAAGATAAGCATCTCTCCACAAAGGTACGAGATTATGTTACCCTTCTGGAATCCTGGTAGCCAATTCCAGTTGTTTTTGAAGCACAATGCTACCCATGAGGCCTAAACCAAAAGAACCAGACATTCCAGATTGACTCAAATAATTCCATTTTTTAAATGTAATGTTCTGGCACCTTTATGATTTCCATATTTGTTCCAGTTTTCATCACACCCTGTGATACTGAATGGCAAGATCAGGAACAGAATTCTTCTTTGAATAACTCAGCTGCCTTCCTACCTTGTGGCTGTCAGGTATAGGACACAGTGTGTCAGGAATGCAAGGAAAACACAATTGCCATTCAAGAAGTTAATTCTCTCTCAACACATATAAAGAGGGGAAAAGTTGTTTTGTGGTTTATTTATTGTGGGGAGGGGAAGTTTTCTTAAAAAAACAAGCCAAACAAACAAAAAAAAAAAACAAAAACAAAAAAAACAAAACCCCACACCACCCAAAGGAAGGAAATTCTCAATGGAAACCATGGATCTTTGATGAACTTTTTACTTCTGCATAATTTGAGATTTATTAAGAGCCAAACTAAAACCTATTTTGTTTTTCATTGTGTCTTATAAGCAGAGGAAAAAATGACATTAGTCACTATGTATTGAGCCATATGACTCTCAAATACATAGTAACTTGGCTTTGCATGCAAGTCACATTGCTTCTAGAAACCCCACGATAGGAAGGTTAAATCCTTTTCATTTTCTTTGGCACTATCTGGAAACATTCACAGCTCAGAGCTGGGATGTCCATCCTATAGTTTATGCAGCGTTGCTGTGTTGTCTCGGACTCTACAGAACAAGAGTTTACAACCGAACTGGAAAAACAGCTCTCCTGCGCTACATCTAGTCTAGTCTAGTCTATGTAGGCCAGACTTTATCAGTTTTTGGTACTCCATGTGATAATCACCGCTTGCCAAACACGCTTGTCTGAATTATTCCATAAAACATGCTTGATAAATGGACTTATCAAGACCACTAGGTCTTGAAGAACTTAAATTAGTCCCAGATGACTCCCTTTTCAGTTAAAAGATAAATTTAAATAAAATGTGAATGTAAACATATTTTCGACTCAGAGTTCTGTTTTAACCACTGAAGCACATTCTGGCACTAAGCACTGTATCTATTTTTGACGTTTTATGGGTTTTGCGTTTGTTGGAGACAAGATCTCAGGTGGCCGCATCTATTTTTTATATTTATGACTCTTTTGTATTTGCTGGAAACAAACAAGTTTCAATTTTCTATCTGTAAAATGAAATAATAACAGATGCTTCGCAAGGATCTGAGGATGAGTACATAAGATAGTAGACATAAGGTGTTTGTCACAATGCTGGGCCCATAGTGAGTGTTGAGTAAATGTCACAACTTAATTCCCTTAGCTTGTGGAAGACATACACAACACTTGAATATATTTGGTGATGCAAATATATTCATTTCTATCGGTTTTCAATTTAATGTGTTTTTCTCTCATTGTAAAATAATGGGTTTGGGGGCAACTGGGAGGCTCAGTAGGTTAGGCGGCTGCCTTTGGCTCAGGTCATGACCCCGAGGTTCTGGGAACAGCCCTGCATCGGCTTCCCTGCTCAGCGGGGAGCCTGCTTCTCCCTCTCCCTCTGCCCATACTCCCGCCACCCCACCCCAGCTGCTCATGCTCTCTCTCAAATAAATGAACAAATAAACATTCTTAAAAAAAAAAATAGTGGGTCTAAAAGTATTTGATTTATTTATTTGACAAAGAGAGAGCAGGAACAGGGGGAGGAGGAGAAGGAGAGGGAGAAGTGGCTCCCTGCTGAACAGGGAGCCCAGTGTGGGGCTTGATCCCAGGACCCTGAGATCATGACCCAAGCCCAAGGCAGACACTCAACTACCTGAGCCACGCAGGCACCCCAGAGCTTTTTTTTTTTTTTTTTTTGCACATTAGTTGTTTTAAAATTTTAAGGCTCTTACTGATCTGCTAATAAAGCCTTCTGCGTTTCCAGTGCTACTTCACCACGTTTTTCATGCTTCTAACTCACCATTTGGACAGAGCCAAGCTGGTCCTGTTATCCCCTCCACAGTTTCTTTTCCAGTTCTATAATTGATATATAACACGGTGTAAATTTAAGGTATATTGTCATGTATTGACTCATACATTTTTTAAAAAAATTATTTATTTATTCATGAGAAACACAGAGAGAAAGGCAGAGACCAAGACAGAGGGAGAAGCAGGTTCCATGCAGGGAGCCCGATGTGGGACTTGATCCCAGGATCGCGGGATCATGCCCTGAGCCGAAGGCAGATGCTCCACCACTGAGCCACCCAGGTGTGCCTTGAATCACCCATTTATACATTGCAAAATGCTTACCATCATAGGATTAAGTACCGCCTCCATCACATCACATAATTACTATTTTTTTTCTTTTTTTGTAGTAAGAACATTTAAGATTTACCCTCTTAGGAACTTTCAAGTTTATAATACAGTATTACTAACTGTAACCACCGTGCTATCCATGAGCTCCCCCAGAATGTATTCATTTTCTAATGAATATGAAACTGGAAGTTTGTACTCTTTGGCCAACATCTCCCTATTGCTTACCTCCCACCCCCGGCCTCTGGTAACCACCATTCTACTCTCTGTTTCTAGGAATTCTGCTTTTTACTTTTTTCTTAGCCTTTTACTTTTAATTTTTTAAAGTAAGCTCTATGCACAACATGAGGCTTGAACTCATGCCCCTGAGATCAAGAGTCAGATGCTCAACCTACTGAGCCAGCCAGGCGCCCGAATTCAACATTTTAGATTCCATATATAAGTGAGATCATACAGCATTTATCTTTCTCTGACTTATTTCACTCAGCATAATGCCTTCAAAGTCCATCCATGTTGCCAAAAATAGCAAGATGTTCTTTCTTGTGGCTGAATAATTTTTCACCATATATATGAATAATATTATTCTTAGCAATATTTATAACTAATATTTGTATATGTGTGCGTGTGTGTGTCACATCTTATCAGTTCCTCCACTGATGGCCCTTCATGGGCATTTAGGTTGTTTCCATACCATGGCTATTGACTCCACAGTTTCTTCTATTATTTTTTTTCCCTGTCTAGAAAGCTTCTTCCGGTTCCCTTTATTATGATCCTGCTTTTCCTTTAAGGTCTGATTCACCCATTTTTTTTCCTCTTGCAAAGTCATTTTTGATTCCCTTAGTCTAAAAGTAGTATCTCCCTTACAGTCATTCTAATGACATTGAAAAGGTTTTTTTTTTTTTAAACTTAAGTTTAAAATAGGATTAGATTTACAGAAAAGTTGCAAAGATTGTACAGAGGATTCCTATATACCCCTTAGCTCACATTCCCTAAGGTTCCCATCTTACATTACTATGGTAATGCCACAAGGATTCAGCCCTTTTAACTTACGCTGCAGCAGACTCAACTGTGAGCTCCTTGAAGCCAGGCTCTGTGGCCACTGATTTAGTGAGTTCTGTAATGTGTGTAAAGTTTGTGTTACCGTTGTGTACTGAGTAGGCATTAAGCAGTATTTGTTCGGTGAATAATTGCCTTCATTGCCTGAACTGCCTACTTCAATGGAAGCCCTCAGTTTGTTTTTGCTTATTGTAAGCCAGCTTTGTGTTGAAGCAGGACTTACATGCGGAAAACCGTGATCACAAATATAGAGCTCAAGCTGAATTTTCCCAAAGTGGACACACTCATGTAACTATCGCTGAGATCTTCCAACAGAACATTTCCTGCATATTTTCTTTCCCCGGAAGCCCCCCAGCACAGCCCTCTAGCCTTCCATTATGACTTCTTCTATTGCCCTCCGTTTTAGTGTAACAGCGGGTCACGGTGTCATGGTTCGTGATGATAACGTAACTTTCTTTTATATTGTTATCATATCCATGCAAAGTGGCTTGGATCTATCTATTACAAAATTCACGGCTTGATTAAAGGAAGTACCATGAGGCAAATTTTCCAACTGCCAAACAATGTCCATTGTCCTTGTAGTTTATAGAGTTTCTTCATCAAGGCCCAGCTTAGAGTTGGGTGTACCCACTTTGGGCTGAAAGACAATCCCAGCCTGAAAACATCAGTCAGGCCACTGTAGGAAGTCGGATATAAACCATTTTGGTTTCTGTTCCCTTAGAAACACATGGAACAAAATAAAGTTTGCCAAATGGAAATATACAAAAACCACTGGGGAAATAAATGTTATTTTTAAGCTTCCAAGAGGCTATCACAAATAATTGGGAGGAGAGTGGAAAGAATTCAAAAAGCAGGTGACCTTTGAACAGGCAGAGCACAGCAAGGCTAGCAAGTGCCTGGAGAATGTTGGGACTCATGGAAAGAGATGCTGGGACACCCGGCCGGGCAGGACGGACCTCAGTGGACGTGATGAGAATGGAGCCGGCCTCTCCTCGTTCTACGAGAGAGCTGGACAGCAGAAAGAGAAACATCCTCCAGGAATGAGAGCTGTGAGAACCCCTGGGTACTAAAAAAAGGAGCTGACTTGGAGATCTGGGAGCTGGTCGTCTGTTGTTGGCAGCCAGGTCTGGGGCATCACCCTTAGGACACTGGCTTTCTTCTACTCTCAGAGCAAAGAGCACCCTGTGGAGACACAGTGGTGACCCGTCCCCCAGGTGGAGACCATAGAGGCAGGACAAGTGGGTTAGAAGGAGATTGGCGGCGCTGTCAGGACAGACAGCTGCCCTGCCAAGGGGACAGGGAGGAGGGCAGGCATCTCTTCTGGGCTCAGAGGGAAAAGAAAGCCACCGCGGCCTGTCTCTGTCCTTCTGAACTCACATCACTGCTTCCCTGCCAGTTCTCAGACGGGTCAAGACTTGACAGCTACTTTGCAAAGTATATGCCAGTGACACAAATGGCCTGCTTTTGTGGTGTGTATTTAAAACAAGACAGAAAGCGTTGCCAGTTGGTCAGGCTAGCTTTCCACACAGATAGCATTGGCTCGACTAGAGACAGTTTGTGCCACGTTTTCTCTCATAAAGGAAAAGCCTCCACAGACTGAGCAAAGAGAAAGATGCAGAGGGAGATGCCAAGAGCTGGCCGTTCCTGGGTTACAGCCTTCCCTTGGGTTACAGACAATCACAATTCCAAGCACACCAGGGACCTGTTGTATTTTTGTATTCACATAACTACTAGCGTCGCATGCCCTTTACGAAGCCGACTAACCAACAATCGTATGTGGAAGACCTTCTGGAAAAAAGGCCCTGGGAGCTTGAACGTAGTCTCTAACCAGCAGCCTTTCTCCCACACACCCCCTTTTTAAAAATTTTATTTATTTATTCATGAGAGACAGAGAGAGAGAGAGAGAGAGAGAGAGAGAGAGAGAGAGAGAGAGGCAGAGACACAGGCAGAAGGAGAAGCAGGCTCCATGCAGGGAGCCAGATGTGGGACTTGATCCTGGGTCTCCAGGATCAAGCCCTGGGTTGAATGCGGCACTAAACCGCTGGGCCCCGCCCCGGGCTGCCCACCCTCTCTTTCTACCACCACAACTTTCAGTCAAGGTGACTTGCAGGAGGTTAATAGAAGTAGGTATCTGGGGCATCTGGGTGGCTCAGCGGTTGAGCATCTGCCTCCAGCCCAGGGTGTGATCCCTGAGTCCTGGGATCGAGTTCTGCATCAGGCTCCCTGCATGGAGCCTGCTTCTCCCTCTGCCTGTGTCTCTGCCTCTCTCTCTCTCTCTCTCTGTCTGTCTTTCATGAATAAATAAATAAAATCTTAAAAAGCAAAAGAAGTAGGCATATGCAGGAGCTCACAGAGAGGCACTGGGTGGCTCATTGGCTTCGTTTTTCCTAGGCATCTGGGATCCTACGAAAACACGTCAATCTTTTTCTAGAGGGGCAGGTCACAGCAAGGCAGAAAGGGCACTAAGCAGTGTCACTCTTCCTTAAGCCAGTTCTTTCTCTGCATTTCTTTGATGTTTTTTTTTTTTTATAAGAGAATGAAACAAGGAGACTTTTCCTATATAATGTATACATACCTATACACATACATTTCCTATGTAATACATACCCGCTAAGAGCTTGTGCCTAACAATTAAACCTGAATGTTCAACACCCGTGTTCTAAAAATAATCAGGTACTCATCTTCATGGAGAGTTCACAGGAAGGACCAGCTTACTGTTTTTCCTTGGTCTCTCTGCCTCGAGGGAGAGATGCACCCTCCTCTGCACTCACCTCCACCTCCATCGGGAAGCCTGTGACCTCCCACTTCACAGGCACAGAAGCTCATCCTACTGTTCGGCCCCATCAGCCCTCTATGCTGACTCTACCATCAGTAGTGTGCAAAAGAGTGGAGATTTCCAAGTTTCTATCCTTCCCGAACATACCCTGGGTGAAATTCTTAGGTGGGACTTGTGAGCTCCACCGACCAACCAACAAGCCCCAAACCCGGGGGCCGGTGCCCACCTGCCGGTACAAATGAGAGCCCTATTAGGTGTCTCTACATTGAAATTATATTTAATTAACTGATGCTACACCCACTTTCTGAGCTTCAAAGCGATGCCTGCTCAAAGTACGGAATAGGTTTCTGCTGCGGTATTAAGTGCAAAAAAAAAAAAAGGTAGGATGCAAAATAATGTATTTATAATGTGAATGGAGCTCGGCAATGCTTGAAACTGAAAAATCTGTTGCAGAAGAAAGAAGAAGAAAAAGGGGGAGAAGGAGGAAAAGGAGAAGGAAGAGGAGGAGGAGGAGGAGGCAGGGAAGAGGCAGCGGCCAAGGGCGGCCGCGCAGGGTCCCCGCCGACCCGGGCTCCCCGAGCTCGCGCCTGCCCCGCAGCCTGAGCCCCACACGCGCGGCCCCGCGAGGACCGGCCGCGCGCCCCGACCCAGCGGCGGGAGGAGCGCGTGTCCGGGGAGCTCGGCCGCCGCGCATGCGCCTCGGGTCCCGCCGGGCCGCGGGAGGCGATCCGGCGCAGGCGCAGTCCGGCCCCCCCGGCCGCGGGGCGCCACCTGCTCGGCGTGGCCCAGCCTCGCGCCCGCGGCCGCTCCCTCCCCCTCCGCGCGGCGGCCCCACGCCCCGCCCCGAGCTCGGGCCTCCCGCGGGCTGGCGGACGGCGTGGTGCGAGCGGCCGCGGGGACCGGGCCCGCAGGGGAGGAGGGGGGCGCCCGAGGGGACAGTGCGGGGTCAGGGGGCGCAGCCCCAGCGGCCCGTCCGCCACCTGCTGAGCAGAGCCCGGCGGGGGCGAGGGGGGGCCGGACCTGGAGGGGATGAGGGGGTTGGGGGGAGCCCCCGAGGGGGGGAGGGGGGGAGGGGGAGGAGCCCCGGATGGGGGAGGGAGAGGGAGCCCCGGCGGGGGTAGGAGCGAGAAGGGGGATGAGGGGGGAAGGAGGAGGAGCCCCGGAGCCAGAGGGGGCTGGGGGGGAGCCCCGGAGCCGGAGGGGGTGGGGGCGGAGGGAGCCCTGGAAGGGGTGGGGGGGAGGAGCCCCGGACCCAGACCGGGGGGGGGGGGGGGGGGGGCGACCAGCAGGAGCCCCGGGCCCTGCGCGGCTGGCATCGCCCAGAAGTAGCCCCGACCCAGGTGCCCTATGGGGATGGGTTTTAACCGCATCAGGGCTTCTCACAGGCTCTTCTCCTCTTTTTTTTTTACTTTCTCTTAACAAAACAGAGGTCTCATTAGGGTCGTTTCATGAGCTTCCCCAGGATGCTCTGCATCACGTTCGATTGCCTTGGCAAGGCGAAGGGACTTGTTTTTTTCCTGAATCTTCGGTCACCATTGGCGTCTCAGGCCTTTAAATCCTTCGAAGTCACGTCCACGCTCCGCCCTAGCGGCTACCGACTCCCCGACCGCGGTGCTCCCTTGCTCATTTATATTTCTTTGGCTCGAGTATGGCGTCCTCTCGGCATCCTCTCTGTCTCTCGGGCCCAGGGGGCTGGGCCGTGGGGGCAAGGTTCCCAAGCCTTAATCAGCAGCTTGAGTTCCTGTGACCTGTTTTGGGGTTGATAGTAACCAGAGTCAACAGCCAACGCGGTTTAGGAGAAACAGCGGCAGGTTTCTGGAGTTCAGAAGAGAGAACCCAGTTCCAAGACATGGGAAGAAGAGAGAAGGATGTTGGGTAGTTGGTAAAGTCAGAGCTTCTCAGTCTGGGGTTATCACCAGAACCACCCAGGCAACTTAAAAATACAGGCTTCCAGGGTCGGGATTGGGGCAGACATGGGTGTTTTTCAAAGACTTGAGGGGTTCCGACCTCAGCAGAGGCAGGGCTCGGGCTGTTGTGCATCAAGAGCAATACTGTGTGTCGGGGGCTGGAGTTGCTGATCATGAGGCTCTGGAGATACGTTTGGCCCAGTTTGCCAGAATTATACTTAGTGTTAGATGTGACCTGAAGATTTGGGATTCAGCTGAAGGGATCTGGGAGGAGGACAGACCAAAGTACCCACCTCCTGAGTGACTAGGAAGCAAAGGTTGCAGGTCCCTAAACCCCGAGTAAGGGTGGTGGGCTCGGGTCAAGGAACCATCAGTGGAGAGCGATGGTAACAGGAGGATCCAGGGGAGCTGCACAGCCCTGCTGAGCACCCCCTGACCTGATTCCCGGCTCCCGCCATAGGCAGGAACTGTGAGTTCAAGCTTAGAGCCGCCTAAAAGTCACAATTAGACAAGGGTTCTAAGCTAGGTAAGCTTTGACTGAAGGAGGTAATATTAGTAATAATTGGTAACACAAATGCTATTGTGGTTTATTGGGCTCTGTGCTAAACACTTTACAAGAACGAGCTGATTTAATCCTCTCACCACCATCTTTTGAGGTAAACCAGGTGTCCAGTTTACAGATGAGGAAACCAAAGCTCCGAGCATTAAAAAAAAAAAAAAAAGCTCCGAGCGTTTAGGTGAATCGTCTTAAGTCCCAACTGGTTGGTGGCAGAGACAGAACTTGAACATAAGTCTGTTTGCGGAATGTGAGTTCTTTTGATGTGAGACTTCCCATTTCAGAGGCCTCTTTAGTCCCAGAGTGGAGTTGAGTGCAAGTCAAAGAGTGAAGTGATGGTCAGAGAAGCTCAGGAATGAATGATGAATAAATGCTAAAATATGCAAAGAGCAGTTAATTTGAAAACTCACATCTTATATAATTGGGGTCATTTTTTCTTTTTAAAAAATGTATTAAATTTAGAGAGAAAGAGAGACAAAGATGGTATGCACGCAATCAGAGGGAGGGGCAGAGGGAAAGAGCATGCCAAGCAGACTCCTTGTTGAGAAGGGAGCCTGGCACAGGGTTCCGTCTCAGAACCCTGAGATCATGACCTGAGCCCAAATCAAGAATTGGATGCTCAACCAACCGAGCCACCCGGGGCTCCGCAGTGTTGTTTTTTCAATTTGTATTCATAGTCTGAGATCTTAATGGGTCTGTGACACCTTAATATTAACCTGAGGATTAGGTAAGGCACATAATAAACCAAATCAGTGGGCCTAGAGGATAGTTAGGTTCTAAATCTTATTTTAATAAACAACTGTTCATACCTTTCCAGAATCATTAAAAAAAAAAAAACAAAACTGGGATCCCTGGGTGGCGCAGCGGTTTGGCGCCTGCCTTTGGCCCAGGGCGCAATCCTGGAGACCCGGGATCGAATCCCACGTCGGGCTCCCGGTGCATGGAGCCTGCTTCTCCCTCTGCCTATGTCTCTGCCTCTCTCTCTCTCTCTCTCTCTCTGACTATCATAAATAAATAAATAAATTTTAAAAAATTGGTATAATTTTGTTAATAGAGCTTTCACATGTTAGCAGTGTCTCTAAAGTGGTCACCAACCGGGTTCGAGAAGGAGATTGGCAATGACTTGGAAACTATGTCGCCCTTGTAACATGGGCTTGAGAGTCCAGTGAAGGAAGAGTAAAGGAAATGACAAAGCACCCTTTGGAGGATGATGACAGAAATCTACGTAGGAAAATAATCACACCTTGGGGATCTTGGAGGGTCTGCAAGCACTACTGATTACTCACCAGTTGTAAACTCTCCCAGCATTAATCCATCTTGGCAGTGGGAAGGACATTACCACATGACTGCATTGCCTGCTGGCTTCTTACAAACTCCTGGCTGGAAAAGAAAATGAGTGAATATTCACTCTGGAAGATGGAATTGTTTCCTGTGTAGAGTCTACCTCATGGAGGTCCTTCAGGCAAGTAAACCAGGTTTTAAATTTTTTTTTTCTGCTGACCACGTTCCAACAAATTCTGAAGCATCTAATTCCTATCTTGGAAGAGTTTCCCATAAGGTTCAACCAGACTCCTGTCAGGCCAGTGGCCACTAAGGTGACTGTTTTTTTTTTTTTTTTTTTTTTTCACTATTGTAATTTTAGACTTGGTTGGAAGTGTCAAACCTTGCCCCCATCTTATTGGCTGAGAAAAGGAACAAACATCTACTTGGTTCTTGAAGGTGCTTTAACATTTTCAGGTCAATGTACCTGAGATGGTTGGAGGAAAAGTGCACTTGTAGAAAAACAAAACATTTTTCTTCCTATTGGTGGGATATGTTTTATTCACAAATAATGAGGATAATGTGGGATACAAGGCAAACGGAATGGGCATTCAGATGCTGGAAGACTTCTTTGGCCACCATGGGTTTTGAAATGGCTGCCTCTTTCTGGACTTGCCAGGGAAAGAAGCCAGTAAGTTCAAGAGACGTTGTCTTAGATATTTAAAGGTGGGAGAAGGAGAGAGAAGAGGGGAGAGAGGAGTATGTTTTCCATGCTAGCATATTACTAACCCCTGTTAGCAGAGAGGAGGTTTTCTTTGAAGAGAGGCACTAAATGCTTTTCCCACATTCTGCATACGGAGAGTGTTCAGCCAGGAGCTGGAAGCAGGTCATGGGCCATATTAGAAGGTCATCCAGGAACACGATCTTCCCCTAGCCTGGTAGGTCATGATGGTCTCAGTCTTAAGCATGGGACTCTCCCTAGCCTGTGGAGAGACACCTTAGCTACCCATACAGCTTACAGGGCTGTGATGAATGTCTTTGTTCCTCATCCTACTGGATGGTTATTGAATCGTAGGCTTGGTGAAGAACCGTTGTGAACTTCAGCGTGCTGCAGAAGGGTGGAGGCCAGGGGCAGAGGGCTGTGGTCCTCTGCCAGAAGTCTCCTTGGTTGCTGTGGAGTCTGAACTTCCAGATCCTTTTCCTGGACAAGCCATGGGCTTCTAAATGTGCGATAGAACATCTCATGGCCCAAGTCACGGGTTATTGTCTTGTTACTGCATCTAGAGGCCTGTGCTCCAAGTTTTGCAGGAAGATAAGTATTTCCTGGAATATTTGAGAATATTCCTGGAATATATGGGAAACAGTGAAGTGGAGCAGATTAAGTTGTATGGAAGCCCTTTGAGCTTCCACCCGCAAAAATGCCTTAGCTCCAAAGGACATTATATCTCAGGGAAGGAATATTGCCCAGATTCCTCAGAACAGAGCCCACCAAAAAACAGAAGCAGAACAGGAATTGCTAGTAGGAAAGGGACAAAGAGAAATCAGGATTGAGAGTAGGAGGAGAGAATCCCAAGAAGGTAGATTTGAATTTGGCAAGAAGAGTATCAGGGGTGCTCTTTGGGAGAGCAGTTCACTGGGGTGTCATGTCAGTAGGACTCGCAGGACATTTGGGCTGGCTGGCAAATGGAGAAGCCGGAGAGTGAGGGGGGGACAGAAGGAAGAGCTGTCTCTGGGGTTGTGCCCTTGATCACTGCACAAGGGTACCGCCACTAAGGGGACGTGATTCACATCACCCGCAACATAGATTTGATAGTTAGTCTCCATTTTTCTTGCAGATGCGACGAAGTGTCTTGTTCCAACAAAATCAATATATCATCACAATTTTCTGACACACGGAAGTCACGTGTCTTGGGGAATGAGTGCCTTTTTCTAATTCACACAAAGGCACCATATGAGCTAGAAATGACCCTGAGGAATAAAAGTACATACTCAAAAGGCATCTCAATGCTATCAATCAGCTATAGAATCGTTGACATAATTAAAGAGAATATATATATTTTTTACCGTTCTCAATACTGTGGAGGTGTTGAAGGTCAATATTTTTATGTGAGTGATAAGAATAAAATGAATATTTCTCTTTTAACCTGTATCAGAATGCATGTACTTATTATGTACTTTCTGTGTTTTTGAAAATTTGTGAAGGTTTTCTTTGGCAATCCTATCTTGTCCTAACCCTTTCCCACTTGGGCATGAGATCATTTTCTGTGGTTGCCTGATGAAATTTGAAAGTGGCAGGAGAATGGATAAGTGGAAAAGAATCACTCCTCAGGTCAAAACCACTTGGCTTACTTGTTGTATCCTCCATGTGTTTCAAAAGCATCGTTTGAAGCACATAAAAAGTAAATTTGACTTTCAGTTGTGACCCCTTAGGTAAGTAATGAGGGCCTCTCACGAAATTCTCCCGATTTTTCTTCCCTGGAAGAAGATTGAAGAGAATGAATCGATTTTAAGGCAAATGCAACTGTAGTATCAGAAAAAAAAAAAAAACAAACAACAACAACAACAAAAAAAAAACCACCCAAAAAACACTGATGTTTCTCGTACTGTAGTATAGTCGTTGCTGCCAAAAAAGCGGCACCTAAGAGCTGATATGTAGAGAACACTCTAATCTTGATGTTATGATGGAGGACGTTTCACTGATTAGCCTTTTGAATAACTAGTTACCTATCAACTAATTTCAAGGTATTTCTTATAAAATGATGGCTGTGGGAAGGTTAGGTTTAAATACCTGGATAAATCACCCATTGTTTCAGTGACCTCAACTGTTCCCCAACTCCCCCTTCTATGTGATAAATAAGTGACTCACTTAACCTTGGAGCACTAGAAAGATTTACCAAGATCATTTGTTACATTTCCCCATCATGTAAACATTGTGTTCAGGAAGGGCTGTAGTGGGAAGTGAATTGAAGACAGACAAGCTGTCCTACTTGCTTTCGAGGCTGCTCGGGTTGGTTGCATAGATGTTCTTGACTTGATGTTGTTTTTGTGGAAAATTCTGCACATCAAAGAACACAGTGAATTTACCTACGAGCTTGTTACATAAAGGAATAACGAAGGGATATGACTCTTAAGTTGAGAAAAGAAAATTAAATCTGTTTTTTAAGTATTTTAGATTCATGTGTCCAGTAGATGTTTTACATTCTCTAGCTTTCTGCTTTAGGGCAGTACAATTTTTGGAAAACAGGCATCATAATTAGTTGGGAAGGCTTGTTAAAAAAAACAAACCAAACCAAACCAAACCAAAACAAAACACCAATAGCTTCTTGGGCTTCTACCTCAGATCAATGGTCGTGTCATTTCTGAGGCCTGGGAAGCTGATTTTGACAAGTTTCCTGACCCCTCTGCCTCCTCCAGGGTGATTTTGAAACACAATGATATATTTATGATCTTACGTTCTGTTTTATTCCTCTGGTTGAAGGGGGTGGGGAGAGAGAGAGAGAGAGATCGGTTCTCAGTTTTATACCAAACCATGAACAAAGCGAGATGAACATCTGTGGAAGTTTCTTTTCTCTGTTGAACAGGGACGTTGGAGAAAACCTGGGTGTGTTCATAAAGGGCACACAACGGCTGTGTAGGCTGATAGGCCCGGGGCTGTAAATATTTGAAACTGCAAATTTGTAAAACCATGAATTGCATGGATATTTAGAATATTTTTTTAATACACATGAGCACGTTATTATACAACTAGCATAGTTTGAATCTAACAGATTGGAATTTGTGTCTCCTTATAAAGATAAACTTGATTCTTATCAAATAAGATCCTTGGAATTTTTGAAACTCTGCAGAACATCTACACCAAGCGTTGAACATTCCAAGGTTTCATAAATTAAGGACTTCAAAAAATCTATTGTAACTCCTCGGATTCAGCCATTAGTTTGTGCCTTCTAACAGGCTTTCCTAACGTCAGTGTACTGTGTAGGCTCTGATGATCTCACGTCATCTAATTTGCTCCTACCCGTATGCATCTTAAGTTTACGTTACATGCTGGATAAGAGCAACTGCCATTCAAATACCATCCTTTTAGACTTTTCACTGAAACCGTGTCTACCTGTCACGCTGAATCCATAAAAATCTCAATCCTTTTATGAATTTGGACATGAAAGAAGATCAGTGTCGGTGGCTCATGAACGATGAAGGACCCCGAGTATGAGAGACGTGTTTGTGGTTCAAGTTCCCTCTGCCTGTGGGCCTGGCTGTGGCCTCTGAATCAGAGGTTGAAGGGAGGAGTCTCTTGGGGATCCCCTCTTGCTTTCCTACTGTGGTGAGGCTGAAGGCAGCTGCTTTCCCAGGCCTCAGCACTTCCAACCTGAGGGTGATGTGCGGTTTCACTCCCTTGTCTAGCCATCATGACTTCCTGTTCTTTTTCTGTAATGTTTTTCAGATCTGCTCCTTCCTGTAGCTTTCCCAAGCCTCCTTCTGGTCCAGGCTCTAATTACCTCACACACACCTGCACTCTCCTAACATCCTCTTTCCTGTCTGCAACTTTTCCTCTCACTAATTTATTTATTTATTATTTATTTATTTATTTATTTATTTTTTATTTCTCAGAGTTGTTAGAATCCTCTTCCTGAAGCATCCTTTCCATCACATTCCTCCTCCAGCAGCTCCCAGTTGCATCAAATCTAAGCTCCAGGTCCTCTGCTCCTAAGCCCCCTCTCATTGCCGGAGCCATTATCTCCTTTACAGCTGGACTCCACTCCAGCCAAGCAAACGTCCTGACACCATGTCTATACGATGCTGTAACATCTGGTTAATCCAGTCAACTCTGTCAAATCTTCAGTTAATCATCTGGATGTTTTGTCTACAAGATGCCAAACATCTGGATTGACTGAAGAAATTCACTATATCGATAGAGATTTTTTTTTTTAAACTGAATTGACCAGATGTTTTGGCATTATGCAGACACATTGCTGTCTCCTACATTTATCTTAATAGCTTGTCTGCGCAGTGTCCTCTCCACCTGAAGCACGACCTGTCTTCTCAATGCCATGTTCTCCCTTCCTTCCGAATTATGGTCAAAATTGCCTCTGCCACGAAGCAGTTCTAGTTTAATGCCACCAAACTAAAATCTTGATTCATGCTAGTATTTTTACACATGAGATTCATGTCACAGGAGATCACTGTGCTCTGTATTTTATTTTTGGGTGTGGTCTTCCCCCTTTGCTTCACTAGATTATGAACTCTATAGGTACGCGTAAGGTGTGCCATCAAACAATCTGCTGTGTAATGAGAGGCACGGTATCCTAGTGATCGAGGGCAAAACTCTGGGAGCCAGCTTTGTTTTGAGTTCTAGCTCGCCTGCTACCGTGTGACCCAGACAAATTATTGAACTTCTCTAAGCCTCGGATCTCCTCCTCATTTACAAAATGGAAATAATAATAGAGCCTGCTCAATTAGAGTTGTTTATAAAGATTGAAAGAGTTACTACAGATAAATGCCTTCAACAGGGTTTGGCATAAACTATCCATTAAATTTTTGCTCTTATTGTTAATAAGCTTTGTAAGAACTCCGTTTTCTTGTCTATCCTTTCTTTTGACTGTGACGAAAGGCAGCTGTTATTGTTCCCATGTGAGAGCAAAGAAAACAGATATTAGAAGGTTCTATTATTTGCCCATTAAACCAGTTGCAGGTCTGAAACCTTATAGCCTTACTTTCTGCACTTACATGTTGGCCCTCAGTTCTTTCTAGTCTCGGGAATTAGATTATTGCTTTCTATAAAAAACAGGTACTCAGGGAATATGGGTAGAAATGTGTTTCCCTACAGAGCAGTGGTTCCCCAAAACTGGTCTGTGAGCCAATGCCCATTGGTGGAAAAGTATCTTTCTTTCTTTCTTTTTTATTTATTTATTTATTTATTTATTTATTTATTTATTTATTTATTATAGTCACAGAGAGAGAGAGGGGGGCAGAGACACAGGCAGAGGGAGAAGCAGGCTCCATGCACCGGGAGCCCGACGTGGGATTCGATCCCGGGTCTCCAGGATCACGCCCTGGGCCAAAGGCAGGCGCCAAACCGCTGCGCCACCCAGGGATCCCGGTGACAAAGTATCTTATGTTAAAATGAGAAAAAGACAATGTAGTAAGGTTTTCCTAAAGCTGAATTTATTCAAATGTTAGAGCTGTGCCTGAACTGAGGTTGAATCCTTCCTTCAATTTTAGTGTAAAAGTGTTCTAACTCTGTGAAATGATAGTGATATTAAATTATAAAATGTGGAATAACAGGATATTAGATACTATTTGCTTATTATTTTTAAAGATTTTAATTTTTTATTCATGAGAGACACAGAGAGGCAGAGACATAGGCAGAGGGAGAAGCAGGCTCCCTGTGGGGAGCCCGATGCGGAACTCAATCCCAAACTCGATCCCAGGACCTCAGGATCATGACCTGAGCCGAAGGCAGATGCTCAACCACTGAGCCACCCGGGTGTCTTATACTTTTTAAAAAGTACTGGTTGATTTATTCATTCAATAGGTATTTATTGAGTGTCTACTATTTGTTAGACATGGTTCTGGGCACTGGAACAATAGTAAAGTAAACTGACAACAATTCTCGCACTCATGAGAGAATTGGGGGTAGGACCACGCTCTGGGCCGAAGGCAGATGCGCCTACCACTGAGCCACCCAGGCATCCCACCATGAGAGACTCTTAATCATAGTAAACAAACTGAGGGTTTCTGGAGAGGAGGGGAGTACAGGGATAGGGAACCTGGGTGATGGATGTTAAGGAGGGCAGGGGGTGTAATGAGCCCCGGGTGTTGTATAAGACAGATGAATCACTGACCTCTCCCTCTGGAACCAATGATACACTCTATCTTAATTAATTGAATTGAAATTTAAAAAAAGAAAAAAAAAGATTGAAAAAAAAAGAGAAAGCTCTCTAAGGCTCAGTTTCCTCATCTGTGAAATGATAACAAGGGCCCCTGCTGATAGGGTTGTTTGTAAGAGTTAAATACATTAATGAGACAAAATGCTTAGGTGTTTCTAGTATTACTGTATATAACGGGAGGTGGAGATTTAGAAAGATGAGCACCTGGGGAAGAGGTGGGTTGCAGTTTTAAAGTAGAGCTGTTGCTGTCGGCCTCACTGAACGAGCGTCCATTTAAGCAGACTTGACGGGGCTGAGGGAGTTCGCCATTGGGACACCCTGAGGAGAGTGTTTCAGGCAGAGGGCTCAGTCAGTCTTGTAGCTATTGTGAATGTGTGGGCTTTTAATCCCACTTCTGGGGGAAGTTCTGGGGGAACTTCTGAAGGATTTTGAACACAGGAGTGTAACTATGTGACTTCTGGTTATTTATTATTTATTTATTTATTTATTTATTTATTTATTTATTTATTTATGACTTCTGTTTTAAGAAGTTTCCCTTGGCTGCTATGTTAATAATAAATTAAAGCAAAACAAGTGTGAAGCAGGGAGACTCGCTATAGTGCTCTTATTGTGGTCCACGTACAAATTGACGGTCCCTTGACAGGGTGGTCACAGTGGGAAGTGGTAAATAATGGTGCACTTCTGCATATAGTTTGAAGGTACAGCCAACAGAATATCATAACAGAATGATGTGGGGTGTGATGTAAAGACAGGAGTCCAAATATCTAGCCTGAACACCTGGAATGATGGCGTCGCCAACGCAGAGATGGGCCACAGTGTGGATGAAGCAGGACTGGTGAAGGCAGGACTAGGAAGTGCAGAGGAGAGTTTAGTTTTGGACATACCATTGATGGGACATAAAGTCCATACAATGAAATGTGAAATTTCACTCTGAAATGGACTTGGGCCTCAATACTATCATGTATAACTTGTCTAAGTTAATTAAAAAATCACTTGTTGAATTCTTTAGTTGCTTGCAAGATAGTATCCATTCTTAATCAGTCTACTCATTTACAGTAATAATATAACTTTAGGACAGAGATAAAATGATCCTATTCCTCTTACCCTAAATAGAATATCTCCTCAAAACTGACGATTTATTTATTTATTTATTTATTTATTTATTTATTATTTTTAAAGATTTTATTTATTTCTTCATGAGAGACACAGAGAGGCAGAGACACAGGCAGAGGGAGATGCAGGCTCCATGCAGGGAGCCCTATCCCAGGACTCCAGGATCACGCCCTGGGCCAAAGGCAGGCGCTAAACTGCTGAGTCATCCAGGGATCCCAAAAAATTACAAATTAAAGAACAATTTGTACACATCCAAAAATGAGTAAACTCACAAATGTTTACTCTCACTCATAACTGTTGAGAACTAACCATAAAATATATTCTACTTTAGTCATTTATTTTCTATACAAGATACCCTTCATTTCAAATATATTGTTATTAAAACATTTGAATAGGATAGTGAAGCTCCAACTAGGCTAACTCTAGAAAATAAATGGGAAAGTCACTTAAGAGTTTCCTGCTCTGAAAACTATTTTTTTTAATTTTTTATTTATTTATGATAGAGAGAGAGAGAGAGAGGCAAAGACATAGGCAGAGGGAGAAGCAGGCTCCATGCACCGGGAGCCCGATGTGGGACTCGATCCTGGGTCTCCAGGATCGCGCCCTGGGCCAAAGGCAGGCGCCAAACCGCTGCGCCACCCAGGGATCCCTGAAAGCTATTTTAATTATTATTTTTTTAAACTATTTTAACTATTAAAACAGAACTTCAACAGGTATCATTTTTGGCATCATGAAGATGAGAGACTATAATTTTCTAAAAGACTCAGAATACCTTGTGACTGGTGCTGAGAAGAAAGCCCCTAGAATTTTTTTTTTTTTCTGAACAAGTAACATGAATTAATACCATGATCTAACCTTAAAGGAATAATTCCCAGCAGATGTGGAGAGAGACCAGACTCCTGTCTGCATTTTAATTAGAAGCCAGTCTTCTTTTCTCTCCAGGTAGGATTTCTCTATTCCTAACCCAAAATAACCTTTAAAAAAATCAAATGAATTGGTATGTTATCACTTATAGGGAATAACTCAAAGAACTATAATTACATTTCTTTTCTTCCTCCCTCCTTTTTTTTTTTTTTGCGAGATGTAGTTGCTTCTTGAGTTGGACATATGACTGAGGCAAAAATGACAGGCAGAGGGAAAAATAAATGTGAGCCAAGTGGCTTTGGAAAACTTTGTTGAAAGAGAATCTAAAGATACACACTAGTCATCAAAACATAGGATGCAGATGTTACTAGAACTTAGAACTTGACCAAATTTTGTGAAATACATAAAAAAGAAATACACATGAAGATTGTGATCTTGGAAAAAGTTTAAAAGCTTTTGTGAGTTCTTTAGTGCCTGTGCAAGAGTTATTATATGAGCTTTTAGCTCGCAGTGAAAACAGAATGGGAAAAATCACCAGTTGTATATTGGGGTTTCCTTTGGTGGCTTGAAGTCAGCCATGGTATTTACACCATGGAAATCTGCAAATGCTACAAATCAGGGCTTTTTAAAAATTTTTTCTTTCCATTTTTTTTTAGGGAGCCAGTTTACCAGCACACCACTGAAAATAACTGCACAGGGATTAACGAAACCCTTAGCACCTGTAACAAAGATATTCCTTGTATGGTTTTGGTGAGGGGGGCTTGGGGGAATAAATGAGTATTCTTTCTGTAAACAGGGACTTCTAATACCCACCTTTGTAAGATGTGGTGTTTAATTCTTTCTTTTGCAATTAAAATCTCATCAAATTCTTATTTGAGAAGATTTCTCTACAATATGGCATCTGTTTCACTTCTTTTCATTAAGAAGTAAAAGAAGATAAACTATGTATGTGTGGCAGGAAAGCTTCCTGCTTTCTAGTAAGTAGAAGTAGTATCACCTGATAAACTGTATAAAGTCACTGGGATGGAGTCAAAGCCATAGAGAAGCTACCAGACTTTTTTTTTTTTTTTTTTTTTTTTTTTTTGTGAATGACAGTGTTAAAGAATGTAACCCCTCTCAACTTCTCTACACCCCGTACATACAAATTGCTCATACTGATACAACCCTCAATCGTGACTCACTTCACACCTCTATTTTTTTTTTTTTCTTTCTTGTTATCACCAAGATTAAACAGCATGTTTGGGCAGTAGTCTGCATTCATCTAACCTTTTCCATCCAGGCCACAGTGATACAACAGAACAGGTTTATGTACCTCACACGTCAGATCCTATCAAGAAACTTGGTAGTGACAGTTTGATAAGGACACCATAGCTTATTGAACTTGTTCTAAAAACAACAGCAGCAAACCACTCATCTCACACGTTTTAGTGACCTTGTTCTATGGTGTCCCCATTTTTAACTGCAGGAGGTGTATTGCTGTGTGGCTTCAGAGCATATAACAAAGCTGAGGCATGTGACAAGGTGTGTTTTGATATTACGCCACTAAAAATGCTGCATTTACTTCAATAACCTATTGAGAAAGGAGAGGTCTAGGGTTGGTGTTAATGTCCACCTTGCCAACCGATGTAATCAAAGTGAAAAAATGGCTAGTCAGAAAATGAGAAAAAAATTGCCAGGAGTTGCTTTTCTCTTTGATCTTCAGAAGGTCCAGGCTTGTGATAGTACCATGAACTGTTTCAGGGTAACATCCCTACAGCAAGACACAGCAAGAAAAGTAAACTCAAATAAATATAAAATTAGAGTGAACTATAAAGCTCAATTTTCTTACATGGTTTTTGTTTTTTTTGTCTCTGATTTATTCATTTATTTATTTTTGGTCCAAACACATTCTTGAGGCATGCCAAAGACTTTACTATAAGCACATTTAATACCATATTTAACTATATTATTAAGCTTTAAAAATTGTTATTGCTGTTATGTAGTCAAGTTCAAAGTGAAATTTATTATCATGGTGAAATTTTTGGATGGGATTCAAATCTCTGTAAAATTTCAGATTTTTCTACTCCTTGTGGTGAAAGCAGGATAAGGAGCATTTGACTAACCTGAGGGTTTAATGTTATCATGCAGTTATCTTTCTGAATCTAAAATATTATCCTTCTAGCATGTGCTCTGGAGGCCTGTGGCCCCCTCTGTTCTTAAAGATGGACACATTCAGGGAGAAACAGGAGAACCCCTTTAGGATTCTTCGATACAAACAAATCCAGTGCTGATCTATTTCATAATAACCAACAGAAACTTTGTGAGTTTGGAAAACATAATTTTGTTTTGTGACTATCTGTGAAACAACTGATATCACAACTTTGTGGTGAGGGGAAGGCAGGGCACACTTCTAAACACCGGCCTATGTTTTGGTGGGTTTGTGTCTAATTGCTCTGCTTTGGAGTGGGTTGGTACTTCCCCAGAACACCCCTATCTTATCCCCCCTCCTCCTCTTTGAAGAAACTTTCTTCTACTTCTGAAACAAAAAGAAAGTGTTCTTGTTAGTATTGGGAGTCGTCCTCTGTCTTCTCACCTCAGGTTCTAGATGTGATCATAAAGGAAAAAAATATGAAATATTTAAGGTCTACTAGACTATAGAGGCAATAATATGAGGATTGAGTCCCCAGCATCTCCCTTGAGAAATGAACCATTACAAACACAATTGAAGCCCATGTTATTGTTGCCTCCTTAGAGGTAATTACTATTTTCATACATGTTTTTATACTTTTGCTACATGTGTACATCCATACAAAACTGAATGCTGTGTTGCATGTTTTTTTTGTTTTGTTTTGAAGATTTTATTTATTCATGTCAGAGAGAGGGGCAGAGACACCGGCAGAGGGAGAAGCAGGCGCCCTGTAGGAGCCCGATGTGGGACTCGATCTGGGGAATCCAGGATCATGCCCTGAGCCGGAGGCAGATGCTCAACTGCTGAGCCACCCAAGCGTCCCTGCATTGCATGTTTTGAATTATTAGGTAGATGGTTCCCTTTTTTCCACATTATTTTTAAGGTAAGCTAACACTCTTGTTTATTGGTCGTCACTCTACAGTATTCCATAGTTCTGATACACAGTAATTTAGTTATACATTCTTGTGTTGATGCTTCGGTGTATATTTAGTGCAGGCCTCCTTGAGGAATGTGTGGGGATTTCTTTAGGGGACAGACCAAGGATTAGAATTTTTGGATAACTGGATATGCATGTCTTTAACTTCTCTAGATATTGCTATGCTCCAAAGACTGAATCATCAGCAGCGAAGCCAGCAATCTGTCACACACCCTCTGGGTTCGAAGTTTCAGATTCCGTAGTCTGAAGTGGGGCAGTGGTAGTGGTGGGGAGTGTGGCAAGAGTGGGCATTTCCAACGGGGCTCCAAGTGATACTGCTGCCGCTGCAGTGTAGTAACCGGGACCACATTTTGAGAGCAAGTGCTCTAGAGAGAGTCTACTGGATTACTTATATCGGGAAAAAGAGAGTCCATGTGACCTTATCTGAGAAGATGTGGCTGGTGAGGTTTTGTTAGGTAACTGAAAGTCAGCCTGTGGTATACTGTGAGGATTCAGATTCTAGAAAGACTGAGTGGAATATAGATAACATATACTAAATAACCAGTATGAGTGGTCGTCATCAAAGGCTAAACCGATGAATTCTGTTGCTAGAATGGGACCCCTAAGTGAGCTCCTGCTCTTGCTGTGCTGAGAAGGGCAGTGGCGTGGACAGGTGGCCCAGTGTCAGGCCAAGGTGGCCAGTGTTGGGCCAGGGTGTGCAGAAGCTTGGCTGCTGTTACTTAGTATCTCAGTGTTTTGATTACATCAAACCCAGGCATTGGCTTAGATGCAGGTGAGAATATCCCCTTGGGATCCCTCCAGCTTTAAGGCCTGGCCCTACGGAGTCGGAATGATTTGGCTAGTTTTAGATGCTTATATCCAAAACACAACAACAAAATCAATCTTTACATTATGTAATTTTTTTAAAAATTATATTCCAAATTTAGTACTGTGGTAACAGAATACTGGGGAGCTTTCCCTTAAATATTCTTTCTAGCAAGGACTTCTTATAAAAAAATCTTAACAAAGCCTTCACATATTTTAAGATAAAAAGACACACACAGGTTGGCACAGTCTACAAATAGTTAACAAACATGTAAACTGGCAGGAAAGTTCTCTTTTTTCAGATTTAGCAATATAAAAGGTCAAATGGGGGGGCGGGAAGCATGTACCAGTAACCAAAATCATTCCACAATTTATACAACAAGATAATTGTTTTTTAAAACCAGACAACAGGTTCAAAAATACTTCTCTTCACACCTTTAAGTGATGCTGTTGGGAACAATGGCTGTTACAAGGCCATTTGTTGCAGGCACGTTTCTAGCTAGCTCTAGTTAACGTTACTGTAATTTTATCTTCTCTCTTTTTTCTCTCTCATCAGCTTTTTGCTTTCTTCTCGTCTTCTCTTATTCACTGGATTCCGAGGATCATAGATTTCAAATGTGTCTGAATCTTGCATGCTTGCATCCTTCACTTTTCTGCTTTTATCCTCAAACTGAAGTACATGTGACATCCTGAAGAGGGAGAGAGATGGATGGTTCAGTGATTTTGGCAGGAGAACAGAAAGTAGACGTTTTATACTATACTGTCCTTGGCATAACACACCATAGGGTACAGGACACCAACATGCGCTTGTTGTTTATTGGTGCTTACACCGCATGGAAACCACCTTCTCAGAAGACACTTAAATTTGAAAAACGTGTCTGGAGTTTGTTCTGTTGGTTTGTATTTTTTAGTAAAGAGTCTCTTTGCCTCAGTCTTCACTTGAAGGTCCTTTCCTGATGGGAGGTTAAAGGAACTGTACCAGAATGTTCCTTCACCTAAACTCAGAGAACATTTTGCCAGCTTCCTTTAAATAAAGAGCACGCTCACTTAGCCAGAGAGGGCAGGGCGGCAGAGCAGAACTCCTGACAATAAACCAGCCCTATCTGATCTTTTTGTTTTCAGTAGTTAAAGGGGTCAAGACTCAGGAATGTGTTAAGAAAATTCTTGTTCAAATGATGTTATGACTGCCTTTTCAGGGGAGCTGTAGGGTTAAAAACAAAAAATGATTTTTTTTTCATGCAAAAGGAAACTAAGCTTTGGCATAGCTCCATGGACTAATTTCCTCCTCTTACTGTTGATTACAACAAATTTAACCATCCTGCTTTTCCCACTTTATCAAATGCTTACTGGTCTTAAGGTATCAACATGTGCTTGAGTCCTAAGTGGTCATAAGCTGGCTATCCTTAGCAGCAGGGAAATATGTAAGTGATTAGCTCTGCCCCCATTAGGAGGTGTCAGAAATAAATGGGGAAGTCAAAGACCAGATTTCAGAGCAACTGAATGAATTTGGAAAGAGAAAAGTCAGTTTTGATATATAAACAAAACTACTAAAGCTTTTCCCACTTGTTATTTAAGCACTTTTAAAGTGGGCATACCCAACACTTTTATCACAGCTGATAGGGCTAAATTGCCTATAGGATTAACACTCCCCATACACCCGCTGAACTTTCACATGAAACCCAAATATTACATTAATTTCTTTTTCCCTGAATAAGCAGGGATTTGGGCAGTAGGTACCAGTACAAGTCCCACACCCCTTTTCCCTGCAGTAGCAGAAATGCTGAGTGAAGCTTACTTATGTGAAAAACTCTCACGGATATATTCAGATTTTGAAGAAAACATTTTGGTGACAAATAAAATGTTATAGTATTAATGATACTGAAGTTACTAAGGGTGGTTCAGTAGCTACTGTTCTCAAGGGCTAACAAGTTGAGCCTTAACTACCATTCCCATCCCTTCTATCCCAGAAAAGCTTGCTGGGATGCAGTTAGTACAAGTGATATTATTATATGGATGACCTAGAGTCTACTTTAACTTACTAAATGAAGTAAATCACATTCACATTTCTATACTTTATTATTATCTTTATTTTCTTTTTTTTTTTAAATTTTATTTATTTATGATAGGCACACAGTGAGAGAGAGAGAGGCAGAGACACAGGCAGAGGGAGAAGCAGGCTCCATGCACCGGGAGCCCGACGTGGGATTCGATCCCGGGTCTCCAGGATCACGCCCTGGGCCAAAGGCAGGCGCCAAACCACTGCGCCACCCAGGGATCCCTATCTTTATTTTCTATACTTTTTGTACTTTATTTCTATATCACTAATATGTAATTTGCATTAAATTTCATAACTAGGGATCCCTGGGTGGTGCAGCGGTTTGGCGCCTGCCTTTGGCCCAGGGCGCGATCCTGGAGACCCGGGATCGAATCCCACGTCGGGCTCCCGGTGCATGGAGCCTGCTTCTCCCTCTGCCTGTGTCTCTGCCTCTCTCTCTCTCACTGTGTGCCTATCATAAACAAATAAAACAAAAAAAAAAATTAAAAAAAAATTTCATAACTAATTTCAATAACTAATGTTCAATATGAACATGCCATATCACCTGTAAGAACTGCTGAATCCTTACACTTCTTTTGCTTGAGTGAGTATCTTTATTTAGAAAAAGGCATCATATGAGATCTTGCCATTTACAATACGGGTGGACCTAGAGGGTGTTATGTTTACTGAAATAAGTCAATGACAAATACCGTATTATTTCACTTAGATGTAGAATCTAAAAAACCAAAACAAATCAATAAACAGAATCAGACCTATAAATACAGAGAACAAACTTACGGTTGCCCAGAGGGGGGAGGGGTGGGAGGATGGGCCACATGGGTAAAGTGGCATGGGACATACAGGCTTCCACTTACGGAATGAATAGGTCATGGAAATAAGAGGCACAGCATAAGGAATATAGTCAATATTGTAATAGTGTTGCATGATGACAGATGGCAGCCACACTTGTGGTGAGCGTAGTGTAAGGTATAGATACTTGAATCACTATGTTGTACACCTAAATCTAATGTAACATTGTATGGCAACTATATCCAAAAGGAAGGAAGGGAGGGAGGGAGGGAAGGACAGAAAGAAGGAAGGAAAGAAGGAAAAAAGGAAAGAAGGGGAAAAGAAAAGGGAGGAACAAAGAAGGAAAGAAAAATAGAAGCAAAACAACAGAAAAAGAAAATCAGCAAGTATAGTTACCTCCTTACCATAGCAATGACAGTGGAAAAACCATGCTGGACAGGTAATTTCAAGAATGGTGATATTGAGGCCTTTGCTTCCTAAATTTCCACTTTGAATTGTTTCTATCTTCTTTGAAAATGATCAGATACATTTAATGGAAGAAATGGAAAAAGGAGCTCTGAATTAAGCTTATGATAACAGAATAAATAGCACCAATTTTATCATGGATAATCATACAATTTAGTAGGATAAATTTGTAGATTCTTTGTGGGAGGAGGATGTAGGGTATTCAAGGAAGTACAACATAGGATCGTTGCTTATTTAAATAGATTCCTCAAGATTCCTTTCTTACACTTTGAATTTCCTGCAGTGTTAGCTTCTGAAAATAAAACAATCCCAACTCCTAGAAAAAGGCGGATTGTTCTACATTCATGGTAACCAGGGACTACTAGAACTTGTTTGAAACGTACTCAAACTGGATTTAATCAATTAATGATGATTTGCCTAGGCCTAAAGGATCAGTGACAACTCAGTTCAGTAAACACACCTCTGAAAGCCAACTAATCAGTTGGCCAATCAGTGGTGGACTGTCGAGTAAACATTTCTGAAAGCTGGCCAATCACCGAGAGCCTCTGGTGCATAATGGGGCTTCTGAGGCTGATAACCCCTAATAATCCCTGACCCCAAAACTCGGTGTAAGATTTGCAACCCACTTTGCTCAGAGACTGTGCCTAAAAGTATAACTCTTCCTTACTTAATAAATTAAGCCTTTTGTTTCAGGTAAACGAGAGGTGGTCTTTTTCTTTGACACTTCTTATAATCTGTCCTGCATTTCCCACAAAGTATACTTTTTAGGAATTGTATTTCTACTCCTGAGGAACAAGTTTAGAAGGATGGCAGGATGTCCTTTTAAAGGTCCTTTACCACACATCGTGGGGAGTACAGACCTTGCACTGCATTTCAGTAAGTGCTTAGCAAATAAATGATTCTTGTGCAGATACCTAACCCAGGTAAGTAGCTTGAAACCAGGAAGTACCTGAAACATGCCCTTTAAAACAATTTTATTTAATACTCCTGTACTGATAGTAAAAAACAAAACCACTGTCTTGAGTTAACTTATTAATAGCTTTCTATATACACATTTTTCTATTTCAAAAATTATTGCTCTCTCCAAAAATGCAGATTTTTTTTGTAATATCCATTTCTATTAGGGACTGTCCACATTTCAAAAATGACTTTACCAGAACCTGTCAATTAAAACCTTATAGGCACCTTCTTCCTTTCTCTCCCATGAGAGAATCTTGCAACTATTGGATTTAGCTGGCTCTGGTATAAGAAATGAACTCTAGACATGTGAACAACAGCACAAAGTCCACAAAGAGAAACAGATTTTCCTACAAATTTGAAAAAAAGCAGAAAGCCGTAAATTAAAGTAGCTGTCTTTTTCAACTGTTTGTTTCATACACCACTGCACTAAACAAGTCCAACATTTTGATTAATAACAAACCTAAACCCAGAGGAAAGAAGGGGCTATCAGCTTACAAACTACTTCAGCTTTAATATCATAATACTTAGCATGGCTGGTTACTCAGCAATAATATTTAATCTTTAATAGAAATAAAAGCATAATCAAAATGGTTCACCCATTTATCTTTCAACATGCTTTGGTCACTTCATTTTAAACAGCAAAACAAAACAGTTATTATGATTTTCAGCATAATAAACTCCTGACCTATGTGCCTCCATAAATCACAGACTGCACGAATTGAAAGCATGCCCACATTTTACAGTCTCCTGTGAGAATACACATGCAGACTTATACTACAGCCTTAACTCAAGTACATAAGGGTCTGGTCATTTACAGTTTTGTAAGTCCCAATAACTCAATACTATTCACTCTGTGTCTGGTCATGGAACTGGCCCAACAAGAGCAGTTAATTTTTTGGAATTAATTGCACACTCATCATTTACATGTGACCATCTTAGGACTTGTTCACTTGAAGGCAAAAAAATTTAGTTCTGATTAGTAAAAAAATTTACATAAGCTCCCATTCTCCAGTAACATTGACTTTAGTGTGTTACAGAAATATGGAGGCTTACCATTTTCAAAGAGGTTATTTGGTAGAATAAAGTTTTTTTTTTTTTTTTCAAATGGGATTGTATGAGATTATAAATGAAAGTAAACAACTGATTCTTTAAAAAGGACCTGGACCTTGACTAAACTCACTCATTCGACATTGAGTTTTTAAAGTTCTCCCACAATCATGAAATAGATTAAGAAACAACAATTAATATTAATAGAAAACAGGAGAGGTACTCATTCTCAAACATACAGTAAATAGTACAATACAGAATTCCAGTATTAATAATTTGTTTCTAAAATGCATTAAGATTATTTATGCTTATTTAATGTAAACAGCCATCTTCTTCTTTGGAAATTCTTTTTTTTTTTTTCCTTTGGAAATTCTATAGACCACTCCTTCCCAATTCTCTCCAATTTAGGAACTTACCACCCCACCTTAGATTTTTGTAGGTGTTCTGTTCTACATGTGTACTATTTCTCCTTCTTCTAATCCTCCAAAGGTTCTAAAATAATCTTAAATTTTTTTTTTTAATTAAGTAGACTCGACACCCAACATGGGGCTTGAACTTACAACCCAGAGATCGAGAGTCACAGGCTCTATTGAATGAGCCAGCCAGGTGTCCCTTAAGTGATCTTTCTTAGACATTTCTTTGACCAGAAATGATTGACTGCTGGATTAGACTGAACTACCTTAGCTGGACCCTTAAAACTCTTAGCAACTGCATCTTCCTATCTCACCAACCTTATTTTGTTTCTTTCATCAATTACCCTTTTGAAACTGGCTGTTTACTTAATTGTGAACAGACTGTCAGTTATTGCAGACGGTTTGAATCTTGTTCACAGCTGTATTCCCACTGCCGAGAGTGGTGATTTGTGTTGTAAGGCAAAGCCTCCAGGTCCTTTGTACTGGCCAGGCCTGCTGACTGGTGCTCGCAGGTTTGCTAAACTAGTACTTTGTCTCCTTTTGTGGGCAGGGAATATATCTTTTATTTCTGTGATAAACTTAAAAATGTCTAATAGCTCTGTAGGAAGTCAGGCTCAGCACAAGCCCCCCCTTCTTTCATGACCTCTCATAGCTCAGCACATACCGACTGCTGTTTGCCACTGTGCCCCTGTCACTTAGCGGCTAGTTGTCACTCCTCATAGACTGCGGTGGGACAGTGCCTTGTGTTCTTTTCCACTGACCGTGGTTCCTAATGTAAAACTAGATAGGCTGTGTTTTTTTTCTTTTTAAATTTTTTTATTAAGTAAACTCTGTGTGCAACATGGGCTTAAACTCACGACCTCGAGGGAACCAAGCAGGTGTCCCTTAATAGATATATATTTTTTAAGCAGTTTCTCACAGACTGATCCTAGAGTCCTGCACCAGACACAGGCTGCACATTAGAATCACTTGGGTAGCTTTAAGAACTATGCCAGGCTTCTACCTCCAGAGGTATGGATTTAATTGTGCTGGGATGGGGCCCCAGTACTGGTAACTAAAATTTTTTTCTTGGTGATTTAAAAATACAGCCAAAGTTAAGACCACAGCACTAAAGTTTAAGAACCTTTACATTTTCACATTGATTTATTTCATGAGCCATTTGTTCTGGCTCCTTCTGAGATGAACAGCAAGTTCCTAATGACAAACCACTCACGTACTTGAAGAAGCCTAAGTGGCCTCTGTGTCCATTAACTGAATAATTTCAAGTGTATTATCCTTTTATTATATGTGCTTTGAAGATAAGGCAAGAAACTAGATTCAGTTATTCACTCAGAAAATATCTGAGGATTTTTTTATGTGTGAGACCCTGCCTGTGTCAGACCCCAGGGACACAAAACCAAATATGACCCAGACCCTGCCATCCTAAGGTGAACAGTCTGTTAGGGAGATGAACACAAAGACATCAGAACAAGTGCACATTTTGGAATTGCCTGCAAAGTGTGAGGTGACAACAAGAACATCCACTGACACAACTCTACAAAAAGCTTTCCCGTGGTGTCTGCTATGATCTTCAGAGTAGTAACTGTATGGGGCAGGCAGGAAAGATGTCATCATCCCCTCTATGCAGGCAACTTGTGAGACTCATGGTCAAGAAACTTGTAGCTGGTAAGCAGTTGATGAGGGGCTCTACTGAATGTCTTCAGAGGTAAGAAATTTTCCCAACGTGAAGATGGATTTGACTTTAGGAATAAATAAAAAGTTAATTCAGTGTTAAGCCGAGTAAGCAGGATAAAAAAAATCAGATTGGGTAGTATTCATTTTAGAATAAAAAATTTTAAAAAATGCAACTATAAAGAGACAAGCATGGCTCCCAGGCTGGCTTTTAAAACTATTCCCAGAGAAGTTCTAAATGTCCTGAGCAGTGTGGGAGGCTGTTTGGGAAAAGGTACCTCTCTTTTAGATGAACACTTGTTTAAAAAAAAAAAAGTAATTAATTTCCATTGTAAATTTTTATCCCATTATTGCCTCTAATCACTGCTCACTAGGATCTCAGTCTCCGTTTCTTCTTTTACTTCCTAAAATGAGGATGCTAGGTTGGGACACCCTGTTCAGCTGGAGGTTCCCAGGGTGGGAGAGCCAAGGTCCCAGGGCCTGACTTTGTAAGGGTAGATCTCTGGCAGTCTCCTGTCAGGCATCTAATTGCTAAGGAGTGCCTTGTGGTTGATGATGATAGCCAGGTCTTTTCTGTTATTTATATATTTTTTTCAAAGATGCAAATCTAGCCATGAGAACTCTTCTGTTTTAAATCCTTCAGTGCTCCCCATTGTCTATAGAATGAAACCCAAATTTCTTATGTGGCCTCTCTATAATTTGGCTTTTGCTTCCAAGTTCCTGTGTCACCTTCTCTGATCACAATTATACTCCAGACATCCCGAATTACTTGCGGTTTCCTGAACAAAACCTGCTTTCTCCTGCCTGCTTACTGGCTTTCTACGGTGATACACTTCCTCCCTTGTGCTGGCTGAGGTGTCATCCCCTGTGGGAGCCAGTCCCTGATTCCTCTCCTGGACTGTCCTCTTCTTCCAGTGGTGTTAGGCCCTCTTCTGCACACCTCTCTAGTTTAGGCTCCCTCACTAGACTCTAGTTGGCTCTGTTTTACTTGCCTTTATACCAGCACCAGTCGCCAATGCTTGGCAAGAAAAATACCCTCAGTGTATTTTTGATGAATAAATAAATGTTTCTGGGTTACCAGTCACTTCAAAAATCTTTGGCTAGAATTCTGGTTTTGTTCACCATTCTCCCTGATATTTTTTTTTTTTTTTAAAGATTTTACCTATTTATTCATGAAAGACACGGAGAGAGGCAGAGACACAGGCAGAGGGAAAAGCAGGCTCCCGGAAGTGAGCCTGATGTGGACTGAGCCTGATGTGAGACTCGATTCCAGGACTCTGGGATCACGCCCTGAGCCAAAGGCAGATGCTCAACTGCTGAGCCGCCCATGTGCCCCTCTCCCTGATAGTATTAATGTATAATTCCAAATTATTTAGCCATTATGTTTATAAACCCTTGAGTTTTCTAGGTTAATAACTCTCAAACTCCACAAGACCATAGAAAAGGCTAAAACAAAGTATTTCCACCACTACTAACTTCATGCTATGAAAATCCAACACTTCTCTTCCTCAGTTGGCCACTTAAATTGCCTAATGATTATCATTTGTCTTTCGTACTCTTGGTCTTTGAGGGATGGGGGGGGGGGGGAACCGCATGTACTGTCCTCAGACAGCCTCCCTCTACTTGGGCTGAAAGGCCTTGCCATTCTTTGGGAAACTTTGTCATCCACATAATTTGTCTTTAGCATATTGTGTTGACAGCTTCTCAGTTCTCTGTTAAATTAGAATTCCTAAGAAACCCAACTAAATTACTTCTGGTTATAATTTAAGCTTATCATTCTATAGGGCTTTAGATAAGAAACTTAAATGATCTGATGGAAGGTTTTTTTGAGGGGGAGGACTGAAAAGGAGATTAGCATTTGAAAAGCAAAAACAGCCCTTTTGTTTTTAAAGAAAAATTTTAGCAAGGCAAAACAGTTTTCAAGTTTTGCCACATTTGATTCTTTGACAGGACCACACCCTGCTCTGTATCATCATAGATGGCCTGCAGCATACTCTTTCCATGTCACTTCTCTGGAATGTCCTACCACCCTCTTCCCACTGGTCCGTGTCCCCTGTCCTTTCAAAGTCCAGTGTAATTCCCATTTCGTCCTAAAAATCTCTGACTGCCCTGGGTTTCAGGATCTGCTCTTACTTTGGAGTTTCCCTGACACTTCTATGAAATGGTGCATCACAGCTGAAGACCTGGGTTTGAGTTGTACTTCAATCACTAAATGTTACTGAAAGAAAGTCACGTTGCTTTTCAGGCCTGTTTCTTCATCTGTGAAGAGGAGATGGTGATATGCACCCTAGCTACCTCACATAATTAGAACGAGATTCCAGTAAGTCCAACACTTACTATCTCAATTTATTTTGTGTGTGCTACAAACTGTGCTTACATAAAGTTATCCTTTTATAACATCCTATTACACCGCGTAGACTTTTTCAGATGCTTCCCTGTACACCATCATGCACACATAACTTATTTGATCTCACCTAACTTTAGAAGCTTATACGTATATTTTAAAATATATCCGGTCTATACTAGACTACAAGCCATTCGAAGAGTAGAAACTGTTTACAGAATCAAAGAATGATAGAAATTTTATTTTTATAACTTTCATAGCACGATTCACATATATTCACTGGTTTTGTGTTTTTTCTTTGTCCAAAGTAACACAATCCTTAGAAGAAAAAAGAAAAAAGAAAATGATCTGTGATGCCATAGCTCATCAATAACTACTGTGAACATACAGGCACATGACCTCCTATACTTTTCCTACACCTCTGTGTGTACATATGTATGCAGACATGTATTTCAAAGAATCAGATGTTGGTTAAGTGTCTGCCTTTGGCTCAAGTAGTGATCTCAGGGTCCTGGGATCAAGCCCCACATCAGGCTCCCTGCTCAGATGGTTGTTTCTTCTTTTCCTTCTGCCCCTCCCCTCTGCTCATGTGTCCAGGAGCTCTCTTTCTCAAATAAATAAATGAAATCTAAAAAACCCCACAAAACTGTCTAGTATTTGATCCTACAGATAATTTACAGACAACCCTGTGTTGTAAGATTCTTAGGCTTGTTCAAATTTTCACCTTTATAAACAAAATGCTGCTAACAATTTTCTTATTTGTAGAAATTTTGGGGAGGACAGGCTAGTTCAACATTCTTTCTTTTGGTAGCATAATTCTTTTTCTTTCAGAAATGACCCTTCACCACTCTGAGTCCATGTTGTTGGAGTGGGATGACACCCCCTGTCCATTTCCCAGTAAGGGGACACATGGAATAGGTCTGCCTGGAATAACCAGTGATTATATCAGGGCATGGGCATTTGAATTTGAAAAGGCCAAACAAAACTGGTTCAAGACCTTTTCCTGGAACTACTGGGTTGACCGTAACATAATCCTAGAGGTTCTGAAGGTCATCTTTGCCACCCCCTAGGCGAAGCTGGCTTATGGATGAGGCCAGTTGAGAGAAAGATGGAGCCAGGAGACAGAGAGGAGCGATTCCTGACACTGGTTGAGTTCACTGATTTACTCATGCCCTAGCTCTACTCTCTAAGCTTTCCATGCTAATAAATACCCCATTTTTGTTTAAGATATTTCTATCATTTGTAACAGAGAATCTTTACTAATGCTTAGGATATATCCCAGAAGTAGAATTCTTAGGACAAAGATTTGTACATTAAGGTATTTCATACAAATGGTCTAACTTCACTCCAGAGAGGATTTATCAATTTACAGTCTCATTGGCAGAATGCCTTAGTTTGCTTTAATAGCTTTTGTTTTCTCCTTTTCCCCATGTTTTTGGCTATCTGTATTTCTTCTGTGATAGGTGTGTGCATCCTTTGCCCATTGAAAAAAATGTGATATTCGTCCTTTCCTTATGGATTTGTGAGAACTTTTATTATATTAAGAATATAAGCCTATACTCATCACATAAATTGCAAATACCTTTGCTAATTTGTCATTTGTCCTTTAATTTTGCTCTTTCCCAGATGCCAAAATTATGATAATAAAATCAGTGGAATGGGATACCGCATAGGGTGGATTATTCTAGAAATGAAATTGGAACTAGGTGTCCTTTAATTTTTTTCATTGAGTTTTACTTACCTATCTCCTTTCTTCCTCCCTCCATCCCTCTTTCCTCCCATCCATATAGAACTTTAGAATTTTTTATATAGTCATTGTGAGCAGCCTCTTCCTTTGTGGTCTTTACAGTCATGGTTAAGTCTTTCTACACATTAATACCATGTAAATATCCACCTATGTTTTCAACAGCACTTTCACAGTTCTCTTTTTCATTTGTTAATCTTTTATCAATTTAGATTTTTTTTTTAGTTTATGTGGCTAGATAAAGTTCTAATTTAATTATTTTTTTCCAAGTGGCTACCTCATTGTTCCAACTTTTCTAGAATAATCCATTCTATACAGTATCCCATCCCACTGATTTAATTATCATAATTTTGGCATTTGACTAGGAAAGACCATTACCTTCTTACTCTTAAAAAAAATTTCTCAAAATTTATTTTTTAAAATAGATTTTTTTTCAAGAGGTTTAGATTTACAGAAAAATAGTACAGACAGTTCCCTTATACTCCCAAATCAATTTTCCCTATTATTATTTTCTCATGTTAGTATGGAACATTTGTTACACTTAATGAACCAATATTGATATCTTATTATTAAATCCATAGTTTATTTATGTTTCCTTAGTGTTATGGACTAAATTTTGTTCCCCCAAATTTATAAGTTGAAGACCTAACTCCTGACATGACTGCATTTGAAAATATGGCCTTTACAGAAGTATTTAAGATAAAAATGTCATTTGGCAATACATGCAAACATTGAATAATTACATTGCACATCTGAAACTAGTATTTTATTTTATTTTTTTAAGATTTTATTTATTCATGAAAGACAGAGAGAGAGAGAGAGAGAGAGCGAGAGAGAGAGAGAGAGAGAGAGAGAGAGAGATCGGCAGAGACACAGGCAGAGGGAGAAGCAGGCTCCATGCAGGGAGCCCAATGTGGGACTCGATCTGGGGACTCCAGGATCACACCCTGGGCCAAAGGCAGGCACCAAACCGCTAAGCCACCCAGGGATCCCTAAAACTAGTATTTTATATGTTAATTATACCTCAATTTAAAAAAGGCTTCCATGAGCTCCAGAAGGTGTGCCTTAATCCAAAGAGCACTAGTATCCTTAAAAGAGGAAGAACCACTAGGAGCACATGCCATGTGATAACAATGAGAAAGTGGCTAACGGTGAGCCAAGGAAAGAGGTCTCACTAGAAATCAACCCTGCTGACACTTCATCTTTGGCTTCTAGCCTCTAAACCTATGAGAAAATAAATTTGTATTGTTTAAGCCGCTAGTCTGTGGTATTTTGTTATGGTAGCCCTAGGAGACTAATAGATTTAGCTTTCACCTAATGTCCCTTCTTCTGTTCCAGGATCCTGCTCAGGGTATCACATTACGTTTAGTTGTCATGTCTCCTTAGGCTCTTCTTAGCCTATGGTGATTTCTCAGAATTTCCTTGTTTTGATCACTTTGACAGTTTAGAGGCATACTGGTTGGGTATTCTGAAGGATGCCTACATTATTGAAAGTTATCTGATGTTTTTCTCATGATCAGAGTGGCCTTATGGGCTATTGGGAGAAAGACCACAATGTAAAGTGCAATTTTCATTACATTATATACAGGTAAATGCTATTGACATGATTAATGATGCTGATGTTGACTTTGATCACCTTACTGAGTGCTTGTCACTTTTCTCCACCCTTAAAGTTATATTCCCTGCGCTGCTTTCCATGTTGTACTCTGGAGGGAACTTACTATGCACAGCCCATACCTAAGGAGTGAGAAGTTATGCTTTCCTACTCTTTTTATTAAATAAATTCTTGGCTATTTTTTCATGCATATTTTTCTTCCTCCTTCAGCTGGTATTTTTATTTGGATGTTAGGTTCATGATTAATTTTGAGATAATTTGGTTTTTGTTAAAAATTAAGCATTCTAGGGGATCCCTGGGTGGCGCAGCGGTTTGGCGCCTGCCTTTGGCCCAGGGCGCGATCCTGGAGACCCGGGATCGAATCCCACGTCGGGCTCCCGGTGCATGGAGCCTGCTTCTCCCTCTGCCTGTGTCTCTGCCTCTCTCTCTCTCTCTGTGTGACTATCATAAATAAATAAAAATTAAAAAAAAATTAAGCATTCTAGATACATAGTATACCTATCTATTAGCCATAAAACAGGTTGTGTTTTCTTAATTTAAAAATACATGTTTTGGGGGCACTTGGGTGGCTCAGCTGGTTAGGTATCTGCTTTTGGCTCAGGTCATGAACTCAGGGTCCTGGGATGGAGCCTCACATCGGGCTCCCTGCTTAGTGGGGAGTCTACTTTTCTCTCTCTCCCTCTGCCTCCCCTACTTGTCCCCTTTTTCTCTCAAATAAATAAAAATCTTTAAAAATATATTTTCTTTTTTTTCCCTTCCCCTCCCCCAAAAATATATTTTCTAAGTGATTATTTCAGAGCACTGATTGATTAACTGATACTGATTTTTGTGTACTTATTTTGTATCTGGCCACAATACTGAAGTCTTAGAACTTTTGATAGATAACTGGATTTTCTAGATCAGCAAATGACTTGCTTTCCCTTCAATCCATTTTAGATATAAGTAACTAAAGAGAAGCTAGTGAACTTATTTATCAAACTGAAGCCTGCCTCCCAGTTCATAGTCTAGAAACTTTGGAAGCCTAAAGATGACAGATACTTTTACAGGTACTTTTGCTGCTAATGAAAAATAGAGATAAAAATAATTTCTGGAGAATCTGGGTAACTATGTTAAACATTTGGTACTTATAACAATTCTAAGAAACTATATCTAATATATACTTTATTAGATATAAGTATATGTAATATCTTATATCTAATAATAAACTTTCAGTTTTACTTCAAATGAATTAATCAAAACTAGCCATATAGAGAATAATGACATTATCAACCCCAAATATTACAACTATTTTTCTTCTGTGATTTTACTTTTGATACCTTTTAAAATGTAAATGACAGTTTTGTTTAAACGTTTTGACGTTTTCATATGATTTCTAGAATATATTTTAAGACATCAGATGATTCATTCTGACAGCATTTTAATTATCAAAATGTAATATTTAGGAAAAAACCTTATGAACTTTTAAATTTAGAACACTTCTCCATCACTGATTACAAGTAACTTAGGATTCTCTTTTCACAAATGTTTAAAGCTTCTTTAGGAATTAAGAAGTTAAAGGGTTAAACTATCATTCCATATGAAAATAGTGTGGATCTTTTTCAACATGAATTAGATAGCTATACAAGAGAAAGAAATCAAGGAGGAAGAGAACAAAAGAAGACTCAAAATGGGAAACAGAAACAGTGACAAAGGAAGCAGAGAAAAATGCAGACAGAAACGTCCAAAACTTAGGAGATTTAAAAATTGACAGTAGGAGGACAATAGAAATGAAAAATTAAAAAAATATATTTTTAAATATTTGAAATACAAATGAAGATAAGTATAGGAAAACAGAACATTAGGTAAACTAGAAGAGATGCTAGTCCATGGAAAAAGAAAACAAAGATGAACACTAGTGGAATTTCTTTTTCTGTTCATCGTTAACATGGGAACACTTCCTTTGTTCTGAATTTTGAATGAATGTTAATATTTCTCCATTGGTTTGGAGTTTGAAAAGCCAACTCTTAAAAAACGATTTGCTTCCCTCATTTAAAAAGAAAAAAAATAATCCTCATATTATAGAATGTTGTTAATAAGCATTGAGTATTATTGGAGCAAAAGTGAAAGATGTAATTTTTAAAATATCTTCATCAGCATGGGAATAATTTCTCAGCTTTCTTCCCTATCTAGCATGCTTCACACTCAGGAGGACACAGGTGGAAGGATTTAAGAGGCTTTCCAGAATAAATCTGTAATATGCATTCTTACACCTGCCCTGGGGTTTAACCAACTGCTCAGCCAGTAACATTTAATCTGTGGCTGGTGAACTAACAAAACAACTTGGGAAGATGGAGTTCTCAGTCAAAAAGGCCTGTAAGCAGCTGGTGTACATGGCTATCTGCCCGTCTCTCTGAGAACAAATCCGTGAACAAAGCAAACTTACCTAATGTGTAGAAATTTATTTCAGGTCAAACTGTATGAAAGTAGAGTCTATACAGAAGAGTTTTCTTTATTTAGAAGAAAAAAGCAGAAAAAGAGGTGACTTCAGGGATTGGACAGAGAGAGAGCTTAGAAATAAAATAACCACCTTTCCACAGTCAGCTCTTAGTTATGACAAACCTCATTGGTCTTCTGCAGCATTATTTATAGTCCTTTAGAAAATGAACAGTAATTAGGGAATGAGATCTATAATCATATTCCTTCTTACTTCATTTTTATCACTACCTTAGAACTTGCCTAAGAGTGGAATGGAAGAAAATATTTACGATATATTGAGCTTATAATCCCATGCTCTCTAAAGTGATGTGTTTGTGCATTATATTTAAATTCTATTTTCAACTGATATACCCCCCCACCCCACCCCTTGTTTTAATACCAGCCTCAAGGAAAAAAAAATTGTATTTCATTCATGAGGCATTCATGTTCACCACAAAACATCAAATCTCAAATTTATTTATCTTAGAAAGAATTATGACAGAAACTAAAAACTACTGCAACTTATTATAGTTTGGGTTAATTAAGAAAAGGTCATAAAAAGCTGTCAAGCATTATAGAAATGGTATAAACGTTTTTTTTTTAGAAATGGTATAAATTCTAATCATTATTTTGATAGATCTACTGACCATCAAATATAGCGAAATTAGTTTTCAAAACTAATGACAAAATAAGAAATGAGAATACCTAAAAAATGTATTGAGCACTGACACCCTGCTAAATCCTCTAAAAAAAGTATTTCATTTAATTGGGCAACCTGGGTGGCTCAGCCATTGAGCGTCTGCCTTTGGCCTGGGGTGTGATCCTGGAGACCCGGGATCGAGTCCCACGTCAGGCTCCCTGCATGGCGCCTGCTTCCCCCTCTGCCTGTGTCTCTGCCTCTCTCTCTGTGTCTCTCATGAATAAATAAATAAAATCTTAAAAAAAAAAAAGTATTTCATTTAATCCACAAACCAACCTATCAGAAGGTATTATTATTATCCTTAGATTACAGTTTAAGGAACAGGATTAGAAAAGTTATGCAATTTGCTTGAAATCACACAGCTAGTAAATTTCCAAGTGGGGATTCAAATCAGGTCTGACTCCAAATCCCATACTAATAACCACTCTACTCTTTATATTCCCATGGAAAATTATGAGTAAATGTGGCAGGGACTTCTTGTTTAAGTTAAACTTTTAAATAGCTTTCCGAATTTTAATTATTCAAATAATATAGAGTTTATAATATTAAGGACACGGACTTAATATCTGCCATGATTTAAAGGGGGATTGGGGATCCCTGGGTGGCTCAGCAGTTTAGCACCACCTTCAGACCAGAGCATGATCCTGGAGACCCGGGATCGAGTCCCACATCGGGCTCCCTGCAAGGAGCCTGCTTCTCCCTCTATCTGTGTCTCTGCCTCAATATCTCTCTCTCTCTCTCTCATGAATAAATAAATAAAATCTTAAAAAAAATTAAAATAAGTTTTTGGTAAAAAATTGTCTATCCGCCTTTATTATTTTTTAGATTTTATTTATTCATGAGAGAGAGAGAGGCAGAGACACATAGGGAGAAGCTGGCTCCATGCAGAGAGCCTGACGTGGGACTCGATCTGGGGACTCCTGGATCATGCCCTGGGCAGAAGGCAGCGCTAAACTGCTGAGCCACCTGGGCTACCTGACCAAATATTTATAATAAAGTCCTGAAGTCACTTGTTTGGCCTTGTTACTACAGTTTAAAAAATAAAAACACTGCTTTATAAGCAAATATGAAAAATACGTAGGCTACTTCAGTTAGAGGAATTGTTACAATATAAAATCACACACGCAACATAAAAACTATTGAGCCAAGCATGATTAGCTATTTTTGAGATCTACCACTTCCTAGCTAGGAGATCTTGACCAAAGTTATTTAACCTTTTTGTGCCTCAGATTCTTCCCATATGATTCAGCATAAGAATAACATCTAGCTTATATGTTTGAAAAGGACTAGTGCTTTATAAATGTTCAGTATGAGCGAGCTTCTTCTTACACCTTTTAGATATACCAAAAATCAGCTCAAGCCCAAATTCTACATATCATGGCCAACTGAATTAGCTGCACAAAAGAATGCACACAAAGAACAGAACATTATTATTATATTTAACTTGATTATCTGCATCAATACCAGAGAGGATAAGGGACGTTAATAATTCAAAATGGTAGGAATATTATTAACAAATGTCTTTGGAAGATTTTGTGGCTTGTATTTATATATGGCCATCCTAGATGTCCTGGGGATTGACATCATGTAAAATAAAAGTGTTATCTACTGTATGACTTTGTTAATCCTTTGTGCTTTTTTGCTCAGTATCAGGGAGATGGAAAAAAATTCTGATCAAACTTCTCATAAAAAAAATATAAACCTATACTATAAAATGGCAATCAAATATCCTAGATTTTGTTCTTTTTTATTCCTCATGCTACTTATTTTCCACATGCAATCTTTTCCATTACTTTGAAGGTAGGGAGTTTGTCTAAAGACTGATTATTTCCTTCTTGGCACTAGGGCTGCAATTCAGGTAGTGGCCACCTGTTAAATAATGGGGCCTTTTTATTGATTCCATGGTCAGTTGTCTAAGATTTTTCCAGGTGTGGTTAACTCAGAGAAAATAAGAATGGAGCACATTATTCAGAGGCTTAAACTTTTAAAGTAAAAATATGTGTTGAACAATAAAGGTCCAAATTGCTTACCAGATATTAAGTAGTATTATATGGCTACAATAATTTATTAGTTAAGTACTGACATAGGAATAGACAGAAAAAATTCATGTAAAATAATGAAACTGACCCAAAAATATTCCTAAAACCTTACTCTATGATAAAGGACATGTTTCATATCAGTGGGAGAAAACACAGGATTATTCAGTTGTGGAAGTTAGCAATTTAGAAGAAAAAGTTGCAAGAGTAACTTAACATCATACACCAAATAATTCCAGGTAAAGATCTCAACTAAAAATAAAAATGAAATTATAAAAATACTAGGGAAAGATGTAAGTAGGTATTTATATAATCCTGGGATTATGAAAAACTGAAGAATGACACCAGGCCACAAACATGAAGAAAAAGATTGGTGGATTTAGCAACGCACACTGAAAACTTCATGTTAAAAACAAAACAAACTCTTCACAAATTGTTATGACGGGGCAGCCCGGATGGCTCGGCGGTTTAGCGCCGCCTTCAGCCCAGGGTATGACCCTGGAGACCCGGGATCGCGTCCCACGTCAGGCTTCCTGCATGGAGCCTGTCTCTCCCTCTGTCTCTCTCTTTCTCTCTCTCCCTCTGTGTCTCTCATGAATAAACAAATAAAATCTTAAAAAAAATAAAAATAAAAACACAAATTGTTATGACAAACTAGTAAAAATATTTAAAACAAAAAACATCCTTCATATTCAAGAGATTTTGTAAATCAGCAAGAAATACATAATCATACTATACAATTAACCACCACCACCAAAAGGATGAAATGTAAATGGGCAGTTAACATATTCAAAATGTTTACTTTGTTTCTTTACCAGTAAACAAAGAAATACAAAAATATAATACAAAGTAGGAGCTGCCAAAGATTAATGTATCTTTATCTGTTATCTGCGATATATTACAACATACACATACATAATATTTAGGGTAAGGAGAAACCAGCAACTTCATACATTGCTGGTACAGGTAAATGATTTAATTTTCTGGAATGCAATCTAGCAGAGATGTTATCAAGACACACCTGAGCCGACAAAAATCAGAATGATCTGGGGAAAGACCTGGTTAAAAGCAGCACGAGGGAACTTTCAGGGGTGATGTATATGTTCTAGATCTTGTTTTGGTAGTTTTTACATGGGTGTATACAATTTGTAAAACTAATCAAGATGAACAAATAACTATGCAACTTCTTATATGTAAATTATACCTTGTTAAAAAACAAACGCACAAACAAAACTATACCTGACTCAGCAGTTTCACTTCCTTTAATCTAAGGAAATAGTGCACTTACAAAATATGTAACTGTTGGATTATTCACTCATGAAAGACTTACAATGAAAAGTTGAATAAGTTTTTCCATCCTTGAGAAAGGTGTAATATACATATGAAGTTAGAACCATTAATGATGATTCTCTGGGGGGTATGAAATTACCATTTTTTTCCTTCCTGTCTTTTTTCAATGTTTTTTTAAATTGTATTATACATACAAATTAGGTTATTTGAAAAATCAATATGTTAGTATTAATTTCATCTAATAATTCTATGAAAGAAAATGACACAAATCAAAATGTTTTTATAGAAACACAAGCAACTATGTACAAATTTTGCATCTTCTTTCACTAAATTTCACCTGGAATCTTAGTATTTGGGTTTTTCATTCCCACTTTAAGCATCACTTAACTTTTTTCATATTTTCTTGATTGCCTGTGTACAATGGCAACTTTCATTTTGTACTGGCTTGGTTGCTATCCGTAACTCCCATTGTGAAATAACTTTTTTACTACATTGTGCTTAATCCCAAGGACCTTGGCTCCTTAAATTTTCTAATAAAAATGAACTACTTATGCCTATAGGGCCTTTCTCTGTTTCAAAATGCTGTCAGCTAAAAAAAAAAAAAAAAAGAGAAAAAAAAAAAGATAGATTCTTGAGAGAATCCAAGTCCATAATCTATGATGTGTATTCCCAGCATAGAAAAGGTAATCTTGTCCACTCTTTTCTTTCTCTATGAATGCTAAATTTACATTAGCTACACTCTGGGAGCCTTAGGATTTTATAATTTGGATACAGCTAAATAAACTGCTTTATAATACTTTTCTCCTTTTCTCAAGACATTTAAAAATAGAACCATTGAGTGCAACTACCAGATTTAATGGCTATATTTACATTCCTTTGAGGTCACAGACAACGTAACTGAGGTAAATTCATATTTGCTGCTTCCTTCCTTCCTTCCTTCCTCCCTCCCTCCCTCCCTCCCTCCCTCTTTAAAAGATTTTTATTTATTTGACAGAGAGAGAGAGCACAAGCAGGGGTAGTGGCAGAGGGAGAGGGAGAGGGAGAAGCAGGCTTCCTGCTGAGCAGAGAGCATGATGTGGGGCTTGATCCCAAGATCTTGGGGTCATGACCCACGCTGAAGGCAGACACTTGACTGAGCCACGCAGGTGCACCTGCCTTTTCATCTTATCTTTGATATTATTACATCAAGATGAGTATATAACAGTTTGTCAATTTAATTTAGAATGTTTATTTTGTGCTGCTTGAGTAATTTGTCAGGGGGAAAGTATTACCCCAGTACCATGCATGCCCCTCCCTCTCTCACACCTAATATTTCCTGAGCATTACCTTAGAGTTGGGCACTTTGTAACTTTATAATTGCTTTACGTGCATTTCTCCTTTAATTCTAATAACCTTGAGGTAGATATTGTTATCTCTACAGGTGAAGAAATTGATGCTTGCAATAGAGGTTGCTTGCTCAGTCTGATTTAACAGCTCTCTGTATAATTAAGAGATAATTCAATATGTAGGATGGCAGAGCCTCCGTGGTAGTATATTTCTTTAGAGGAAAGTGGAAAGTATTCCAAAGATGAGAATGGATGGTATATGCTGTAACCAGCTCCAGAAGGCCAGATACTATGATTTAGGATCAAAGGTCTTTTTGAAAGTGAGGTTGATTTTCCTTTCCACTTTCATTCTATTAATTATGACTCCATGTTGAAATCACTGTTCTGGAGGGAACATGGACTTTTAAGTGTGACCAAGAGCCTCACCATTTATTACAGTGTGATTTTGGGCAAAAAACCCTAATTTCCTGAGCCACAGTTTCCTCATTTATAGAATGGGACTAACACTAATTATCTGATGGAGTTTTAAGAAACAAATCCACCATAGCTGGTCTCTAACCTATGAGCCCTCTGAGGGTTCAATGTGGGAAGATATCATTAAGGTTCTAATAGGGTACCTGGAATTTAGCACTTGCAAATATCTGCTTCAAGAATGAATTGGCTGGATTCAGAGCCACCTTTATCTCCTGCTGCCAGTAGAATATGAGCAACAAGCATTAAAAAATAGGTATATTTACTTTAAAGTCAAGTATAGGTGACTTGTACTCTTGTCAGTTATTTTTATAATCTTATTAATCTGAATAATTGATAATTGGCTAAAAATATACTTAACAGGTAGTTTTAAAAGAAAGGATGAGATTGTACATTAAAGTAACTCTGTGGACTTTTGCTAAAACCAAAAAGTCTGTGAAAATGTAAACACTCCACTGTTGGGCCCATGGGATCCAGAGGGGTCGGGAGCACCAACCACCTTGTCACCCTTGCCTCAGGACTTGGCCGCTACCGGCCGACCACCAAGGATCCATCATCATGGGGAGATAGGACCTACAGGAAACAGAAACCCACCTTACCTAACTCCGTACCATATATAGACAGAAGCAGCTATCACCCTACACCGACACCACCCTACCCTTCCCTAGAAAGGCCTGTGGGTGTTATCCCCGTGCCACTTCCTGGTCTTCCTCCCGCGACAGCACTTCCATTAAAGCTTGCCTCACCCACCTTTGCCTGGCCTCTCTAGTTCATTTCACTACCAACCCGATCAAACCTGACATCCACAGCAAAATAAATAAATAAATAAATAAATAAATAAATAAATAAATAAATAAGAAAATAAATCTATTAAGTATTAATAATTTATAATTTATCTATAATCTATAATAAAAATAAAATATAAATAATATAATAAAAATAAAAATAAATCTTCCTGATAACATCATTATGTTGCCTTCTTGTTTTCTCACTTTGATATTTAAAGGATGTTCAGTACACCGTTTGTGCTGCTGACTGTTTTGCTTGAGCAGAGCCAACAGCACCATGGCCCGGCCAGTTGAGCGCTCTTTGGGCTGTAGCCTCAGCTGAGCTGTGTACCCAGCAGAGCACACTTGGTACATAGAGGAAGCATCTGACGATAGGCCATGGCTGTCACGGGGATTGTGTAAACTTGCAGTTTTTTTTTTTTCCTGCCAGGTATTGTATGTATTGTGGTTTATATTTCAATATATTGGAGACTTTTCATTTTATTCAAGGAATCTGTTCCATGTTTAAAAGCCTTGATTAAAGAGGAAGTTTTTTATAATCTAAAAAAAAAAATGCACAGACCTTACAGACTTCACAAAAAGTAATTCAAAATGGATGAGAGACCAAAGTAAACAGTAAATAAATTACAGAGATGAGAAGTACGGCACAGGGAATATAGTCAATAATACTGTAGCAACATTGTGTGGTGACAGATGATGACTACACTTATCGTGGGTTAAGTAATGTGGAGAACTGATGAATCAATGTCAAATACCTGAAACGAATGGAACATTGTATGTTAATTATACTTCAATTAAAAAATGGATCATAGACTTAAATGCAACACACAAAAGTATAAAACTCCTGGAAGATAATATAGGAGAAAACCTTGATGACCTTGGCTATTGGATGCAAAACCAAGGGAATGATCCATGAAAGAAACAATGGATAAGTCGAACTTCACTGAAATTAAAAACTTATGCTCTGTGAAAAACCGTCAAGAGAATAAAAAGACAAGCCATGGGCTGGGAGAAAATATTTACAAAAGACACAAAATATTTGTATTGAATATACAAAGAACTTTTAAAACTCAATAATAAGAAAATAAACAATCTGATTAAACAAGTGAGCAAAAAACCTTGGCAGACACCTCACCAAAATACATACAGCGATGGCAAACAGCATGTGAAAAAATGATCAACATCATAGGTCATTGAGAAACTGTAAATTAAAATAACAATGAACTATCACTCCACACCTACCAGAACGGTCAAAATCCAAAACACTGAGAACACCAAATGCTAGTAAGGAAGTGGAGCAACAGAAACCCTCATTCATTGCAGTGGGAATGCAAAGTGGTCAAGCCACTGGATGACAGTTTTGTAGTTTCTTACAAAATTAAACATGCTCTTACCTATGATATAGTAATCATGCTCTTTGGTATTTGCCCCAAAACTTATGTCCACACAAAAACTTACACATGGATGTCTACACCAGCTCTGTTTATGACTGCCAAAACTTGGGATCAATTGAGATGCCTTTAATAGGTGAACGCATAAGTAAACTGTGCTACATAGAGATAACAGAATATTATTTGGCACCCAAAAAAGAGCTATGAAGCCATAAAAAGATGTGGAGGAACCATAAATGCATATTACTAAGTGAAAGTAGCCAACCTGAAAGCTACATACTCTGATTCCAACTATATGACATTCTGGAAAAGGCAAAACTATGCACACTATAATATCATCTGCTGTTGCCAGCATTAGCCAGAAAGTCAGAGATGTACAGAATGATCACAGAGAATTTTGAGGGCAGTGAAACTATTCTGTATGGTACTGCAATGGTGGGCACATGTCATTATACGTTTGCCCAAACCTGAGAATATATATCACTGAGAGTGAGCCGTAGTGTGAACTCTGGCCTTTGAGAGACAATGATGTGTGAATGTAAGTTCATCATTTGTAACAAATGTACCTCTCTGGTGGGGGGTATCTATAGTGGAAGATGGCCGTGTGTTGGAGAGGGGAGGGAAGACAAGGGAATATGGAAACTTTTCATACTTGGTGCTCAATTTTTTTTAAATTTTTATTTCTTTATGATAGTCACAGAGAGAGAGAGAGAGAGAGAGGCAGAGACACAGGCAGAGGGAGAAGCAGGCCCCATGCACCGGGAGCCCAACGTGGGACTCGATCCCGGGTCCCCAGGATCGTGCCCCGGGCTAAAGGCAGGCGCTAAACTGCTGCGCCACCCAGGGATCCCTTGGTGCTCAATTTTGCTGTGAGTCTAAAACTGGTCTAAAACAAATGAGGCCTATTACAAAACATTTCTGAAAAAGAAAAAAAAAAGTTAAGGACCAGTTTGGAGTTGCTGTGGGCATGGTAAGAATTATGTTGTAAGCAGGTCTAGACCAATAGGTTGGGCACATTTAATTCAGAAAGAATTACTTTGGTACTGCTTGAGAACAATGATCACAAACCAGGAAGCTGAAATAAAGCTTCCCAGGACCTACAGATTGCGTTATTACATTTAACAAAAAAGAATCATCATGACACAATGACACAACGGCTAAAAATGCTTTAATCCACCAATTCTCAAAGTGTGACTTGGGGATCTCTGTGTCTCCAATGTCAATTATTTTATATGAATACTAAAACATTATTTGCCTTTTTCATTCTTATCCTATCAATGTACAGAATTCTTCACAGAATACATGATGTGTGGGATCAGAACAGCTGGATGAGAATCCAGCTGCTCCTGTTATGTTAGACATTGGAGTTATGTAAAAAAAAAAAAAAAAAAAAAAAAAGAAATCAATGCAACTCTTCTTACTAGATTTTCTCCTATGATAGATAATAAAGTGATTCTTTGTAAAAATTTTGTTTATTGTTAACATGACATATGTTTATTGTTATTTTTAAGTGATTTAAATTTTTTAGTTTTAATTTCTAATAAGATAAATATCAGTGGATATATTCTATACAAGTAAAAGCTCTTTGGAGTCCTCACTAATTCTGGAAGTATAAAGGGATCCAGAGACAAAAAAATTGAGACCTGTTATCCTAGCTAACGTAATGGGTAAAGAAAATCTCTCAATTGGCTAATGTGGGCTTTCACTCCTCTCTCAGCATGTGTCCTTTTACCTGTATTTAGGTTTGTCTACACTAACTTATTACCCATGGCTGTGCTTGGCACCATCCTGATGGGATGAAGTGCAGACTGTAATTAAAATATTCATTTGTAGTTATTGCATCCTTTACTTGATACACCACTAAACCGTATACAAATTATAGTATGTGTTATATATAAAAGGTGTTAAAAGCTTTGCCAATGAGATGAAGCTACGTCCTTCAAAGGTATCTTAAATGGTTCTAAATGGGGCTAACACTCAATAATTACTTTTACAGGGGGGAATCCCTGGATGGCTCAGTGGTTTAGTGCCTGCCTTTGGCCCAGGGCGTGGTCTTGGAGTCCTGGGATGGAGTCCCATGTCGGGCTCCCTGCATGGAGCCTGCTTCTCCCTCTGCCTATGTCTCTGCCTCTCTCTCTCGGTGTCTCTCATGAATAAATAAATAAAATCTTTTTAAAAAATTACTTTTACATTCACATTATTAAATTTTCACAGTTTTGGATACTCAGACAACTGGTACTGGTTACGCCCACACTATGCTAATTATAGAGGAACACTTGAAATCTACTTCATGCTAAATCTTGGTTCTTGAACTCTAATCTCTAACACAAACAAACTGTGACTGATTGACAAACTAATTTTTGATGCAAGTCCAGGTGCAGTAGTAAAACTGAAAAAAACAAACGAAAAAATAATCTAGATCCAAAAGTTCTAACCTATAAGATTATCTATCTTAGAAGGAGAATTTGTTTAGAACCAAGAACAAAACCACTTATACCTGAGGATGTTGAGGAGTCATGATGAAATCTGTACCAGTTTATTAAAAACAGAAGCAAACCAGACTGTGTTTGTATTTCTTAAAACTTTACAAGTACAAAGCTAAAATGTTATTCTCTTTCCCTAAGGACTGCAAAGTACCTTAATTAATTCTTGAGATTCTAACAGCCCTAAAAACAAGTCATAAAAATGAGATTTACATGGGAATATAAACTGGAGTGACATTTTGGGAGGGCCACTTGAAAATATTTAGCAGAAACCTAATATGCATACCCACTGACTAAGAAATTCCAGTTTTGGAATTGATCTGGAAAAAAATGGCAATGATGAAGACACATGGATGTTCATTACAGTGTTGTATATAATTATAAAAACTGGAAAGAGCCTAAATATCCAACACAGGGGTGATCAAGTAAACTATGGTTTATCATATAATTAAATACTATGTGGCCATAATACAAACATAGAAAAATTAGTCATAAAGTTATGTATGGCAAGGAAAAGTACTTACGTATACTGTGAAGGGGAAAAAAGCAAGTATATGATCTCATTTCTGTGTAAAATATGTATAGGCATAAAAATATCTGGAAGGGTATAAATTAATAGTATTTATTGTTGAGTTTGGGATTACAGGTGATGTTTATTTACTTTCTTTGAGGGGTCTGTATTCTGGTTCTGCTATAGTGAACATCTTTCCTTTATGTAATAAAAATACTTACTTGAGGCAACCATGCAATTGTTAGTGTTTCTCTAATTCTTATGATACTGGATACTGTATGTACTATGGAAAGTGGTAGAGGGGAGAGAGATGAGAAGAGAAGGAGGGAGCAAGGCAGACATATTTTATATTGTTGATTATTTTATCATGTATATTTGTTGTAAAGTATTAGGTTAATCTTAGATTTAACAATCTGGAAAAGATTTCAATGGAACATAGATCACAGGATCACACTCCATTCTCATAGATTTAAATTTTCTTCTCTCCTTGGAGATCTGATTTTGTTCTGTAGGAGCAGGTGGCTTTCTTTTTTATGTCTTTCTACTATCTTGTCAGACACAGCTCTCTCAAAACTTTTTTGGGAGCTAACCAAGGTTTATCTAACCAAACCCCAAATGGCATATGGACTTCATCCACATGGTCATATGAATCTGTTGGCCGATGACTCCTGCCCTGTATCTAATTGATTTTATGAAGTCCATGCTTGAAGAAAGATTCTAAAGCTATAAGAGTGTGATGCTGTGGGATGAAGGAATGTAGTGGCAAAGAGGCTACTTTAGTTGCTACGCTGGAATCTGGGAGCCATCACTGCCACCAAATATTGGCAGCATATATCCCAACAAAGGAAGAATCCTAATAATTTGGAGTGAAAAATTTCTATCATGCATTTCAGCTTAGATCTACGAATAACACTTCTTTAAATGTCTTGTTAGACAGTGAAATCTGGGAATAATTATCAAACACCATATACAGTGTTTACAATAGAATCATATTTCTTTTCTTTCTTTCCCCCCCACTTTTTTTTTTTTTTTTGCATAAAAAGGAGAATGCTGCTGAATGGTACCCAAATGTCTGTTGTATACCATGCCAATACGGCAGCTCAGCCAAAAATGCGAATAGAATAGTTTGCCAAGTAAAAGAAAACATAACAAATTGGTAATGGTTTCTATCTTGACAGAAAATGAAAATGATCCCTCAATGTGTGGTCACTCATGCGGACACATAAAAATGTCTGAGAAGCAATCATTTTACCTCAGATAACAGACCCTGACAGTGTAGTACAGCACTGGCTGACTTTCACTTCTTAGAAAAGCGGTAACCGTGACCTACAAAATAGTCTGGTAACCATGTAATTTATGCATAACACACATGCACATGCCATGCACTCATAATATTTGCCATAAATCATTTTGAATACAAGACTTCTTTTCTGAGTGGAATATACTTTATGAGAGATGATCTAAATCACCAGAGACCTGATACAGTTGAATGGGTGTATTGATGAACAGAAAGGATGTTGCTGCTTATCAGGTTACAAAATTTCAAAGTCTATATTGCAATAAAAAAGGTCCCATGTATTCTGTATGATTCTGTGTCGTGCCTTGAACACTAAAGGTATTTTATTAGAATTCGGATAAGACAAATACAAAAAATGTGTAGGTACATAGTTTACAGTTCTCACTTTCTGTTTAAGAGACTGCAATAGAGGGTAGAAATGAACCCCCTGAAGACTCGGTAATGTGTCCTTACCTTATTTACCCTTCCTTTACCACTTATTTTTGTTCCCCAGATGGAGAAGTGGTCAACATCACTGACCATTGATTTTACCATCTGGTAAAGTTTTTCCATTTGTTTACTTTCTAATGAGGATGTTAGAACATAGATTGTACTGTGAAATCACAACAAAAGCAAGAATGACAATTTTAAAAACACTAATTGACATCTGAAGCTAATGAGGAATTCACAATGAGAGAATACTGAACCAAGTGGCTAGGAAGAACCTTGGGAAGTTAAATGGCCTTGCCAAGTTAAAAGTAAATTTGAATCCTGCGGGTTATGAGTTTCAAATGAAACTTCTGGGTTTAAATTTGTTGGTGACTTTCCTGTTCAATAAAAAAGGACTTAAATGGCTTATAAAAAGGTTAAAAAAACTTATTGGGCATCAAACTGCTCTTACAAAACACCATCTTGATGAGTTAAGTGTAAATGAATCAGAAACACATGGATCATATTTCCTTAAAAAATGCATATGGATTCAAAAATAAGGGGAAGAGGACTTGGCAAAACATTTTTTTGTGTGGTGGCTGAACCCAAAACATTTGAAAGATATTTTGAGACATTCAAGGAATCCAAAATAAAACTAAACCTGTCCAGTCGTATAAAAAACAGAAAGTTCCTCTATGTAATGTGCATTTATCTGTATGGGTCAATCAATACTCACTGAGCCTTCCCCTTTGTCAGAGGACTATGGGAGAAGCCAGTTTCTGCCTCTAAGCAACTTTGAATTTAAGCAGAAACAAATACACAAAAGTAATAGAAACCAATTAAAAAAGTCTCAGGGTTAAAAAAAATATATAACCTACATCATACAGAAACTATATATTGAGAAATATATAAATACTTAAGGGTCCTAGGGGAGGTAGGATTCATTCCATTCTAATCATCATGCCCTCAGCCCTTTTGATTAAAGCTATGTAGAATTGTAGAATCTTACTTAAATGCTTTCTTAATAAGTGTTTTTATGTCTTTTTTAGTGTGTGTCCCAGCCTTCTTTCCTCCACCCTCTAGATTTGTGAGCGCTCAACAAATCTTGCTGACTGGTTTCCTGGAGGATGGGAGTGTTGAGCAGTTTTGAAATAGGAGAGAGATGCTGTCTGGCAGAGAGGAGTGAGGCTATGATTCTGGGTTGGGGTAATGGCACATGTGACAGTTCAGAGGCTCCAGAGGGTGAGTCATATGTGGGGGGTGACCCACTGGCTTGCTTGCAGCAATGTGTTCGAGCCAGGGTGGAGTGGGAGGTGAGGGCAGTTAGGTGTGGGGAGTCCTAATATACTACATGTGAAGTCAACTGGAGGACAGAGGAGTGTGATAAGGGAAAGCACAATTCTTATTCCTTTTTTTTTTTTCTTTTTGCCGTTATAGGATAAAGTGCTAAGGATAGGACATGTACGAGTCATTAATTCCTTTATTTCTTATCAGTGTCTTAAAAAGCTGAAAAATAGCCAAAGAAAAAAATAAGTTGACTATGTATGAATTGCTAGGATCCTGTAGGTCATAAATTTTAAGAGGAACTTAGTAGGATTATGAAATGTATTACTGAGTCCTAAAATGTTTGTGGGAAAGTGTAAAACATTAATGATTTAGAATCTTTGAAGCTGCCTTCTAGCTGTTTAATGTGGATCTTATCTTTTCCACAATATTAGAAAGTTATTTAGGACAGGGAGAGTGTCACATATTTCTTATATATTTTCTGCTGGCTAGCATAATACTGGGAACACACCAAGCACTCAATAAATGCTTACTCAAGTGAAATTAAGTCAAAAGGTGCTGAGGCCCTGTGATGACGAGGGTTTGATGAAAGGTGAAGTCTGAAGGGAAAAAAAAAGTAGGAATGTCCTAACAGCATCTCTGCTCTGAGCCTGTCTGTTCACGATTAATACAGAGGAATCAAAAGCCCTTACCATCCTTCATCATCCTCTACTTCTGCTTCAGAAACATCATTCTCAGGAGTTTCAGCAATTGCTTGAGTGAGTTTAGATTTAAACTGGTTCAGCAGTGCCAGGGTCTGGAATAACAATTGTATTGCTAAGTTTTCTGATAAAGATAAATAGGACTTTACGAGAGACACTGAAGTTTGGTAGAAAATAAAATGTGAAACACTAACACATAAAGCACTTAAATAAATTTTTAATTTTGAAGGAAAATATAACAAAATTCCAACAGTGACTGATATTCACAAACTTTGACAATGCCCTGTTTGCATTTACACTGACATTTTCTCTCAGACATATGTGACCGTTTCCTGATATGGGGAACATAAATTTGCTTATATAAAAGATGCTTAAACATTAAAATGCATGCTTATTAGTGGCTAATTTTTAATGTCCATCAGAAAAGGAGGTACTTCACTAAAATATGCTGCTAAAACACCAATAACAAATACTATTTGTCATTGAACAAATTTCCAAAAATGTAAAAAGTTCATTTTTAAGGAAGATAGAATGGATGAACACAGTAACTCTTGGAAGATGGATAAATGGAAGTGATATTTTTAGAAGCTATTTGTATTTATCACAAACTTTAAATAATTCCCTTTGATTCAATCACTTCAATCCTGAGAATACATGAAGAAAAATAATATGAAACACAGAAAATGGCTTATGCAAAAGATGTACACTGCAGCAGTATTCATACAAGTAGAAGAGTGGGAACATGTTAAAATGTCTGTCAGTAATGAACTAGATAAATTTGCTAAAAAGCAGTGACTATGCTATTACACTATTATTAAAAATTATATTCATGAAGCATTACATTCTATTGTTAAGTAAAAGAAATGGTACATAAATATCATGTTTCAGGTTTTAAAAAAAGGGACATATCTCTGATTCTTGTTTGTCTTCCATGTCCTTTGTGGGTAACAAACAACAAGTGCCTACAATTTTGTAATCACATTGCACCCTGGCTATAACTCAACAGATGACTCCAGAATTTGAGCAGAGAATAAAAGTCGGCAAATTTTTTTTTATCCTACAGCTTAAAAAAGTATGTAATTGTGAAATGGGGTGAAGTACTACCTGTCTAAAAAGCTGTATATCTAATTAAGATCCTGACATATTGAATTCAGTACTAAAATATTCATATTTCAGAAGGAAAAAGGTATTATAATAATAGTTCAGTATGCAAATAACAAATATAAAGAGTCACAATAAATTGCTAGGCTCCATAATTTATCTAGGAAATACCATCGAGACCATGGTTCATGAAAAAATTAAGTAGATTTTGGTGGTCCAGAACTTAAGCTCAGTCAAGACAGGTGGTGCAAGGAGCAAAAAACAAAACAAAGGCAGTTATTGCTAAAAATGATAGTGAAAGTGCCTTATATATGCTTTGTAAGTTCTGTAAAATTTAATGCCCACATGGACAACAGATGAAAATATGGCCATAGCTGTTGAATGAGAGGAGTTTGGGGGAAGCACTGTAAATTCCTACAGAATATCCTCAGAGGGATTCTGAGGGCTGCCTATAGTGCATTAGGGTTTAGATATTTGATCTGTTTCCAGAGCAGTAATTAAAAGCCTAAGCTCTTCAAACAGTTTTAACAGATAAAGAAGGCATCCCTTGTTTTGTAACCTCACTAATTAAAAAAGACTATTGTGCTTACAAACTTTTATTGTATTTGCTTTATAATAAAAAAAGCTTAATTTAGAAATACTAGAAAACAAAGAGAAGCAAAACAAAAATATCTATTATCCCACCACTAGGAATAATAATTGTTGACATTTTGGTATATATCCTTCAAGGCTTTTGAGGTGTTTTTGTGTGTATGTGTATGAGCTTAGATTACATCTGATGTATATTATATAAGATATATCTCCATATGCATATTTCTATATCTATAGCTTAAAGTAAATCCCATCAATTTTTAAGGGTGGACTTTTGTACATTTGGAAATGTCTTTTCTGAAGGCATAAAGGAAAATGAAAACAAAGTAGATTTCTTAGTGGAATCAAATTTTAAAATTTCCTAGAAAATTACACGGGACCTGGGTCTTCTTCCTTGAGTTGAAAGTGGCAAGAGCCAATTAACCTGCTACTGGCATTTACTCAGAGAAGGGGGCCTCTAACAAACAGAAAACATCCTCTTGGCTTTTCTTAGCTTCTCCTGTATTCGAGATTGGATTTTCTCTAGCTGCATTCTAAAGGCAAGGGAAGACACGAGGCAGAGAAGCAAACATCACAAAAATAATGGGGCACAACACAGAGTAAAGAAGATAGGATTTGGGGGCTCCTGGGTGGCTCAGTTGGTTAAGCATTTGCTTTGGCTCAGGTCATGATCCTGGGGTCCTGGGAAGGAGCCCCACATCAGGCGGGGAGTCTGCTTCTCCCTCTGCCCCTCCCCTCACTCGCGGTCTCTCTCATGTCTGCTCTTTCTCTCTCAAGTAAAAAAAAAAAAAAAAAAGAAGATAGGATTTACATAGAGACATTTCTGTTTGGCATCTGCAGGGGAGTTAGCCTTCTAGTTTTTGCTGAAGGAATGAATGGCCAACTACTTAGAGCATGGCTCTTCAGCACTGTGAGAGCCTTCCTAGCAAGTGGAAACTGTTTTGAAGAGGCCCTGCCTTTGTAGACTTTGTGCATGCGTATCTACACAGAAGAGGCTCTTCAACTGGCCTCTGTACCTCTACTCCTGTCCTGGTTTCAGTATGTTCTCTATACTACAGCTAGGTTGGAGGGATCTTTCCAAACTGCAAATGAGATCATGTCACCTCCTTTTTTCAATGGCTCCCCATTGCTCTTAGGGTAAATATAATACATTTCTTAATATGGCTCAAAAATGCCTTGCATGAATTGGCTTCTGCTTACCTCTCCAGCCTCATCTTTCTCTTAGTTTATATTATTGTTATAGTTAATATCTTATAGTTTTTGCAAAGAGATGAAATATTTCTTATATACTCTTCCTTTTGTCTGGCCACCTATCTCCTGTTCAACCTTCAAAGTTCAACTGACCAATCATTTTTCAGGGGAGCCTTCCCAGATTCTTAGGCCATGATAGGTCTTACTGATACGTATTTATATAGTTCCCTATACTTAACCTGTCATAATGCTCACCTTCTTTTATTGGGATTACTTAACTGGCTCTTTTCCCCAGTAGCTCAGAGAGGACAGATATGTGTCCACCTTGTTTACCACCAAATACACTGATTAGTACATGGTTCTTAATAATTATTCGCTAGGAGGCAAAAAAGAAGAATGCTTAAGTAAGAGTGGTCCTTAGGGTAGCTATGGTAGTATACTGACTACAGTTGCTATTCAAAGGACTTTGTGATTCCATGAAAACAAGTTAATAATGTACTTTTTCTTAATTTCATTTAATGTGCCATTTCTTTTGAAAATTACTCAGATTAGTTCTTTATAATTTCTCCTATAGCTGACTTCTTATAGAACTTTCCCCATGATTATTTTCATGCTAAGTACTGATGGATGATCCTTTTTTACCAGTAACTAGGTGTCATTTATAATGCAGTCCCTGATTAACTTAGCCAAATAGACTTGTGCTTTTTAATTTACTTTTATTTTGCCTATTTTATTTATACACCTAAAATGGCATGTTCTCAAATAGATATGTATGGCAGCACCAAAAATAAAGGATTTTGGTCTTCCCTCTAGCTTTTCAACATGAATGGCTGCTGAGGAGATTTATTTCATTGAATGCTAAGTGTTACATGGTGTATAAAATTGACTTTCAAATTGTTGAACCATCTCTTTTTCTTCTTATTTCTAATAATCTTCTTTTATTAGTTCTTAAAGATTCAGAGATTATTTGAAATAAGCAGAGTCCTGTATGATTACTTACAGAAGTCAACTAGTGGACCAAATATCTTATTTATAGGCAGTGTACAATTTTGAGCAGATTGGCTAGTCAGCATGTGAGATGCTATGCTAGAAGAGATATCTTGATCATTTATAATCACCACTTTTCCATTTCACAATATTTATTTAGATACCTGGCTATCTGAGAATATGTGGCTTTACAAGGTTCCTATGTTTGAAATGGGAGTACAAGGTTGAAACCTGAAAGTTTTAGGCTTTGCCTACAATGGCTGGAAAGAACATGAATGGTCAAGGTTCCTGTCACCCCACTCTATACGAACATATCCTTTTTAATTTTTATTTTATTTTATTTTTTTAAAGATTTTATTTATTTATTCATAAGAGAAACAGAGAGAGAGAGAGAGAAGCAGGCTCCATGCAGGAGCCCGACATGGGACTTGATCCCAGGTCTCCAGGATCACGCCCCGGGCTGAAGGCAGGCATTAAACCACTGAGCCACCCAGGGATCCCTCCTTTTTCATTTTTAAAAGGTAATGTTTTCCTGATTTATAATCAAATTAGGCTTCATTAGAAACACTTGAAGACAATGAAAAGGCAGTGCATTACATATGGACTTAGGCTTGTCAAGTTACCTGGTCTTCCCGAGAAGTTCCTTTCTTCGCCTGTTGCTTCCTCAAAGCTTCATACTTTTGCTTTTCTCTTCTGTATTCTGCAACAGCACCATCAGGAGCAGTTTCTTCTTCTAAAGAATAATAGAATATTCTTAGAATAAATAGTAAAAAGGCTATATGGTTTCATATTAACATCTATGCTTATTACAGAAGAGTAGGTCAGATACTGGGATTGGTTTTCACCCATTTAAAAATCAAACCAATAAATGCCACCAGCTCCACAAATATTTCCTATGATAGACAGTGATGGATATTAATTTATGAGCCAATTTTATAAACATCTTTATTATATAATGTACTACTATAGTTTTTCTCACTTGTTTGACTATAAAATTACCTATCACACTTTAAATTTTTCATTTTCATTTCCCAGCAGTATACTCTGAATAATTTCCTTAGTTTTATATTTCAGTTCATTAATTCCTTGTTTAATTGTATCTAATCAGTTTTTAAGTCCTGACCAGGTGGACAGTTTTTCTAGTCCCCATTTCTCTTGAGCCATGGCCACATCTCTGTCCAAGTCTGAGATTAAAACTCCAGCTTCTAGCAAGTAGAGCCTACATCTGGTTCCAGTATTCCCTCGGGCAATTATAATATCCGTTTGCCCAAATAATGCTCTGGTTATGCCTGCTCTTCGTTTCTGTACCTAGGTCTTTTTTTCCTTACTTTCTGTCTCTATTTCTCTCTCTCAAGCTTAGCTAAGTATTTAAATTGGGCTGGATCATATTTTATCCAGCATTTCTATATATTTGTAGGAGAAGGAAGTTCTGTGCTAACTCAGTTCATGTTGCCAGAACAGGAAGTAGCACATTCATTTCTCATATGCTTGAATCCCCTTGAATAAACAAAAATTGAATAAGTGACTGGATGATTTTAGTGACATAAAACTGGCTAATAAAATACACAAGGAGTTTGAAAAATTTAGTTTCTCTAAGTACAGGCTGTTCTTTTACTTTTATTATAAATCTCAATATATAGTGGATGATAATTCATAAATAATAATGATGTAGTCTGATGACTGTCATTAACTGAAATTCCTACAAAGCATGTCAAATGAATAGGGATGAAGTATGGTGGGAAAAAAAGAACATTTACTAAAGCCTATATGTTGGCACCATGCTTAAGTGCTTTGATTATCTATGAAGGATCCATATACCAAAAAAGGAAACAGAAATTAGAATATGATAAAGCTGCGATTTGAGCCTAGGTCTGTATGGTACAAAAGGCCCACACACCTGTGCCCTACTGACTTCAATTAAAGCTTTAATCAGAAAATAAGATTTTTACCTAGTGTCTCTCATATGGTGGGCATTCTGAGAAATGCTAGGAAAGACATTTAAAACATAAATGATACCAGCTTTTCATTCTATAATGTAATCTACAGGGTGAAATTAACCTAAGATAGGTGAAAAGAGTTAAGAAATCAGGGCTTTGACTTTAAATATCAAATTGCTGATTCCTTAGAGGGCCTAAAGCTTACCTGTGTTATACTGTTAGAATAAAGTATCTTAGCTATCTTGGAGATAAAACTAGGTAATATATGTGAAAAGGTCTGAGGAAAAGAATGGTCAACATCACTATAATCAGTTTACTACTGGAGTATCAGTTCATGAGAGCACCAGAGCTAGAAGTTACTTTGAGGATCTTCTAATCTAATCTACCTTCTCAGTTTATAAGCGAGTGTTTAGGTAAGTCAAGTTACTTAGCCAGTCTCCCAGGGGGATCTCCAGCAGAGCCTGGGCTAAAACTAGTGTTCTGACTCATAGTTTAGGTGACAATCTAAGTTAAGTACTGTACTTCTGTCCCTGCATGTTATAAAGAATGCCTTTAACCCCTCCTCTAAGACCTAGTTGGAAACTTAACCCTTGCTTCACTTCAACTCTTTATCTCAAAACGTTTTTGTTCTAAACATGAAGGGATGATGACTACTCAACTGTGGTTACTTAGCTCATGAACCAATGGTATCCAACTACAAATCTCATCTTTTAGATTAAGGGGTTATTCCCTCCACTGTCTCAGGACCAGAGTTCAGGGAGCTTAACAGCTCTAAGTAGCTGTTACATTCATTTTTTTTTTTCTAAAAAAGCTTATCAAATAATCATTATGTATCAGAAACTGTTAGAGCTACTTATAAATTATTTTGAATATACCCAGTATTTCAAGGAGATTTTTGAAAAATTCCTGTAATAAACAAAAACTTTTATCCAAATAAAAGTAATATATTACTGCTAATAGTAAACAGCATTTGAAAACAAAAGGGACAGACTTCAATGAATATAAAAAATATCAAAGCTGCTGATACCTAGTTGTATCTTTTTTCTTTTTCTTTTTAGATTTTATTTATTAGAGAGACAGCAAGCATAAGTAGGGGGCAAAGGGGGAGAGAGAGAAGCACGTTCCCTGCTGAGCAGGGAGCCGGACATGGAACTCAATCCCAGGACCCTGGGATCACAACCTGAGCCAAAGGCAGATGCCCAACTGGCTAAGTCACCCAGGCACCCCAGTCTAGTTGTTTCTTATCATACTTTTTGGAAGCTAAACTATGTATTTTCTTTTTAAATCAAATTTTGTATATACCAGTTCTTAATTCTAGGAAACGTACCAGACTTGAAAGTAGATAACCATGATAGCTAATACTTTAAGTACTCAAAAAAAAAAAATACTTTAAGTACTCATTATATTCCAGATACCAGTACCTGAGTTACTTGATTAATCCTGATAAACAAACCTATGGGGGAAGGCATAGTATTAGCCCTATTTTGCTGATACGGAAACTATAGTAGTAAGAGGTTACATAACTTATTATTAAGGGACTATAAACATGAGAATATAGACCCATGTAGTCTGACTGTAAATGACAAATTCTTAACCAGCTTGGTTACTTCTTCATGTTTGACACACAAGAAAACTTAGAAAATATTCCAATTTGACATAAAAAGGCATCAGGTAACCAGTTGGATGTGTCTGATGAAATAAAATCCTGCCAAAAAAAGGCTCTAAATTCCTCCAAGACCATAATAAATGGGAAATACAGTCTGCCAAACAGTGGATTTATGTAAATAATTTCCACCTAGGAAGACTCCTTTATAACTTTTTTCTGATAATCCTTAATTAGTCATATGCCCCCCCCCCATTTGAACCTTTAGACAGTTTTAACCACCTGTCTGTATTTGCCCCCTAGGCTATAAACACATACGGCAGGGATTATGCCCTGTTTGTGGCCTAGCATATGCCTTGCATATAGTATATGCTCAATAAATAGTAGCTGAATGGACAGATGAACAATTTGATCATTTTTAGATCTTTAATTAGAACAATGTTTATTTATTTATTTATTTTTTTAATTTTTATTTATTTATGATAGTCACACACACACAGAGAGAGAGAGAGGCAGAGACATAGGCAGAGGGAGAAGCAGGCTCCATGCACCGGGAGCCCGACGTGGGATTCGATCCTGGGCCTCCAGGATTGCACCCTGGGCCAAAGGCAGGCGCTAAACCGCTGCGTCACCCAGGGATCCCTAGAACAATGTTTATAGTTACCTTATTGCTCTTGCTGGATGGAAAGACTCCCTGAGAGACTTGTATGGGCTTAGGGCCCTTAGCATACAAATACTTTTACAATAGATAGTTGTTTAATTGAGTTATAGATAAATAATTTCTGACACGTATTAAATAGAGGTAAGAGGAACAGAAGTCAACTTTAAGGCAGTTTCCTCTGATTACCTGACCACTAAACTTTTTGGGTAGAATCTCTGTAAGAGTTATATCCATTCATTGAGGTTTTACCATCTCCTTGAGGAGCTACTGGGGATATACTATGTATCTTTCCCCTAGTCAGAATGCCTATTGTTTTGTTTGTTTTATTAGGAAAATCCATTATGGAAATGACAATGGGAATATATTCTTTGACATTAAGATGAGAGGTTATGTATAATATACTTTTTATTATCATTTCTTATAATTATAATCCATAGTGTTTACTGAATGACAAGAGGTGAAATTTGTACTAAGTTTGTTTTAAAGATAATTGCAAGTTGCTTAAATGACGTCTTTAAAAAGTGAATTCCTAGAAACCTGGTCTCTTTATCCAATGAAACTGCCAAAATGAAAATTATTCACAATCAAGAAATTATTTACTAGAGGTGTCTAAATGCACATTTACAAAGTCTACACAGAAGCTTAGGGGAATACTAGGCTGAAAGTTTAATTTCTTTCTGTTCTGTGAACTAAAATAAGAAATCTATGATTTATTCATTTTATCACTTTATTTTCAGCATATTTTTTGTTACAAATTGAACAATACTGGCTCCATCTGGTGGTCAGAATAAGCCTATAGTTCCAGAGTTCCGTGAAGATATGTCAAAAGTCGTTAAATAATTCAGGGGCTACCTGAATTGAACACTGAACACTGAAATATGCTTTAACGCTGAACAGTGATTAAATGCAATTCAGTCTACATTTTCTTTTTCTTTCCATTTTCATCCTAGCTTCATTGCTTCATGTTATTTTACACTTAAAGTAATCCTCAAAATAAAGTAAGAATATTTTCCTGTGTTTTTCTGTTAGCTGATTTGAGAAATGTGAAGGTAACAAGTTATAATACAATTAAATTAATCCAGACTTTCAGACTGTATTCTATTTTGGAACATAAACACAAAAATACTGATTTTCACTGTGTATTGTAAATTTGACTATGATATGCTTTGGTGATGGTCAGCTTTTGTTGAATTTAATGGGAGTTCTTTATGCTTCTTAGATTTTGATGTCTGAGTCCTTCCCTACCTACATTAGGGAAGTTGTCAGCTATAATTTGTTCAAATAAACCTTCTGCCTTTTCCTCTATCATCTTCTGGGATTCCTATGATATAAATGTTACTGAGTTTTAATAAGTCAATTGAGTTTCCTAAGTCTACCTTCATGATTCATTACTTTTCTTTCCCTCTTCTTTATCAGTTTCATTATTTTCCATTGGCTTCTCTGCTTTGTCCATCCTTATTTATATGGTCTCCATTTGGGCTTGCATCTTAGCTACAACATTTTGGATTTTGGCCTTACTAGATTTTAGTTCTTTTACCTCTGCACAAAAATACTGATTTTCAGTTGTATTTTCCATTAAACATTTCTAACAGGGATAACCTGTGAGTGAATGAGAGTTCATATCTAGGGATTCTGTATATTTACAACCTACTGGCTACTTAATTTTTTTTGAAGATTTATTTACTTATTTGAGAAAGAGAGAGAGCGTGCAAGAGAGGGTGAGAGAGAGCACGAGTAGGGAGGAGAGGGAGAAGCAGGCTCTCCATTGAACAGGGAGCCTGATGCAGGGTTCCATCCCAGGATCCTGGGATCATGACCTGAGCTGAAGGCAGATGCTTAACCAACTGAGCCATTCTGGTGCCCCTTAATCTTAATTTTTAAATTCACTATAAAAGGAGCATGTCCACAATTACAACAGAAAATAAAGAACTAAGAAATTCTTAGCAATAACCTGCTCCTTTACAGATGGAAAAATGGAGGTTCAGAGAGGTCAAATGATTGTGCTAGGCTTGGAATATCAGAAACCAGATCTTATGACATCTCAATGTTATTTCCTTTCTCTATACACTACTATGTGTACTTTCTCTTTGGAATATGTAATCACTACAGATGTATTTCATTATAGTCTAATAATCACTTTGAAATTATATACATTTAAAGTATGCTGTGACTATAAAATGGCAGGACTTCCAATATAGATTTCTCTAGGAATTTTCATAATTTAAATTTTTGTTATTTTCCCTTAAGATTTTTTAAAACTTGTTTTGGGGCACCTGGGTGGTTCAGTCAGCGAAGCGTCTGCTTTCGGCTCAGGTCATGATCCCAGGGTCCTGGGATTGAGCCCCATGTGCTTGGGCTTTTGCTCTCTCTCTAATAAATATATAAAATTTTAAGACAACAACAACAACACCAAAAATTTCTGTTAATACCCTGGTCCTACCCAAATACAAAATTTTACCTTTTACTTTCTCAAGCATATTGCTTTGTTGAGTTTACTATTCAAACAGCAGTCATGTTGGTAATAACTGATATAACAACACATAGATTAGGTACTACAAAGTATTATACCAGAAATAAATTCAAATGAATTAAATGAACTTATCTAATAAATTAAGAGATGAAGAGAACTTATATCAGTAAAGACAGGTTCTGAAGCCTAAACATGAAATTGCTTTAAAATTACTTTAAACTTAAATTGTTTTAAGTTACAGTTTATTATATAATTCTATCTCAAAAGCTTTTTATCAGATGTTTCTCCATTTTCTTAATGATCACAAAAAACAATTACAATACAAAAATGATTACTGAGAATTATTGAGGGACACGAATAGCTTCTCTTCTGGGGCTCCAACTTTCCACCTGTCAGCTCTAGTCTGTTGTTTCTTTTCAAATTTACTTCATTCTTCCTCACTTAGACCCCAGGACTAGAGCAAAGATTGATTGATATTGCCCCCAGGTCTCTCAACAGAGCAGACTTTGCACTTCTCCAGATGGCATGAGCCACAATTCTTGCAGTTTGATGGCCATTTTGACAACATCCCTATGTTGGCCTGTCATTATGGATGTGGAAACTACAAATTTTATATTCTGTGTTGTAGCAATAAGAAAAAAAATACAAAATTCCTCAAGATAAAAAGATTTCATGAAGCCAATCAGGGAGGATACTGAAGAAAGAATTGCTACCTAACACTGCCTAAGGCTATGATTACCCTGGCAAATTAAACACTTCAGAGTATCTGCATTTATAATAGCACTTAAAGGAGAGTTCCAGTGTTTTGTAGTAAATTCATGAGATACTTTTCTCCAAGTAGTTATAAGAGTTTACAGACCAATTCAAAAATAGTCCTTAAATACTTGCATGTGTGGTATGCACGGGTTTCTTTTTATCCCCTGTGTGACTGAGGCATTGAAGCAATAAAGTGACTAAAATATAAGACCATTACTACTAGTACTATCACTGCCTTTAGGACCTAGCACATCTGATATATAATACTAAGAACTCTGTGCCTGCTTTCTCACTTAATTCTGTAACAACAGAATGTATATTATCGTCTCTATTTTGTGCAAGAGGAAACAGAGGTTTAGAGAGGTTAAGTATCTTGCCCAAGGTTATATAGCTAATAAATGATGGAGAAAGGATTTGAAATCAGGGCTGTCAGACTTCAAAGGCCATGCTGTTTTTATTCTATTACACTGCAAGCAGTTATGGGGAAAGGGGGGGGCACTAGTGTATATGGGAGTGAGTGAAACATAGATGGTTCTTGATGTGATGGAGCTTACAGGCTGGAAAAGGGATAAGATACATATACTCTTTTAACTGTGCAGTGGTACCAACGACATGAGAGGTCCTGATAAAGTACTTAGGAAATCCCTGCAGAGGAGACAGGAAAAGTTGGGAGGAGGAAGTGGCAGCAAAACTGGGCCTTGTTAGAGAAGGAAGATCTAGCCAAAGCTGGTAGAAAAGACATCATAACCAAGCCGGGAGGCAATATAGTACAGGATGCCCTGAGGAAGACAAAAAATGTTCTGTGAAAGTGAAGAATGGGTGAAATAAGATGGGAAATAAGGAAAATCAGAAAAATCTGATTATGCATGCAATTACCTAAGGGCTGGATTAGTGAACTGGAACTTTATTTTGTTGAGTAACAAGTAGCCACAAGACATGTCTTATAGGTCTACACTGCAAGGAAATAATTTATAAGTATTTGCAAGCCTTTTGTAAAACTAAATGAACTGTGTTGAACCACCCTGGACTGGTATGTTGTTTGAACTCATTTCTTTCTTTTTTTTTTTTTTAAAGATTTATTTATTCATTTAGGATATATATATATATATACAATGCTTATATATATATATATATATATATATATATATATATATATATATATATATATAGAGAGAGAGAGAGAGAGAGAGAGAGAGAGAGAGAGGCAGAGACACAGGGAGAGGGAGAAGCAGGCTCCATGCCGGGAGCCCAATGTGGGACTCAATCCCGGGACTCCAGGATCGTGCCCTGGGGCAAAGGCAGGCGCTAAACCGCTGAGCCACCCAGGGATCCCCTGAACTCATTTCTAAAAAAAAAATAAAATAAATAATATTTTCTTTATAGGATACTAGTTTGAGTTAGTTGATAGAATGGACACTAAAGTTCCAAGTTTCCTGATGCCCACACTTCTCTTAATGAAAACAGTGCCTTCTGCAGTAATTCAGTGAACAAGAGGACAAAGGCCAGTAAGTAATAGAGAGACAGAGAAAGACTGGCTCACAAAATCTTGTTGAGATTTTCCCCTAATCACTTTAGGAAAGAACTTTAAAAAGTATCTTGGTAAAATTATTTTCCCAAACCTATCAGAATATTCTACCTTCAATGTGAAAGTATGTGCAATTACTTGAAAGCACCATACCCAGTTGTTTCAGAATTTTTTAACCTGCCTAGACCGTATTCTCTACCATAGGTTCATTTAGTCCGATTCAGATTTCACCCTTCTTCCTCAATTTCTATCTTAAATATCTCTAACAAGCTGTATTTTGAGATGAGGTGAGGATAGGACAGAGATTATCAAGTTTTGCTTCATCTGAAGTCGACCTGTGTTCAGATGTGCTTTCTGGAACCTGGGATTGGAGTCTGAGTTGGATGGGGGTCACCTTGCTTAGTTTTACTGATAATGCTGTGAGCTGTAGGCCAGATCTCAGTCTGCTGATTCTGGTCATTTTGCTTGTGGCTTATTTTATTTTATTTATTATTAATTTGTTTTTTAATTTTCTTAAGGAAACAATGCTTTGCAATTTTATAGTGGAGACTATTGGACAGAAGTTCTGACTTCTCAAATCTGATTCAGTTAGGCTGAGTTCTAAATGTCTTTATTGCTTTGGTTTCTTCATTTGCAAAATGGAAATTATAGAACTTGCTTAATCTACTTCTCAGACTGTTACAGAACTAAATGTGAAAGGGCATGTGACGTGACTTTGTAAACTTCGTATTATATAAATATGAGGTTTTATTATTTGGCATTGAATCCAGGGCACCCTATATTATAAGCTACTTTCTAGCATGGCTCTCTTCAAAAGATTAAATCTCATTTGAAGCAGCAAGGAGTAGATATAATATTTTTTACTTTATTAACATGTTTGTTGGAAAAATATTTCTGTATATTAAATCATATTTTCAAAGCACCAATAAAATTCATAACTGGAAGAAGTGTGGGAAATTTGTGAAGCAGATTATCAAAACTTAATTTATATTTCCATAAATTTGGATGTTCAAATGTAGCATTCTTATGATGAGGCTTACCTATAAATCTGAATTTGCTTAAAAATAAGCACTATCTGGCTGGTTCAGTCAATGGAGCATTCGACTCTTGATCTCAGGGTTGAGTCTGAGCCCCACGTTGGGTGTAAAGATTACTCAAAAAAAAAAAAAATCTGGGAAAAAAAAAAAGAATAAGTACTATCTGCTGGCATACAGTAGGATGGAAAATGCTCTGCTATTCTTATCCTCTGCCTGTAGGACACTTGTACAAATAGTGCTTTCCATGAGCCAGTGAGTATTCTAAGTGCTTTATGCATGATAACTCATTTAAATATAACATGGAATGAGTTGCCACTGGAAAGACATATCTTTTGAAAAAAGCTGAAATTTGGAAAGGCATGTAATGAGTGAACGCCAGTGAGCTTTGACTGACATGGGTACCAAAGCTAGGCCCAAGAATGTGAGTTCCTAAGGGGCAGGAACTTTTCTGTTTTATTCTTCATTTTATGTCTAGAGATTCAAATAATGCTTATAAGTTTTCAGACACTTGACAGATATTATTTACAAGAATTAAGATTTTTTTTAAAAGATGATTTTTCAGAAGAAAATGAATTCCTAGAGAAAGTAATTGAAAGAAAGTGGGGAGAAGGAAGGGACAAAGCAGAGGGGTCTGAATAACTGGCCTTCCTTGAAAAGCTGCAGTTATTAGGTGCCACCTTAAGCTTAATGGTTCTTAACATTTCTTTTGTGGTATTTGCAGCCAAAAAATGATCCGGAAACAACAGAAATATAATACTCATTAAGATGATATATCAACTAAAGTTAAAGTCTCTGAACTCTATATTACAAAAACATATGTGCTGCAGAAAGAAAAAAAAAATCTTTTAAGGTGCCTGAGCTTTGAAATAGCATTAATTAACTCTTTTAATAAAGAAGGATTATTTGGGTTTGTTTGATTAATTTCATAAGCTGAAATAGTTACTAAAGCAATCTTACATTTTTTTCTTGGTGAAGTGAAAAACTTCTCACCCTCTTATTTTGGATTAGAACACAATTACAGACACATTCTCACTGATTAATTTTTTAAAGAAAACCTTTGGCTTAGTCACAAAACAAAGCCAACACACTGAATGGACTGGGTTCAGTATTTTGAGTTAGCAACCTCACATTCTGTTCTCAGCTTTGTCACTCACTGGAGTGAAGGCTTAAGTTGCCTCCCAAATGCTTTGTCTCTATTGTCTTAGATGGTAAATTCATTATTAATTACTGTTTAAGGCATTTAATGTAGTAAATTAATTAGTATGCTACATACTATTAAAATATCTCAGGCAGTACAAGTATGGATAATAGAAAAATAAGCAAGCCAACCTTGAGAAGTATTTCTGAGAAACTGAGTTGCCTGGATTCTATCCCAATAGTCCGCCTAGCATCTTCACAAGATACCAGCAGTATTTGGCTATAGTAAATACTGCAATCATTGTGTCTTTAATTACAATCAAATCAGTAAGAATAAACAATTCTTCTATTTATGCATCATATGGCAACTCATCACAGTGTAGAGTAGTGTAAGGGACTTCTCTATGGGTTTTGTGGAAGGCAAAGTACAAAGGACTTATTTTTGTTGTCATTTTTCTATGGCAGACTCACTCTCCTTATGTCACGGATAATACTGAAAATAAGATGTTCAGAGATAAATCAGACAAAAGTGGTAAAAAAGGATACTGATGCTAATTCTTGGTTGGGATTATTTGAAAGGGGACCAGACTGTAAGGTTGCTTCTAGAGAGAAAGTATAAAGTGTCTTGTGTACACTGCCAAATAGTAACAATAAAAATATGGATTTACATAGTATAATAAAACTTTTATTATCTTTCTTAGGTATTGGAAGAGTAAATAGATGTTCTGTAATTAGATGCCTAAATTATTATAGTGAGAGGGTAAAAATGACTGCATAAAAAATGCCATATCCTTTCCACTCTGTTTCACACACACAACTTGCAAGATAAGAAAAGGTGCCATGCTTTCTTTTATCTCCATGCATTTGCATGCATTGTATCCTCCATCGGCAACACTTTCAACTAACTTACTCACCTGAACCAGTAGCTTCAAAAATTTATAAAAGTTGAGAGGTTTCTAGTGTACAAAAGGACCCACTTGAGAGGTGAGAAGAAAATATTAGAATCCTTTATATTTATTTATTGGTTATTTATTTATTTTTAAAGTAAGCTCTGTGCCCAGTGTGGGGCTTGAACTTATGACCCTGAGATCAACATCATGATCTACTAATGAGCCAGGCACCCTAAAAATGTTATTAATATTTAAACTATTGTTTTTTTTGTTGTATGTTATATATAGTATATAACCTATGTCTTTGGTTATACCGACATATGAGTCACAAATACATATAAAAATACATGTTTTGGAAATGTTCACAATATATTTTACAACCCAAATGTCCATCAGTTGACAGATAAACAATATGTGGTATAGCCATAGAAGGGAATATCATTTAGCTATAATGGGGAATGAAGTATTTGATACATCCTACAACACAGATGAACCTTAAAAATATGCTAAGTGAAAGAAGCCAATCACATTCATATGAAACATCTATAACAGAGAACTCTATAGTGATATAAAGCAGATTAGTGGTTACAGAGGGCTAGGGGAGGAAGGGAAGGCTGAATCTGTAGCAGGAGATGGTAAAGGGTACAGGGTTTCCTTTTGAGATAATGAAAATGTTCTAAATTGTGGTGATAGTTGAAGGTATCTATGAATATACTAAAAGTCATTGAATTGCACACTTAAATGGGTGAATTGGATGGTATGTGAACTATATCTCAATAAAACTGTTAAAAATAAAATTAAAAACTTTATTCTGCAGGTGTAATAAAACATTTTTGAAGACCAATGGTCTAAATAACTGATGATTCTACTTGGGTTTGTGTGTCTAGAAAGATATGTTGCCATCTAGATTTAACTTCCTTTCTTTTGCTCCCTCAAACCTTCATCAGAATGTGTACCACACTGTATCAATACTGGTAGTTTGTCTCTTTCACTTGCTAAATTACAAACCATATATGTTCACCCCATGTCGTGGACTGAAATAATTTCCAAGTGGCTTAAGCAATTAAAAGCAAAAGTAAAAAAAAAAAAAAAAAAAAAGTCCAGGAAGATACCATCCTGACCAGATACCTGGAGAGTTTCAAAAAGTACTGACATGTGGGTTTCACTCCCTGAGCTTTGGTATTTCCAGGTGATTCTAATGTATAGAAAAGCTTGGAAACCACTGGTCTAGTGATGAAGGAGATCAGAAAAGGCATTTCAGAGAAATGGCCTTTAAGGCTATTTGAATACTGAGGAAACTTTCATTGCATACAAGAGGCATTCTAGGAAGAGGAAGTTGTGGCAGGAAGGGCTCAGGTGGGAAATAGGTTGGTATGTAGCATAATAATAGAGCTTAGGATCCATAATGAGAGATGAGACTGGCGTGGCAGGCAAAGTTTAGGAATGTAGGGCATTGCATGGCACACAAAGGATTTCATCCTGTAGGAAATGAGATGCCATTAAAGAATTTTATGAAGGGGATTGACACATGATCAAGTTTGTATTTAAGAAAAGCCACACACAGAATGCACTGGCAGGATCTGAGATTAGCAACAGAGATCTGTTGGCAGCCAGTTAGCAGGTTGTTAAAATAGTCCAACAGAAAAATTGTGTCTAAAAAGTTCACAGTAGGACATAAGGCACAGACTAGAAATCTATAAGAAAGGGGTGGAGTTTGTAAGAAAAAAGTACAGAGAACAGATTTGTTTTGAGGATACTGTAGTCTTTTCAGATCTAAATCTAATTCTGGGGCAGCCCCAGAGGCCCAGCAGTTTAGCGCTGTCTTCGGCACAGGGCATGGTCCTGGAGACCCTGGATTGAGTCCCATGTCTCCCTCTGCCTGTGTCTGCCTGTGTCTGCCTCTCTCTCTCTCTCTCTCCCACTCTCTCTGCCTCTCATGGATAAATAAAATCTTTTAAAAAAATCTAATTCTGTTCACTCAAGAAAATATGCAGACACTAACCCCTCATTGACATGTGATGAATGATGTTTTTCTCTAAAAATATATTTAGGTATCTAGACAATAAAAGTATCCAAAATAATTCTCCCTGAGGTCCTGGATTTCACATTTATTTTGGGAATTTTTTTTTAAGATTTATTTATTTATTTATGAGAGAGAGGGGGGGGGGAGGGAAGAAGGAGAAGGAGAGAGAGATTGCTCAAGCAGACTCCCCACTCAGTGCAGCCTGACACAGGGCTTGATCTTACAACCCTGAGATCGTGACCTTAGCTGAAACCAAGAGTTGGATGTTGAACAGACTGACCCACTCAGGTGCCTCCATTTTAGAAAAATCCTAAGAATTTTTTTATTTCCTAAGTAAATACATAAATTTCTAAGTGAATAAATAAATAAACTTATTTATTTCCCTGAGGTTATAGTTTCTACAGGTTTTTAAAAGAAAAATAAAAAAAAACAAAAAAGAAGAAAAATTATATCTAAAAGAAAAACTAAAAAACATCAACTAAATAAGATTACAGCTCTCTTGTAAGCTACTATAAGCTATAAAGGTCAGATAAGTCTTCCTAATCAGAAAGTCCTTTACCACATTAAAGTTAGTGATTGTCAAGTTGAAACTGTTTCCTGATCCTATTTCATCAAACCGGGGTACTACTACTCATGCTTTTTGAACTATAGATTATTTCTTCTATAGAATCAAGGTTCTATAAACTTTTGAACTCTTGGTATAGATATTAAGATGTTACAGGAGAGTGCCCTTTCCTCTGGTCAGACTAATTTTTTTCATTTCACTTCCCTCAGTGAAGCCTTCCTTAACTAGAGCAGTTCTCACTGTTCTGAATGTCTCTAAATCTTATAGTTCATCTGCACACCAAAATTCAAGAAAGCACTTGATATACTATTATGAATGCTGTTTAACTATTAATACAGTTTCATTATTAAATATAAAATATCTGCTTCCCATGAATTAGTCTTATTCTACATAAGAGAGGCCAGCTAAGTTAGAAGCAGGGAAAAATATTCTGTGGGTTTTGGGAGGCTTATTTGGCACAGTGCTATTAGACATTTATTCAAACTCAGTGGTTTTTTTAATTCTTTGTACTGTGACGGATCACAGGAAATTTTTTTTCATATTAACTACACACATATTTTGGTATATAGCTAACATATGAAATTATAAATAAGGTTAAGCCATATGAAAATACTAACATGTTTTGTTTACCTACAAAAATGACAATTTTATATTATTCAACAAAATGTAAAGAAAAAATTTCAAAATTTCATAAAAGAATACTTACTTACCCTTACTACATGTGATACATTCTTATGTTTTCTGGTCTATGCCATTTCCTTAAATAAAAAATGCTGATTAAGATATGCCTCTGAGTTTAATGATCCACCAGTAATTACTGGCTACAATTTGGAAAACCCTGCTCTACCCTCTAACCTGTAGTCTAGACTAACAGATAGAGGGATTCTGAGAGACTCACAAAAAAGCAGCAAGGTGGGGGCAGCCTGGGTGGCTCAGTGCGGCTTAGCGCTGCCTTCAGACCAGCATGTGATCCTGGAGACTTGGGATTGAGTCCCACGTTGGGCTCCCCGCATGGAGCCTGCTTCTCTCTCTGCCTGTGTCTCTGCCTCTCCCTCCCTCTCTCTGTGTCTCTCATGAATAAATAAATAAAATCTAAAAAAAAAAAAAAAAGCAGCAAGGTAAAAATGAAGCAAGTAATACAGATGGTGCAACTGCCTGGAAACTCTGTGCCCATAGCAGAACTGGCAAGGATCATACTAACTGGAGAGAATTCAGAGATCGAAGATTTTGACTAAATCTTTTCTGATTTGACACTACTAACCCATCACAGAATGTGATTCAACATGGTTGACTGGTAATGTTCAGAATGAACGTTATCCCTTGGGACACAGTGAGATTTTCTAAAAGTGAAGCTTATCCAGTTCTGTTAATAACTAGTGTGAAACAATACAGATGGCAACAGATTGTAGGCCTATTACTTATATTATGATTAGGCTTTTAGCTTTTCTTTGGGGGGGGGTTTAGCTTATTATTAAAAATGATGTTTATATAAAGATCGTGTATGTATGCTTAATTATTAGCCATTTTGTCAATGAAATCCAGAAAACATGAGTTCTTTTCCAAATGATTAAATTATTATCAGACAGACATGGATATATCCATGAACAGGTGTCAGTATCAGCACATAGTACAGGAATACTGGAGTAGACTTCAAGGCACAGGCATGCAGGCTAACATGGAAGCAGGAAGAATGCTGTTAGGCAGGTCGTTGGAGCCTGAATTGTATGCATATACACTACCCTCTCTCATCCTTTACGTTTCCAACAGCTTTATCTGATGGAACAGTGTTGACAGAACTTGAATTGGTGCCAGCCCTACAGATGAGGAACAAGGTGGAACAGTTGCTGGCTGGAGGGAATGTTTCCTTTTTAGGAAGTAGCAGTAAGATGATATATAGAAACATGGTTGGAATGGAACTATCACAAGTTGCCGATAAAAGAAATGTTTTTAGTTTTTAGAAGACAAAGGATCAAAGAAAGTAAAATAAGTGGCTGATGTAGAAAAGAAGGTGCTCAAACAATGAGATGAAAAATATAAATCTCAAGGAAATAATAAGTGGCCACATAGATATGCATACTAGCAACCACCCTGAGTTCTAGTTGATATAGCTTATGCTTGGTCCTTTTACATCAGCAGATTAAGCATGAGAGTAACAGTAAAGACAAGAAATAATAAGTCCTAGTCAGTTAGGAGAGGCCTGATTTCTCACCATGGCAACCAAAAGCCACAGACAACCTACGATGTTCATATAAAAATCAGATAGAAAGGAAATTGCTTGTCTGATTGCAGGAATGAAATAAAACTTGAGACAAGTACTTTTTATAACTGTAAAAGATAATAAGAACAAATGGAAATACTAGTTTCATTAATAAACAGCTTTCTTAAACTCAGCATAGACGTATTCATTGTCAAGTCTCAGACCAAGATAGGCCAAGTGCTTGCTTCTGCTCTATTCTCCAACCTCATGTTAGAACATAAGGGCAGCCACTGTGTCTTTTTCACTGAATGGGGAGCTTGAATGTCCATCACTCCATTTTCCACAAGTTTTGTGAACCTGAACATCTGTTTATCAACAATGAAATGATAAATAATAACCTTGACATTCCTCAAAAGGAGCCACAAAATTCAGAAGTGTATTTTGAAATGTCAGAGGGAATAAATCACATTCAATATAGTTTTAGATATTTCGCTATATGCATTATATAATGTGTACATATTTATAGTATATGTGCATGTATATAAACATAGCTAGTATATTAGTATATTAGTATACTTCGTATATGAATATCTCGGGATAAATAATCCTTCTAGGTAAAAAAGTTTAGGTAAAAAAGTTTACAAGAATCTTTTTCTTTAGCACCTAACAAAAAATAGATGCTAGACATGCCTGCTTACCTTACTTGACTGGTTAAAAATCAACAATTTTATTTAGCATTTGGAATATTCTGATTGTAGTTCTGGCTTGAATGGTTGCTAGGAGATAATTTTTGGTAAAGAGGAGAGGGGAACGATGTGGGCCAAATATGGAGGAATCTGATAGTAAAGCAACATATTCTGGTAATCCATTTTGTTAAAAAGTACATACTGGCAGTAAATAATATATAAGTAGCTAATTTATCTATATAAGTAGCTAATTTATCTATTACAAAAGTACTAAATTTAATCCAAGATACAGGAAAGAATAACATCTTATATTAAATATGCAATGCTTTGGGGTTTTGTTTTTCATTGTGAGATGACAGGCCGAAAAAAGAAGGCAGATTCATAATCACTTTTATGGAGAGAAAGATTCTCTTGGCTCACGTGGAAGATTATACAGTATTCCACACAATGTTGTCTTCGCTATTCACGGCTACTACTCCGGGAAGAGGACTGCAGGTGCTATCAGGCAATTTAGGTCCTCACAGCTGTGTTGGTGCTCTCGGGGGGGAAAAATTAATTATCTGAGCCACAATTCTTTCTGTGCAAAATACTGCCTGTCCTACTTTTCATGGGTTCTTGTAAGAGACAAATGAGGACAGGGGAAGAAAATAAAAAGAAAATAAAAAGGTATAAAGTTACTCAACAAGTATGGGCTTGTGTTAAAGAAATAGTTGACTGCCCGAGTAATAATCCTCTACCTTCTTCTTTTTTTTTTTGCTAACAAAATCCACATTTGGTTTAGGGAACAGAATGCTCAGTATCAGGGGACAAATCACGACCGATTTAGTTTAGCTTTCATCTTTGATTTCACTCATTCTTCTCTAAATATTTTTTTGAATGTCTACTACATGCCAAATGTTGTTCTAGCTGCTTTCTTAGAGAAAACAGACAAAAATCTAGTGGGGAAGACAGAAAACAGTAAATAAGTAAAACACACAAGTATATCAGAGGGTGATAATATAAAACAGAGAACACTGAAGTAAGGAAAGGAAACTCAGGGAGTGCCAGGCAGACATGGTCAGAGGAGGCTTCACTGAGATAAAGACCTGAGAGGTAAGGAAATAAGTCATGTAGATTATCTGGAGGACTTGCAGTCCAGATGGTAACAGCATGTGCAATGGCCCTGAGGCAGGGAGCATGCCAAACGTACTCAGAGCAAAGAGGCTGGTCTGCCTAGAACAGAGTGAATGAGAGGGAAGTAAAAGGAGATGAAACCAGAGATAAAACGGAGGTGGGGCATAGATGATGCAGGCTGTTGCAGACAGAGGGGCTTTATTTTTTTAAATTTAATTTTTAAAATTCATATTCAATCTGCCAACATATAATACAACACCCAGTGCTCATCTCATCACATGCCCTCAATACCTGCCATCAGTTACCCCATCTTCCCCCTTCTGCAACCCTCAGTTTGTTTCTCACAGTTAGAGGAGTCTCTCATGGTTTGTCTTCTTCTCTAATTCTTCCTCATTCAGCTTCTCCCCCTTCTCTTATGGTCCCTTTCGCTATTTTTTATATTCCACATATCAGTCAAACTATATGATAATTGTCTTTCTCCGATTAACTTATTTTACTCAGCATACCTTCCAGTTCCATCCATGTTGAAGCAAATGGTGAGTATTCATCTTTTCTGATGGCTGAATAATATTCCATTGTATATAGAGATAACAGCTCCTTTATCCATTCATCTGTTGAATGACATTGTGGCTCCTTCCACTGTTGGGCTATTGTGGACATTGGGGCTATGGACATTGCGGTGCAGGAACTCTGTTGTCTCACATCTGTATCTTTGGGGCAAATACCCAGTAATGCAATTGCTGGGTCGTAGGGTAGCTCTATTTTTTCGTTTTTTGAGGACCCTCCACATCGTTTTCCAGCGCGGCTGCACCAGCTTGCATTCCCACCAACAGTGTAAGAGGATTCTCCTTTCTCCACATCCTCGCCAACCTTTGTTGTTTCCTGTCCTATTAATTTTAGCCATTTTCAGTGGTACCTCACTGTGGTTTTGATTTGTTTTTCCCTGATGACAAGTGATGTGGAGCATTTTTTTCATGTGCTTATTGGCCGTGTCTAGGTCTTCTTTGGAGAAATGTCTGCTCATGTCTTGTGTCCCTTTCTTGACTGGATTGTTTGTTTTTTGGGTGTTGAGTTTGATAAGTTCTTTATAGATCTTGGCTACTAGGGTCTTTAGCTTTTAAGAAACCCATTGGTGAGAAAAAAAAAAAAAGGAGTGTGACAAGATGTGACTTAGATTTTTGAAGGACCATCCTGGCTAGTATATTGAGAACAGACTTTCAGAGACCACTGGTAGAAACAGAAACCAGTTATTAGACAATTGCACTAATCTAGGTGGCAAATGGTTGGGGCTCCCACGAGTGATAACAGAAGTGGCTAGGTTATATATCCTAGATTTGTTCATCAGTTCAATGAGTAGTATAAAAGAAAGAGAGGAGTCAAAGGTGACTCAAAGATTAACCGTGATGGGGAAGATTTCAGGAGGAGCAGAGTTGGAAGATAAGATCGGTAGTTCAATTTGGGACATGTTAAGTTTAAGAACCTATTAAACACTTTGGGATTTATAAGCATATAGATGACATTTAAATCCATAAGGTTAAAAGACACCAGTAAAGAAGTAAGTGTAGTATAAGAAGAAATCAAAGGCTAAGTAAAAAGGTGATGCAAAGAGGAGGGAATGATCAACAGTGTACAATGCTGGCAATAAATCACTTAAGAAGAGGTCTAAGCAGTTGACTTGTGAGAATGGAAGTACAGCAGGTAAATTTAAGAGGGAATGAGAGGCAAGGAAATAGGAGATGGCAGGCATGTATGTTCTTTCAAGGACTTTTTTCTGGAAAGGGACAGAGCTAAAGGGTAGTAAGCTGGAAGGGGATGTGAGGACAGGATTTTTTTTTTATTTTTTTATTTTTTTAGTGGAGCAAATATGGCATGTTTTCATGCTGATGGTAAATGATCCAGTAAAGAAGGAAGTTTAATGATGCAGGAAAGAAAGAAGAGAACTGCTGGAGTGTTGTCTACAAGTATGTGAGAGGCAGCAAGATCTACTGCACAAGTGAGGGAGTTGGCCTCAGAGTAGGAGTAGCTCATCCATAGTCATAGGAGAGCAGGCAAACAAATGGCCCACAGTACAGATGAGTTGCTTGTTGTGGTGAAACTTTTCTTCTGGTTGCTTATAGTTAAGAAATCTCACTTTACTTTGCCAATGATTGGTCCTGTCACATGTTTATTCTCAGTAGAACCACTTTTGGACAGTGATATGCAAAGGGAAGTCTGGTGGGGGTTCTGAGAAAGATTTTCTTTCCCATAAAGAAAGGTCCAGAAAGAGAAAGGTCTTTGCATCTACCTTTCCTTCTGCTTTGGATGCAATTCTATGAAGATATTATGTTTAGAGCTGCTGCATACATCTTATGACAGTAAGGGGAAATCTATAATCTATGTGCCAATAACTTTACAAATATGAATAGAATATAGGTCCATTAAGGCAGAAGTCTTTTTTTTTCAACTTGAGATATAATTAACAAATAAAATTTTAAGATATTTAAAGTTTACATTGCCAGGATTTGATATGCATATACATTGGCAAAGGATTCCAGAGGTCTTTATTTTGTTAACTGGTGATTCCAAAGTATCAAAAAAGTACCGGCACATAGTACACACACAATAAATACTTGTTGAATAAACAAACTATGATCAAGATAGAGCATGTTTTTCAAAAATTCACAGTATATTGATGTACACCAGCAAATAGATAATTATACTCCATGCTGTAAATTGTAAGATGGGGTAAGTATAGGGTGCTAAGAAGTTGAAGCAGGTTTAGCTGATCTTGACTCTGAAATGCAATGAACTTTCCAGATTGTGAAAATCAGCTTGCTACTTGCTATTGTTTGAATGCTCATTATAAAATGTTTTGTCCTGTATCAGTATTTTCTGATAATTTCTTGAATTCCTTTATAAAAATAAATATATTTCATATAATCCTTATGCTTCTCCTTAGTGAGACACAAATAGGACCATGATCTAGGGTAACATTTGTTTTATTCATTAACTTCATTTCTTCCCCCTTGTCTCCATCTTTTTTTGACCTAGGAATACAATCATACTGATGAAATATTTTACCACAGCTATCACCAGCTTTTATTGAAAAGCATACAGGATGCCCTGTTTTAAACATTTAAGAGTTTCAACGTCTGCTTTTTTCTTTAGAAGAGTTATATTTCTATATTCCATGCCAGCATTCTCTTTCCCTCTTTCATTTTAGCAGATACCATTATCTTTTTCTTCTGGAATCATTTTTGTATACCTGAGTACAATGAGCTCCTTCACCATATGACAGAAAATAAAGTACTTACAGTTTTATTATAGGAGCACACATGTGGCATAATATGCAAAGGAATAAAATTAAAGCTGAAGTGTCCACAGCCTGGACTAAAACCATATTTATGCTGCTGAAGGCAAGAAAAATTATTTAGTCTACAGTAACAAGTAAGTAGCAGCAAAACAAATATTTGGTTGACTGGAAAGCCAATGTTTTCATTACTTGTTATAAGCATAAAAGCTAAAAACAGTCTGACCAAACACATTCTGACAGCAAATAACACATGTATTCATCAATCTTGTGGTGCTTATAAAACTGACTCTTAATTTATGAATTTACATGTAAATAAAGCTATAATCAACTTTGCCTTAAATATATTACATATACATATATTAATTTATGTAATTTGCAAAATATATGCTTTTATGCATTTATATATAGTATGTAATTATACAGTTTATTTATTTAAAAAGATCTGCAAATTTTTCTTTACTAGTATAATATATAATACCTTCTACCCTTAAAAATGCTTTAATAGAACTAGAACAAATAATTCTAAAATTTGTATGGGACCCCAAAAGGCCCTGGATAGCTAAAGTGATCTTGAAAAAGAACAAAATCGGAGGTATCACAATCCCAGATTTCAAGATATACTACAAAGCTATAGTATCAAAACAGTATGGTATTAGCACAAAAAACAGAAACACAGATAAATGGGACAGAACAGAAAGCCCCAAAATTAAGTCCATGATTACGTGGTCAATTAATCTTTGACAAAGGAAGCAAAAATATGCAATGAGAAAAAGTCTTTTCACCAAATGGTGTTAGGGTAACTGGACAGTTACATGCAAAAGAATGAAACTGGACCACTTTCTTACACATACACAAAAATCAACTCCAAATGAATTAAAGACTTAAATGTGAGACCCAAAAACATAAAAATCCTAGAAGAGAGCACAGGCAGTAATTTCTCTGACATCAACTACTGCAACATTTTTCTAGATATGTCTCCTGAAGCAAAGGAAACAAAAGCAAAAGTAAACTATTGGGACTACATCGAAATGAAAAGCTTCTACAAAGCAAAGCAGTCAACAAAACTAAAAGTCAATGTACTGAGTGGGAGAAGATATTTGCAAATGACATATCCGATAAAAGGTTAGAATCCAAAATATATAAAGAAATTGTACAACTTTAGTTTACACTTGGTGTTTACACCAAAAAAACCCAAATAGTCCAATTAAAAAATAGGCAGAAGATATGAACAGACAGTTCTTCAAAGAAGACAGCCAGGTGGTCAACAGGCACATAAAAAGATGTTCAGTATTGCTCATCACCAGGGAAATGCACATGAAAACCACAATGAGATATTACCTCACACCTGCCAGAACAGCTAAAATCAGAAATACAAGCAACAACTGTTGGTGAGGATGTGGAGAAAAAGGAACTCTAGTGCACTGCTGGTGGGAATGCAAACTGGTATAGCCACTGTGGAAAGCAGTATGGAAGTTCCTCAAAAACTTAAAAATAGAGCTACCCTATGATCCAGTAATTCCACTACTGGGTATTTTCCCAAATAATATGAAAATACTATTTCGAAAGATACATGCACCCTTATGTTTATGGCAGCATATTTACAATAGCCAAATTATGGAAGCAACCCAAGGGTCGATGGATGAATGGATGAAGAACATGTGGTATACATACACAATGGAATATTAGTCAGCCATAAAAAGAAGGAAATCTTGGCATTTGCAAAAACATGGATGGACCTAGAGAGTATATAATACTAAGTGAAATAAGTCAGAGAAAGATTGATTTCACTTATATGTGGAATTTAAGAAACAAAACAAATGAATGAAGATAAAAAGAGACAAACCAAAAAACAGACTCTTAACATTAGAGAACAAACTGGTTGTTACTAGACAGGAGGTGGGTCTGGGGGTTTGGTGAAACAGGTGAGGGGATCAAGAGTCCACTTATCCAGAATGAACACTGAGTAACATAGAATTGTTGAATCACTATGTTGTACACTTGAAATATAATGTAACACTGTATGTTAACTATACTAGAATTAAAACAACAAGAATAGCAAGGCTTTAATCTAGTATATATTCACCATACTATGAATAAATTATTTGTCTACAGATGTAAATAATTGCTTCCATAATCTGCAAAACAGTTATAAATTGCTGACTGCTTGCTATGCTGAGTCTGTGACTGATGACATACAGTATTTATCTTATAACAAATTTACTTACTTATTCATTATTATTCTTATCTTACAGATAACAAAACTGAAGTCAGAAATGACTTGCCCAAGATCACCTATACCCTAAATCAGAGTGAATTCTGAGATAGGATTCTGTAAAATCATATTCCTGATAGTGCAGCAGAGGGGCTAAAATGTCTCACAAATATAAGATTTTTGCATTTATCAATTTAATTAATAAAAATCTTCTGCAATAAATGTGCTATTATTATTTTTTTTTAGAGAGAAAGAGAGGGAGAGAGTGTATAGGGGTGGGGGGAGGAGCAGTGGAAGAGGAAGAGAGAGAGAGCAAGAGAGAGAGAGAGAATGAACCTTAAGCCCTGATGCAGGGCTCGATCTCGCAGCCCAGAGATCGTGACCTGAGCTGACATCAAGAGTTAGACACTTAACTGACTGAGCCACCCAGGCACCCCTACACACACATTAATTTCTAAATAATGTATTTGCCTGAATAAAAAATAGCAAAGGAACAAGGATTCTTGATATTGGTTACAAATATGGAAGAAGGGAAAGACTAGAATGTACCCTGGTGTGGGACTATAATTAGTCTATCAGTATTTCTTCCTGCTCTGTTGGCTGAGAAAGCCTAGAAGCAACAGGAATGAGCACCTCATAGCCATATCTTGATTTCTAAATAGTGTTCTCCACTAAAAAAAAACAGCTCCTTAGAAAAAATGGTGATTCCAGGGCCAGGGCAAGGAAAGTATAAGTATAGAGAATCTAGTTAAATAAAAAAAATGAGGAAGTACTCAAATAATAATAGAAAAATATCAAAAGAACATAGGAACCAGCCTGAAGGGGCTCCCACTGGCCAAATAAAATAAAAATATTTATTTTGAGCATTAAAATAAATAATGATAAAAACAGACTACAGCCCATGAAATAAGATTCCATGAATTTATACTGATATACTTCAGTAAATTGAGATGGGAAGCTCTTTTTTTTTTTTTTTAATGGAATACAAACTATAAGAGGAATGCCAGAGTTAGGAAATCATCAGTGAATACTAAAACTAATGGATAAAAGTTTGATGAAATATGACATATTTACACAATTTCAAAATATTTGCTTAGAACTAAATTTGATACATTACCTTAGATTGGTTTCTGGGCTACGGAAAAACCTAAATAGGTGTAAAGAACATTAAAAAGAAAAGACAAATATGAATTCTGACTGTGAATTAGGTAATAGTATTATATCAATGTTAAATTCCTTGATCTTGATAATTGTATTGGTTATGTAAGAGAAAGTCCTTGTTTTTAAGAAATATATGCTTATGTATTTAGAGGAAAAGACATTGCATCACTAAGTGCAGTCAAATACTTCAAGAAAAAAATTATGTTTATACACAAACATACATACATACATAGAGCATATATAAATGTAACAAAATATGAACCACTGGTGAATGAAGTAAAGATATATAAGGGTTCATCATATTGTTCTTATAACTTTTCTCTGACTTTGAAATTTTTTTTAAAAAAGGTAATCATTGCTTCTGATTTTAAGGCTTAATCTCTGGGACCTAAGGAAAATCAGTTTTTCTGGGCTTTAAGAAAAGAGACTTAACTTCTACAGTTGACCCTTGAACAGTGTGGGTATTAGAGAGGCAGAGTCCCAGGCAGTCAAAAATCTGCATGTGATTTTTGATTCTCCCCAAACTTAACCACTAATAGCATACTGTTCACTGAAAGCCTTGACAGATAATATAAACAGTTGATTAACACATATTTTATGTTATAATATTATATACTATACTCTAATAAAGTAAGCTAAAGAAAAAAATGTAAGAAAATTGTAAGGAAGAAGTACATTTTCAATACTGTACTATAAAAATCCATGTATAAGTGGACCTGGTCAGTTCAAAACCCTGTTGTTCAAGGGTCAACATATATCCAATGGACAACTAACTCATTGTAAGACCTGATGGCAGGTCCTACAGATTAGCTGGAACAGTAGTTCTGAGTGTGGTGCCCAGAGTGAACCTGTACCATCAACTTTACCTGAAAACTTCACAGAAATGCAAATTATTCAGCTCCACTCTAGACCTATTTATGTTCTACTGATATATATGGGGCTGTAATAGGGTATAGAATGATAAACCACTTGAAAGCAAGATTCTGGAAAACAGAGGTAGATGGTTTTTTAAAGAACTTAATGTAGTATGCAATACGACACTCCTAAAAGTCTTATTAACAAAGGAATAGTATAATAATTATCTTAAGATCACCCTAGTACCAGGGTATAGAATGGGTCACTTCTAGGGAGGTTCTAGAGGAAAAGGCCAGTTTCAGTTTCTCATAAGAGTACCAAGAGAGATGTGTTAGGAATATTAAGAATCTCAACTAGTCTGTGGGAGTAGAAGAGGGCATCTGCTAGATGTGGGACTAGAAGATTGATTCACAATGGGTGAGTGCCTAAGAGTTATCACTTGGCTGAATGTGACACGAGCTCAGGGTAAGGAACCAAGGATAATGACAAGGGAAAGGGTGAGGAAAACACAAGAGCAATTAAAGGTTAATGAGATTTCTAGCCTGGATGGCTGATAGAACAGTCTGGATTCAGATGAATTCAAGGAAACTTCCTATAGCTGGGCCTTTTAAAGGCCAAGGATCCCAGTCTTATAATCCTATAAAAGCATGTTCTTCTAAACAGTGTCAAGTAAGGAAGCCGGTGATTCCAGCCTTATGATTCCATAAAGCATGTTCCTGTAAACAGTGTCATGTAAGGAAGTGGTTTTCAGACTTGCAGATTTTAAAGATCTGTAAATATTCCAAGCAAACTTTAATGGATGCTTTGCTTTTTAATTTTACAAATTAAGAACTTTAAAAAACACTTCTATTAGCTGTTGAGAGTATAACTTGGTAAAACCATTCTGGAACAAATGGCAATATCCAGAGGAGCCAGATGTGTGCAAACTTCACAGACTATGGTTTTAGTGTATTTGCTGAGAACATACATAGAGTTCAATCCTATAGGATTTTGGACATTTTATTTAACCACTATAACTTAGTTTCTTTATCTGTAAAATATGCATAATAATAGCATCTATTGTTTTGAGAATTAAATAAATACCTATGAGACACTTAGAACAGTTCTTGGCATACAGAATTGGTAAACGTTATCTGCTATTACAATTATGATGACAATGACAACCCAGACCCAGCAATTCCATTTCAAGACATAACCTAGAAAAACTCTTGTTTATATGCACAGGAGAAATATATAAGGGTGCTTTCTCCAAAATGTTTAAAGTAGAAAATACATGGGAAAAACCTCAAAGTCCATGACAGAAGAAAAATAAACTGGCATAAGCATTCCATGTCTATATCATTTAAAATGAATAAACATGTATTATATTTAAAAACATGGATAAGTGTGGAAAGCATAATGTCAAGTAAAAAAACAAGGTGTGGTTGGACACATACCATTTGATACCACTTATATAAAGTGGCATATTCAACAATATTATTACCTTTAACAGCTACATACAAACCCATGTAGTGAAAGGTTAAAAACATGCATAGGAAGGAAACACATTCACTTCTGGGTAGTGGGTACTTTTGTGGGGTAGAGAAATGAAACTGGAGAGTATATAGTGGACTTAAATGGTATCTGTAAAGTTTATATTAAAAAAAAACTAAAACAAATAGAAAAAAAAAAGATTCGTTGGGTAAAAAACCAGGTTAAATCCCTGTACTTTTCTGTGTGTTTAAAACACTTCATTAGGTAAAGGAAAAAGCAAAGGAAAAAATGACAGTCCATCAATTTGATTATATTTTTTAAAAAAATCACATTTTAATGTTTTTATTTTGAAATAATTTTAAACTTACAGAAAAGTTAAAGAGTAGTATGAAAACTCATGTATTTTTTCAACAAGAGCACTAATTTTTAACATTTTGTCGCAGGTTTTATTTTTTCTCCCTTTGCATACATATATATATTTTTTCAACTTGAAAATACTTTCTCATACTTTATGGCCCTATATTCCTTAATACTTCAGTTTGCAATTCATAAGAACTAAGATAAAAAAAAGATAAAAAAAATAAGAACTAAGATAATCTCTTATATAACTATTGTATGGTTATCAAATCCAAAAATATAATATTGATGCAATACTTTAATATACCACCATATTCCAATGTGGTGAAGTGCCCAATAATGTCCTTTTTAGTATTATTTTTCCTTTTATTCCAGGATCTAGTACAGGATTATGTACTGTGTTTAGTTTTGATGTCTCTTTAGTCACCTCAGCCTTTCTTTGAATTTTGTAACATGGACATTTTTCAAGAACACAGGGCAGTTGTTTTTCTAAAAAACACTTTGGGTTTGTCTCATGCTCCCTTACAAGTAGATTCAGGTTATGCATTCCTAGCTAAGGAGCACAGAACACTGGCTGATTTTGTATTCTTCTCAGGATATCATTAGGAGATATATGTTGCCCCTCATTACTGATGTGAAATCTTATCAGGCAGTCAACCTGTTACCTGGTTTCTCTGTGTGTGTTTTACTCTGCACCTGATAAGCAATCAGAAAGACTTAAGATCACACGAACATACTGCTCTTCATCAAACATTCGCCCTAGACTTGGTATCCATTGATGATTTTTGGTCAAACCAATCTTTACTATGAAAATAGTAATTTTCCAATTCTACAAGGCCCTTCACATTTACTGGGTGACATCTTACTGTAAGGAGAAGACTTCCCTTCTCTTCTCAGTATCCATTCATTTATTTACAGCATTATTAAATCAAGGATTCCTATTTTTCCCCCAATGCTTAAATTTCATTATTGTCCTTGGTTATTATTATTTTTTTGATCTTTTAATTGAGACAAAATTCACGATTTTAAGTTGTAGTTTTAGTGGTTTTTAGTATAGTCACAGTGATATAATTCAAAACATTCCCACTGCTCCAAAAGGAAACCCTTTATCTTAATAGCAGAAACACTGTTAGCAGTCAGAATTCTGACCTCCCTGCAGCCCTCACCAACCACTCATCTTTCTGTTTCTACGGATTTGCCTATTCTTTGACATTCCATATAAATGGAATCATACACGTGGCTTTTTTTGATGGGCTTCTTTCACTTCGCATAATATTTTCAAGGTTCATCTATGTTGCAGCATGAATCAATACTTCATCACTTTTTATGCCTGAATTATATTTCATTATATGGATATACCACATTTTTTTTTGGTTGTCTTGTTTCCACTTTTTGGCCATTATGAATTATGCTGCTGTGAACATTTGTGTACAAGTTTTTGTTTGAGCACTTGTTCTTAATTCTCTTAGGTATATACCTAGGAATGGAATTTCTGGGTCATACGGTAAATCAATGTTTAACTTTTTGAGAACTGTTAAACTTTTTTTCAAAGTGGCTACACCCTTTTATAATCCTACCAGCAATGTATGAGGGTTCCAGTTTTTCCACATCTTTGCCAACACGTGTTAGTTTGTTTCTTTTATTTTATAGCTAATTAATGGGTGTGAAGTAATATCTCATTGTGGTTTTGGTTTGCATTTTCCTGGTAGCTAATGTTGAACATTTTTCATCTGTTTATTAGCTGTTGGTATATTTTTCTTTGCATAAATGTCTATTCAAATGCTTTTACCCATTTTAAAATTGGGCTGTTTATCATTGTATTTCTGAGTTATATATCCTCAATTATTTGAAGTGCAAATTATCTCAGACTTGACCTGGGAGTCAGGGGAAGAGGTTTCAAGATGCCTACTATGACCTCTTGACATGGTACCATCTTTTTTTTGGGGGGGGGGGCACTTTCTACTTTCTTGCATAACAGTTTGGGAATAGCCATTTCTCCAAAAAGCCCTGGTTCCTTTCAATGTGAAATGGTATCAGAAACTAATATGTCAGGTATGCTTTGTTACTGCTTATTATTTTCTAGGCCTTTTTAGCAGCCAGAGGTAGGAAATAGACACACACACACACACACACGATACCATGAGTCCATACAAATCACATCTATCCCCTGAAAATTTTCATCTTCTCTCATACCATATTTTTATATCCTTTCTTCTATAAGAATAATAACATATGTACTGCTCCTACAACATCAACATACGTATTCATTTACTAAATCTCATTACATACATCAAATAGTACTATAATTAGTATGCTTATAGCCCTACAAAAACAAAAACCTACTAAAAAGAGCTCAGGTTTTGTTTACTATTCCTCTTCTTTACTCAAGACCAAAGATTATATAGTCAAAATATTATGTTCAAAGTTCAAATTCATTTTCTCTTTCTTCATAATGTGTAGTTATCTGTACTTATCAGTGTGATGTTACTGATTAGAAATTAGTTGTTTCTCTTCACCCTCTTTTAGTTTCTTTTTCCTTTCTGCTATTGATTTAATTTAATTTTTAAAATACATAGAACATGAATACATTTCCTAATGTTCGAAGTACACCAAAAGATAAACTCAGAGGTGTCCCTGCTTCTCCATCTCTTCTACCCATTCTCATTCTCTAGTTCTTACAAATAAACAATTTCATTTTTTTTGCTTATCCTTCCTACGTTTTTGTAAAAGAAAGAATGTGTATGTGTGTGTATGTATGAGTGTTCTTGTACCTTATTTTTCTCACATAAAAAGCAATATATATTATATAGCATATATTGCTTTACACTTAGTTTTTTCCCTTACTTTCAAAGAATAAAAAAAAAATTAAGATCCTAAAAAGGCATTTTTCAGGAAGGAAGTGATAAATTCTGAGTTTCTAACAATGGGAAAAAAGCAATATAATAATTACCTAGTATTTATTGAATATCTGCTCTATTAAATGTTTATTTTTACTATAGAAAAGTAAAAGCTGTATTTTGGAAACACAGCTGGGACCCCTGTGTTGTCAGCCTGAAGAGGCAGTGATGGGTGACTGCTGACTTCTGAAAGAACAATTTTGGTATACTTGTGAAGTTGGGAAGCTACAGCCCAAGAAATAATTAATAGTTGTGAATGAGGGAAGGCAGGAATTTCAGACTACTCTCCTCAGAAATTGGTTAACAGTGGAAGCAAAGTTTGGAAGGGAATACAAAGAAGAAACAAGGCTAAAACCATATCTTTAAGGTCAGGGGTGAAATGAATAAATTGAGACAGAAGGGAAAAAGTCAGTGGATTTGGAGACTTCTGCAAAAGAACAAGGAGAAGAAAAAAAGTTTCTGAAGACCGAAAGAAGGGGTTGGGGGATGGTTAGCCTTGAAAAGAACTAGGGTCACTTTGTCCTGACAGAAAAGACAGGCTGGAAAAATGTGTGGGAAAACAGAAATTCTGTGGTGGAGAGAAGCTCATATTAGATGGTCTTTTCAAAAGAGTAAAGATGAGGTAATCTGTTCAAGGTTGGGGCAGAGAGGGAGGGTTGGCACTGGAGATGTGAAGACTGTGGAAAATGCTTGGCACAGAGAGGCCATGTGGAGAACACAGTACAGAATGAACAATATAAACATGACAATCTCTCTATTGGAATTTCTTCAGCTTTGTGAAATGATGTAACTGTTCTGAAACTCTTGCCATCCTTCTATTATTGAACTAAAAATTTAAAGCTATCCCATAAAATTACAAACAATGTATCAGTTGAAGAAGAGTTGAATTTTAAGAAATACCACATTTGCTAAATCTGGGTTAAAAATATGCATATTTGTGATTATATGCACATTTTACTTACATACGTATTATTTTAAACTAGTAATAATATCAAATATCTAAAGAATTCAATTCATCATTATAAATACTTAACCAAATGAACTAAAGTCTAATGTTCAACAAACATTGCTATTACATAACACAACTCACCATTTTTTTTGAGAATAGCTTTTAGGGATGCCTCTTGATTTAGACCAAATCAAAAGAAGCTGACTGCTCAAAATTTAAAATGGCAGTTAACCCCAGCTCAAAGACAGATTAAAAAGTAACAAAGTCAAAGAAGTTGAAAAGGCTTTCCTTGGCATAGCCATTGGGTAGGCAGTAGTGTAATATATTCTTTCCCTCCCTTTATTTGAAGTCTACCTCCTAGCAATTTCCTTCCCAGCACTAATCTTAAAACAGAGATATTAAAAACAAACAAACAATCTTTTTGTCGCCTTAAAACCGGCAGAACTAGCATCACGTAACATGATACTGTGTATTTGTTTTCTTTACTGCCAGTCCCTACCCACCCCATTCCCAGCTCCCAACTGGAATCATGAGAACAGACACTTCATCAACTTGTTCTGTTTTGTCCCTACCATCTTGAGTAATGCTTAGAATACAGTGGCATTCAATAAATATGGATTAATGAACAGAAGATCAAATATAGAATACTCATGCATGGTGAGGAAAAAGAAAGTCTGGGAAAAATAGTTTTGTTTTTTTTTTTAAATGACATTAAGTGATAGCAGCATTATGGATTAGCAGGAACTGACTAAACATTTGGTTTACTAGATCATCGCTAAATATCTAAGATATACTATATTCAAGACTATAAAATTTCTTGTTAAGGTTAAAAGTTTGTCTTAAGTAAAATAAATGGTTTAAAGTTTTATAAAGTATGTATATTTAGTTGAAATTGTATTTAATTCAATGAGATACTTATCTTGAACCTTCAAAATTTATGATACAGATTGACATATAGGATTAATATAAGGAAGATAATGGTAAGTAGCATAAGAAATTCACTGAGATATGCAGGGAAATGTGTTTTTTTTTTTTTTTTAGGGAAATGTGTTTTGAAATGTATCTAAGGTTTGGAGCTAGAAATGTATATTGGGGAACCATCTGTCAAAGAAATCAACCTATCTTTTGTGGGATTTTGAAGAGTCTAAAGGAGTTTGGAAGAGGTTTATAGGATGTGGACTATTTGAGATAAGACATGAAGGGGATGCCTGGATAGCTCAGCAGTTGTGCGTCTGCCTTTAGCTCAGGGCCTGATCCCAGGGTCTGGGGATCGAGTCCTGCATTGGGCTCCCTGCATGGAGCCTGCTGCTTCCTCTGCCTAGTCTCTGCCTGTCTCTCTGTGTCTCTCATGAAAGAATGAATAAAATCTTAAAAAGAGAGAGATAGAGATAGAGAGAGAGAGAGAGAGATAGGACATGAAGGAAAAAATCCCATAGACTAAATAAATTGCACAAGCAACATGACACACACCAGAGACAGTAGGGTAAAGCCTATGATTCATGAAGGCAGTTTGGGGAGAATAAGGAATCTATCCGAGGAAGTAATGGAAGAAAAGATTTAAAATCTGTAGTATTTATTGCAGATCTTGTATATAGTTTGCTAGAAGGATGGGCATTGATCCAGGGCTTTGTTTATTTTATCTGAGTTAATCCTCTGGACAATCATGAGAGGTTGGTATTACCATTGTGGCACTTCTCCCTGCACTCCTGAGTCCATGTGACTCTAGTGGTTCACTCTATCTCTGGCCTGAGAAATGGCATATGACTCAGGACTGGCCAGTTAGAGGCTTTATTTCCATAGCTACAGTAATTGTCTCAGGGATGGGCACATGGCAGTATCAGTGACAATGAGATGGCAGGAGATTTTTGTTGAGACTTCTGGGACCTATGGAAGCATCCTTGTCCAGTGGATTAGAATCTGGGAAGATGTGAGGAGTTGCTGTTATGACTACTCAAACACATGGGGAAAGCCTGAATGGCACAAATAAGGGTGTGTACATGGGGGATAGGGTGAAAGCAGAATCAAGAGATGGAGATATAAAGAGAAAATCTAGGCCCACTTGACATTATTTTAGCCTCTGATAAAGCTGTGCTTGAAATCAGTTCTACCTATAGCCCCAAAAGAAAATTTAAAAAAAAATTATTTATTTGAGAGAGAGAGCGAGAGAGAGAGAGAGAGAGCAGAGCACGCACATGTACCAGCAGAGGGAGATGTAGAGGGAGAGGGAGAAGCAGGTTCCCCACTGATCAGGGAGCCCAACTTGGGGCTCCATCCCAGAACCCCAGGATCATGACCTGAGCCACAGGTGGATGCTTACCTGAATGAGCCACCCAGGTACCCCATAAATGTTTCAGCATAAGCCTTTTTAACTATTTGAAACCATAAGATTCCTAACTAAAAATGCCATTCCCAGTTTACAAATGAAGAAACTGCAGGATAAAGTAATTTAAGATTACATAAGTTTTAAATAATAGACTTCTATCTCTAACTCATATCTGATGGCTCCAGGCCCATGCTAACTACAAATTTTTTATTTTTTATGTTTTCATACATATGTGTATGTGTTTCTAAGAAAGAGAGAGAGAAAAAAATCAGAGCTTGACTTTGGCTAGTTTATTTTAGCATATACAAATAATAGTACTCATTGAGCATTATGCTAAGAACTTTACATAAAATTTCTATAGATGGCAATCATTACCAGCTTGTCCATACCCACTTCTAATGGAATCTTTCTTACTCACAACTGCTATTCCCTCTGTTAGCCTGAGAAGCTGGCATCAGGGATGGCATATGTACCAGATATGCTCACAAGGGACTATGGCTTAATAGCTAATTAAAATATGAGATGGGCCAGTCAGACTCCTTTCTTGCAAATATGGTGACACTGAGCCAATTGCTGACATGCAAAAGGATGTGCACATCAAAAGTTGGGGTGATCATTTGAGACCACATGTAACACAGAATTCTAAAGGAGAATAAAAATAGAAGACTGTGTATAGAAAGAAGAGTACAGAGCAGACATAGAGAAAGGAAAGAAGCAGAGGTGCAAAGACAAACTACATAGCTTTGAAAGGAGAACAGCTTCAGTTTCTGATCACTTTCTACGTGTCTTACTCTTAGGCTGTTGTCTTTGAGTATTCATGAGACTCCACTGTGTTTACAAAAAACCCCTTAAAGTAGCTTGAATAATTCTTGGACAACGAAGCCAATAAAATACAGATTAGAATAAGACATCACTGTAGTGAAATATCACAGCGAATTAACTCAGTAGGTAATTATCTTCAAGATAAGCTGAGATTCAGAGAATTTAAGTTAATTCCTTGAGGGAAACAACTAATTTGAGATGAAGCTAGGATTAAAACCTAGGTCTATGTGTCATAACTTCACAAGTATTAAGACTAACTGGAATAAGGAAATACCAGAGACAAGGAAAACAAGAAGAATTAACTTCAATATTTGAGGAGGAGGTAGTGAGAGACACACATAGAGCAATGGATGAAGTAATGGAAATGAAAAGATAGGAACAAATGTATAGGGGTATCTATGGGGGTAGGGCTAACGGGTGAGTGAAGATATAGAAGAAGCCTAAGCTGATATGAAGTTTTATTATCTTGGCTGATTGAAAGAACAGATGTGCCATTAACAGTGCTAGCAGGGAAATTCTGGGACTTGTTTTTGTGGGGAAGAAAATACACTTATTTTGGTCATTATTAGTTTTAAATCAGCGTGTTTAAAAAGGGAGTTGAAAATGTGGGCCTAAAGCTCAGAAAAAGGGATTCAGGTATTATTTTAAATAAGTGACTTCAATGAAATCTTTCTAAAATTCAGTAAATCATCATAGATTCAGGGAAAAACTCAGTATTATACAAGTACAAAACTTTAAATTCAGAGATAAAAACTGTATTTAATCCTAAAAAGAGATTCCCTTACTTCTAATTTTACTCTGGCAGTATTTATGGTGACAAATTTATTGGACCCAAATGACGGAATGAAGCAACAGAATCTGGTTATTTAGTTCTATATAGTCAATACTGTGCATGTACAAACACAAACACATATACAGGCACAAGCACACACACACACACAGACATACTCAAACATTTATATCTTTAAAGGATCTAGTAATGTTTTAAATTGTACAGCAAAAATATATGGATATAACATAAAAAATGACTTGTTTTTATGCCTTGCATTTCTCCATGGAACTTAAAATCCTTTAACAGACATTATCTCATTGTTTTAAGAACTGTTATGAAACAATCTGACATTTATATAACACCATTCATACTCAATAATCCCAAAGGGCTTTACAAACCCTGGAAGAATGACTTTGCTCATGTTCAGTATGCAACCACTGAGGGATGGAGGTGGGATGGGTGGGTAGAGGAGGGCACAGGACTATGGTAGATATTCCATGGAATGTAGCAGTAAGATTATATAATATTTAAGAAAGGAAGTGAAAGACCTTATTAAACAGAAACCATAAAGAGACAAGCAGAAAGGATCCAAGGTAAGATTGTATTACACGTGTTAAATTCGGGAAAAATATTAATACCAAGTGGTCTTTTTACATTTTTGTATCTTATTAAAATAATATATAGATACCTCCTAGATTTAAAAAAAAAATGAGAGGGGATCCCTGGGTGGCTCAGCAGTTTGGCACCTGCCTTTGGCCCAGGGCATGATCCTGGAGACCCGGGATCGAGTCCCGTGTCGGGCTTCCTGCATGGAGCCTGCTTCTCCTCTGTGTCTCTGCTTCTTTCTCTCTCTGTGTGTGTCTCTCATGAATAACTAAATAAAATCTTAAAAAAAAAAAAATTGAGTGTCATCTGCTAAGTCAAGAACTCCATTGCCTTCTTTCTTTCTTTTTTCTTTTTCCTTCCTTCTCTCTTTTCTTTCTTTCTTTCTTTCTTTCTTTCTTTCTTTCTTTCTTTCTTTCTTTCTCTCTCTCTCTCTCTCTCTCTCTCTCTCTCTCTCTCTTTCTTTCCAATCTGTATACTCAATGTGCGGCTTGAATTTATAGATCAAGAGTTGCATGCTCCACTGACTGAACCAGGCAGGCGTCCCAAGAACTCCATTTTCTTTCTTTCTTTCTTTCTTTCTTTCTTTCTTTCTTTCTTTCTTTCTTTCTTTCTTTCTTTCTTTAAGAACTCCATTTTCTATAGTGATTTTTTATGTGGGTAGTGGTGTGTATTCCAACTATCAACCACATCGAGGATACTAAATTGTTACTGATTTAAAATACTCTGAGGGGGCTGTATTTTTTAAAAAGGTTTCTCTTCCCCTCCTTTCTTGCCTTTTTGAACTAAAACTAGGATGCTGAAAAATATTCACTCAATTGGAAAAATGAAAAAGAGCTTTTTGTTTTGAACTTTTCAGATGTATTAGAAGGAGAGAATCAATAGGATGCATATATATGTAGAAAGAGATTTTGTTGTAAGGAACCGGATTACCAGATTATGAAGTCTGAGAATCCAGTTTGAGTCTGAAGGTCTGCGAATCAGCAGAACCGATTTTAATTCCTGTTTAAATTCCAGTCTGAAAGCCACAGGTTTGACACTGGTGTTGATGTTTCAGTTTGATTCTGAAAGCAGGAAAAGCCTGGTGTCCTAGCTCAAGACAATCAGGCAGGAGGAGTTCTCTATTACCTCGAGAAGGTCAGCCTTTTTATTCTATTCAAGCCTTGAACAGTTTAGATGGGAGCCACTCTATGAGGGAGGGCAATCTACTCAGTCTATTGATTCAGCTGTTAATACCATCCAAAAGCACCTTCATAGACACACCCATAGTAATGTTTACCAAATACCTGGGTACCCTGTGGCCCACTAAAATTGGTAAATAGGGGTACCCCGGTGGCTTAGCGGTTTAGCGCCGCCTTCGGCCCGGGGTGTGATCCTGGAGACCCGGGATCGAGTCCCGCATCGGGCTCCCTGCATGGAGCCTGCTTCTCCCTCTGCCTGTGTCTCTGCCTCTCTCTCTCATTCGCTGTGTCTCTAATAAATAAGTAAAATCCTTAAAAAAAAAAAAAAAAAAAAACCAAATAAAATTGGTAAATAAAATTAACCATCATTTCAAATAAAGGTCCTCTCTCCTTCCATGACAAAACTGAAAGAATTCAGTTTTCTGAAGCATTTAAGGTCAATGTAATAATGGATTTAAAGAAGATATTGCCAGATACCCTACTTGGATGAGGAAATATGCCAGTTAATGCCAAAAGGTTACTGCAGTGCCCCAGTGTTGTCTCCTTTAGTCACATTCTACATGAAGGAGACTATAGAAGATGATGACAAGCGTTTCGATTGGGCATATGGGTGGAAGTAGAGGGAATTCAGGAGGAGAGCTGGATATCAAAAAATATTGCAAAACCAGTCTCAGCACCACATCATATAGTTATAATGGAGCCAGCTTTCCACAGGAATGAGAACATAAGCTCCAGAGCTACACTGGGGCTTTGACTATCTCTCTAGCTAGCTCATGGTTAGAAGGGGAGAACATCCTTATTAACTTCCCAAAAAATACCACTTGAGGCCCTGGATCTGTAGATCACCTTTCAACACAGTGCTCTGGCTAAGTACAAATTTACTACTATCACTACTGCCACTACCACTGTTGCCACCAAAGTTACCATACATTTTAGATACTGAACACTTTAAAGCTTACACTTAACAGATGAATATACCCGTTTCACAGATGAAGAAACTGAAGCTAGGAGAGGCCAAGTGCTGTAAATAGGTTTTTGTTTGCTTGGTTTGTTTTTGACCCCTTCTTCTAACAGATTCTGCCCCTGATGACAGGGGGCACATGATCATTGTCTGTCTCCTAGGAGCATAGTGCTCTAGAAAGAAGCTAGAGTGAGTCATCTGATGATAGATCCTAGAATCAGTCCAAGAGTTTCTGCATCCAAAGTCCCTGGTCTTCCTGCTCATCCTGAAGTTTGGCCATTCAGCTGTGCTCCATTTTGTGTGCTATCTCAATATCCATCCTATCCTCTGGCTTGAATTTTAGGTGATTGTGATCAAGAACCCTAAGAAATACATATCTATGTTATATAATTTACCCAAGAGCAGATAGGTATCAATGGAAGAGCTAAGACTCAAATATATATAATTTACTTCAAAGGCTATACTTTTAACCATGACACCTCACAGGTTTTTGAAAATTGGAATCTTGTAATGGTATCTGCCACCAAAAGGAATGAGAGCATTCTCTTGATTTTATGTCTTGGCTTCTGTAGTAATTCTTTTGAAAAGAGTCAAGTAACATGGAAAATCTTGTAAAATTACTCTATAAAATGTAATTTCATTGTTGAAAGGGAAAATCTTTAGCGGGCATATCTGAGTTAGGTTATTTGGATATTGTATAAAAGGGACAGCCAGAGGTATAAGAAAATGGTACTTGCGCCGTGCTTTTTCTCAATTAGTGAGAAGAAATTAAAATGAAACCTTTAAGAACCTTCCAGATAAGCAGGCAAAAAGTAGTACAAAAAAAAAGTACAAAGAAGACTTTCTGTTGCAGGATCATAAAATGGAAAGACCCAAATGTTCAGTCTTCCAGGTCTACAATTGTGTGAAATGGGAAAAATTAATCTCTCTGAGCCTATTTCCTCATCTGTAAAATGGGGATAGTAATGTCTATTTATATAGGGTCATTGTGTAAAGTTAAATTCACTTTCACTCTCTCTAGTAAAGTTTATGTCCAATGAGGGGCTTGAACTCCCAACCTTGAGATCAAAAGTCACATGTTCTACTGACTGAGCCAGCCAGGCGCCCCCAAATAAAATAAATAAATCTTCTAGCATAGAGTCTGGCACATGGTATTTTTGAAATGGTAATTGCTATTATTGTTGTAGCTGTCATTAAACTGAGTCAGATATTGATGGTTAGGGGGCTTACAGGAGAAGGCCGGGGAGAAGAGTGCGGAAATAACACATAGTTGGAACTCAAAATGATAAAAGCATTTGAAGGACAGGAGTTTTTAATTCTTTGTTAGGATATCCTGCCTTTGTGTGTGTATGTTTAATATTGCATTTATTGTGAAAGTAATGCCAATACTGAAAAGGACACTGATTTAAAATATAGAGCTCAGTGATATATCACAAAGTAAACAACCAGGTAAGGAAACCAAACCCTGCTGGTCCTATAGAGGTACTCCTGCTGCCCATCCCAGCTACTGTCTGTCTGTCCTTTCCTCTGGGACAAAAGCAGCCATCCTAATACCCTTTGCAACAATCACATCCTTTCTTTTCTTTACAGTTTCAGTTTATAGTAGCACTTCAGCATGTGTGACTAAATACTACTTAATTTTACCTTCTTTTTCATTTTATATAAGTGAATTCATAAATGAATTTTTGTGTGTAGTTATAGGTCATTAATTTTCATTGGTATATAGTATTCTATGAATGTATTACCTTTTTTTTTGGTATTACATTTTTAAAAACCATTCTACTGTTGATGGGTATTTGTGCTGTGTTTTGTCTGTTTTTGGCTGCTAGAGGTAATACTATCATGAACCTTCTCATACACTGCATACATTTCTAATGACTGTTTACCAAGGAAAGAGTAGAATCCATGGGTCACAGATTATATGTATTTTTAACTTTGGAAAAAATGCCTAATGTTTTCTTGGATGCTTGTATCAATTTATACTCTTAACAGAGGGTAAGAGTCCCATTGTTCCACATTCTCAGTACCAATGGATATTGTCATTCTTCTGGAGAACGTGTGCATTTTCCTGAACACACATGAGGTTGAGCAAATTTTCTTAGGATTATTGGGCATTGGATGTTTTGCTAAGTGGCTATTGCAGTCTTTCTCCCATTTTTCTTTGAGCTATTTATCTTTCTTACTGATTAATAATAGTTCTTTAGATCTTCTGGCTACCTTGTAAATATCTTCCTCCATTTCATGGCTTGCCTTTTCACTCACTTCAGGGTGTCTTTAATGAACACAGGTTTTTTATTTTAACATAATAACAGAACAAACATTTTCTTTATAAGTAGTTCTTTTTGTGTCCTAATCTTTATATCTCTACACCAATGTCATAATGAGATTCTCCTAAACTATTTTCTAGAAGTTTTACTTCTGTGCTTTTCACATTTTGATCTACAAGTCTATCTGGAATTGATTTTTATGCATGGTGTAAGATGTCAAGTATTTTTCTGTCCTCAAATTAATAATCTAATAGTTCCAACACAATCACTAAAAAACTATCCTTTCATTATTCCTTTGCAGGGCCAACTTTCCAGGCTGCCTGTTCTGTCTCCCATAACCACCAGTCATCGTACCAATCCCACACTGTCTTCACTACTTAATTTTATGGTATCAGATAACATACGGTTGTCACTATCTTCATCTCCATTATGACTCTCTTTAGCTACCTGGATTTCCCTATACATTTTAGAATCAGCTTATTAGGTTCTACACAACCTGTTGGATTTTGATTGAAACAGCACTGAAATTGTAGAATTTTGGAGAAAATTAGCACCTTTAATGTTTTTTCTTTTCTGAATATTTTCACTTCTAATTCTTGCCTTATTACACCAGCTAGGTTCTCCAGTAAATCTTTAAGAATGTAATGATGCTGAATAAGAGAGATTATAATGTACATTTTTATCTCATGCCAGATATAATTTTCTCTATATTTGCTATAATTTTTAGATACCCTTTTTAATAGTACAGTCCTATTTCTAGTGTGCTAGAATTTTTAGCTAAAATCATGAACACCTGTTGAATTTTATTAAATGCTCTTTCTCCTCTCAAAATGATAAAATGATTTTCCCTTGATTCTATTAATATAGTAAGTTATATTGGTTGATTTTGAATCTTCAAACTTGCGTTCTTGGAATATATCCAAACTTGTAAGAATGCATTATACATTGAAAATATTGCTTCATTTGATATACTAGTATTTTGCTTAGGATTTATGGAGGTTGGCCTATAATTATCTTTTCTTGAAATGTCTCTACCAGGTGTTCTTATCAAGATTGTACAAGCTTCATAAATTGAACAGTAAAGTGTTCGCTCCTTTTTTAGTCTCTGATTGAATTTCTGTGAGATTGGTGTTATGTCTGAGTCTTAAATTATGGATTTGATTTCTCTAAGTTAGAAAAAACATTCAGAATCCTACTTAGGTTAGTCTTAGTAAGGCACACTATTTCATAGTAGTATAAAGTTGTTTAGATAGTCTTTTTTTTTTTGTTTAGTTTTTTTTTTTTTTTTTTTTTTTTTTACTTATGATAGTCACAGAGAGAGAGAGTCAGAGACACAGGCGGAGGGAGAAGCAGGCTCCATGCACCGGGAGCCCGACGTGGGATTCGATCCCGGGTCTCCAGGATCGCGCTCTGGGCCAAAGGCAGGCGCCAAACCGCTGCGCCACCCAGGGATCCCTGTTTAGATAGTCTTGAAAGCATTTTAGTGTTTGTGAGATCTGTGATTATGTTTTTTAAAAAAGCTGTTATTGGCTATTTACATTTTTTTCTTATCCAAGTTAATTAAAAGTCTAGCAACATGATTAGTCTTTTAAAAGAATGTGTTTGTCTTTGTCAAATCTATACTATATGCATGTTTATTGATTTTTGCTTTTCTTTTTTATTATTTCTTTTTTCTTTGTGTTTAATTTGCTTTTTTTCTAGCTTAAGAGGGGTACTCAGTTTTGTCTTTGAGCTTCTTGAACAAAGTAAGTATATTTAATTTAAAGACTGTTTCTGATAAGTTCAATTTCTGGAGTTCCTTCACAATTGTTCCTATTGGTTGTTTCTGCTGGTTTCAGTCAACTGATTTTGTCTCTTTGTATGCTTGCTTACTTTTAACTGTAGGTCAGATATTGCATTTGCTGAACAGTTTGTAGAAAAATGTAGTGCCTGGGATGATGTTATTTTCCTTCAGTGACAATTTATTTTGGGTTCTGCCAGTATATGAAGGCACTAGCAATCCAAGATCACCTTAATCCAATTTCAGAGACTGAGATGATTTGAAGCTGTATTCCTACACAGGCCTGTCCACTTCCACTTAGCCTTCACCAGGAGAGAAAAGACCCAGACCCAAAATATTCACGACATCATCTTTCTAGGTCCTGGAGTCCATTCCCTGTCCCCTCTCCTTAAGAGGCTATCAAAAGCAATGCATTACATTTTAATCTCACCACTATGCCCTCTGAATTTAGCAAATTTTCTTAAGGGAAGAGTTGCCCCCAAATCTGCACCTCCATTCTTCACTGGCTCTTAGTCATGAAAGTCTTCACTCTCTTGTTAGTTCTCTAAGGTGCTAAATATTTTTTAAAAAGATTTTAAATATTTGTCCAGCTTTTCTAGTTTAGTTCAAATTACCTGGCCCACCTTTACCCAAAGTAGAAGACTCCTAACACTGCTTCATGGTCTCCAACAACTAATGACTTTGACCCATACTTCACACTATATACAAAAAGTAACTCAAAGTGGATCATATACATCAATGTAAAATCTTAAATGATAAAATTGCTAGAAGAACTGAGGCGCCTGTGTGGCTCAGATGGTTAAACATCTGTTTTTGGCTCAGGTCATGATCTCCAGGTCCTGGGATCAAGCCCCACATTGGGTTCCCAGCTCAGCAGGTAGTCTGCTTCTCCCTCTCCTTCTACTTCTCACCCAACTTGTACTCTCTCTCAAATGAATAAATAAAATCTTAAAAAAGAAAAAAATTTTTTTAGAAGAACACATAGGGGAAGATCTTTGTGACCTAAGGCTAGGCAAAGATTTTTTAGATCCAACATCAAAATCTCAATCCAAAAATTTAAAAAGTGAACTAATTAGACCTTATCAAAATGGAAAAGTTGTTTTTTGAAAGACTGGCATGAAGATGAAAAAGAAGTTACTATTAGGAAGAAAATATTTGCAAAATTATATATCTGATAAAGGATTTATATCCAGTATATATAAAGAACTCAAAATCTAATGGCAGATAACCCATAATAAAAATGGGCAAAAGAATTGAGTAGTTTGCCACAAATTATAATATAGATGGCAAGATTATATATTAACCTATATATAATACATATAGATGAAAAGATGCTCATCATTATTAATTAGAGACATGCAGATTAAGCTACAAGATAACACTACAAACTATTAGAATGACTAAATTTAAAGAGTTCTAGGGTGCTTGGGTGGCTAGCTCAGTCAGTTAAGCATCTGCCTTAAGCTCAGGTCATGATCCCAGGGTCCTGGGATCAAGTCCCACATCAGGGTCCCCCTCAGTGGGGAGTTCTATTCTCCCTCTCCTTCTGCCCCTTACCCCACTTGAGCTTTTTCCCTCCCCCCCTCCTCAAATGAATAAATAAAATCTTAAAAAAGAATGACTATACCACTGTTAATGGGGATCGAGGATATCTCTCTCATACATTACTTGTGGGAAATGTAAAATGGGACGACTTGGCAGTTTTTAAAAAGTTAAATATAACCGATTACATGACCCAGCCATTCTGGTCTACATCTTTACCCAAGAGAAAAGTATATGGTTACATAAAACCTTGTGGAGTATTATCTGTATCATGGAATACTACTTAGTAATAAAAGGAATGTTACTGATATACACAGCCACATGGATAAATCTTAGAATACTTATGCTGAGTCAAAGTAGCCAGACAAAAAATGGTACAGTATACAATTCCATTTAAATACAATTCTAGAAAATACAAATGGTTTTATAGTGATAGAAAGAATTTCACTGGTTGCCTGGGGATTGAAAAGGGGATTACTCAGAAGCATGAGAACATGTTGGACCTTCAAGAATATGTTCACTGTGTTGACTGTGAAGGTTTCAAAGGCACATACATGTGTCAGAATATAACAAATTGTTCACTTTATTCTTCAATGAAGCTGTTAAAATATTTTTTCTATTTTCTGATGACTGTAGAATCTGTTTCTTGACTGGTCCTTTCTGATCCCTATCCAGTTTATTTTTATTTTTTTAAAGACTTTATTTATTTATTCATAGAGACAGAGACAGAGACAGAGAGAGAGAGAGAGGTGCAGACACAGGCAGAGAGAGAAGCAGGCACCATGCAGAGAGCCCGACATGGGACTCGATCCAGGGTCTCCAGGATCATGCCCCCGGGCTGCAGGCTGCGCTAAACCACTGCGCCACCGGGGCTGCCCCCTATCCAGTTTAAAACAGTCCTCCAGGGCAGCCCCGGTGGCGCAGCAGTTTGGTGCCGCCTGCAGCCCGGAGTGTGATCCTGGAAACCCGGGATCGAGTCCCACGTCGGGCTCCCTGCACGGAGCCTGCTTCTCCCTCTGCCTGTGTCTATGCATCTCTCGCTCTCTGTGTCTCTCACAAATGAATAAAAATCTTAAAAAAAATAAAAAAATAAAACAGTCCTCCAGTCACTATATCACATTGTCTAGTTATATAGTTTTCATAGCCCTTATTATCTAATATTACTTTGTTCATTATTTGTTCATATATGCTCATTTTACCATAAATTCATGCTAAAAAATGTAGATTATCTTGAGTCATCTTCATTCTTTTCTTTTTCCCCGTACCTTATAAGTTATATAATTATTTACTTAAATGAAGGTTAATTTCATTAATTCCTCCAGCAATTATTTGTTGAATGCCTGTATTTTGCCAGTCACCATGTCAGGCACCAGGAATATAGAGATGAATCAGTTATGACTGCTGCCCTGCAGGTCACTGTTCTAACTATTGCTCAACTTACTGCCTTTCATTTTGCAGTGAAATCTTATTTATTTCTTAAACCTGGCTTGAAGACTTGGTAAAGTTTTCCTGAACAAATGGACTACTACCTTTTTGATTTTTCCTAGGTTTTTGTTAATATTATGTAACAGCATCTGTTAATTGTCTCCCTGAATTCATTCTCCCTCTTTACATTTTAATGATAGGACATTAAAATCCTTCTAATCCCCAACATTAAGTTTAAGCTAGGCACTCAGCCACCCAATGAAGCTTAGCCTTTCTTACAGCTAGGTATGGGCATCTGATTCAGAATAGTAGGATCTGACTACTATTAGTATGTCATTAGTATTACCATTAGTATGACTGAAACTGCTGTGTGCAACTTTTGGGTCAAGTACATCTTCATGATGAAGCCACTTGTCTGGTACTTATTCTTTCCCCTTCCTTCCTGCTGAACACTGATATGAAGGTTCAGCGAAGGGCCAGGTTCAATGATGTAGGCTATGAAAACATCCTCAGCGATGGTAGAAAAATAAAATGAAAGAAACTTGGGTCTTTGAATGAGCTGCTAGCCATGAAGCAGTTTCCTTCTTTCTACTTTGTTGGGTTAATTTTGCTGCATTTTTAAAGCTCATTTACATGGGAAATGTTTCCAGTAATTTCCTGAAATATAAGTCTTAAAGCTATAATTTTCCTTCTAAGTATTGCTGCAGCCACATCAACACATTTGGAAATCAGTAACTTTAAATCAATTGTTCTTAATTGTTAACAACTGTATTTTGTTAGAGCAGGTAGCTGGTTTGAAAACAATCCTCTGAAATTTTTTTCTTTATAGCCCACAATGTGGCCACTTTCCATAAAAGTTTCAAGAGTGCTAGAAAAAGAGTCTGTATTCTGAAGTTGTTGAGGGCTACACTCTGTTTATGTGCATGATATCAAGCATGTTAATTATACAGTCCAAATTGTCTATGTTATTATTAATTTTTTATAAGCTTATTTACTCAGTTACTGAGAAAAGAGTATTAAAATTTCCCAATACAAAAGACTTGTTTACTTCTCCTTATAAGCCTATCAGTTTTGCTTCATGTATTTTGTGTCTGTGTTACTAAGTCCATTCACATTTAGGACTATTACATCTTCCTGGCAAAGTGAAGATGTTATTACATTGAGCCCCTCTTTATGCATAATAATACATTTGCCTTAAAGATGCAATCGTCCAATATATTCAAGATGTTTCTCTTGTAAATAGCGTAGTATTGAATTTGTTTTTCAGCCCAGTTTGATAGTCTTGGTGTTCTAGATGAAGAGTTTAAGTTTTTGAGTTAGTTCAATGTAATCTATCTATATAAAATATAGATCTACTGATCTATACACTGCACTGTTTTTAATGTTTTCAGTATACATGTCTTTTTCTTTTCTTTCTTGTCTCCTTTCAGATTGAATTTCCCCCCTCTAATTCCATCTTTTTCTCTACTAGATTAGAAGTTATGACCTTTTCCTGTCCTTTTAGTAGTCTTCCTAAAAATATTAACATGGATATTTCATATGTTACAGTCTAAAGTTAATTTGTATTTCCATCTTCTTCCAGAACAAAGATCCATACAAGAATACTTTTCCAAACTCCATTTACCTGCTTCTCCAACTTAAATACTATTTTTATTATGTATTTTATCTTTATTTTTTTAAAAATTTATTTATTCATGAGAGACACAGACTGAGAAAGAGAGGCAGAGACATAGGCAGAGGGAGAAGCAGGCTCCCCACAGGGAGCCCAATGAAGAACTCCATCCTGGACCCAGGATCACAACTTGAGCTGAAGGTAGGTGCCCAACTGCAGAGCCACCCAGAAGTCCCAATTTTATCTTTATCTTAAATACTAAGACATTATTATTTTACTCATTATTTCTTTAGATATATATGTACTACTTTCTATGTTCCTTTCTCTCTGCAGTACAGATCTTCTATCTATGCTCACTTATCTTTTGCCTGAAGTATGTCCTTTAGAATTTCCTTCCTTAGGTAGGTAGTAAAATATCTGTTTTTCTGTCTGAACAAAACTTTCCTTCACTATACTGAAGATAACAAGCTGTCTTATGTCCATGATCATTGCTGTTGAGAAATTAGCTCTTGCTTTTTAATTCTCTTTTTTATGTTTTTTGGAGCTCACAATGGGGGAGGGCAGATGGAGAGAGAGAACATCTCAAGCAGACTCCCCGCTAAGCACAGAACCCAGTGCTGGGCTCAACTGCACAACCCTGAGAATGTGATCTGAGCAGAAATCAAAAGTCAGATGCTTAACCAACTGACCCACCCATGTGCCTTTTTTTAAAGGTAATGTCTTTTCTCTCTGGCTGCTTTTAAGGTCTCTTTGTGTTGAATGCTTTGAATATTATCATGGTGTGAATACATCTGGATTTATTGTTACCCTCTTTTAGGTATTTTCATTCTTCTTTACTCTATGAATTGATCTCTTCCATTTGTTACAGAAAATTTTCAGCTATTAGCTCTTCAGATAGTGCCTCTGTTTGTCCTTTGATTCTCTCCTAGAATTTGATTAGATTTACTGGATATATATTTTTTTCTTTCTATTCTTCTGTCTCCTAGCTCTTTTTTGTGCTGACTTCCATATAATTTTTCTTTGGGGTCCTGCAAGGGGCAGGGGTAAATTCTTTGTTTACCAATGCTATTTTAAGCTATGTCTAATTTGCTATAAAACCTATTGAATTTTTAATGTCAATTATTATATACTTTTCATTGCTAGATTTCCTAAGTTACTTTTAAAATCTTCTTGTTCTATATATTTTTTAATGTTTCTTTTCTTGAAACATGTAACATATAATTAACACTTAATATCTAAATAAAAACTGAAGAATTTGTGAGTCTGATTCTGTTGTCTGTTATTTCCATTAGCTTTTTGTCAAGTATCTGGTGTGTTTGTCTTTTCATTCAGAGCTACTCATTTTCTTCCGAACTCTCTGTGAGCACAGTGAATGAAAGTAGGTTTCTCCTGAAAGGATTTATGTTTGCTTGTATCAGACTTCTGGGGGTACTAAGGATCCAGGACTGTTTCCAACTGAATTCTTGGTTGAGGCCAATGAGGCATGATAAAATTGGTCTCTAAACTGATGAGAAGACTTTCTTATTGCTAGAGTCCATAGGAAATGTTCTTGCCCCAAAATAACTGCCATGATTCAAGACAGGCAGTTTTCCTTGTAGTTCTTTGATGGGAGTGAGGTGATTCTGCTTATTTCTAATTCGTCCCGCCACTAAGGATAGGGATGTTTGGGCTCCCAACTATATGGGATACTCTTCTATTAGATACTCCCTACTTTGAGAAAACCTTAGGTTTGTAAGACTTCAAAAAACAATTCTCTAGTTCAGCCAGTTTAGCAAATGTCATTAGGGTTAAAGCCAGACCGAGTGCTCCACTTATTCTCTAAATTCACATTTTTACTTATTCCCTGGTTTGGTTATTTCTTGTTTTGTTTGTTGTGCAAGTTCATAAGATAATATGAGAAAATGTTTTTATATTATATCCAACATTTTTAGTTGTTTTCAGTGGAAGGATTAGTTTGGACTCTTAGACTGCCATGTTGCCAGAAATTAACCTTTTCAAAAAAAAAAAAAAAAAGAAATTAACCTTTTCTATAACATGAAATTTTTTTTTTTGCCAGACATTGCAAAGTTACATGTTTAGCCTTTGAAAAGACACTACAAGTATGACAATAATCTGCTTTTCAAAAGACTCTAGGTTTGTAGAAAGGGTTTTAGAAACAATTTTTCTCACCAAAACCAAAGTATTTTTTTTAATTTTTTTTAAAATTATTTATTTATGATGGTCACACACAGAGATAGAGAGAGGCAAGGCAGAGACACAGGCAGAGGGAGAAGCAGGCTCCATGCACCAGGAGCCCGACGTGGGATTCGATCCCAGGTCTCCAGGATCGCGCCCTGGGCCAAAGGCAGGCGCTAAACCGCAGCGCCACCCAGGGTTCCCAAAAACCAAAGTATTTTTCAATAAATACCAATGAAAACTTTGACTGTATCTCTTCAAGTTTTGATCAAATTGAAATACAGAGCCGTGGAAGCCAGAGTACCTGAGCTTGCTGTGTGATCTTGGGTCAGTCCCTTAATTGGTGGTCTTTGGCTTATTATTTATTTATTTATTCATGAGAGAGAGACAGAGAAAGGCAGAGACACAGGCAGAAGGAGAAGCAGGCTCCACACAGGGAGCTGGACACAGGACTTGATCCCGGGACCCCAGGATCACGCACTGGGCTGAAGGCGGCGCTAAACCACTGAGCCACCCGGGCTGCCCTGGCCTTTGGCTTTTGATGTATATGATGAAGGGGTAAGCCTGGATGCCCCTTGCAGGACCCCAACTCTGTAATGACTGCACAAAACTATTCATTGAAAATAGAGCATAGTCAAGATCAGAGTTTCTTTTTTAAAAAAGATTTTATTTATTTGACAGAAAGAGAATGTGCACAAGCAGAGGAGTGGCAGGCAGAGGGAGAAGGAGGCAAGCATAGGGAGCCTGATGTGGGACTCAATCCCAGGACCCTGGGATGGTGACCTGAGTGGAAGGCAGACATTAAACTGACTGAGCCATCCAGGAGCCCAAGATCAGATTTTCTGATGTTCAAGACATTCCTTAAAGCTAGCCTACTTTCATATTTTAAACACAATGCAGCATAATGTTTTAAATAGGCATATTTGTGTGGCCATTAAAAAAAAATCAATATAAACTACTTTTGTACTTCAAAATAGAGTCTTAAAGATTCTTAATATTTTGATATCTTTTGATATTCTGAGAGAACTTCTTCATTCTTTTTGTCCTTTCTGGCATTTCAAATTTTTTATTGTAGCTATTAATATAATTTAGGGATTATGTGTTTTTTGCATGAAAAATTATGAATACTCAAAAGCTGCATCTATACCGTCTGCCAGTTTATTTTGAAGAATTTAGAAAACATAACCACTCAAAAGTATCAGCATATTGCATTAATTGTTAAAAAAAAAAAAAAGATCAACTTAATTCCACACAGATCAAACTGTCCAAAGTAACTTTTAATGAAACATATTCACAGGTTTACACTCTAAAGTTGTGAAAAGATTATCTTTTTCAAATTTGATTAAGTGCTGCAAGATGTGGAAGAAACTCAGCACTCAAATGAATTATATGTTTGATGTCATTTTTGGCAAAACCTCATAAAATGTCACATAAAAGAAAAACATCTCACTTAAAATAAGGTCTTGACAGCAATCTGGAATAGTTAACAACTCCACTCCCAAATGGGAATGCTGGTTATAATCAAAATTTAATGACGATATTAGCTCTCCCCTTGAGACAATCTAAACATCAAAACAAAACAAAATAAACAACATGTGCATCCACCCACATACCCCTCCCCTCTTACTTTCTAAAGATGACAAATTTGTAATTATTTCAGTTCATGCTCTCAATATTGATTATAATGTTTCCTTGCAGATTTATCACTGGCCACTTGAGAAATGAAGAGGTGGCACACTGCCAGGCAATGTCAATCAGTATTTTTGTTGTTGTTGTTTAGAATTAATTCATGAGAAGTATAAATAATGCTGGTCAGTAATGGAGATGGAGTCCATGGGTGTCAGTGCCCTCACACCTTATAAACCCTAGAGCTGAAAATGGCGGGAACTTTTTACCTTTCGACTACATTTATACAGTCTTTACATCCATCCATTGTCCTCTATATTCCTCTGATATGAGAAAATTAAGAGGAAGAATACATCTAAAATCACGTTGTCCATTTAAGAGTTATCAATTTCACTTGTAAAGTTTTTTAAAAAGCATATTACAAACAAGACTATGATAAAATAGCATTATGGAAAATAATACATGTGTGTTTCTGGCATGAAGATAAAAAAGTTGAAAAATATATCACACAGTTAACAATGCTGGTCTTTGGCAGAAGTATTATGGGGGTGATTCTTTTTTTTTCTTTTTTAAAAGATTTTATTTATTTGAGAGAGCGTGCATGTGCGCAGGCAAAAGCATGCGCATGAGTGGGGTGAGGGGCAGAGGGAGAAGCAGACTGCAGGGAGCCTGATGCAGGTGTCCATCTGGGGACTCTGGAATCATGACCCGCGTGGAAGGCAGATGCTTAACTGACTGACCTGGTGCCCCTACAATTATCTTTTTTTTTTTTATCCTTTTTATCTACATTTCTGATATTTTTGCAAAGGTTGTACATTACTTTTATAATTGGAAGAAATAATACAACTTTTTAAAAAAGAGACAGTTGGGATCCCTGGGTGGCGCAGCGGTTTGGCGCCTGCCTTTGGCCCAGGGCGCGATCCTGGAGACCCGGGATCGAATCCCACGTCAGGCTCCCGGTGCATGGAGCCTGCTTCTCCCTCTGCCTGTGTCTCTGCCCCCCTCTCTCTCTCTGTATGACTATCGTAAATAAATAAAAAAAAAAATTAAAAAAAAAAAAGAGACAGTTAAGGCCACAGATTATTACTAACCTGTATCAATTAACAAATCTATTTTTACTGCGTTAGTAATGGCATCAATATTAGTAACAGGAATACAAAGTGCAGTTCCTAAAAATATAGCTAAAGGCGCTTGTCAAATTTCCTATATTGGAATTGCACCCATTACCAGGCAGAAATAATTCTTATTTTAAAACTATTTTAAAATAAATAAATAAATAAATAAATAAATAAATAAATAAATAAATAAATAAATAAATAAAACTATTTTAAGACAGTGAAGGGTTGCAAAGACATACCTTTAACACGATGGCTCAGAAAAACAGCAACAGATGAGAGTTAAGTTTCTCATTGTACATAAAGTTAAATATGCCACTAATGTATGATTCTTAAAATAAAGCTCAACAAGATTTGCTCACGATGGCCACTGAGAAAGTCTAAGATGGACTGTCCAAAAACGAACAAAGTACTTCATGGACTCTCAAATTAGAGATGATCATCTCTTAGTCACTTTACCAAAAGATTAAATTCTTGGTCTAAATGTGAGGGTATGCACATCTTTACATTTGTTATATGTCTTTAAAAGTCTCCACTATTTTAAAATAATATTACTGAAAGACATTGTTAAAAAGACAGCATGCTTTCTGGCACACGAAGGTAATGACATGTATTTAATAAAATTTTACTTTAGAGACTGATTACCCTGGCAATAGAGGGAGTCTGTTTTTCTAGGACTTCTAAGAAATGAAATATTCCTTACAACTGAATATCTCAGAAAAGAGAATCTTTATCTTTAATTGATTAAAATGATTAAGGTTTTTTTCCCAATTAGAATTGTTGCCCAATCTCTCTCTGCCTTACTAAACAATAATAAGGACCATTAAACTTTTCTTAATTGAAAGAGCATCAATAACTTTAATACTATTTGCTCTCAAAGTATAACGAAGTACCACAAACCAATAATATTGTTACTATTAATTCTTGTGTTTTCTTGCTGTCAAGGGGTCAGCTATCATCTCTTGCTGCTGCCAGAATGAATGTCCCTTGCTGTGCCTTTCTCTCTCACTTTTTCAATTTTAATTTTGTTTAAGTCCCATAAAATAGTGGGCTAGCAAGATCCACAGGCCAGGCCCTACCTACCCTGGATTTTCTTTTGTTTGCTTGCTTGCTTACCTATCTATTTTCTAATTCTTGAGGTATATTTCATATACCATAACATTTCCCCTTTTAAAGGGTACTCTCCCTCACTTTTTTTTTCTTCACTTTTATTACTCTTTAATCTGTTCTGTATTTAGAACCCAATAATCAGTTAGTACCATACACAAAGTAAGAATAAACAGAGGATTACTGATGGCTGGCCTGAGAGGCTTTCTATGAGTCAAGTACAAATACACCTTTACTTTTTTATGTAAATAGCATTAAAAGTTAGCATACAGACTAGATTAAGAGTTGACTGTGGGAAAAATAGGCTTGATACTTACAGCCTCCAAGAAAAAAATGATGACTCAAGTATCTGAAGGAAGTTAAGTGCTTTGGAAAAAAAGTACCAGTTTGCTTAGAGAGGGGAATGAATTTTGCATGGTGTTTAGGCACAACACAGAGCTAACGTTCCAAAAGAGCTTCTGTTTCTTATAAAAACCAAGATTAAGCTAGTTTAACATTATATGATAGATGAAAAGTAGTCATAAACGATATACTTTTACAACTTATCAAGCCTGAGAGGCCTTAGTCTGACTTAATCCAAAGAGAGTCTCACGAAACCTGAAATAGTCCAGTGCAATTTGAGAGGTACACAACACTCTAGGGATGTGTTCATGAAGAGGCTTTAAAATTCTTTCTTGATTTACAAACTCAGATTGCCCTCCCTCCTCTAATTTCTGGCACTAGTTAGAGAATAGGTATTGTGTGCTTTGAACTTTGAAAAGAGGATCTTTCCAAAACTGATTAGAGAATATGTCTAAACCTGTACCTCTATGTGACTATGTTCAGTTTGATACTAGTTTTGATAGGAAGAAATTCAAACCTGGAAAGGACTTAGAGACATAATTTAATGAAAAGGATTATATAGTCTGTTAAAGATCTTGACAGAGTCAATACAGGAAACCAACTCTATCTCCAATTAACTATCAATCCTATTCCAAATTGTTATAAAAACCCTATGCACAGGCCTGGATGATTTACAGTGGGACTAAAGAGACTCCCAGGCTGTAAACAGGATTGTCCTGTAATACATCTCTTCTGACATTGCTGGTATTTAAAGTAAAATACTACATTCCTCATTCACCTAAACTGGGGTGTTAGAACCTACAGATTCTGCATTCAACTGAGAATACAATTTAACTGTTTTATTTTTATTTTTTTAAAAGATTTATTTATTTATTTATGAGAGAGAGAGAGAGAGGCAGAGACACAGGAGGAGGGAGAAGCAGGTTCCATGCCGGGAGCCTGATGCGGGACTCGATCCCGGGACTCCAGGATCATGTCCTGGGCCAAAGGCAGGTGCCAAACTGCTGAGCCACCCAGGGATCCCCTAATTTAACTGTTTTAAATCATAGAGTCAAATTTCACACTATCATAAAAATTTCTAATTATAGACGAAAATAATGGCTTTATTCCTCAACGTTTTCTTTCATTTTCAAAAGTGAAGCCTTTTTTTACTTTTTTTGTGAAACCTCTTTTCAGACATTATCTGAAGCCTTTAGACATATTTAGATGGCAAACCAATGGCAAAAATTATGAGGTTATATTTATGTAATGCTTTTCTTATATTCTTTCTATACTTATGTAGAAGTACAACCATATTTGTTATCTGACAATATCCTTGTGATATAAGGAATAGCAGACTTTGAGATTTCCTGAGAAGACTGAAGAAAAAAATAAATGGTCCTATATACATTTTTACTTCATAGAGAAGCTTTGTTTTACATTGGTTTGCAAAAGATTAATAGGTTGGCTCAACTGTAAGTGTATGTTTTCTTATGAGGGCAGAGATGTTAAGAGGTTTATGGATTGTGCATTAATATTCTTGGAGGAGGGATCCCTGGATGGCGCAGTGGTTTGGTGCCTGTCTTTGGCCCGGGGCGCGATCCTGGAGACCCGGGATCGAATCCCACGTCAGGCTCCCGGTGCATGGAGCCTGCTTCTCCCTCTGACTGTGTCTCTGCCTCTCTCTCTCTCTCTGTGACTGTCATAAATAATAATAATAAAAAAATATTCTTGGGGGAGCAGCTTTGTTGAGGCATAGCTGGTATATAAAAGAGCTGCACTTTTTTGGACATGTATAGATTGATGGGTTTGGACGTGTGCCTGTACACATGTCACCATAATAAGGTAGTACTGAATAGCAATATATTTAGGATTGTTCAATTGTATGGGGCCCAAAGTATTTATTGATGTAAAAGCAACAAAAGTATCTTATTTTCTGTTATGATGGAACTGAAGGAGTTAATAAAAAGGAAATACATAACAGTAAAACATTATAAAAATAGGAATAACACATTTTATTTATCTTAAACTTATACAGAGAGAAATAAATGGGTCCTGATTTTAAAGTAACTTGGCTACGGTGATAGAAGAGATTTAGAAGTACAACTATAGTTAGAATATAAATTCCTGGTTGTCTATACACCTTTGGCTAAGGATCTAGCCCAAGAAACTGGGTAAAGATTATAAAACCAAAGGCATTCTGATCAAAGGAGACTTCCCCAGACGACTGAAGCCCTGATAAAGTATCACATCTATTAGAACACTTGGCTAAATGCTAAATGGGAGGCCTCCATTCACACAAGGCCAAAACTGGGAAGATGAATGCACAAACATAGAATGCAAAGCTTTTTTGTTCTGATGATTTCTTCTCAAGTACTTTTATTCTGAGGATAATACGTTAAATTCTAAAATAGTCTGCAAGTATTAGACTTGACAGATAAATTCATACAATCAGGAAATAATACTAATGGATGTTTTACTTAAGAATGTTGACAACCTCATACATAAACCCCTTTTAAACAAAGAATATTATTATAGAAATGTAATTGTGAAAGTACCTGAAAGGAATGTTTATTTTGAAATTTTGATTTATGTTGTATTTTACACCTAGCTATATTGATTATATATAATCAGGCAACACAGTATTAAAATTCAAAATTTCCATTAATAGGACTTGGATAGGACAAAATGGAACCAGAAATAGTTATATTTTTCTCCTTACAAATTTAAAATTATTTGTTACATAGAAGTGTAAATTTATTAAAGGTCTTCTCATTATCTAATTCACTTCTTAACAAGAACCGTGAGGGGCACACAGGGCATTTTCTACCTGGATTTATAAGAAAATGGAGTCCCACAGGCTTAAATAATGTCACTGCAAAAAGTAACTGAACTTAAAAATCTTAACACTTTCCGGCTTATTTTTTGAGAAGATATAATACTCTAAAGTATTCTTATAATCTTTAGTGTTACATATAACAAGCACTTAATATTACTACAAAATTACTATTAAAATATCAAAATTAGTATATTTTTTAGTCTTTCTATATTAGCAGATGTGGTACATGCATCTAGACGGAAATTCATTTGGAAAATAATATTGTGTCTATATTGCACAATAGTTTACAAACCAAAATACCTAATAAAAACCGTTTTTAATAAGTCGATTGGCAAATTAAATTTTTAGATATACTATATAATATTCAAAAGACCAAATCATCCAGAGTTGTCACAAAACTTAGATAATTTAGTCTTGGATTAAAAGAAAATGTTTTATAAAAGCTAGATATGTAGCCATATAACCCAATCAAGAAATCTCTCCTGAATAGGTTCGGCTGATATATGAAGTTATAGAGCCAAAGTCAAGTAACACTTTCAACTTCTTTCCCTGTGATGATCTTATTATGAAAATGCTTATGAGAACCTTTGGATCTGTTCCCAGAGTTTATATAGATCTAACCATGGAATATCTTTCAGATGAGAAGATAGGCTAACTTCTGACATATATTCAGGGATGCTTAAAATTCTACTTTGTTTCTAAAACGATGTGTAATGAGATGCCTCATGGGGTCATTTTTAATCGAGGCAAGAAGGAAAACTGGACTTAAAAACTTCATAGGAGGGATCCCTCGGTGGCTCAGCGGTTTAGCGCCTGCCTTCGGCCCAGGGTGTGATCCTGGAGACCCGGGATCGAGTCCCACGTCAGGCTCCCTGCACGGAGCCTGCTTCTCCCTTTGCCTGTGTCTCTGCCTCTCTCTGTGTGTGTCTCTCATGAATAAATAAATAAAATCTTAAAAAAAAAAAAAAACAACTTCATAGGAACATGTGAATTTCAAATACAATGTAGTGTTTACTGAAATTCACAAATATTTCATAATAAACAATTTTCTAACATTAGCCATACTAGTCAATTTAAAAAGGTCAAGTAAATTTAGAGGAAATACAATTCCAGGAAAAAGGCAAATCATAATGCATCACAGATAGGGGCTAAAAGCAAATTTTGTTCAGCATTTTAACAAAAAGGTGATAAAACAATATTGCTCCCAGTAGGACTCTAAAATTATGAGAATCAAAATAAAAAGACTGACTTAGTGCCTATATCTTGATTTCTAAATACAATGGAAAACCAGAATTCCTTGGAGAAGTGAGTGATTCCAAATCTGGAGTGGGGAAAACACAAGATCAACTTGGAGCATCTTATGCTCAAAAGTAAAAATGTGCTCAAAGTTGGGAGCAAGTTAAAAAGACACAGGAGCCAACCTGAAAGAATTACTAATAACTAATTCTGGTACTATTTGAACAATAAAATAAAGTAATGATAGTTTGGGATGATAACACATAGAATAAATATTCATAAGCCAAATTGATATAAATAAGTAAATAAATAGAGATCTTTCTTACAGAAGAATTTCAAGTAATAAAAGAGGAATCAGGGAAATAAAAAGTCATCATTAGAACATCGCTGTAAAAACTGTTGTCTATAGGCAAGACCCACCAATGGATACTAAAGTTGGTGGGAGGAAGCTTGAAAAGAAACAGGATAGACAGTCTCAAAGTATTTTTTTCCCCAAACACTTAAAAATCTCAAAGGGAAAAAGAGTAACTTTAGAGAGTAGTAGCTCAACAGACATTTCTTTAAACACTAGTGATCCAGGTGGTATCAAGAGTAAAAAGACAATAGATAGCTTTATAATGCACTGGAAAGGACATATCATTTCTGTGGCAGTCTTGCCAAAAAAATGCATAACCTTAATCTAATCCTGAGAGAACATTAGACAAACTCAAATAAGACAATTTCACAAGGTATCTAACCAGGACTCTTCAAAGTCACAAGGACATGAAAGACAAGGAAAGATTGAGGAACTGTCATAGATCAGAGGAGACTAAGGAAAGACATGATAACTAAATGCAATATGGAATTCTGGATGGAAAAATAGGAGAGAAAAAAGTCGTTAGTGGGAAAATTGGTGAAATTCTAATAAGGTCCATAGTTAGTCAAAACCAATGTTTGGTTTTAATCATTGTACTATGGTTGTATAAGACCTTAACATTAGAGGAATATGGGAACTCTGTATTTGTAACTTCTCTGTAGGTCTAAAATTATTTCAAAATAAAACAATCAAAAATAAATAAATAAAATGCCCTATTTTTTGTGGAAGCTAATATTAGCTGACATTGAGATTTAAGGAAAATCCAGGTATTTCTGGAAGATACGAGGAAATTTAAATTCAGAGAGGTAATTACTAATATAATTTTCTAATTATGGCATAAAAAAAGATTTTAACATGGCTAACTTTCTCATAAATAGACTGAAATAAGCTCTGGAAGAATCTAGAAACCCTAGAAGAATCTTCTCTTTCGTGTTAAGAAATCATTCTAAGATTCAACCCATTCTTTAAAACCTTTCAAATGCATATAAACAAACTAAAACAGCACTGTTTATATCTAATATAAGCCTTAACTATAGAACACTATTACAGTGATTATCTATTTCCAATTCTCTCACTCCTCTATTAGATCATAATACAAAAGGCAAGAACCATCCATTTTTTGCCAACTTCATACCTCTGGCTCTGCATGGTTCTTGAGACATGGGCATACTAATAATTATTAGCTCAAAGATGAATTAAAAGTTCAAGTAAAAGCTTTTTCTGGTTGAAAGGAATTATTTCCATATATTCAAAATGTTTTTAATTATACGGAACAGTACTCTGAGAAAATTATGTCTAAACTTAAAAATAAAATAACCCTCACTGTACTTCTTTGAAATCTCAGTACTGCCAATATAGCTGGTTTCTGTTCTGCATTATACTTTACCTACATGACCTAGTCACACATAAGTTTATCCTTTCTTTTAAATTTAGCTTATATTTTGTGGCATTATGATGAGTTAATTTTTTTATAGTTTCATTCAAATCAACGACTTTGAATTTTTCACTAAGTACTTGTGTTTACTTTGACACTTTACAGTCAGTCAGTGGGGGATATGGTGCAAATAACCTAAGAACTATGTCCTTTAGATGGTTATGTGGTATTACTTGAGCTACTTAAAAATATATACTGCCTATGGTCAAATGCTGTACTGCTGATCTGTATCAGAATATGTAATCTTTAAGGCCAGATGTGGCATCCTATTCTTTGATATATCTCCAGTAACTGTTACAAGAACCTAGTAGATAAACATACTTCTTGGTATCCAAACAGCATGAGTATATGGAAGACATACGCATAAAGCAGATTTGTTAAGCCAAATTTAGTATGTATTATTAAAGCTAACAATAAAATTTCTCATCATGTTCATTGAATATACAATATAATTTATTATTGGGACAAGATAACAGAGGGGTCCAATCTGTGAATTTGGAAATTGAACATTACACTTTCTATAGCTGAAACAGTTTTAAATTAAAGATCATCAGTGAAACAGCTTTTTTAAAAGCCCTCTTAGTTTCATAAAAATAGTAAAATAAAGAACACATTTAACCTGTATTAATAGCAGGATATTATTTTGAATGGTTTCTGATGAGCTTTATTTATTAGTATTTTAGATTTTCAGTGTCTTAACATAAACAAGACTTTAATTTCATATTATTCAAAGCAATGCACAAATGTTTACTGAAGTTAATACATAGTACCCAAATGCTTTTCTTAATGTTTTAAAGGGTATATACAATATAAAAAATGAACACTCCATTCTTGTGAACTCCTAAATATGCTATGGCAGTTAAATTTTGTCTGATGTCAAATCTGTTAGTTTTCACTACGCTTTTTAGAATAATACTTATGATCACGTTTGACTGAATTTACTTCTTAGACAAAATCCTAACTAGAAATTTATTTTGTTGGCTGTCAAAAAAAAAAAAGTATATATATATATATATATATATATATATATATATATATATATATATATATATATATAAAAGCAAAACTCAGGAAGGAATGAAGAGGGAAAGAAAAGGAAGGAAGAAGAGATTGAGGGAAGAAAGATATGTACCAAATGAAAATAAAAACCTGATAAATATCCTTACCTTCACTTTTCCTTTCTGCTTGTTTTGCTGCATTTTCTACTTTTTTTTGTTTTGCTGCTAAGAGTTCCCGCTTTAACTGTCTTGCTTCTTTTCTGAGTTCATCACTATAAACCAAAAGCAGTTATGTAAGTATATAATACACTGAGAAAGAAAATTGTCTAGCAAAAACAGGATTATTGGTTTTCAGGTACACTAAATATCTAAGAGAAACAAAATTTAATTCATTTTGCTTCTTACATGTGTATTATGATATGGACACACAGATAAAGAATATGGTAAAAGCTGCAATTTTTCATAATAGCAATATGAATTACCTATAAAAAAAAATCCCTTGCAAATATATAAAACAGAAACAGGTAAGTGATAAATGATCCACTTTTCTCCTAATTCACCTGCTAATTTAACATTCTAGTTCCAGTGTAATAAATCTTGGAGATCCTGAATCAAAACAAAATTTTAATAGAAATTCTATTTGCTAAACCCGGACATATACAAAAAGATGTGGCTTTAAAACTTGATGAATCCCTGAACTGGCACCAGAAGCTACCATTTATTAAGCAATTACATACTAGGTGCAGTGCTAAAATATTTTAAACTGAATTTTTAAAACTCAACTAGTTTTTAACACACTCAATACCACAATTCCACCCTTTGTGTGAAATCTAGCAGGCTGACGTATTCTGATTATTAATACAATCCTATATTAAAGGTAAACTGAGATGTAATACTGACTTTGTTACAAGTCCCTACATGATTGGTTTCTACACGCCAGTTTTAGGGCAGATTCACATTCCTGTGCTCTGTACCCATGATATGAAACCTTAGGGTCATTTGTGGCCTGTCAAAACTTTGCATTTCCTATCTGTGAATGTCAGGCATTCACTCTATTTCAGTAAAAGCTAGAGTGAATAACAGATATTCAAAGAACATTGTAAACTTGAGTAGGTTAACAAGTTTGGAGAAGGTCTAAAAGATACTCAAGCCATCTTTCACAAAAGCTGAAAGATTTTGTGAAATCTTAAGTCTAAATAGCTCCATACTGATCCAACCTTTGTGTTTCTTCTTGATGCCCAAATCTTATACATTTTTTTCCTCATTTAAATCACTGTCTTAAGGGCACCTGAGTGGCTCAGTTGGTTAAGCGTCTGCCTTCAGCTCAGGTCATGAGCCTGGGGTCCTGAGCCCCACATTATGTTCCCTGCTCAGTGGTAAGTCTGCTTCTCCCTCCCCCTCTACCCCCTGCTTGTGCTCTCTCTAATAAATAAAATCTTAAAAAAAAAAAAAAAGCCATTGTCCTGTATCAGTTACCAAAGTGCATTACTCAGTTCTTTTGACCTCTTATCTACATCCAACACATATAGCCATGTTTTCTATCTGCTTGGCCTCCAAGATCCTGGATTCTGAAACTTCCTCCTCTGATCAAAATCTATTTCCTTTTTAACTTTGTCTTTCATTCTTATTGAACCTATGCTCATTCATATTAAAATGAAAGCTAACACTTTCACAGTTCATGATCCATCAGCCCTATTCTTACCCACCAGGCTCTATCCATTTTAGATATGGTTGGCTGTTTCACTGATATCTTCACCAGCACCGTTAATCTTCTTGTTTGCTCTTATGAACATGCCATAATCACCTCGAAGAACTTGTTTACAACATGCTCTGAGACAAGGCTCCAGAGAATATGATTTTGTTAGATGTGAGATATTGCCTGGGAATTTGCCCTTATAACAAGTTCCCCAGGTGATTCCAATACGCGTGTAAGTTTGGGATCTAGTACATAAAAACCGCCCGATAGCAATGATCTTCTCTTCCTTACAACTCCAAGTGAAGAAACCTCCCCCCCTTGTAAGTAGGGCCAGCCCTAATCCAGAGGCAGCCCATCCAGTCTTCTTCCTGAAATTTTAGCAACTAAAAGCATTCTGTTTACAATAAGAAAACCGTTTCCCCCCCCACACCCTGATTGGAACGTCCCTGAATAGGTTCATGTTGACCCTCCCCAAAATCAACCTGGATGCCATGCGACTCCCGCGGCTCTTTTGTCTTTAGGCAGTTTCTTTCCTTTTGCCTTTTAAAAGATACCTGTAATTGCTAATCGGGGCTCTTTTCCTCCTCGGAGGCGGAGAGCCCGTTTGCGCAAACGTTCAATAAACCCTCTTGCTAATTGCATCTGCCTGTCTGGGGTCTGAGTCTCTGGGGCGTTCACCGGACCACGTTGGCAGCCGTGAGCCAGGGTCCAACATTTGGGGGCTCGTCCGGGATCTGAGACGCCCCAGACTCAATCCTAAGACTGGCAGGAGGTAAGACCGAGCTCGCTAAATGTCCTATCTGTCTCGTCCGTTTGTCTGACTGGCCGGGTCTGTTTTGTGCCGGGTCTGTATTGTGCCTGCAGGACGCTGTACTCTGTATTCTGTATTTGGACCAGCGGGGGAGGCAGACGTGCCCGAGACCCCTGGTCCCCCTCCGGAGTCGGACTCCGGAGTGGTCTGGAAGAGGAACGGAGCCCCGGCACTCCCTCCTCTTCGGGGAGGGTCGTGGTTCGCGACCGCTCCCACCTGAATCTGCCGCGCCAGTCCTGTCGTTCCTGTGCGTCTGTTCGTTCCGTGTTTTTCTTCCTTTCCTGTCCTCCTCCTCACCGCTCACCCTTCTCTACACCCATGGGGCAGACTGTAACCACCCCTTTAAGCCTCACTCTAGATCACTGGAAAGAAGTCGCCGGCCGGGCACACAATCTTTCGGTCGAAGTCAGAAGACGAAGATGGGTCACCTTCTGCTCCTCAGAGTGGCCGGCTTTCAACGTCGGGTGGCCCAGGAACGGAGCTTTTAATATTGACATTATCTTGCAGCCGACCTGGGATGACCGCCAACAGCTCCTGCAGACTCCCCTCACCATGGAGGAGAGACAGCGCGTCTACTCAAAGCTCGGAAAAACGTCCCGGGGGCGGATGGGAGGCCGACCCAGCTGCCTAATGAGATTGAGGATGTTTTCCCCTTGGTTCGCCCGACCTGGGACTACGACACTGTTGCTGGTAGGGAGCGGCTGCGTCTCTATCGCCAGGTACTCCTAGCGGGTCTCAAAGGGGCAGGGCGTCGCCCCACCAATTTGGCAAAGGTAGGTGCTATAGTGCAGGGAAAAGATGAGACGCCGACAGGTTTTCTGGAGAGGTTAATAGAAGGCTATACTGGCCACCGTAGTACAGGGCTCAGGGCAGAGTAAGTCAGGACAGAGTAGGGACCTGGGAGACAAAAGAGGACCACGGGTTGAACGAGACCAGTGTGCCTACTGCAAGAAAAAAGGACATTGGGTTAAAGATTGCCCAAGGAAGGGCCAAACGCAGGGACCTAAAAAGAAGCCCATTCCTGTTTTGTCCCTAGAAGATGAAGATTAGGGGTGTCAGGGCCAGGAACCCCCCCCGAGCCTCGGATAACCCTTAAAGTGGGGGGACAGCCGGTGACCTTCCTGGTCGATACGGGAGCTCAACATTCAGTTTTAACTGAGGCAAAAGGACCCTTGAGCTCTAAAACGTCTTGGGTTCAGGGGGCAACTGGAGGCAAGTTATATCGATGGACAACCGAAAGGAAGGTCCACCTGAGCACTGGGCAAGTAACGCATTCCTTCTTACTGGTCCCAGACTGCCCTTACCCTCTCCTAGGCAGAGACCTTCTTTCAAAAGTAGGGGCCCAGATACATTTTCAGCAAAAAGGGGCCACTATTACTGGCGCGGGAGGGCAGCCCCTCCAGGTACTGACCTTGCGCCTAGAGGATGAACACCGGCTGCACGAGGACTCTCCACCGTCAGTGCAGCCCCTAGATTCTGAATGGCTCACTAACTACCCTCAGGCCTGGGTGGAAATGGCCGGAATGGGACTAGCTGTAAACCAGCCGCCCATAATTATAAACTTAAAACCCTCGGCCACCCCCATATCGATCCGGCAATATTCAATGAGCAAAGAGGCCAAAGAAGGCATTCGGCCACATATACAGAGACTATTACAATTGAGCATTTTAATACCTTGCCAGTCGCCCTGGAATACTCCTCTATTACCCATAAAAAAAAAAAAAAACCCGGCACAGGAGATTACCGGCCGGTACAAGATTTACGAGAGGTTAACTGGAGGACAGAGGACATACATCCCACGGTGCCGAATCCCTACAACTTGCTCAGCACCTTACCCCCAAGCCATGTCTGGTATACGGTGTTAGATCTAAAAGATGCATTCTTTTGCCTAAGATTAAGCTCTCAAAGCCAGCCTATTTTTGCTTTTGAATGGAAAGATCCTGAGACGGGATTCTCAGGACAACTCACTTGGACAAGGCTGCCACAGGGATTCAAAAACTCCCCCACTTTGTTCGATGAGGCCTTGCATCGGGATTTGGCAGATTTCCGAGTTGGCCATCCGGACCTCGTCCTCCTGCAGTATGTGGATGATTTGCTCCTGGCGGCTAGGACAGAACAGGATTGTGTAAAAGGTACGGGGGCCCTGCTTGAGAGACTGGGAGAACTGGGGTGTAGGGCCTCCGCCAAAAAGGCCCAAATAGGCCAGAGACAAGTGACCTATCTGGGATATCTCCTGGAAGGAGGCCAGAGGTGGCTGATGGAGAGCCGCAAAAAGGCTGTAGCCCTGATCCCAGCACCCACTAATGCCAAAGGACTACGAGAGTTCCTCGGCAGTGCTGGGTTCTGCCGCCTCTGGATACCCGGGTTTGCGGAGATGGCGGCTCCCCTATATCCTCTCACGAAATCCAACACCCCCTACCACTCGGGAAAGGAGCAACAATTGGCTTTTGACAAAATAAAAAGGGCCTTATTGACCGCCCCTGCCCTGAGCCTCCCAGATGTAACCAAGCCTTTTACGCTATATGTTGATGAACATAATGGAATAGCCAAAGGGGTCCTAACTCAAAAACTGGGACCCTGGAAAAGGCCCGTGGCATACTTTTCAAAAAAATTAGACAGCGTGGCTGCAGGATGGCCCCCATGTCTCCGAATAATAGCCGCTGTGGCAGTCCTGGTAAAAGACTCAGACAAGTTGACTTTCGGCCAACCCCTCACTGTGGTGGCCCCCCACGCCGTAGAGACAGTCATCCGCCAGCCCCCTGATCGATGGCTCTCAAACGCCCGGGTCACCCATTATCAGGCCATGTTACTGAATTCTGAGCGGATACAGTTTGGAACGGCTACATCTCTAAACCCGGCCACCTTGCTTCCAGAAACCGAGTCCCCCTCCCTAGTAATGCATGATTGCCACCAGATCCTAGCTGAAGTCCATGGCACCAGAGGGGACTTGACGGACCAGCCTTTGCCAGATGCTGAAGCAACCTGGTACACCGATGGGAGTAGCTTTCTACGAAATGGCTGGACAGAAGCTTTCCCCACCAAGCAAGAAACCGCCCAGGTGATTGTCAAGAAAATCCTGGAAGAAATTTTCCCCCGGTTTGGACTGCCCAAGGTAATAGGGTCGGACAACGGCCCCGCCTTCGTCTCCCAGGTAAGTCAGTTGGTGGCCAGATTACTGGGGATAAATTGGAAATTACATTGTGCATACAGACCCCAGAGCTCAGGTCAGGTAGAAAGAATAAATAGAACAATTAAAGAGACCCTAACTAAATTGACATTGGAGACTGGCACTAGAGACTGGGTCCAACTCCTCCCTATGGTTCTGTTCCGAGTCCGGAACACTCTCGCGCGCCATGGGCTAACTCCTTACGAGATTCTCTATGGAGGTCCCCCACCAGTAACGGACTTACTAGATTCTGCTCTTGACCCTCTTGCTAACACTCCCGGTTTACAGGACAGGCTAAAGGCGCTCCAGATTATCCAGCACCAGATCTGGAAACCCCTTGCGGCTGTCTACCGCCCCGGAGACACAACCGGCCCACACCCGTTCCAGATCGGGGACTCCGTCTACGTCAGGAGACATCAGTCCAGGACGCTTGAGCCCCGCTGGAAGGGCCCATATACTGTACTACTGACCACCCCAACTGCCTTAAAGGTAGACGGCATTGCTGCTTGGGTCCACGCCTCACACGTCCAGCGCGCCCCATCAACGAGCACCGCTGACGCCAGCCAGGACGGACCGGACGAGCCACTCCAATGGAAGCTCCACCGCACCCAAAACCCGCTCAAGATAAGACTTACAAAAATTGTTCAATGACAGTTGTTATATTCCTACCTCTCCTAGCGCTCTTCACCTCCGCCAAAGGTGACCCTCATGCCCTCAAAAGGTTAACCTGGCAGGTACTAACGTCTGGGGGTGACGAGGTCTGGTCTATAACTAAGACCGCCCCCGTGGGAACCTGGTGGCCTAACCTATATCCTGACCTATGCAAGCTAACCATAGGGGCCCCTAGCCCATGGGACCTAGAGGGATACTTCGACACCTCTAGAGCCCCTAACCAAGAAAGCCCTCCAGGGCGACTGGGATTAGACCCATGGGGAGGATGTGGCACGCCTGACAGAAGGGCCATGCTAAGCACTCTTCCCTTTTATGTCTGTCCCGGGTACCACAGAGATCGCAGGCTAAATCCCACCTGTGGAGGAGGGGAATATTTTTATTGTAAAAATTGGGGGTGCGAAACTACTGGGGATACAGAATGGAGGCCCTCCTCCTCCTGGGATTATATCACTGTCAAGGCTAACTATACTCACCGGACATTTAGCAAATGGAAAACCCTTAATTATGGGCCCTGCCAAGGGTGGTGTCATCCCCTACGGATATCCTTCACGGAGCCCGGAAAAAGGGCTACTTACTGGGCCAATGGATATACGTGGGGACTCAGGTTATACAAAGAAAGAACAGATGATGGTTTTATATTCAGAATTAAACTAAAAATAGAATCCCCAGACCCCATGGCGATCGGGCCTAACCGGTCCTCGGGAACAAAGAGCTGCCCCGGCCCTAGCCGCAGGGAGTGCCGCACCCACTAACTTCGCGGTCACTCCAACCCCTGGGTCGTCACCCGAGACGGGACAACGACTGTTTAATCTTATCATAGGGGCATTCCTGGCCCTTAATCGAACCAGCCCCGATGTAACTAAATCCTGCTGGCTCTGCCTTGCTTCCCCTCCCCCTTATTAGGAGGGAATTGCTACTTCAGGGACCTATAATAACATCACTAGCACTCAGGGATGCACACCCGACTCCCAACCACAATTCACCCTTACAGAAGTTACAGGACAGGGAACCTGCATAGGAACACCCCACCGGGGCTACCAGAGACTCTGCAACACTACCACCCCGATTTTGGGGACTGATTCTTACCTGGAGCCCCAGCCGGGAACTTGGTGGGCATGCAACAAAGGCCTCACCCCCTGTGTGTCGGCTAAGGTTCTAAATAGCTCAAACGACTTCTGTGTCATGGTGCAGATCATACCCAGGGTGTTCTATCACCCTGCTGAAACTCTAGAAAATCAGTATGATAAACATCCTACCCGTTTTCGGCGCGAACCTGTCTCCCTAACCTTAGCCGTTATGTTGGGACTAGGGGTCGCTGCTGGGGTGGGTCCTGGCGCAGCTGCTCTGATCCAGGACTCACAACGTTATCTAGAACTCCAAACAGCTGTAGATGAGGATCTACGGACACTAGAGCAGTCCCTTTCTAAGCTAGAACAGTCCCTCACCTCACTCTCAGAAGTAGCACTTCAAAACAGGGGAGGCTTGGATTGACTATTCCTGAAAGAGGGAGGACTGTGTGCGGCCCTGGGAGAGGAATGCTGTTTCTATGCAGACCACTCTGGAGTCATCAGAGACTCCATGGCCAAACTCAGGGAAAGGTCAAATAAAAGACAAAGGGACCGGGAGGCCCAGCAGGGCTGGTTTGAAAGCTGGTTTAATCAGTCTCCCTGGTTGACCACCCTAATCTCTACCATTATGGGCCCTCTAGTTATCCTGCTCCTGCTGCTAACTTTCGGCCCCTGCGTCCTCAACCGGCTGCTCCAGTTCATCCGAGAAAGATTGTCTATTACCCAAGCTCTGGTATTAACTCAGCAATGTCGGGCCCTCCAAACTGAAGAAATAAATGTTCCCTAAGATTTTAAGGTTAAAATCAGCCCAAACAAGAGGAGGGAATGAAGAAACCTCCCCCCCTTGTAAGTAGGGCCAGCCCTAACCCAGAGGCAGCCCATCCAGTCTTCTTCCTGAAATTTTAGCAACTAAAAGCATTCTGTTTACAATAAGAAAACCGTTTCCCCCCCCACACCCTGATTGGAATGTCCCTGAATAGGTTCATGTTGACCCTCCCCAAAATCAACCTGGATGCCATGCGACTCCCGAGGCTCTTTTGTCTTTAGGCAGTTTCTTTCCTTTTGCCTTTTAAAAGACACCTGTAATTGCTAATCGGGGCTCTTTTCCTCCTCAGAGGCGGAGAGCCCGTTTGCGCAAACGTTCAATAAACCCTCTTGCTAACTGCACTGCCTGTCTGGGGTCTGAGTCTCTGGGGCGTCCACCGGACCACGTTGGCACCCGTGAGCCAGGGTCCAACACAAGCACGCCTGCTTCACTGATCCTTTCATTCAAACAACATACTCAAATTTCCCTGGATTCTGCTCCAATCAAGTGATGATATCTTCACCAGGGGATTCCTTGCCTGAACGACCACTTTATGTATAGAGTTTACTTTCTCAACCTCAAACTTCTTAATCTCTTGCAATCTATCCTCCTTATACTCTACTGAGACTGCTTCTGAATCAACTAAATTCAATGGCCTTTTCTCAGTCTTCCTTTTCCTCTTCGGCTTTTTTGTCATTCAATATTAACCCCTCCTTCCTTCTTGAAATTCTATTCTAATCAGACTATGTACCACTTTAGAGTTGTGATTCTCCAATTCTTATTGTCTTAATTACTCCTTCTGTTCTCGACCTATCATTCTTGGCATTTTTCTCATTTCTATACCCTGTACACTGGCATTTTTAACCTCATAACATCAAATGTCATTTTTATATAAGTTATTTCCAAATCTAGATGTTTTGCCCTGATTTTTTGGTCCTGCATTTAAAAAAAAAAAGATTTTATTTATGTATTTGAGGGAGAGAGAACAAGCAAGGGGAGGGGCAGAGGGAAGGGAAAAAGCAGGCTCCCCACTGAGCTCAACATGGGGCTCGATCTCAGGACCTTAGACCATAACCCAAGCTGAAGGCAGGCGCTTAACTGACTGAGCCATCCAGGTGCCCCTGGGCCTGCTTTCTGTTATAAATCTTCATGTACATTAGTGCTGCCCAAAAGAAATATAAGGTAAGATATACATGCAATTTTAAGTTTCCTAGCAACGACATTTAAAAAAATGGTAAAACAAGTTAAATTAATTTAAAAAATTTCTTACCTCAATAATTTAGTATGTCCAAAATGTTGTTATTTCAACATGCAACCAATATCAAAATATAATACAATATTTTATATTCTTTTTTGTACTGAATGTTCTAAATCTGGTATGTATTTTACACTTACAGAACATCTCAGATTAAAATAGCCACATTTCAAGGGCCTAGATCTAGATGGATAGTGGAGGCTAGACACTGCATAATTACAAACTTCCTGTGTTCAAACTTGAAGACATCTCCTCCCTGGCCAAATCTGTTCCTTTCCCCCAAGTCCCTATTCGATTGTGGAACCATTTTCCTCCTAATGATCAGACTTTAAACTTCCTCTGGGATTGATTCCCTACCCTTTCACTGAATCACTGTCGAAGTATGTCATTTTCCGATCTGTCTTATATAGAACTACTCCTCTTGATTCTCAACATCCATGCCTAATTTAGGCTCTCATTGTGTATTCCTCAGATAAATGTAATTACTTCTTGATTCTCAATATCCACGCCTAATTTAGGCTCTCATTGTGTATTCCTCAGATAAATGTAATTACTTCCTATTTCTTGAAGTTATACGAGCACAGGGAATAGCAACCACATCTTTGCTCTATCCACTAAATACCATTATCTTTTTATTATACTATTTGAAAGAATTTTATTTTGGAAAGTAATTCAGACATTTAGATGATGTTTTCTAAATACTAAGGTCTTTGAGGGGAAGATTATTTTGAAATTGAATAGGAAATGCTGCATGATGGCTGAACAAACTAGTTATGAGAGTCATTTGAAGTATGCAAAGAATGAGAGGCAGTGACAGTATAAGCTGACAGAGGCAGTAAAATGCAATTATCAAAAGATTAGTTTTGAATTCAGAAAGTCCTAATTTAAAAGCTAAGTCTATTACTTACTATCTGAGTGACCTAAGAATAATTACTTAACTTCTCCAAGACTCAGTTTCTTCAAATATAAAATGGAGGTAAGATATTTAAAATATTGGGCACCCAATACATGTTCAAAAGATGGTAGCTTCTATTCTTTAGATCATGTCGAAAATAGCACTACAGTTAAGGGTTGTTTGTGTTGTAGACATATTTCTTTATTATGTTAGTTACTATAAATAAATGTTACTTCTACTATATGTGAAAATCAACTCTGTTCACAATTTTTATAAAGGGCAATGCACACATAATGCCAGCTTCTAAAGATCTATCCTTAAATAGCCGAAGGCTTGGATGCACTATTGAAGGAGCCATAATAACATACAAACTGAATAAGGATGAATAAAAACTCAAAAAAGACAAAGTGAGACAGAAAAGGGAAGGTCTATAAGATGATTCAAAATTGCTTCATTATGTTGAATTTTTCAAATGATTCAGAATTTACAACAGTGTTAAAATCTTTCAGACTACTGAAACAACACTATCTGTTGGTACTTGTGGAATACATAACTCCCGGAATGAAGTGCAAGCTTTTAAACTAGTTCTTAGGTCACAGTCTAATTTTAGGGTTCCCAATCTTATATTCTCTGGAATATAATCTTCAATATTGCCCAAGTTAATAATGGAACTGTAAACATGATACATACAGACTCCGGATTCTTTATGTGGTTTCTCACTTAGTTTGCTAATTACTCACTGAATGAATAGTACATTTAGACTTGAATACCTGATTTTTAAGCTGAATGTTTTTTATACAGAAGACACTATGAATAAGTAACTACACAGGAAAGTTTTTATAACTATAAAGTGTGTATTTTCATCAGACTGTTCATATCACTTTATAGAAGTAGTTAAAAGCTTGCAATGTTTTAAATTGTGCAGCTTTTCAACTTGAGGTTGAAGATTTAAAATAGCAACACTTACCTTGCATAATTTTCAGTTTTTATTTTTCCCCACATGCTTTAAAAAAAAAAGATTTTATTTATTTATTTTAGAGAGAGTGAGAGTGAGCATGAGTGGGAGGAGGGGCAACAGGAGAGGGAAAGAATCCCAAACAGACTCCCTAAAAGAGCGTGGAACCTGATGTGGAGATCGATCTCACAACCCTGAGATCATGACCTGATCTGAAAACAAGAGTTAGATGCTTAAACAACTGGGCTACCCAGGCGCTCTCCCAGATGCTTTTCTTCTTTTCTTTATTCCAGGAATATGCCTTAGGAAAATTCTGAGTTATATCTGTTCTTTTTTCTTATACCATGAGAAATATCTTAATATTAGGATGATGAACTCCAACACTGGCCTTTTCTAACATTCATCTCCAAAAAAAAAAAAAAAAAAAGAAAAGAAAAAGGACCTTATGTTTGACAGGCTTTTGAAAAGAACTTTATGAAAATGAAGTGGACAATGGACAATAAATGAATTTGCTTAGAGATGTTATTAAGCAAGCTGACAGCTAAACATATGTCCATTACAGATCATTGTTTCTTGGACCATACAGTATTTGCAGTTAGCTTATGCCTGCTATTTCCTAACATCTGATAAGAATTCATAACACATGGAAATGATTGCAAAGCAAACAGTACACCCTTCATGGTTTTCAGTCTGCTGCCTTAAAACAAAGATACCGAATCTGTTTGTAATGAAACAACGGCTTGGCTGTTGATGAAATAATAAAATAGCATAATAATAGCTTATCAGATCCATTAAAACTACAGATGTATGGCATGATTTTTAGCCTTATAGTATCATCAGCAGACGCAGGGAATGGAGGTTTAGCATGGATCAGAAGGTATCATAATATGTTGTAGTATACACATTAATTGTGAAAATATGTACATATATTCAGGAAATAGCTAACCTATTATATTAAATCAGGGAAACCGACTGTATGTTTACCTAGTACCAGCAGTCTGGCCTTAGACAACTAGGTTAAAGCAATTTGAGTCTCAGTTTCTGCAACTCAAAATGTGAAAAATAGTAAGGCTGTAAGAAACGAATACAATTCCATAGAAATTGCTTAGCATAGTTAACATGATGCTTGGCCCAGAATATGTACTCAACATTGGTTTGCTTCTATTATCACTATTTTTCTCATCCCCACCACAAACACCATTTCTGTTTTTACTATTTACAGAATCAATTACTGATGAACTGAGACATTAGGCTAACTAGAGATTAAAATGGCAAATTCTTTTATTTTTCTCATGAATGCATAGATTTCAAAAGCTTACTGATAAGTTTTCGGGTATGATGCACTGCTTGGATTAAGTACCATATGCTATGAAAATGAAAAATGCAAAGTTCAAAAAATCTAAAATTTACAAAATTCCCATATCCTAATTCTGGTTACTAAACACTTGGAACTGAACTGCTTTTCTTTTTTTCATTATAATCTAGTTGAGAAGGTGAAGAATTAACTAGTCAAGAAAAGTACATATATTTACAAATTCTGTGAGGAAGGCTAAGATAGAACCTACCTTACTTTTAGTCTACGTGATCTTAGAAGGCATCTATCAAAAGATGAAGGGTGTACTCTGAGAGATATAATGCTCTACATGTCTTTCATAATGTTACACCAATATGTAGGAATAGAAGACTGAAATTTGGAAAGAAGGAGTCTAAATGCACCTGCATATAGCCTTCAGACTTAAAATATTACTCATTTCATATGAAAGATCACATTTATTTCTAAATAAAAAGTTTAGACATCTGATGTAGATTGCCATTAATCTTGTAAGGTCTCCTTCACATCTTAGAAAGTTTTATTCTTTTCGAAAAAGCCTAAACAGTGAATCCTGCACAAAATCATAAAATGTCCATAACAGTAGGTGGTATTGCTATTCTGTCTAAAACCAAGTAAGAAGTTCAGAATCAAGCATGTTATTTTACAGCAAGATCTTGGCTTAGCTAATATTTCACAGAAGTGGAGTAAATTTGTTGTGGCAGAAATTCGGTCTTTAGCCATATGTCTATTCCACAATCCAACTTTACAAATGATATTAACTCAATATGAAAAACATGAGATTTCCATTTCCAGTAAGGCAACATACAAGGAAACCTGAAAATTTTCTTGCAATCAAACACTCAGAAGAGCTGAATAGATTTAAATAGCTGAATACATTTATAAAAATGTAATACATGCATAACTTAGCTCTTTAAATACATAGTTTAGTTTGCTAAAAACCAAGGGGTTGAAAAATAAGAAGACTGAGAACCAGAGCAAGAAGCACGGCAACTATTATTGGGGTACTCTGAGTTAAGTGGTCTTAGTAACCCAGGATTGTAGGTTTTAACAAGTGGCTTTAGTCATGAGGATTGAAGTATACTCCTACACATAAATTTAACGATTCTCCATTCATTGGAAAGCTCAGAATAAACATATCTACTAAAAAAAAACACAGGAAGACTATAAAGAAGGTTGTCTCTTTCAGGTCCATGCAGGTAAGCAGACTCTCAAGCTAATATTCTCAGGATATCTAAGGAGGATTTTTAATCAAGGGTGCCCGGGTGGCTCAGTAGGTTAAGAGTCTGACTTCAGCTCAGGTCATGATCCAAGGGTCCTAGGACTGAGCCCCACATCAGGCTCCCTGCTCAGTGGGGAGTCTGCTTCTCCTTCTCCCTCTGTCCCTCCCCCCACTCAATGCTCTTTCTCAAATAAATAAATAAAATCTTAAAACAACAATAACAACAAAACCCACTAGTGAGCTATTATACTGTAATGTGCCTGTTGGAACAAAAGGCAAATTCTCTCTGAAGGAAGAAATCTTCAGTCAGATTTCAAAGGACTCTGAAGAGTTCTTTAAAAAACAAACAAACAAAACCTCCCAATAAAAAGATTTCCCAATATACAAGGAAATAAGGCATTGTGAGAATCAAAGGAACAAATAATAATAGAACTTGACCCTCAAAACTTTAGACTGTAAAAATAAAACAAGTATATTTATCACATGGAGAGAATAAAAAATTGAATACAAAATCTACATCAATGACCGGAAGAAGAATCAGAACAACCTTCAAAAGCGATAAAGAAAATAGTTAAACTCAATGAACTAGTGAATAGATGAAAAAAGAGACTGAGTGAATCAGATATATCTGAAAACACACATAACATAGGATGCAAAACAGAAAAAAAATCAACAACTGTAGGAAGTTAAAAGAAAGGAAGACAGAGTGAGAAAGTCCATTATAAGTGGAACTGCAGAAAGAAAAAACAGAAACTGAAATTGAGACAATGCCTGAGAATTTTTCCAAAACTGATGAAAAATATTAGTCTTTAGGTTCAGGAAGCTCAATGAATTCAAGCAAGAAAAATAAAAAGAAAATCCAAATGTAGACATATCATCGTCAAAATGCAGAACACCACAAATTGATCTTAAAACATCCAGGATAGAGGCACCTGGGTGATTCAATGAGGTTAAGCATTCTACTCTTGCCTTCAGCTCAGGTCATGATCTCATGGGTCCTGGAAATCAGTCCTATGTTGGGCTGGCTCATTGCTTAGTGGGGAGTCTGCTGGAAGATTCTTTCTCTGCCCTTCCCCCCATGTGCCTGTGCGCGCGCTCTCTCTCCCCCAAATAAATAAATAAATAAATAAATAAATAAATAAATAAAACAGCATAAACAAGGATAAATCACTTAAAATTAAATTCACCGTTTTCTTTGATAGAGCAAGTAGCTGGACATATTGTAAAACTAGTCATGGTCTTATTCAATATAAAATGATGTCATTCATTATTGTCATTAAAAGCAAAGGACAAATAATGGCTTAATGCTTAAACAAAAATGATTATGGATTAGTCCTAACTAGCTTAACTATTTCAAGAATGCAAAATAACAGGTCAAAGTTAAGCTTGGGATATATTTCTACTAATATACTATAAAATAGGTGCTTACCCACTTTCTGGCTTATCATGCTGCCTTGAGTATAAATCAGAAGACAAACCAATACAGGTGTAGGATAAATGGGTGGGCCAGGAGGTAGAAGGAGTACTAGCAGCAGTAACATACAAGATCGATTGGCATTTAGCTAACAGCACAATCTGAGTCAACACCACGATGTGACTGCCCAAAAAAGTATGTGTGATCATAGGTCTCATTAAAAGTACAGTATTCCCAATATGCATGTTACATCTTTTGTAATTGTTCCACAGTCCTTGGATATTCTGTTCTATTTTGTTCAGTCTTTGTTCTCCTAGGTTTTTGGTCTTCAAAGAATCTATTGATATATATCCTCTCACTCAGAGATTCTTTCCTCTGTGTCTAGGCTACTAGTAAGCCCAATGAAAGGCATTCTTCACTTCTCTTACAGTGTTTTTGATGTGGTCTACTTTAACCAGTAGAGCTCTTAGCATATTATGATGGTTGTTTCAAATTCGCAATCTGATAATTCCAACATCCTTGCCATATCTGGTGCTGATGCTTGCTCTATCTCTTCAAATTGTGTCTTTTGCCTTTTGGTATGCCCTGTAATTTTTTTCCTGGTAGCCATTCATGATATATTAGGTAAAAGGAATTGTTATAAGTAGGCCTTTAATAATGTGGTGGTGAGGTGTGGGAGGGGATGCCCAATAGTACCATGATTAGATATTAGTCTTTTAGTCATCCTATACCTCTGGACTATGACTTCACAAGTGTTTCTCAGACTTGTTTTTTTTTGTCCCCCATTAGGTGGGGGCAAGATGGCTACAGTGGACTAGAATTTATGTTTTCCTTCTCCCACATGGAAGGCTAGAGGGAACTGGAATTAGGTGTTTCATTTCTCCCATAAGGAGGGATAGAGCTAGAGGGAGTTGGCTATTTCCCTTCCCCCAGGTAAGTTAGGCTCTGATAACTGCCCAGCAGGTTAGGCTATCTAGTTAACTAGTTTTCTCTAAAGACAAGTAAGAAGAACACCATATTCCATTATATTTTAAAATGGTTCCTTTTACCCTTTTCTGGAGGAATCACTAGGGGATTTTTCTGTTATATTTACTATAAGAATTTAGTTGAACTCTCAGAGGTATAGCTCACAATATTGTGGGGAGGCCTCTGTATAACTGTGTCCCCCTGGAGTCTTTAGCTCTCACATTTGTCCACACAGAGCCTCCAGCAATTCAATTATAGTTCAGGCTTCTCATCCCAGCACTGTTTCCATAGCAGTTTCTCCTTGTGCTAAGGTGAGCTGCAATTCCCTGTGGTCACCTGTCTGTCTCTCCAATACTGAAGGCAGAAGTTTACCCTGTCCTGTTTCCTCATCTCTGGCAGTGACTCAAGAAGAGGAAAAAAAGCAAGATTAAAACATTTTATTTTAAAAAGAATTTATTTTTATTTTACTTGAATTTAACATAATACTAAATGGAAGACTAAAAAAAAATTCTAAATTTATATAAATGCTTGTGTTCAGAGATTTCCTAAGAAAGTCTTCCATTTTATGAAAAAATGTCATAGAAATATTAAGAAATTGGATTTTATTTAAAATGACATGATTCAATTTTAGGCTGTACTGATTAACTTCCTGACTTAAACGTTGAGGAAATTAAAATACTTAACATTTTTTCCACTTTTTCCTTCCTCCATTTTCCAATTTGGGTTATATTATTGTTTTTATGTTGTCAATGTTCATAGCATGTATATATAGAATTTTCAGTTACATGGTCTTAGTTTCATATTAAAATGGATTTATTGTTCACCACCATCACTTTTTCCCCTAGTCCTCAGTTTAAGAAATGTTTGGAATAATGTTCACTTGCTATTAATAATAGTAATTTCTGGATGTAGGTGTATTGTTTCGGGTTTCCTATTTTCTTCTTGCTCTGATATACAGTCTTAATATTTTATGAGTAGGCATCATTTTTACAAAAAAAAAAAAACTAAAGACATTTAGAAAAAAATTTAATGAACTACATTTATTACAGTATCAAACACTGTGAGTCAATATGTAGTAAAGGATAAATAAACATAGGCATAAACTAAGGGAAAAATGGTATCAGAATACTAATCCTAGGAATCTGAGAGATGTATGGAGGCTAGAGAAGAGGAGAACTTTTATGGGGAGACATTTAGAACATAACATAAAGAATAAAAACCACTAAGAAAACTGCAACAGATAAAATAATGGATACTGAAAAATGATGAGTTTTGTAAAGGTCCTATTTAGCACAAATAAGCATTATGTAAATTATTTATTAAAGATTTCCCTTTTCCCACAGTATTCTTGCTAAATTTGTTTTACATACATCACAATGACTTCAATGTTATGTAAAAGTATGAAAATGTGAACAAATGATTTTAAATAGAGTACATGATATGAATTAAATGAGGGAAGAAAATGAGGTAGAAGTTTTTCTGGCATTCAACTAGACTTTCATCAGCATGGATTAGAATTACACAAATTGGGTGCTATAGGATCATTTATACAGTGTTTCTTTCATAAATGGAATTGCATGTGGGTGGGCCTTTTAAATCACTGAAACTTCCCATTTTAAGTTTAGGGACCGTTGGCCCTGCCTTCTTATCTAATGCATGGAGAGACACTGGGGTCCCTCCTTCACCTGTAAGCCCCTTTCATGTGGCTCCTGGACCATTTGTGATGTGGACAAAAAGTACATCATAAGCTTCTATTCCACTGGAGAATGAGTCACACTGTTGCAGGTCTATAAAATCAAATCTAATCTGAGTGTAGCCTTTCTGATAGTAACTAAAAGATGGTGGTGGTGATTATGATGGTGATAATGATATCATATCTTATTTTTCTAATTTTAATTTCAGACTCTTCTCACTGGGTGGGTGGGAGTTCCCAAGTTCCCCAAGAAGTACTTTGCTTGCTTTTTCAAGACAGATGAGCCATTAGAAAAATGGTGCTCTTACTTACCTGACTTTGAAGATTACTCTACCTATTTGCCTAGTCTAATGAGCAAGCTTAGACTCTTTTGGTACAGATGCCTTTCCAGATCAAGTTTACTGCATCCTTTTGACCTTGGGACACTGATTTGTCTTGCCTTCAAGTCAGTCTCCAACTAGAGTCAGGGCAACTTTTTAAAGCTCACATTTGATCTTATGGATTCTTTGCTACAGCATCCTTTGATGCTTAAAGCCCATACTTATTAACTTTACTACATGGTTCTTCATGGTCTTAGCTATGCTTTATTCTCTAGCTCTATCTCTGATGCCTCAACCCTTGCATGCATTCATTCCACACATTCTCAAATCCCATTAGTTCTTAGAATGTATCATAATCTTTGACACCTACTCCTTGTGGCCTATACCGTAACTCCTCTCTTCCACCTCCTTTCCACTCAGATCTCAGTTTCCATGCCGCTTTCTCTGCAGAGACTTCTGAATTCCAATACTGGTACACAAATACACAATACACTCCCTATATTTATCCTGTCACACTTACAATACCATATTTTAACTGCCTGTTACTTCTTTGTAATATCCATTAGTCTAATAAAACCAAGTCATTTTACTTTTGTAATCCAAAAAACTAGTACAGAATCTGACACATAAGCAATATTCATCACTCAGTAAATATGTCAAATAGTACACTAACACTAAAAAAAATAATTCATTTCTCTTAAGCATGGACAAAATGTATCAATACTAAGTGTGTGAACACTTTAACTCAGCAATTCTAGGCATGTATTGTAAGGTGCCAATAGTATTCAAGCACCTGGACAGATGCAAAATATGCTGCTGTTCATTATAACACTGTTAATAATGGGAAATGTCTATTTAAAATAATTATGCTACATAACACAGATTATATAATAAAGACAAAGAATTATTTGATTTATATAGAATTATGTGTTTGGAAATCTGTGTATGCCTACCTACACACAAAAACAAAAATAGGAGCACTTGGCTGGTTCAGTCAGAAGAGCCATGCGACTCTTGATCTTGGGGTCATGAATTCAAGTCCCACATTGGGTGGAGTAACTTCAATCAGTCAATCAATCAATAAACTTAAAAAACAAAAAAGGAGGGGCGCCTGGGTGGCTCAGTCAGTTAAGCACCTGCCTTTGGCTCAGGTCATAATCTCTGAGTCCTGGGACAGACCCCCACATAGGGCTCCCTGCTCAGTGGGGAGCCTGCTTCACCCTCTCCCTATTTTGCTCCCCCTGCTTGTACCCTCTCATTCTTTCAAATAAATAAAATCTTTAAAACACACACACACACACACACACACACACACACACACACATACACACACAGAAAAGACTTATCAAAATGAAAACAATGATTAGCTCTGTAGAGTGCAACGCCATGTGATGATTTTATAAACAATTAATATTATAAAGATTAACCTATTTCTGTTCAGAAAAAGAAAAGTTTCCCTTTTTAGGGGGACTATTTCAAATGATTTCCTTGGAATATCCATGATAGATATTATGGCCCATCGTTCCTTCTGTACTCTTTTTCAAAATTAAAAAAAAAAGTTAAACTAAGAAGTTAATCAATTAAAAATATTCTAACACCCAGGACACTTAATGCATGATCTTTACTGATTTTTGATTTCCACAGTGGTCTCACCAAATACTCTTAAAATCTTATTTTAGTAATGTATATTAAGTCAAGCACAGGAGATAAGGTGTGGCATATCTGAATGCTTACACAACATTTACATTTAGATTTTTCTATTTGCAAGACATATGAAATTTAACATAAAGTATACTCCCATTTGTACTAATAGGTTTACTACTATAATGACAATATTCAGTCTTTAAACAAAAGGTTCTTAAAAATCTCCACTGCGATTTAATTATCCATTACTGTGGATAAACAAACTCACTTTATGAATTTGATGAAACTACAAGTCCAGGTCACTACAAAAACATTTTCCTCACATTTGATCTCACCTCTCACAACTAAACATTTGAAGCCTACGATATATGCTTCTGTTCCATGGCTCTAAGCCACTAAGGATGTTTTGGAGAAGGAATATAAACTTTCATAGTTTTTTAAAGCTTCTTTCCTATCCTAAAGGCCATGGGGGCAAGGAATGGGGGGAAGAACTAAAGAAACAAGCCAAGGTAGAAGAGGAAAGGTTTTACATTTTTTTTCATCAGTAAACAATAATGCTTCAAATTAAGGGAGAGAGGGAAAAAAAACTAGTTTTCTTTCCTTTCTAGATACATAAACCACACAGTAGTGCAGTATGAGTACTGTGGATACAATAGGCATTAAGCCACAGCAGGGGCCGTTGGTTTGTGCTTCCTGACTTTTCTAAAAAAAACTTTCACCTACATTGTGGCTAAAGATATGCTCTAAATTAAGCTGCAGATTTTCTGCTTCTAGAACTCTGTCTGGCATTTAGCTGGCAAGTTGCATTCTCAGAGGACTAGTGATGGGATGCAAGAATGGACTCATCCCCAGGATACTGCTGCAGAAAAAGCCAGTTTTTCTATCCTGTGAGTCTGTGTAGGATTTAACTTTTCTGTGGGTTTCCTACTCTGTTACCACCTGGCAGACAAACAAGACCAAAAAATTTGCTTGAACTGTGCTAGACCAGCCCTTCAAGAAAATAAGGACAAGATGTGAGCCAGGAAAAGCACTTTGGAAACTACTTGCACCTAATAAAAACATATTTTTAATTTAGCTAATGTGAAACCCAAACTAGTTCAATCCAAATGGAAAAGATGCTTTATTTATATTTATGTGAGTTCTTAATTTAGGCTTGATTCATGCTTCATGAGTAAAAGCCACCATTTTATAGAATAAGGTGCACATTTGGCTGTGCATCCCTTTGCTTTTCATTAAACCACTATGAGAGATGTGGCAAGATTCAACATTTGTCCTTAATTTTGTCAATAAGCTGAAATTTTCCTTTATTTTTTATTAAAAAAATATAATCAACAAGGTAATATGATTAGAATTTCACATGGTTACTTTTATCTTTTTTTTCTGTAGTCCCAAAATGTTCCAAGTACTGTGCCAATAAAATAAGCACACCCATGCCTACTATCTCATTTAGTCCCTAGCCAATTGAGCAACTCCAACTAAGGCACCAGATAAAGTAGAGCAAAATGAACCATTCTTTTTTGCACCCTGTCTAAATTCCTCATCCACACAATTACAAGTCTGTTTTAGTCACCGAGTTTTGGCATGTTTTTTTTTTTTTTAAGATTTTATTTAGTTATTCATAGAGACACAGCTAGAGAGAGAGAGAGGCAGAGACACAGGCAGAGGGAGAAGCAGGCACCATGCAGGGAGCCTGACGTGGGACTCGATCCCGGGTCTCCAGGATCACACCCTGGGCTGCAGGCGGCACTAAACCGCTGCGCCACTGGGGCTGCCCTTGGCATGGTTTTAATACGGCAACAGATAATCAAAACAAGACTATGATATGTAGTCATTTATATATTAATAATCTATCAAGAGGACTCATAAGCAAGAAACTATTGACATCTTTTGAAGAAATTCACTATTATTAGTCATTTCAAATGGTGTCCACAGAATTGGGTCCACGTATTTTGAGTTAAGAGGTAATACAAGTGTTTACATTACATTATAGTTTAAAGTATACTGCTATATATATATGTACAACACTCAAAAAAATCCATGGGAAATCTTCAGCCAGAAAGATTGATGCTATTATATTAACATTAAAAACCAAAACATCCTCATGAGATCCAGAGACAGGTACCCATCTTAAAACATAGAACTGGGATCCCTGGGTGGCGCAGCGGTTTGGCGCCTGCCTTTGGCCCAGGGTGCGATCCTGGAGACCCGGGATCGAATCCCATGTCAGGCTCCCGGTGCATGGAGCCTGCTTCTCCCTCTGCCTGTGTCTCTGCCTCTCTCTCTCTCTCTGTATGACTATCGTAAATTAAAAAAAAAAAAAAAACATAGAACAACCAAAGATAAAAACTGAAAATCTAGCCTGAAAATCTGGAGCCTGGGCTAGCACTTCAGACATCTATCAGTGGTGGTGCGCTATAAAATCATATGGAAGGCAGCACGTGGGGTGGTATCGGCACTCATCCCAACATCCTAGGCAAGCAAAAGCTCTATTTAGACAGATGCAGATTTGTGATGCTTTATTTTCTATAAATGTTAATGACTTTTGCATTTTATTCATATTGAGGGTTTAAGTATATTTTAAAATCTAGTATCATCATATTAGGTATTGTAAGTCTTGTACTAATAACATCTGAATTCATTTAAGTATCGACACCTGAATAAAACTGTTAAATTGTGATCATCTGTTGTGGTTAGCAATGTAATGGTAGCTTAAGTATGGCACAGTAGTTAAATGTATTGTTATCTGAAGTGAGACTACCTGAATTGAAAGTTTGCTCTGATTTTTTATTTTTATTTTTTGCTTCGCACCACAGCTCCCCAAAAATGTGCCTAATAATACTAATTACCTTGTAGGGATGCTGAGGGTTTAGTGAATTAACATAGGAGAGTGTGTACACAAGATGTGTTAAATATTTGTTATTATTGTTATATTTTAACTTTACCAACAATAAAATGTTGATGCTGAGGTCAAAATTAATAATCACCGTTTAAATTTACACACTCTCTGTAAAAGGTCTTGATAAAAATGAGAAAACCAACATAATGGACTCAGTATAGTTCCTGAGACATAATAAACATTTATAATAATAATAGAATCCTAATAGGAAAGAATCTTAAGAAATCATCTGGTTCTGCTTCTAGATGTTGCCTTCTTACTGTTTGTACACACAGTATCTTCCTCAGACAAACTTTTATATGAATAGTCTGTTTTCTTTTAAAAAAATACGCTCAAAACAAACACTCTTAGTGCTTTACCATTCCTGATAGGTCTATTTTCTATCACACTAATGATGTGTGCAATTCCACTCTGAATTCTAATCATGTCTTGCTATCTATTTAATTTTCTTTTCTTTGACCTATCATTTAGAAGCAATGTAACAAACTGTATTCAGTGTGTATAGTTTAATGAGTTTTGACAGATGTATACACCTGTGTAACCTGAATCCCTAGAACGTTTTCATCGTTCTACCCAGAACGTACAACCCAGAAAGTTGCCTTGTACCCTTTTGCACATAATCTCTGCCATTCCTGCCACCTCCCCACCCCTTGCCCACAACTACTGTTCTCTTTTCTACCACCATCTATTAGCTTTGATGTCCTAACAATTCACGTAAATGGAATCAGACAGTATGTTCTCTTTGGGATCAGACTTATTTCACTAAGCACAAAGTGTTTTTTGAGGTTTATGGAAATGACTACAGTATGTATCCGTTTCTTTTTACTGCTAATATTTTATCATATGACTACACGTGGCTTATCATTATCCTGTTGATGTAAATCTGGGTTACATCTAGTTTCTGACCATTATGAATATAAGTATTATGAATATATATAATATGTATATGTGTACATATATACAAGTCTTTTTGTGAATAAATGCTTTCGTTTCTCTTTGATAAACACCTGGGTGTGATAAATACCTTTGCATGATGGGACATGGGGTACATGTATGCTTAACCCTAAAAAACTGCTGAATTGCTTGTCATATTTTATATTCCCACCAGAGATTAGCATTTAACAGTTCTGATATGCTGTCTCCTTGCTGAAATTAGGTTTCTCAGTTTTTTTTTTCTTTCTTTTTTTTTAAGCCAGTCTAGGGAGTGTTATCTCACAGTAGTTTATGTTTTCCTGAATATGATATTGAACATTTTTTCATGTGCCACCCATCTGACTTCTGATGAAATGTCTGAGTCCTTACTCCATCTAAAAAGGATTCTAAATACAAGTTTTTACCAAATTTATATGATGCAAATGTCTTCTCTCAATCTTCAGCCACCTATTTTTTTTGCATTTTCTTTTGATATGCAGTATTTTTAAAATTCTATGGAAGTCCTTGTTCTCCCTCTAAAGTGCAACTGATATAAAAACGATGTAAACCAAAGTCACAATTTTAATAATAATTTATTAAATCCCCAAAAGAAACCCAGGATGAGGCCCAAGGTGAGTTTTCAGTAGGAAGCCTAGATCTGTCACTGACTTCTAATCCAGAGTTTCTTCCATTACTCTGATATATCCAACCTAACTAAATGGCTTTCCATTTTTAAGTGTTTTTAAAAATGACTTATTAATAAGGCCATTTTGAATGATTCCTTGACTTCTAGCATTTTAGCAATGTTACCTTATTTGTGCAAATGTGTTATTATCTTGAATCCTTTTTTCAAAGTCAACAAATTGGGTGCTGGCGTGGAACAGGCACTCAATATACCCAGGTTGCCAAAAGCTGCTAACAGGTCCTCTGTGGGTGTGATTCTTAAATTACCCAACAGTGGGACCCTGTCAGCGGTTCCACTTTTATAGGCTTTGTATTGCTGGATGTCTTAAACCTGATAGCAATTAGGCAAATTCCTGACTGAGCATATCCTGCCCACACATAGGTATTTGTCTTTGTCTTCTTTTGAACAGTGGTAGAACACTAGTCAGTGAGTAAATGTGGTGAAAAAGGAAGTCCAGTCTTTATTAGGCAGTGATGAATGAATACTGAAATTTAAACTGGTAATAAATGGTGCTTCCTAGACTTTATTCTTTAAAACAATATATTGCCCAGATGTTAACTTACTCAAACCTTAAATCAAGCAAGAGCTTACAACGTCTCTAATCTGGTACCTTCTCAAAGAGAATGGAATGGAAAATGCATTGTCAACTGACACTTTTCTCTTTGCTATGAAAATATTACTATTCTTTACAGGCTTTTACACATTTATAGATTTTTATCAACATACTTCTATTTTCAACCTAGGCCAGTTACATTAGCTAGCAACATCTGGTCAATCACAAAGTGTTATTGTAAGGAGATCATTTACAGAAATACAATTTAATTCAGATCTGATTTTCAGAATTATAAAAAATAGAGCAGAATTTATTGTATTTATTTTACAGAAAGGCTGTGAAAAGACAACTAAGATTAAGTCAGTTACTTTTTTTTTATGTCAGTTTCTATTGCTTCCAAAAAGATTCCTTCAAATGATTATCTTTAACTCAATTTCTACTCCTAAGACTACCAATGACTTAAAATGATCTTCTTTTCTTCTGATGAACATGATATCCCTGAATGATCCAAGTCCTTTGAGGAATTACTTTTGCAACTAGAGCAATAAGAGAGCCTCACAAATTTCTAACCCTAAATGTCACTACTGAAAACAAAGACAAAACTTTCCTGAAAAACTAAACTATTAAAAGTTCAGACTGAAATATAGGAACCTATCATATATAAATTTCTGTAAGACAAATATGAAAGTACCATAACAACTCTAAAAATATAAATAGAGGAGATAGTTTTGAGAAAAAAAAAATTTAAAAGCTAACTCTATCCGGAACACCTGGGTGGCTCAGAGGTTGAGCGCTTGCCTTCAGCTCAGGGCATGATCCTGGAGTCCCGGGATCAAGTCCTACATTGGGTTCCCTGCTGGAGTCTGCTTCTCTCTCTGCCTGCGTCTCTGCCTCTCTCTGTATCTCTCTCATGAATAAATAAATAAAATCTTTAAAAAAAAAAAAGCTATCAGTTTTAGAGTATATGCTTTATAATATTTCTTCTAATACGGAAAACTATTTGCATTTTCTTTTCAAAATATACTCTACAAAAGTTTTAATTAAACAAATATATTTCCTTTTTAAAAAACTAAAACAGAACAAGTCAATTGTGTCCCCGGAAATACCGATAATGAATAGGTGGTGGGTGCTAGTGATGTAACTGGTCCATCAAAGGATGCTTTTTTGCTTTTTTTTTTTTTTTAAACTTATTTATTCATGAGAGACATATATTTATATAGAGAGAGGCAGAAACACAGGAGGAGGGAGAAGCAGGCTCCATGCCAGGAACCCGACGCGGGACTCGATCCCGGGACTCCAGGATCACGCCCTAAGCCAAAGACAGGCGCTAAACCACTGAGCCACCCAGGGATCCCCCTCTTTTTTGCTTTTTTAAGAGACTGTGAGATATTTGCTTAAAAAAAGAAATCCTTAATGTTGGAGACTAAAACCATCTAAAAAAACACAAAATATGTATCCAAAAGGATAATCTGTAAGTTTTTTTTTACTAAAAAGGATGTTGATGTTAATAATTCCCCCTAAGCCAAGCTTCCTCCTGCTAGTTGAATTTACATTTGATTTGTTCATATTATGGACTTCTAACAGTTTTTTTTTTTTTCTTTGCTTATCTGTTGGAAATGTAGAACAGTACTGCATTAGATTGGGCAAGAATTTTCTCCCATAAAAGCAAGGGTAAGGGAACCTGTCTGAATAAAAAAGGTTACTCCCATGTGTTTAGTCTGATAGTTGTTCATACTTCCATACACTTATCCTTCTTGTCCTATTAAGTAAACAGAAGAACCTGAACAAGCTTTCTGAAGAATCCTTTTGTATTCAAGCAAATATTATTTATGAAATGGTCATGATAGGGGCATAGCTTAAGTAGGTACAGTGTTATCAGGGTATCCCTAACTACTCACTGTGTAGGCTTGCTTTGGTCATTATTCAATAAACACTTATCTCTGTAAGGTCAAAAGAAGATATTTTACTCATTTAAGCCTAATAGCACTTGGTTTTGATTCATAAATAGAGCACAACTGTACCTCACACATTTCTTATATTATTTTCAAAGAAGGAGTAAATTAATTGAAACCTCATTTTAAACACAGAACTAATGGAGCCCTGCTCTATATCAACACTATCTATATAAGGTGAAACACTTACAAACCACCTATTATGCCAACATGTTCAGAGAAAGATATTTATCTTCTACTTGCAAACACAAAAGTCTCTGAGAATGTTGCTTTCACTCAGTGCTATCAAAAATACTACTTAAAGCATTCTTCTGCAATAATTACTAAGGAGTTAAGACCTTCTGCTCTCTTACTTATTCGCAAATCATTTTTTTCAAGTATGACAACAACAATAAATCTCTTTTTCAAAAGGCCAAGAATTGCTAATTATTATACCATTAATATTAAAGTTACCAAGCATTTATCCAAGATAGCAAAAGTTTAAACATGACCACACTAACTATAAACTTGGCTCAGAGCACCAGTGATCTCATATCACCCTGTAGGCACTGCAGGGGAGGAAAGGAGAGAAAAACTAAACACCACAATTCTAAATGTAGCAAACTATAGTCTTTTTTTTCTTGACAAGCCTCTTAAAAAAAACAAACAAAACTCCAAAACCTCAATTCCTTGGTACCCTGGTTTTCTTATAGAGGAATCAGCATGTTTGTCTTTCACAGGTATTCTGCAAATTCAGTGGACTGAAAGTGAGAAGCAGACTACTAAAGCCATGGATAGTTTATGACCCTAAGCTAGAACAGTGATGGGTGTTTATAAGAATAACACATAAAAGTCAACATCAGTGCTGAAAAGTGGAATATTAATAGTGCAACAGGCATAAGAAGAGCTATTTCTAAGATGGGTCTTTATTTTATCCTAAAGCACAGAACATTGAGTTCATTAATAATCTCTATCCAGGATCAACAATATAAAGCAAACACTTTATGAAAACATAAAAGTTTTAGTACACCTCAACCATGAACTTTTATAATACAGCTGCTATGTGTAGGGTATTGCACAAGGTTCTGAAGTCAAAATTACGTCAGTACTCCTCACATCCATTCAGATAGCTACTGTCAAAACAAACAAATAACAAGTGTTGACAAGAAGTGGAGAAATCAGAACGCTTGTACACTGTTGGTGGGAATATAAAGTGGTACAGCATTATGGAAAACAGTATGGTGATTCCTTGAAAAATTAAAAGTAAAATTACCTATGAACCAGCAATTCCACTTGTGGGTAAATGGTTAATGTCCAAAAGAACTGAAAGTATGATCTCAGAGATATCTGCACACTTATGTTCATAGCAGCTTATCCACAATAGCTAAAATGTGGAAGCAACCCAAGTGTCCATTAATGGATGAATGGATGAACAAAATGTGGTACTAAATATGGTGGAATATTATTCAGTTTTAAAAAAGGAATTGGGGGGATTCCTGGGTGGCTTAGCAGTTTAGCACCTGCCTTCAGCCCAGGGCATGGTCCTGGAGTCCCAGGATCGAGTCCACGTCAGGCTCCCTGTGTGGAGCCTGCTTCTCCCTCTACCTGTGTCTCTGCATCTCTCATGAATAAATAAAGAAAATTGAAAAAAAAAAAAGGAATTGGGCACATTGTATAACACAGATGAACCCTGAGGACATTGATGCTAAGTGAAATAAGACCATCACAGAAAGACAAATACCATGCGACCTTACTTATATGGGGTATCTGGAGTAGTCAAATTCATAGAAATAGAAAGTAGAATCATGGTTGTTGGAACTTGGACAGAAGGGAAAATGGGGAGCTAATTAATTGGTAAAGAATTTTAGTTTTGCAAGATCAAAGTTCTGGAGATTGGTTGTACAACACGAATATATTTAACGCTACTGAACCATACACTTAAAATGTTTAGGATAGTAAATTTTATGTTGTCTATACGTTACCACAACTAAAAAAAAATTTTTAAAGTGATTTCCAGGGTGGAAGGAAAGAAATTATGTCAATATTTTGCATTTGATATGCTCAGTACCTACTAAGTTAGTTAAATTCATTTTTAAAATAGAATTGTAACTGGCACACAATGTTATATTAGGTTCAGGTGTACAACATAATAATTCAACAAGTCTATATGTTATGCTATGCTTGTCAAAAGTGTAGCTACCATCTGTCACCATACAATGCTAATACAATACCATTGAGTGTATTTCCTATGCTGCATCTTTCATCCCTATGAGTTACTCATTCCATAACTGGAAGCTTGTCTCCCCCACTCCCCTTTATCTGGTGTGTGTGTGTGTGTGTGTGTGTGTGTGTGTGTGTGTATCACTCTTATTTATCCATTCACCTATTGATAGACACTTGGGCTGCTTCCTTATCTCAGCTATCGTAAATAATGTTGCAGTAAGCATAGAGATGCATATGTCTTTTTGAATTAGTGTTTTTGTTTTCTTTAGGTAAATACCCAGTAATGGAATTACTAGATCATATGGTAACTCTATTTTTAGTTTTTTGAGAAACCTCCATACTGTTTTCCATAGTGGCTGCTCCAATTTATATTCCCCCACAACAGGATATAAAAGTTATATCTAGGGATGCCTGGGTGGCTCAGCAGTTGAGCCTTCAACCCAGGACGTGATCCTGGAGTTCTGGGATTGAGTCCCACATTGGGATCCTGTATGGAGCCTGCTTCTCCCTCTGCCGTCTCTGCCTCTCTCTGTGTCTCTCATGAATAAATAAATAAATATTTAAAAAAGTTATATCTGTATTTTTTCCCATAGCACCTTTGGCAAAAGGCCACTAACTCCCATTTAAACATTTGTACTTCCCTGTGTTATGGCAGCCCCATTCCATTTTGGGCCTAGTCTGTTAGAAAGCTTTTCCTTATTTTTAAACCAAATATGCCTCCTAGCAACTTTCATTCATTTATTCTGGTTCTGTCCTTAGGAGCCCTAGAGAGGACAGGAAAAACCTAGTTCTTCTTTGATACAAACACCTTTCAATATAAAGGGGTGAAGGGACAACGCCATTGTACCATAGTCACTACTTTTTTTTTTTTTTTTTTTTGCAGTAAGTCCATCAGCCCATTGTCCTGAAGGATGGGCAATAAAATCCATATCATCCTACATCATTTTCTCTCAAAACAGAGTTCAAAAAGATCTGTTTAGATGCCTTCCAAGAAATGTGAATTCATTTGAAATAATTTATAATTTTAAGTTTTCTATGTAAAATTGCCAGCCCTTAATTTCATAACTAAAAGGGATTTACTTTTGAATCACCTGCATCCACACCCTGACACTCCATTTGGCTTTTCTGTCCTTCCAAGTAGCTCTTAGACACCTAATAAATGCTGTTAGTGAAGTGTTTTGGGCTGAAGGTTATGACAGAAGAATAATATCTTATTAGTAGCCATTTAATTTTCACTTGTGTTGGAGATTTTAGCTGTTCAACACTTACACAATCTGAAGTGATTAATACATTTTTAGTCACTGTGATCACTGGGTTCTTTTATGTACACATAAACATGAAGTAATACTAGGCATTAGTTAGAAGCAACTACAAAATTAATGAAGCACTCTTATTATTTATGTTTTAATCTCTACAGAAATCTCTTGTGTTTCAGTATAGTGAAAATTTATTTTGGGAAATAATAAAAGTAATTTAGATAAAATATCGTATTTTAAAAAAATATACCAACAGGCTATGCTCTCTAAGTTATAGTGATAGGCTACAGCATGCACTGAAATCATTGTTGGTAAACTTTTTTGAAAAGTTTCGCTTTAAGTACTTAATAGAAATTTTTTATTAGGTTTAAAAGGGCTAGAATTCATTTGAAAAGGGAAAAGAAAACAAATGAGATTAAATTTTCAACAAAGTATAGAACAAATGAGCATGCAGTGCCTTGCACTTAAAAAGTGTTCAATAAATCTGGAGTTAAAATGAGCAAGCTTTTTATTCTGTTTATTATTATTTCATTTAAACACCTTTTGTGTTTAAATGAAATCATATAAGTAAGTTTGTATTTCTCAAAAATTTTCCAATACATTTTATTTACAAAAGGAAAAATCTATATAGTCATCTGACTGGGTACAGACACATTTCCATTTTGATTTTCCAGGACTATAACAAATTCTGTTAATGTTCAGAAAAAGAAAAGCAAGTAATTTCTTTTTTGGAGCATATGTGATCTCTCCCAAATCAAAATATCTCAGTTCATTTTCAACCGAGAAACAAGGTTCTTTTCTTCTCCCAGAATTCCTTCTACTATATGCAGATTTACCAAAACATTTACGTAGTATTAAGTTTTGTTGGGATGGAGGGCGGAAAAAAGACTAATTTCTGCATTCTTCCAGTCTCACTGGGAATTCTGCCAATAATGGAATCTGTTTGAGACTAACAATGCAAATGAAATGCCTTAACACTTACAAAAAGAAAAAAAAAAAACCCAAATCCTCCATCTGAGCTAATTAGAAATGAAATGCTAAAATGAACACTTAAATGAACATATATGAATATGTGGCAAAACTCGGATTCTATTCTTTCTTGCATAAGAGAGCTAGGTTTAATTTTTCCATTGTGAATTTGGAATTCCTTATCTTTGAGTTTCCTGATATAAAGTAGTGGTCTACTCAGAATCACAAAATAAAACAGCAGAGGTGTTAAAATCTTAGCAAGCCTCAGAATTATTACTACACAAGTAAAGCTAATGTCTGGCAATAATATTTACTTTCTTCCTTTTTACTGACATGTACAACTGACAATTGACCAGGGTTTTCCAAGAAATACTATCTCATAAAAATACAGATTCTTCAAAGAATCTCCACTCAAGACCTTAAAAGATTAAACATTTTAACATTAACATTATTGGTATTGTTCTCATGGAAAGTAAACCATTACAAAGGATGTAAAAATTGCCAGGGTTTACTGGCAAGGTATTTTGAGGAAAAATTGGAAGTTGAAAACTCTATTAGAACTTATCACCTGCTATTCTAGAGTTGTAAATTCAATTCTCCTGGTTTTTGGGAGCCATTAAAAAAAATGCAAGCAAAGTGGGGAGGAGTGGACATGAATAAAACATCTTTTAGGAAAATCATTCCATCAATACAGTAATGGAGGGACACCAGTTATGTTTCAATATTACAAGCCAGGGGTAACCAGTATTTCTGTAGAGGACCAGATAGTAAATATTTTAGGTTTTGTAGACCACATGATCAATATCACAACTATTGAACTCTGCCACTGAGGTATAAAAGCAACAATAGACAAAATTTCTAAATAAACGAGTGTGTCTATGTTCTATTAAGACTTCAAAAAACAAGAGATTCAAAAAACAGGTGGCAGGATGGATTTGGTTTGTAGGCTGTAGTCTGCTAACCTCTATTCTAAATCAAAAGTAAAAGCTAGAACTTGGCAAATAGAGTGGCAATGAAGATGTAAAGAAATAGATTTTAAGGATTTAAGCGGAAGATCTGGTAGGTTTTGGTGAGTGACTAGATACAGAGGTAGACGTTACAGAAATAAGAGTCTAGGATGACTTCCAAATTTCTAGCTTGGGCAACTAGAAATGAGTGGGTGAGAATAGTCACTGTGAGAAGGAATCTAAGATGGGAGTAATTTTGGTTAGAATGGTGATAATTTGTTTTGGACATGTTGAAATTTAAGTTCTTGTGGGACATCTAATTTAGACAGTTTGAAAGTGATGTAATAGAGACAGGAAAGAACAGTGTGCTTTTCCACCTCCACACTGTATCAGTGACCACATCCTGTCAATTCTTCCTTATAAAACTCTCAAATTCCTTTTTTACTCCCCGTTCCCAATGCCTTGGTTAGCTCTTTATGACCTGGGCTATTGGAACAGTTTCAGAATTGGTTTCCAGGCATCAGGCCTTGGGCCCACAATATATTTATTGTCTGCACTTTGACCAAAGGAACCATTCTAAGATATAAATCCGATCATGGCCCTGCCCATGCTTAAAACTTTTCCACAGCTTCCCAACAATGCATAAGCCCTTTAGTGATCTGACTTCTATCTACTTGCTGTTTACAAATAGTGACATGCAATCACAGTAGCTCTCTTTTGCTTTTATTTGGTGCATCGCGTTACCTTCAGCTGAAAAAAAAACCTGCTTGATGGAAAGAGCTGTAGAAATTATGCCTAAATATTAACAGCTCTATACAGATGGTGTAAATTATTTCTTTCTTTTTTACCTACATTTTTCTAAGATGTACTGAATGACTGCATATTACTTTTTTTTTAATGAAAAGGGAAAGTTTAAGACATATAAAAATAACAACATACTCCCTTTCCTGCCAACTTCCGATTATTCCTTGGGAAGGCTTTGTCCTCAAATTTGTTATCTCCCGAGGACACTGCTCGCCCAAGTGCGGCAGTCTTCCCCGTCCTATCTGGCTTCTGCTGATCCTCCCAAGCATCCTGCAAGCTTAGTCGTCAGTTTTGCACACTTGCTCCCACCACAATGACTCTCAAACAGACTAGTAGGGGATTCAGCTCTGGAGAGGGCAAGCTGGGAAAGCTAGCTCATTGGCAGGGAGCTCATCTGCCCTTAGAGATTAGGTTTAAGAGAGTTTATAATTTGCAGTTCTGGCCACAGGTGACCTTGCACAGGCAGCTACTATGACCTTTATAAGAAGTGTCAGGAATTCTCTTTGATTTCATCCTCTTTGGGCACTCAGTCAGCTGCCATGCCCAGCTGTCCTTTCTTCTTTTACAACCAACTCCCTCCCCCCTACTTCTCTTTTCTGTGTTCTTGTCAAGTGCTTTAATCTCTCCCTTGTATAACTGCCCAGATTCCCAACTGATCTTTTTGCCTCTAGTCTTCCACTGCTATAATCCATCTTATTAATGTAGTGCTCAGAAACTTGAGCAGATCTCTGAAGAAGCTGAAACAGTTTGCCTTAAGATCTCCACGCTTGAGTGCTTCTCACTTCTTTTCCCAGTATTTGCCTATAGAGATAGTTGGGCCTCTCCCAGAGGCCTCACCAGACCCCATTCTTTCCTGCTTCTAGGTACTTTCTCAAATCCCCTCCAAAAAGGGACAGCATCCTTTGGTATACCTGTCTTTATCCTACTAAGTTTTAAGGCTTAAATGCTACCTACTCTGTTAAGCTTTCTTCTTTGTTCACAAAAGTCAACTTGAATTCCTTTCACACTGCCTATATCATACACACTTACTCCCCAACCTCTGTCCCCAACCCATCCCAAATTTCCTTATACTATAGCTTTTTATCCTCATCTTATATTCATTTTGGAATCTTCACAGAGGCCACCATAATTCACTGTACAAGGGATGAATACAGAATGAATGTTTCTTCTCAAGAAACATCTTAGGGACTGATTGTCCTCACATCTTTAACTGCTGTGCACCTAGTATATTTAAGAGCAAAATTAAAGTACTGAATGGATACAAATATTTTACTTATTTGCTCCTTTAATAAACATTTCTTGAGCACCTAGTGTGTAGGCACAGAGGTTAGGAATTCACAAAGAGGACTGAATTAAGTTTACAAAATGGGCTGTGACATAAGAAGAAAAAATATATATATTGGGTTTCTACCCCTGGTTCCTGACAGAGAAGCCTTAAAACCATTGTAATCCCCTGAATGATGGGAGTGATAGAAGTGTTTTATGCAGACCTCCTAAATTCCTTGGAATTTCCTGGCTGATGGGAGCGTCTTTTGTTCTAATAAGGCAACTCTTGGTGAGCTAACTGGACAGCTTCTGGATGGGGGCTGGTCATTAGAAAGAACATGTCCTGATTAGAAGATCCCTATACTAGGAGTGTGGAGAACTGAGTTGTCCCAAGTATCCATATGCTGGAAGGGCAGTACACCCTAAACTTCATGGGGAAAGCAGCTCTATTTACCTATTCATCTGGCTGTTCATCTACACCCTTTATAAAATCCTTTATAATAAACCAGTAAACAAAATGTTTTCCTGAGTTTGTAAGCTGTTATGGCAATTATTGAACCTGAGAAGGGGGTGTAGGAATTCCAGAGTTGTAGCCAAGTAAGACAAAAGTTCTGAGAGGTAACCTGGGAACCTAGAATTTGTGATTGGCATCTGAAGTGGAGGGCAGTCTTGTGAAACTGGAGGGTAAAAAAACCCTACAGTATAAGAGAGTATGGAACGGGGCAGGGGACAGAAGTTAGGAAGTTAAGTATGTATGAAACCTGTGGAGTGTGTGCTAATTCTGGATACTAGGTATCAGAATCAAATTAAATTGTACAATACCTGGTTGGTATCCACAGAGAATAACTTGTAAAAAAAACCTCACATTTGATATTTTTGTGAAGTTTTTGTGAATAGAGAAATAGGTTTTTTTTTTCTTTTATGGTCCAACCTTGTATTGTTTTGAAAGACTGTTTTCCTATCAAAGAAGAGATAGACCAGATGGCTTCTCAGTTTGTCTTGAGTCAGATTTTCATAGCATGATTCACTACTTTTCATAAATACCCTAAGCATATAGGGCCACAATGAAACCTGAGTATAAAAATCATTCTAAATCCAAACACAAGTGATTTTACAAATTTGGTTAATTTAGATTACCATACTTCTGTTCCTTTTCTTTGATGCAAAAAATCAAGAGCTTACTAGGTTATCCTAAGATTCAAAGTTATAAATTTCAGCTTTAATACTTATGGGGAAATGGTCTTTCCAGAACACTTGTAAGTTAAAAGGCAGAGGACACCTGGGTATTAACTCTGATTTCCCCTCTGGATGAGAAAGTGTCCTTGCTGACACTGAGTTTGGTTCAAGAACCAGGAAAGTCTGGTAATTATAAACATTTCCATAAAAGGAAGCCCAGAGATTGTTAGTTCAAGTTCTTCTGGAATAGTGATGAAAATGGAATAGCCCACGGATTGCTTGTTCTCTTAGAACAGTAAATATAAAAGGGTAGTGACACAACAAGAAATGAACTTTCCTGACTCAGGACCCTATCTTGCATGTATATTGTTGTTAGCAACTACTGATCCCTAATAGGCGTCATGATGGTGATAAGAAGCTATGAGAAGATGTGCTGTATCTGCTTCTGCTCTTACTTTACTTCTGATATAATACTGGATCTATGGTTCATTAAATTGGGAACTAAAGTTAAAAGGCACATATGTGCATGCATGATTGTGTGTATGGTTTCCTCCTGTCAATCTATAATCCACCCAAAACACTGTACTTGACTTAGAGAAAAACTAACATGGCAAAGGCACTCTAATCACTTTAAGTAATGCTAATTACTCAGGAAAAAAAGGCAGTAATGTGATCAATACTGATTGTGAGACTGCTCATTTGGTTAAATGAAAAGAATCACTCTTAAGAGAACTTTGCCCAGGATACAAAATATAGATAACTCAAGAATCTCTAGGAAGAATATAGTGTTAGGAAGGTGCTTTTTAAGATACTTCATCTTAGAAATGATACCTCAAAATAGAGAAAAGGTTGAAAATGTCTTCCAAAGAAATAGTATTCAAAGTTTCAACTTCAAAAATACTTCAAAAGGAAATGGGTCTAGAACCAGGAATAACTAACTACTTCAGGTTTCATATTTTGGAACAAGTTCAGCAAAATTACACACTAAAATTAATTACTAAGTGGTAAATTTATAAAATTCTAAATAAGAAAGATTCCTATAAGTAGTTTTTGTTTTGCTTTTTTTTTAATGACCAAAATGGAAAAAAAGAGGAGCAAAATGAATTCCATTAAGCCTGGACTTCTTATTGGCTTAATGAAAAGCCATTTTGAGATATAGTAAGGCATAAAACTAATGCTAGATATTAAACACAACTTCATTGAAACCTTATCTCATTTCCTTATGAAAAAGTAACTAATTAGAATATTTTTATGAACTCTGAAACTAAATTTGGCACTTTAGTAGCCAATGTAAGCAACAAAGTCACATTTAAAACTTACCAGGACGCAAAAGTTCTTTTTAAAAGTTAACATAAAGTAAGCATTGAAGGTTTTAACATCTTTAAATCCCAGTCTCCAAAACCAAAAAAGTAGTTGCATATGATAAAGATTATAGTAGTATCAATTCACACCAAAGGTGTTAGAATTCCTTTCTGGAAATAAAGTGAGCCTCTGATATATCTACTTTTATGCAAAATGAATGAATGAATAAATAAATAAATTTATAAACCTTAAAAGCTAAACCTCATTCCAGAAAAGGAGAATGAGAGCTGATTTTCTTAGGGTTTCTCATTTGTACCTGAGTCTTGGGCTCAAATGGCTTGTGAACCACAATTACATACACTCACAAATACCCTGCTACAGACATGAGTATTTGTTTGTAACATTTGGTGAGTATAAAAGTGGCAAGCACAAAAGCCATCCTTTTGAAACTTTTCCTGGTGTATGGAAAATCTTAGTTTTTCTCGTTTATGTAAACCAGTCCTGTAACTCAGATAAATACTGCTTTTTAGAATAGAAACATTACAGCAGCCTAACTTTTCCTCAGCTAAACTTAGAGCATTCAATGATGGGCACATTTTCTGGGCTCCACCTTCTGCAAACAAATTTAAAAGTACTGAAAAGCAACCAAGGCTTTACATCACAGAATAACAGATTTAGGAACGAACACTGGAGAAATGTTACAAACAGTACTGTTGCCTTGTTGGGTGATTTAAACAGTAAGATTTATTGTCTCCTTCTAGCCCAAATTTTAAACGTGGATTTTGTCAAAGGTTAGTTCTAACTTAGATCAAACTAAGCTTGATGTGAATGGGCCAGCTCACTCCTAACCACATACTAAAAGTAGGAAAATGATTTGCCTTTTTTTTTTTTTTAAAGGTCACATGCCTGGGACCTCAGGGAACAGTAGTATTATTAAAGGGAAAACTCCATGTGGTTTCAAGAATGGCAAAAACATCTTCACAGAGGAAGCTCCTGATTAGCAACTGAATGAAAGTAAAAATGTAATAGTTAAAGCGAAATCTAAAAACAGAATATACCCTATAATGCTCTGCAAAAGCATAGCAATCAGTGGTATTTGTGCCTGACCACTGGAGATTCACCTCTTTTCTCTTTCCTGTCCATTGTGTCCTAGAGCCACCAGTGAAAGTTAGGTCACCTCAAAGGTGTAGGATTTATAAACACTGAGAAAAAGTTGGGCCTGAGTAAAATCTAAACTTAAGTGTAAGCTATTTGCTGAGGGTTCACTGGATACTATTATTATATAAGAATAATATAATCTCAGTCAAGTGCCATGAATGTGACAATTAAACACTTACTTGAATTAGTATTCAAATATTTGTTAAACTGGATGTAGGATATGATTTATAAACTAGTTTACTTCTCCATTAAATACTTTGTTCTTGAGTTAAGAAACTTAATACCTATTTTATCATCAAAGTTAAACTAGCAAATTTTAAATCTTTGCTTGGGTCTGACTGCCTACCTTTCAACAGCCCCAGGACTAAAGTCTTTTTTTTCTTAGGCAAGAATACAGTGGTTTCTCTCAGAAAACAAAACAAAACAAAACAAAACAAAAAAACAAAAAAACTAAAAAGAAAAAACAAACAAAAAATGACACATAAAATATAAAGGTATCCTGTAAAACAAGTCACTTGAGAAGTTTGATTAATTTTGTTGGAGCTTATAATTCTATAGAAGTTTAGAGGGAAAAAATCAATTATTGAAAGAGACTGGATCTTCCATACAATGAAGAATATTAATATATGAAATTTAAGTTATACCAAAGACTTGACCATCAATTCATGGCAAATGATGCCTTCTAATAGAAATGAATCCACATTACCTATATTTAGCAAAATAACATCATAGAGAAATATACAGCTATTTCCACTAATTTACATAATGGAAAGTGGAAAAGTTCGCTGTTTCCACATCCCAAGCCAAGTATATAATTATCTTTGCCAAACATTCAGCAATCTACAGAGTTTGAATATATAAGATATCCACAGCCAGAATTACATCTGTTTTATGGACATGCCTGTAATGGGAAGGAGGAACACAGATTTACCCTATAATCCTGTGAAAATGTGATTTAGACTTTTACTTTACACAGAAAATAATCATTCATTTAGTAACTTTTTGAAAAGTAAAATTTCCAATTAGAACGTTGAAGATATTTACTATTTAAAGACATTCTGCTAATATACTTTTGTTAGAAAAGTTTCTTCAATCTATTATCTGCCTGGAAGGGTGGCTTTCTGTTTATTAGAACAAATAAAATTACACTTCTAAATCTAAAAACCGTAAGAATATATATTTATTATAATGTTCTCCATTTCTTTTTTGTTAATTCAGGTTTCAAAAGAGATGTCTCTGTACTGTTGAGGAGACCTCTGCAGGCTCCAGAAACCTTCAGTTGTTTGGGTGGTGGGAGCCAGGGGAACTCCCAGAATTGCAAACTCTTTTCCTGTTCCACAAGTGAATCCAAGGACAAGCTTTAGAAACAATTCTTGCTTCACCAAACATAAAGCTTACTTTTGGAGATGGCTCAGGGGAAAGGATTAAGAGCTTAGGTGTACACAAGTCTAAAGAAACAGCATAGTAGAAGCATATGAATGGGATATTCTGGACTCTCACTATAGAATACATATGTGTCCTTGGAGTTTACAGAGACATTTTAGTTTCAATCAACACAAATAACAGAAAATACAAGAAAGGATGTTCATCAGTAAAAATAAAGTTAAGATAAATGCTCGGAAATCTCTCTCACTTTGAACGTATAACTGCACAGAGCATTACCTTTTGGCCAAGCCGAGAAGAGTGATTATCATCTAGTCTAACTTAGAGTGAAAGGCGTTTCATAGAACTCCAAAAACCAAATTATAAACATGAGGTTAAAACAAAATATTAAATTATTCCAGATCTTTTGTAGGTTCCTAGCAAATTACATCAAAGTGCTCTTGCCTAAAAAAAGAAAATTTCCTTTTGTGTTTATGACATGTAGAAGAATACTAGGATAGGATGAGGAGATGTAATGTCAGAGCTCTATAGAAGGGTTCATTTAAAGTTCAAACCAGAACAGAGTTATGTTGCTGGTTACAAAGATGACCAACAAAACTGTACTTATTACCCTTTTATGCAAAGAGATGTAATTCAATAAATGCTGAAATTTTTCAAAATAATATGGTTTTACTTTTTTTGGTTTAGAACGTACAGTTTGAATATTAATGATACAAACATGATCTTTTGTAAAAAGAGGGGTGAATTTTGAGGTTGTTTGCAAAAAAATTCAGTTGATCCTTCTCCCGCTTCCCTTTTGGTGATATTCAGGTAATGTTATTACTATTCTAATAGAATAATAAACTAGACTGGTTAATAGCATAAAGGCTCCTGCTGGCCCCAAAAGTATGGTTAAAGCTACTTTTATATTCAATCAAAAGTTCTGGTAGATAAGCTCAAAAATGATAGAAGCATTCAACAGCTTGTGTGTTTTGGATAAATGATAGATTTAACTTTAGCAAAGACTAATTTTGACTATATTCAAAGACTCAACATTTTCCTCTTACACTGTGGACAAAGATGGTAATTGGCCTCTTAGCACAAAACTCTGGGTGAAGACCATAAGAGAAAAAGAATCAAAATCATGATTCTGTCACAGAATGAACATCCTTCAAACAGATCCAAATTACAAAGAATATATGAACTGGAGGCAAAAGCTTATAGAAAATAGTACAGATTTTTGCTTAACTTTAAGACTAGTCATTGTGCTATCATTTAATGCTGAAGATCAAAACAATCTGACAACCCCTTTTAACACACTGAAAATAACTCTCAAGGCCATTTAAACTGCAAAAGGAATCATCTCAGAAGCACAGAGTGATCAATAACAGAATCCAGTTACAGAATATATCAATGGAAGCTCTTCTCCATCACTGCTATCAAAGCAATTCAAAGTATACTTTGCAAACTGAAGTAATATAAGCAAAATATCCAAAGACCTGTCTCTGACGGTCTTCAGACTACAGTATGTGTCATCTGTTTGGTCTGGTTTAAGTATGGGCTGATTTAAAAGCAGTGAGATGATCTTGGATGGAATTTTCAAATGTACAGAATTAATGGAATATATACATGAATTTGCAAACACATAGGTTTACTTTACATAGTCAGGTACTGCTCTAAGAACTTTATATATATTAACTCACATCCTCACACAAATACTATTATATAGCACTATTATAAGCTTACTTTACAAATAAAGCTGAAGCAATTACTTATTCTAGTTCCCTAGAGCTCACAGATAGTATTTGTGTCTTTTGTTTGTTTGGATTCTAGAGTCTGTGTTCTTTGCTCTTAAGCCACTATACAAGTATCCTCAAAGTGTGTTCTGAGGGGACCCTGGGAAACCCTGAAACTACTTCAAGAGAATCCACAAGATCAAATTATTTTAATAATATTATTAAGATGTGATTTGCCTTTTTCATTGTTTTGACATTTGCACTGATGGTACAAAAACAACAGTAGGTAAAACTGTTGGACCTGTAGCATGAATCAAGGCAATGGCAGCACACTGAGCTACAAGTCATTGTATCCATCCATCACTGCCAGGTACTGACAGTAAAGAACAAATTTAAGCCAGTTTCACCTAAGAATATCCTTGATGAAGCAATAAAAATCATTAATTTTATTAAATTTCAACCTTCGGGATGCCTGGGTGCCTCAGCAGTTGAGCATCTGCCTTCAGCTCAAGGCGGGATCCCGGGGTTCAGGAACAAGTCCCGCATCATGCTCGCTGCAAGGAGCCTACTTCTCCCTCTGCCTATGTCTCTGTCTCCCTCTCTCGGTCTGTGTCTCTCATGAATAAATAAATAAATCTTAAAAAAAAAAAAAGAAGAAATTTCAACCTTAAGCAGTGATATTTTGTGTTGAAACTGACGTATGCATAAACACTTTAACTGCATACACAAATAGGATATTTATTTTGGGGAAAACATGCAATTATTTGAACTGTGAGCTAAAACACAGTTAGGGTTTTTTGGGTTTTTTTATTTGAAGGAACAACAGACAAATTTTAGTTATTGTGATCTGGGAACAAAGTGATCTTCTCACCAAGGAAAAAGACTGAAAATATTTGTTAACAATAATACAATTTGAGCTTTCACAGAAAAAATAGATTTTGGAAAATTCAAAACTGCTACCATGAGACTGACCAAAGACAGTAAGACTCTAAAGAGATCAGTGATGATATTAATGAATGGGATTTTTTAAATATTGTATGGCAAAGTGTATCAATATTTGGAAGATCTGCATAACTCAATGGACCAATACTTTTCAAATGATCAACTCATAATGTTACAAAATCATGCATGAGTAAAAGACCTAGTCAAAGTGAAAAACCAATGGATTTTAATGTGTAGCAGATTATGAAGAGTCTCTTTCCTTCTTTATTTTTTTTTTAAGATTCTATTTATCTACTCATGAGAGACATACAGAGAGAGGCAGAGACCTAGGCAGTGGGAGAAGCAGGCTCCCCTATGGGGAGCCTGATGCAGCACTTGATCCCAGTACCCCAGGATCATGACCTGAGCCAAAGAGAGATGCTCAACCACTGAGTCACCCAGGCATCCCATGAAGAGTTTCTTGATTTCAGATTGCATTTAGTTAATAAGACAGTAATATTTGTTGAGTTTTGGTAGAGTATCAAAAAAGACTAACCATAATTATCTAAAAAGGTTTTAAATACTCCTCACTCCTCAAAGTTTGTATTTGTAGGAGGTCATATTTTCTGCCTATAATCTAACAACACGGTTCATACAGCAGAATGAATGAAGAAGCAGATATGGGAATCCAGCTGCCTTCTATTAGGCCAGTCATTTAAGAGATTTAGAAAAGGGTTTTTGTCACTAAATGGTTTTTTTTTTGGGGGGGAGAATAATTTTTTCTATAACATGTATTATGTTAAAATATAATATAGTCTGTTGTTATCTTAAAGCATATTAGTATTTAAAATTTTTTCTCAGTATTAATTTCTAGTAAAGTATGTATTAATATATATAACCCCCCCCCAAGAAACAAAAGCTCTTTGGGGTCCTCATAGTTTTTTTTTAAAAAAGATTTTGTTTATTTATTTGAGAGAGAGAGAAATAGCAAGAGAGAGCAAGAAGGGGATGTGAGGGAGAAGCAGGCTCCCCATTGAGCAGGAAACTTGACAAGAGGCTTGATCCCAGGACCCATGCCCTGAGCCAAAGGTAGATACTTAACCAACTGTGCTACCCAGGTGCCGGTCAGTAATTTTTAAGAGTGTAAAGTGTCCTGAAAACAAAAAGTTTGAGAACTGCTGCACAAAGCTACATTGTCTCTCCTCTGTGTGTATGTAGGTATACATGGTAGCAGCAGGTGTGTTGGAGGGGTAACAGTAGCTCTTAGTTGCTTCTGTACTCACTCCTCTTCTGGAGCTTTGTTTTGCTTCTGAAGTAGGATTCCCTACTTTCATACTGAGAAGAGAATGTACTAAAGACAAACATAAAAATTACCCTGGAATTATAATTTTCTATTATAAGAAAGCGTTATTCAGCATTTAAAAAAAAGGTAGTACTTTGACTAGGAAGAAAATGCTTGTAATAAATCAGAAAGTTCTAAGGGTCAAATGACCAACAAACCTATTTGAACACTCTTGAACGCTTGAAGAACATACAATTAAGTTACAAACAGACCATATTTGTAATGTAAAGCAAATACTAATATAAACACAATACAATGTAAAATATCACCTATTCAAATCTCATTCATCTTTCAAGATCTAGCTGATATAAGCTTTTTTTAAAATATATGCTAATCACACAGGTGTTCAATAAATTAGTTATCTGTTAACTGAAAAAAATAAGTGACTAAACTGAATAAAGTTATTTCCCTTCCTCACCTGTCATTGAAATTATTGTCAGGAGACCTGTAGCAGTCACATACATACTGCCTTATGTAGTTCTAATGGCATTTCAGGGGCGCCTGGGTGGCTCAGTTAGTTAAGTGTCTGCCTTCAGCTCAGGTCATGATCCCAAGGTCCTGGGAGCGAGTCCCCTGCTCAATGAGGAGTCTGCTTCTCCCACTCCCTCTGCTCCTCCCCCTGCTTGTGCTCTCCCTCTATGTCTCTATTAAATAAATAAATAAAATCTTTTAAAAAATAATGGCATTTCATAAATTTTACACACACACCATTTTGTGTATGCATACAGACATAGGTTTACATATGTACAACTTGATAACATTTTTGCCCCCCGGTGGTATTCTAATAGATCCTAAATGTAATTTCCCAAATTGGGGAAAACCAATGATCAATTACAGCCTGTTTCTATAGGAAAATTTTCTTAAATTCTAGATAACACACAAATAAAATTGCAAACATGATCCATTTATGAGTCATTAAGTACCCCTGACATTCAGCCAGTAATTCTAAAATTGGAAAATCATTGAATTTCCTGGACCTAACAAGTAATCTAACAACAAAAAAGAATAAAACAAGAGTCATAAAAGGTATAGATGAGGACACTGTTTTTAGAAAACACAAATCAAGAAAAATCATTTTATAAGAAATGACATTAAAAGCTTCATTATACTTTTAGAATCAAATCTGTGTTAAATTAATATAAAAATAATAAAAAAACCACACTTGCATTTGCATAAGCATAATCATCTGCATGATCATAGATTTGATATTCACTTACTCCTTTAAACAATGGTTGAATATTCACAATATACTAGATAACCACTGGCAAAAGCTGTGACCAATTCTCTAGGTGGTCTCTTGGCTTTTCTCTTGCTTAGTCCCCTTTTTATTAACTGCTTAGTGAGTGGAGGAAAAACAATGTGAATTTAATAGCTGTTTCCACTATTTAAAATGTTGTTGTAGACCAGTGAGTAGTTTAGAAGCTTTCAGAAGGAAGTAAAGGAAAAAGTATGCTAGATTCACATTCAGACTTGCTGAGATTACCTCGACTGACAAAAACAAAAATGATTTGTCACTTATCCTCTATAAGTCTTATCTATAAAATGAGGAAATTGAGAGACAGTTGATATGGATCTTCCAACTTTAAACTTCCATAATTCTATTTAAGTACTGTGAACATTTGGCGTATGAAGATTAAGTGGGGCAGGAAATTAAATGCTACTTAATGGGAAAAAGTAGTGAGTCATCTAGCTATTTTCAGAATTATTATACATAATCATTTTTTGCTTAAGTAAACTCAATAGTAAAATGAACATTATTCAGAATCACTTGAAATATTCTGAAAATATTCTGAGATTATAAGTATGTAGTACCATGAAAACAAAAAAATATTATAACTGATAAATTTTAATAACTATTACTTATTGAATGCCTATCAACTCATCTCATCATGCAACAATCTGGTAAAATAGGTATTTATTTTTAAAGATCTTATTTATTTCAGAGAGAAAGACGATGAGCAGGGGGAGGGTCAGGGGGAGAAGGAGAAGCGGGCTCCCCATTGAGCAGGAGGCCAACACGTGGGGCTAAATCCCAGGACTCTGAGATCATGAACTGAGCTGAAGGCAGACGCTTAACCAAGCCATTCAGGCATTCATTTTACAGAAGGAAACCAATAAATACTCTTCCCACTATAACAGCGTAAGGCATTTTGATTGCTACAAATGAGTCTCTTTTTTATAGGGTAGTTTCAGTTACTAATGGTAACAAGAATAGGAACAACAAGGAAAAAGAAATCCCAAATAAACATGGTGTAACAGCTTAAAATGTGAATAAATTTCAGTAAAATAAGTTAGTTCTGGGCTGGGTGAGATTCTTGATCAGATGGCTTCTCAGGTACTTTCAATGTCTCAAATTTAAGTAGTAATCTCAATTCACTGAAGCTTAAACAGCTATCTGATCCATTTTTCCACTCATTACAGAAACTTCTTTATATTACATTAATTATAGATTAGTCACAAATAGGAGGTATATAACTTAAAGTAGTAATACAGGGAATCTTCTAAGGAAAGGATCCAAAGACTTGCTTTTTTTTTTTTTTTTTTTTTTTTAACTTTCTATTTTCTCTCATTGAGTTTACTTAAAATAAAAATGCACTGAAAATTTGCAAGGCCATTTTAACCGTGGCTAATAATGCTTTCTTAAAAACAAGAAAAAGTTGCTCGAGAAAAGAATACACTGATTTGATTTTTCATTTCCATGTACATTTTTGGTTAAGTTGAGACAACAAAACTGCCACACACACACACACACACACACACACACACACAAATGATCTAAAGAAAATTAAGTAGGACAAGTCCAAGAAAATTTACCAACTAAAAATTTATTCTTGGATAATCAAAAGGAAACTGAGATGTCTAAGTATTATACAATATAAAACTGAAAGCAAAAGACATGAAACTAATAGTTATATTACGGGCTACTGCAAATAATCAAGTAGTAGGAAACAAAGTTAAAAATACTATTATTAGTTGAAATAATTAATGATGTATAACATCAGAAATTACTACTTGGTCTTTTAGTTTTTCAGAAATAGGATCATTTCAAGAAAATCTCCTCAATCAAGGAAATTTGTAACTTACCAGGTATAATTTAAACATAAAATGCAAGTCTAAACTGCCATAGAAAGTATTGAGGTGATTTATAGAACATTCCAAACAACCACAGTAGAATACGCATTCTTTTCAAGTGTACATGGAACATGCACCAAGATAAGCCATATTCTGAGCCAAAAAACAAGTCTCAATAAATGTAAAATAACTGAAATTATACAGAATATGTCCTCCAACCACAATAAAATTAATTTAGACATCAGTAACAGAAAGATATCTGGAAAATTCCTGAATATTTGGAAAATAAAACAGCACACTTCCAAATGACCCACAGGTCAAAGAAACAGCCAGAAGGAAAATAGGAAAAATTTTGAACCGAATGAAATTCAAAGCAAAAATTCTATCAGTACAGGTTCAAAGAGAGAAACAGAAGCAGTGAAATATACTGTGTGTGTGTGTGTGTGTGTGTGTGTGTGTATGAACTGGCTTATGCCATTATACAGTCTAGCTAGTCTGAAATCAAAAAATGTGGACCAAGCATTTGAGCAAGTAGGCCATTAAGAAGGGCAAGCTGGAACTCTCCACAGTATGAGCTAAAGCTGCTCTCCAAAGATGGAATCTCTTCTTCAGAGTAGCCTCAGATCTGTTCCTCAGCCTTTCAACTAATTGAATCAGGACCCCCAGATTAAGTCTGATAATCTGCTTTACTTAAAAGTCACTGATTATGGATTTTAATTGCATCTACAGAATACCTTTACAGCAACACCTATATTAGTGTTTGATTAAACTCTAGCCTAGCCAAGCTTATGCATAAAACTATCTTAACAACAACAAAATTGGTGAGACGCAGAAAAGCCATGTTTAGAGCTTTAAATGCTTACATTAAAAAAAAATAAAGTTCAAAATCAATTATGTAAACTTCCAGCATAAGAAGCTAAAAAAACAAACAAAAAAACAAAACAAAACAACAAAAAAAAAAAACCAACGACAGCTACCACAACAAAAAATAGACAAAGAAAAAGGAGAAAAGTAAATTAAACAAAATAAGTAGAAAGTTGAAGAACTACTTGATTTCAAGACTTATAGATGCTATAAACACATAAAATACATATCTCTAGGAGTTTTTTTTTTAAACTTTTTTTTTTAATTTTTATTTATTTATGATAGTCACACACAGAGAGAGAGAGGCAGAGACACAGGCAGAGGGAGAAGCAGGCTCCATGCATCGGAAGCCCGATGTGGGATTCGATCCCGGGTCTCCAGGATCGCGCCCTGGGCCAAAGGCAGGCACCAAACCGCTGCGCCACCCAGGGATCCCCATATCTCTAGGAGTTTAATGACATTTCAGATGTGCCAATTTGGAAAATTCCCAGTTCAAACTTGTCCCTGCTTATCACACTCCAGATATAACCTTCACAGAAGTCAAGAACTGGATGCACCCTTGAAGGCTGAAGATAGTTCTATCCTTTCATTTTCAAGAAAAGAACACCCAAGGTCAAACACCTATGTTTAAGGGCTCTGGTTTCCAAAACCCCCTCCCAGAGCTCTTTTTTTTTTTTTTTTTAATTTTTATTTACTTATGATAGTCACAGAGAGAGAGAGAGAGAGAGAGAGAGAGAGAGAGGCAGAGACACAGGTGGAGGGAGAAGCAGGCTCCATGCCGGGAACCCGACGTGGGACTCGATCCCGGGTCTCCAGAATCGCGCCCTGGGCCAAAGGCAGGCGCCAAACTGCTGCGCCACCCAGGGATCCCCCAGAGCTCTTTCCATTGCAATATACTGTCTCCAAGTTCCTTTCATGCCCCTAAAAATGTGCCACACATCTGTGCTGCAGTAACCACTGAGAAAAGCTACCATCCATCTGCCCATTTTCTTTTACTTCTTAAATGATTTATCCATAGGCTAGCACTTAAAGCACTTTTGTGTTAATTACAAAAGGGCATACCCTCTGGGGGAACCTCCTAAGAAATAAACACCTTTCCTTGGCTCAAAGATTAGAAAAAGGCACCTGCTCTCAGGGCTGATGTGGCCATCCCCAGTGCACAAGGCTTGGAGGAGAACTCGATCTAGATTCCAGCTCATACTACATTCCATGGCCAAGTCCTCTGCACACCTATCTATAATAGCCCTGCCTCTTGGCCATTCATCAACTTGTCAAATGCAGAAAATCAAGTAATATCAGTCCATAAAAATTTTCCATTCTTAAACAAGTCAAATATAAAAAAACTAAAAAAATTGTATCTTAAAATCCTTAAGCTGTGTTTTAACTTTTGGCATATCAAGGTTCTAGTATTAGAAATATTCAATCAGAACTACAGTGTTAAGAGTAGACAGGAAAACTTTGTTACCAGTACATTTTAGAAAGTGACATTTTATGTTTGTTTTGTTTAGTAAGATTTGAAGTGTTTCTGTAAGTGCTATATTAAAAATCACATAAAAGGAAAAATATAGCAACATGTTTTCCTAAGCAATAAATGTCATCACCGAATTTTCAGCAAGAACATTTATCTTTCTAAAATAAAACAGTTGCATACACTAGCTAAAGTTAGAATTTTATCTTTTAAATTTGTTTCCTTAAATGAACATGTCCCTAATCACACTTGTAGACATGCTATTTTTGTTTTACAAAGTTGTCATTAAGTTTTTACTATAAACAGGATGTTCTCAAAAATAATACTTCCATTTTTTAATAAACATTCAAAATGAAACAAATGAAATAAAAATAGTAATTAGCAATTTAGGTAAAATGCAACAAATTAGCAAACTCATTATCTTAGAAGGTAGTATTTGTTTAACCAGCAAAATTACTTCTGTAATCTACTTACTCCAGTTTACAGTCTGGCATTTGGCAGTATAAATCTGCCTGAAAACAAACCTTCAAGAAAATTAATTAATTTCATCTGACTTCACACCATTTTACTTGGGATTTCCTATGTATTTACTCAGCCTGTCTACGCCATTTTGTACTTTTTAATGTATTATTTTCTTAAGTAACTTCATGTGCTCATGTTTTGTATAGCATGATTTAGCCAACAATAATCACATCTGATGCAGAGTATATTCTCTGTAGTCTAGAGAGGGTTGTGGGAGGTGGGAGAGCCAGGATACTTATGAAGGACAGCAGTGTCTCATTTTCCTACTAGGTATGCTTGGCTTGTCTCCCCAAATTGCCCCTGTAGACTGGGGTCATCTCTTCTACTTCATTAGTGTCATGCCCCTTAAATACATACATCCCCTTAACTACTACTCTGGTTGTCATATATGCTTATTAACCACTGTCAATTACCTGGCATTAAGCTTTCATTTTATTTTGAAATATGGCATGGTTGGAAGGGGCTCCCAGAAAGTGAGCTATTCTAAGGCTGTTAAATGAGAACATGGATTGTGTGTCACCAAAAGGCACTTTAAACTCTATAATCACTGGCCATCAATGGCATCATGTTTTAAAAGTAATTTCATACATATTATTTCATTTGATATGACCACAACTCTATTAAGATAGGAAGGGCAGGTATTAATCACATTTTATAGGTGAAGAAACATTCAGAAATGCTATTTGTTCAGTTCTCATTTAGAGTAATGATTGTGAGATCAGAATCTAAACTTTTATAAATCACAGCTGTTATTTAATGTTAACTATACACGTTAAGATTTTTGTCAAAGTGCTAGAAATAAAATTTGTTTTCATCTTGTCACTAGGTAGATTCATTCCTCTCCCTAAACTACCACCTCATTTACTACAGGGATTTAGTGTTCACTTTCAAATTATAAAAACTAAAATAAACATAATTCTCTAATATAGTAATCTCACTAAACCTTCCTACTCATAGATCTCCCGTCCAAAAATGTAGGAATCCAATATTCACCCAACTTTTAATCTTTCAAACTGGTTTACCTAGAGTAGGTGAAAAAAGAAGTTGATCTATGTTTTTCTGTACATTTGCATTAACACATAAATCAAGCAAAATGAGTTATATTTGCACTTTACTCTCCTGGAAGGTACCTCATGATCTGGTCCCAACCCTATCTTTCCATCTTTATTTCCAACTATATCCTCTCCTCTAGTCACAACAGATTGTTCCTCAAATACACTCTGGGCTTTTCTCCATTTCCTCTACTGGAAATTCCCTTTCCCACCCATTTCCTCTTATTCAAACTCTACTCCTTCCTCAAGGCCTAGTATTAATGCTATCTACTTTGCATACATGCAGACTTCCTGATCCCTAAAGTCAAAATTAATCTGTCCCTCCTCCATGAAGCTGCTGACTTTCTCTGAACCTCTGCTTTATACAGAGTTCATTGTGTACAAGACAGGTATACTGTCTGGCTCAGCCGAGAGCAAACATTTTTGTAGGCAAAGGGAGTATCTTTATCTTTCTATCTACCACATGCATATTGTAGATGTTTGGAAAAATGTTTCCTAAATGCAAATCTCCTTGCAACTGTCTTGGTTGGGGTTTTCATTATATTTTACCTGGACTTGGACTATTAAAGCAGTCTTCCAGTCGGTCTCCTCAACCTCTAGTCTTGGCTCTTTGCAGTTTATTTTACATGTTACTACCACAATGATCCCTCTAAGACAAAAAGCTAATCATGTCACTTTCCAATTTTAAACCTTTTATATTGTTTCCCACCATCTGAAGAACAAAGTCCGGTTTAAGTATGCCATACAAGGCCCATCTTGATTGGCTCCAGTTTATTCCTCTAATATTTTCTACCTCAATTCCTACAGATGTGCAACCATATCCACACTTATCAGGATATCAAATTCTCACAATCCCTTGGTCCGCATCCTGACCCACCATTCTAATATCCCATTCTTTATGGCTCATCTCAAGGGAGGTATATAGTACGGCAGTTAAGTCAAATATATCTGTGTTTAAATCCTGGATTGTCCATTGCTTGGAGAGTAATCCTGGGTAAAATGAATATTGCAAATACAACTAAAGGAAGATTAGAAAGCAGTCTAGCCTCACCATTCTTCCCCTATTCTCTCTGCAAAACTGCTCTGTTTCTGTGTGTTGGTGGACAACTCTAATATTTTGTGTAAAATATAAAACTAAGAGCCAGTATTAGAATCTAAGGTCTAGGTGCCTTGCAGGTAGAGTTAGTCAAGTTCCAGATTGAAAAACAGATAGGCTTTAACTTTTGTTTTCTTCTAGCTCCTTATTTACTGAATACTAAAATGTGAAGTAAATAATACTACAAATTTTAAATCCTTGCTTACAGTAGTGGTCCATTTCGGCAAGGATGTACATATAACATTTTCATATAGTGCTTGCCTCATGTATCTTTGGTGAAATATCTGTTTGGATCTTTTGTTCGTTTCTCAAATGGGTTTGTTTTTTAGTGTTGAGTTTTCAGAATTCTTTATATATTCTGGATACAAGTCTCTTACCAGATATGTAACTTGCAAGTATTGCTGCCCAGTCTGTGTCTTATCTTTTCATCCCTTAAAAGCATCTTTAGCAGAGCCAAAGTTCTTTTAATTTTGATAAAGTCCAATTTATCAGTAGACTTCTTGTGTCTAAAAACTCATTAGCATACCCAAGTTCATAAAGATTTTCTCCTATGTTTTCTTTTAGAAGGTTAATAGTTTTACTTTTAAGTTCATGATCCCTCTAAGTTAATTTTTGTATAAAGTGTGATGTAGGTGTCACATTCAGTTTCTTGCAGACTCAATTGCTCTAAAAGATTATCATTTCTAATCAAACTGTCTTTGCACTTTTGTCAAAAATCAGTTCATTATATTTGTGTATGTGTGGGTCTATTTCTGGGCCCTGTATTCTCTTCTATTGATCTCTCTCTCTCTCTACCCAATAGCCATCTCTTCTTTCCACCTTTAAGACTTAATAGGTACGTAATGCTATATAGGTTTTTGTAAACGACATATACTTAAGTACACCTAGTTCCAGGTATCATAGCTCCAAATAAGGACTGCTTTCTGTTCTAAGAATCAGAAACAGAAATGTAACAACAACAAAAAGTAAACAACCTAATATGAAGCAGGAAAAAAAATGTAGTGATATTCGAAAGCTAGGCAACTGCTCTGCTTGGAAACTAAGTTTTCAACTTTAAAAAGCCCATATGAGGTGAATCCCTTTGGTATAATCTATTTCCATGTCAGATTTATAGCTTTGTAGAGAGGTTGTTTGCATTTTATTTTAACCTGGTTTAGGTGCCAGGTCTTAATCTAAAATTCTGTAGCTACAGTGTTTTAAAAAAGAACAATTCAAAGATACATATAGTATGAACTTATAAACATCCTTCAAATGCTACTTTAAAAATTTTTATCAAGAACAAACTAAAATTAATCTTCTCATACATTTCTCTCTTGCTTTTTTGTTGGAATAAGTATTTCATCAGTGTTTTATGAAAATTATTTTGAGTTAATAGCTTTCATACATTGTAAAAGGTTATCTGTTATCTTAAGAGTCCATGAATTAAGGCAACACAAATATCCTTCCATCTTATAGCCATAGCACCGAAGACCCAAAATGGTGATGCTGCAGTCCCACCATTTTTAGGTTGTAACCATCCTCAGGAGGCCAGGCTCTTAGGTGTTTAATTTTTGTTGCAGGCTGTGTTTAGGTACTATAACAGCTGTTAATGACCCTTTATTACTACTTAAAATTGTTGTTGCTATTCACTGGCACAGCTTAGAAGTAAAGGTAGTTTGGTTAGAAGAAAGGACTCCCTCTCACTTTATCTTTCTAGAATAGGTAACCTTGTCTTCTGCAAACATCCAGGCCTAGCATTGGAAAAGACAGGTAATCTAGATCAAGACTTGCGTTTTAACCTATTTACCTTAATTTACTTCTGCTCCCAACATACAGGAAAAGGTTAAGTAATACGTGTATTTTCCTCACTAATTCATTTGCTACAAAAGCTATGAGCAAAACCTTTAAGTATCTACTAAAATGTAAACATTTTGTTCCAAAATTTTTCCCATAATGTATAGCATAGGCTAAAACAATAAAATGAAGAAAACATAATTTTTAAAACTTCACTGGACTACTGGTAAATCCTGAAAATATAATAATGAGCATAAAGCCAAACAGTTATAGTTGAAGAACTTTGCGATGTTATCCTAGCTTTCAATTTCTGAGCCACTCTCCAGCAGCATCAGGATTAGACACTTGTACCTTCTATCACACTAAATGTACTTCCACGGGTCAGCTATATATCCGTTAGTCTAGGTGACTGGGTAAGTACCTACACACTATACCTAAAACTGACTCTTATCATATAGCAGCAAGATATAAAATACAAAGACTACAACACTCTAGAGTTTGTATGAGGTCTACATGGTACCTTTCTAAACTCTCTGATGCCAACCCAAGGAATTTTCTTTTTAATTCCCTCTGACAAAGAATGCCTTTAAAATTATTTCAAGCTATTGTTAATATTATGAACAAATAAGCATATCCAGAAATTTTCTAATGATTTGTAATGATTAATAAGACTAAAAAAGTAAATGCCTACCCAAAAAGAAGAAAAAGGAAGTCATTACATGTAATTTTCATAGTTAAGAAAACATTCTTTTTCACAGAATCCAGAAAATCAAATATACAGCAAAGAACAAATCTAACTTCCTGTCTGTTTACTCTGTGTGTCAACTGAAAATACAAATTAAAGAGAAAGGATTTGGTACTTAAGCTCATATGTCAATTGGTATCTGTCTTTGACCATAAGAAAAGTACTTTTCAGTAGGAACAGAAATCTACCCATTATCATAATAAATTTGAGACTGTTTAAACAAAATAATTTTTTTTATAAATTAATTTTTATTGGTGTTCAATTTACCAACATACAGAATAACACCCAGTGCTCATCCCGTCAAGTGTACCCCTCAGTGCCCGTCACCCATTCACCCCCACCCCCCACCCTCCTCCCCCTCCACCACCCCTAGTTCATTTCCCAGAGTTAGAAGTCTTTATGTTCTGTCTCCCTTTCTGATATTTCTCACACATTTCTTCTCCCTTCCCTTATATTCCCTTTCGCTATTATTCATATTCCCCAAATGAATGAGAACATACACTGTTTGTCCTTCTCCAGTTACTGTGGCCAAGTTCAAAAAGGGTGTTGCCTGAGTTCTTCTCTGGGATTTTGATGGAATCTTGTCTCACATTTAGATCTTTCATCCATTTTGAGTTTATCTTTGTGTATGGTGCAAGAGAGTGGTCCAGTTTCATTCTTCTGCATGTGGATGTCCAATTTTCCCAGCACCATTTATTGAAGAGAGTGTCTTTCTTCCAGTGGATCGTCTTTCCTCCTTTATCGTATATTAGTTGACCATAAAGTTCAGGGTCCACTTCTGGGTTCTCTGTTCTGTTCCATTGATCTATATGTCTGTTTTTGTGCCAGTACCACACTGTCTTGATGAACACAGCTTTGTAGTACAACCTGAAATCTGGCATTGTGATGCCCCCAGATATGGTTTTCTTTTTTTAAAATTCCCCTGGCTGTTTGGGGTCTTTTCTGATTCCACACAAATCTTAAAATAATTTGTTCTAAGTCTCTGAAGAAAGTCCATGGTATTTTGATAGGGATTGCATTAAACGTGTAAATTGCCCTGGGTAACATTGACATTTTCACAATATTAATTCTGCCAATCCATGAGCATGGAATATTTTTCCATCTCTTTGTGTCTTCCTCAATTTCTTTCAGAAGTGTTCTATAGTTTTTAGGGTATATTTTGAGAACCATTTGAATGGTAAATGGTTCTCCAACCTTTTATTTTCAGGTTGTAGGTGTCCTTCTGTCTAAAATGAGTCTCTTGTAGACAGCAAATAGATGGGTCCTGTTTTTTTATCCAGTCTGAAACTCTGCGCCTTTTGATGGGGTCATTAAGCCCATTCACGTTCAGAGTTACTTGAACTTCTTCTTAAAGGGGAGTTTTAAGAGTCCCCCTTAAAATTTCTTGCAGAGCTGGTTTAGAGGTCACATATTCTTTCAGTTCCTGCCTGTCTTGGAAGCTCTTTATCTCTCCTTCCATTTTGAATGAGAGCCTTGCTGGATAAAGTATTCTTGGTTGCATGTTCTTCTCATTTAGGACCCTGAATATATCCTGCCAGCCCTTTCTGGCCTGCCAGGTCTCTGTGGAGAGGTCTGCTGTTACCCTAATATTCCTCCCCATGAAAGTCAGGGACTTCTTGTCTCTTGCTGCTTTAAGGATCTTCTCTTTATCTTTGGAATTTGCAAGCTTCACTATTAGATGTCGAGGTGTTGAACGGTTTTTATTGATTTTAGGGGGGGACCTCTCTATTTCCTGGATCTGAATGCCTGTTTCCCTTCCCAGATTGGGAAAGTTTTCAGCTAGGATTTGTTCAAATACATATTCTGGCCCTCTGGCCCTTTCGGCGCCCTCGGGAACCCCAATTAAACGTAGGTTTTTCTTCCTCAGACTGTCATTTATTTGCCTTAATCTGTCTTCATGGTCCCTTAATTGATTGTCTCTTTTTTCCTCAGTTTCCCTCTTTGCCATTAACTTGTCTTCTATGTCACTCACTCGTTCTTCCACCTCGTTAACCCTCGTCGTTAGGACTTCTAGTTTGGATTGCATCTCATTCAATTGATTTTTAATTTCTGCCTGATTGGATCTAAATTCTGCAGTCATGAAGTCTCGTGAGTCCTTAATGCTTTTTTCTAGAGCCACCAGTAGCTGTAGAATAGTGCTTCTGAATTGGCTTTCTGACATTGAAGTGTAATCCAGATTTTGTAACCCTGTGGGAGAGAGGGCTGTTTCTGATTCTTTCTTTTGAGGTGAGGTTTTCCTCCTAGTCATTTTGCTCAGTGCAGAGTGGCCAGAAACAAGTTGTATTGGAACACGGGGGAGTATCACTGGTCCGTCCAGCTGGTCTTCTGGGGGAGGGGCCTGCTGTGCTGATTCTCAGGTGTTAGCACTTGGGGGAGCTGCTCTGCCCCTGCCTGCTGCAGGGCTCAGCGGGGGTTGTTTACCCGGTCAGGCCCCAGGAGGAACAGTCGCAGTTGCTATGGCAACTCTGGAAGCCTGGATTCAGCCTCCGCAGGAACTACGGGGCTCTCTGTCCGCAGGGCCTGGAGGCTCCGGGGTGGGGCCGCCGATCTGCTCAGCTCGGGGCAGGAGCGTCCTCGCTGTCCTGGGCCCTCCCGGCCTCTGCCTGTCCCGGGGGAGGCCGGATCCTGGGCTGTGTCCCGGCGCCCTGTGCTCCGGGGCCTGCGCTGTTGGATTCGCGCTCCCGCCCTGCAGTTCCCTCCCTGGAGGCGCTCCCGAGCCCCTCCGAGCTGCTCAGGTCCCGCTGTGCGCGCTGCAGCCCTTAGGGAGCTCGGAGCACTCTCCTGCGCTCGCAGGTGTCTGTTAGTGTCCCCGGGAGCCCGAGGGCATCCCCGCCCTCCTGGGTCCTGCTCCAACTCCCTGCGAGCCCCTTTCCACCCGGGAAGGTTGGTGCCGCTCCTGCTCCTCCGGGACGGGGCTCTCCTGTCCTGGGGACACTCGCCCCGGCCTCAGCCCGGCTCCTCGCGGGGCCCCTCCCCCTCGGAGGCCTTTTGTTTCTTAATTTCTTTTTCCCCCGTCTTCCTACCTTGATAGAAGCGCGGACTCTTCTCACTGTAGCATTCCAGCTGGTCTCTCTTTACATCTCAGGCTGAATTCGTAGATTTTCAGGATGGTTTGAAGGTTATCTAGGTAACTTGGTGGGGACAGGTGACTCGGGGACCCTGCTCTTCCGCCATCTTGCCCCTCCCTCTCAACAAAATAATTTTTAAAGAAGAATTAAACCAGTCAGACTAGTTGACATGATAAAATTAGCAATACCAGAAAAATGTATTAAGGATCTTTAAAATAAAACAAAAATTTAAGTGAGTAGAAGAATAATAAATCAAATACAGAATTATATTAAAAATCGAGTAAGCCACTGGTAGACTTCAAAATAATAATGGAAATACTAGTTAAGGTTTAACACTCACATAGGTGCATTTACATAAGTAAACACATTGAAATCAACATGAATACACAAATATACTGAATGAACTAATACATGTGGTGTAGTAGTATCTAAACAATAAAGGCTAAGGAGAGAATAGATATCAAATATTATTAAAGTATCAAAGTTGGCAGAAAGGAAAGAACTGTAATGAATTCTGAGATTCCTCTTCAAAGTAGGTCATTGCTGAATAGTTTATATTGTGTCTACTTTTTAAAAGACAAGCTTAAATAAAGGCAAAGATTCAATAAGGTGAACAAAATAGAATAAAATCCACTCATTTAGATTAATGTTGATGAAATATTCTGGCAATGGTTCTTAAAGAAGTTATAGAACTTGTAGAAAACTGACTTTGGCTGGGTGAAGAGACCCTCTTACTTTGTCTCCCTACAACAGAGCAACCTTGTCTTCTGCAAATATCTGAGCCCAGCTTCGAAAAAGACAGATAATCTGGATTAAACTTAACTTTCAACCTTGTTTACCTTTATTCGCCTACACTGCAACATATAGGAAAAGATAAGTAATGTGTATATTTCTATCACTATCTATTTGGCTACAAAAACTATGAGCAAATCACATCCTAGCACTACTGATGGATTTTTTGTTTGTTTTGTGTTTTTTTTCCTCAGGGGTGTAGATCCCAGGATATCCATTTTGTAAAAGCCAAACAAATTTTTAAAATTTGTCTTCAGGTTATTTGGATATGTACCCCTGGTAGGCAGGGAGGGAATTATTTTAAATAGTGTGGTCTGAAAAGATAATGTCTGAGCAAGGAACTGCATGGAGGGAAGGAATGGTTACTGACGATCTCAGAGAGGAAACTTTCAAGCTGAGATAACCCAAAGTGCAGAGGCCTGAGAAAAGAATGAGCTCAGTGTGAAACAACAAGAAGGACAATATGCCACATTTGAAGTGAGCCATAAGAGTAAAGTGGATAACAGGTTGGCCAAAGTATGTAAAAAAATTAAGGATATGAAGACCAAGAGCACAGAGTAAAGGGGTTGCCTTTGCCAGAAGCATATGAATTCAGATGCAATGGATACATTGTTGGTGGGAAAAGAAGGCATTTCTCTAACTACTTCTGTTTTCATAATAAAATGAGAAGCCAGGTCATTAGCCAAAAGTGAGAAGAGCAGGGAAGATGTTGGGTGTTAATAATTAATATGATTCTCTGCCAGGAACAACAAGGAAACGAACTAAGAAAGCTATTAAAACTAACGAAACAGCTATTCATTTCCTCTCTACCCACATGCCCACCTTAGAGAACCTTCTCTACTTACAGCCCTGAAAGAAATAGCCTTACTGTATCAGTTAGATTTAGGTTCTGTTACACTTAATGGAAACTCCAAATAACGTGGCATAAATACTTGAAGGTTATTTCAACGGGTCAACTCCAGCTAGGAAATCCAAGCTAGAATCATAGCTCCATGAGGTCTTTAAGCACCCAGATTCTTTCAACCTCCCTGTTCTACCAAGGCTTGCCCCTTCCCTCTTTCCTTTAGAAAAGACTGCCTGAAACTCTGATATGCCTCTGTTTCTCTCATTAGCCAGAATTTGTTCACAAGGCCTTGCCTTGCTACAAAGGAGTTTGGTGAATGTCCTTTAATGAGGCAGGTATGAGTCCAGCTAAATATCTGGGTTCTCATTACTAAATAAGAAGGGAAGTGGTTAATGGAGGGACAAGCCATCTCTATCATACTGACATATCTCATGGCTTTCTAAGAGCCCCTCCACCATCACTGTCCTCTCCAATGTCATAATTGAATGGATAGTTAACCCAAACTAAGCCAGTAAGATTCTTTCTCTGGAGAGTCAGGCTTTGGGACACAGAATTAAAGTCAATTTACTTCTGAAGGGCTGAACTGCAGGAGACAACAGGCTAGAGCCCTACAGAGAAAACATCAGATTGCAGAAGGTAACAACAAATGAACAAAGAAAAAGAGCTGGGGAGGCAGAAGGAGAGGTAATATAAGTTTCTGACAACTTGGCTTCCTGTCAGGCCTGTACACAATTCTTTTATCTGGATTCTGTGCAACTCCTCTATTCCTTTATACAAAAATCCCTTCAGTTTACTTTATAAGTAAAATCCATTTATAGAAAAATTTGAGTTCCTTGAGTAGGTTTCTGTTCCCCACAACCAGAGGATCCTTAAAATATCGAAGATATTTATGATTTAATGTTACATGCATATGAAGGGTTTCTGCGTCTTCTGTGAAACTTGTGGAAAATTGCCATTGTGTTCTTCTTCACCCCTTGTGAAAAGATGGATAAGAGAGCATTTCCTTTAGATTTTATACTTTTAAAAGTAGGTGATAATTAGGAATTGATATCCTCCTTCCTAAAATTCAGATAATGGCAATCAAGTAATGTTTATTATGTCTCTTTTTGTCCTGTCTACCAGGAAGATGATGGCTAAATTTATTACACAGTCATGAGTATTTATACTATTCCTGATTAAAGCAAAGCCTGGAGGAGATTACATTACTATTTCTAAGCATTCACTGCTCCTTTTTGTGAGAGGTTTATACTTAACCATAGAAACACTAAGCTTGGCCACATCACTTGCTCTCACCAATGAAATGGTGAGATGATGGATGCCACGTCTTAAGCAGAAGCTTTAAGAACTAGTATATGATGATTCCATCATCACTCTCCTCCCTCTGCTGTGCCTCTTGGCAAAAGGCTTCTCCTTCATCCTGGGCCTCTGAATGTAAGTGATGTGGAGTCCACCCACCCATCTTGCCAGGATGTAGCCAGAACGAGAGAACAAACATTATTTTAACCCAGTAAGATTTGGAGATTGTTTGTTACTATAGCATAACTTAACTTCAGCTGACTAAAAAAGGAAGCAGTTCAGTATGTTTGTATGTAGGACACTGAAGAATATCAGGAAGGACTAAAAGGACAAAAATGTCAGAGGGAAGTACTAAGAACACCCAGAATTTCTATCCCAATACTTCTCACCACCACTCAGCCAAGTAATCTAAACCAGAAACCTAGGAGTCATCTGAGGTATAACTTTTTCCTTTAGGTCTTTTATATTCAAATCTATTACCTTCTCATTATCTCGAAATCCATCCCCATAGATACTACTTTAGTGACTTAGACTCTGATTACCTCTCCCTTGGACTAATGTACTACTCTGCTAATGTGTCTTTCTGTTTCAGTGTCCTTCCTCCAATCTATCCCCTGCACTTATATAGAATAATATTTCTAACATGATCTCATACCTTTGCTAGAGACATTCCATGAGAGTTTCACTTCGGCTGGACACGTGTGAGCTGGCCCTGGCCCACCCTTCTCTGGGCTCCAGAGAGGTGTCAGACCATTGCGGGTTCAAGGACCAGCTTTGCCACTTGCTTGCTTGCTTTCTTTTTTATTGAAGTTTGATTTGCCAACATACAACATCCAGTGCTCATCCCTGAAGGGACGGGATCAGCTTTGCCACTTTCTACATACAAATCACTTAAACTCTTTAAGTCTAGTTTTCTTTACTTTTAAAATGAGAGTTATAATACAGACTATACCTTGTAGCCTTGTTTTGGAGATTAAATTAGAGTAATAAATTGATTTGGCAAAGTGTCCAGTCACACGTAGAACAAGAAATATTTGTGGAATAACACAACAACTGTCTGGCTAGAGTACCTATGAATACCTCACAGCCTTTATGTGTTCATTCAACTGTGTCCCTTTACTAGACACTTACCAACTTATAAAGAAACTCAGACTTACTAATCTGAGCATCCTAGGACCTAGCATAGTGTGTAGTACAAAAGAGAAACTCAACATGCCTAAGTGAAGCCATACTTGGAAGGTGGTAAAATCCCTGAATGGTTAGAGGGGGAAAGGATAGAGAAAACTAGAGAGAGAAAAAATAGAATCACTAATAATAAATCTCCCTCAGGCCCATGTGTAACTTCAAGTGCTTTTAACTTTGTGCTAAACAAAGACCTTTGTGTCTTGAGTGGCATCTTTGTTCTGTATTTTATCCAAGTTATATTTGCAAATTTATCTTTTTTTTTAAGATTTTACTTATTTATTTGAGAGAGAGTGCATGTGAGCAGGGGTAGGGGCAGAGGGATAAGGAGGGGAAGACCGAAAGAATCCTAAGCAGACTCCAGGCTGAACATGGAGCCTGACCTCAGGACCCTGAGATCATAACCTGAGCCAAAACCAAGAGTTGGACACTTAACTGACTAAACCAACCAGGTGCCCCTAATACTTGCCAATTTAATTTATAGGTGAATTCACAATGTACAGACAATGAAAGTAAGAAAGCAGTGAGTCTCAAAACTCTTCAGTATGACTAGATTTGTTCCAGGGTAGAGAACACTTCCTCAAATGCTTGAATAATTTAATGTTTTTTGCACATAATCTTGACACTACATTTCATATGTGCAATTCCATTCTCCAAAAACAATTGATACTACCAGATCAATGGAACAGAACTGTCAAGGGTAAGAGAAATCAATACATTCTAAATAGATGCAAATACCTCTCCTCCATTTTGACAGGAGAATCTCCCCCACATGTGCAGTTCACTGCTTCCTGTCTGCCATTTGAAATAACAGTAGGGTTGTTGTATTTCTTAAATATATAACTCAAGTTTGGGGATTTTTTTGTTTGTTTTATTTTGAAGGTGATTTCTTGGATGTGGATTAAGGTTCTCAATGAACTAACTGGGCATTTTAAAAGTGTTTTTTTTTTTTTTTTATTTCAAATAGCCCACAAAACAGTTTTGTTCAGAATATCCAAAAATCTTTGCTATAAAGACCCAAACAGAAGAAAAATGGAATCTTGCCAGAAATGTCAAATGATGGTATGGTTTATAATTGTTACTATTCCAAAAATTTAAATGTAAGAGGTAAAGGCAGTAAAATAAACCATCAAGTTTATGCTGGGGGATTATACAACTCTAATTTAAAGGGCTGAACTTAATGCTAAAATGTTATTTCTTTCCAATAATGCCTCCAAATAATGGTTTATATTATTAGCATTAGGGTGTGACTTGTGAAATTGCTGATATTTGACCATTCTTGATCTACAGAAATGGCAATTTTACATTAACTCTTTTTGACCTGGTATTTTGAACTTTTCCAGAAATATATATTGCCTACTTAATATCCATAATAATTTACGTGCATGTCTTTTAGAGCATGTGACATACTGAATTGTAATTGTTTATAATCTCATTTTTGCCCTATATTATGAACGTCTGCAGACAAATCATTTCTCCTTTATTTTCATGTTCCTGAAATCTATCATGGTCTGGTACATAGCAGTTCTTGCAGTGTTTGGCAACAATAGTAACATGTTTGAGAACAGGATGACTGCTTAGGAAAGAACACACAAAAAATAAAAGTTGGGACACCTGGGTGGCTCAGAGGTTTAGTGCCTGCATTTGGCCCAGGGCGTGATCCTGGAGTCCCGGGACCAAGTCCCAAATCAGGCTCCTCGCATGGAGCCTGCTTCCTCTGCCTGTGTCTCTGCCTCTCTCTCTGTCTCTCTCATGAATAAATAAAATCAATCAACAAATAAATGTCAAGTTCTAGTACAAGTTACCGCAAACTTCGTTAAAATTAGGACGGCTCAAAAGCTAATATCTACTGGCAAACCCAAATATTTCTTGAAAATACAGTATTTCAACCACTACTACTCCGTACCAGAGAAATACTAACTGCAAATTTTCTTTATTCAGAGACCAGATACCCACTACATAGAACTCACATTTCTTCCTCTTCCTCTTTTTTACCATTCACTTCAGTACATCCCAGAGCAAAAGAAGGTAAAAGCAGAAATGCTTTAAATGGTTAATGCACTCCTTGCTTGTAAATGTTCTATGTTCTAATGAAAGGAAAAGGGGGGACTTCTTAGAGATGACAAATTCTAATGGTGCAAATAGGATTGTTAAAATATCTGTGGATTTCAACCTTTGTTATTATCTTTTAAATTGATGCTATAATTTAAAAATGCATAGTATCTTCCAAATTTTTGAAATTTAAATACTGTATTATTTTTTTGATTCTGTACTTCCTAGGTCTAATCATATTAAGACTAAGAGATTCTCCAACCTGAGAGAAAGGTTACAGATGCTTTTGAGAAGGCTAGAAATCCTGAGAAATAAGAAATCCTAGTAACATATGTCAAACCAAACAAACCAAACAAAGAGAGACTTGAGAGAGGAAAATTGGCAACATCTAATGTGGGTGTCCACCCAGGCCTCAGGGAATATACTCAGGAGGTATTTATAACTACATTATTCTTTGCTTCATAATTTAAAGTTCAATCCAACTCATTAGATCTTTAATCTCAATTTCAACTTCAATATCCATATCTAAATTCCTGGTGTTATCATATTTCATATTCAGTCAACTAATACAGGTCATAACTAAAACACAAATTCCACTTAACTTTGCCAAATAAGAGAGTTGTTTTATGAAGAAGGTCAACTAAATATGATGGGTAAACAGAATATAGCTGATCAAATGGGAAACTGTTCAAACACCAAAACTAATAACATTCTAGTTAGCCTTGAAACATTTCTATCAAATGTTTGATGATTATAATTTGAGGGTATGTATTAGTATTTTTTGATTTATATTTAGATTTGATGAAAATAATTTAAAACAGTAATCACAATACATTCATAAAAGTTACACAAAGACCGAATTTCCATAATGACTATAATCATCACAACAAACCACTGATTTCTAACTATTTGGTCTGTTTGTTAGATCTAATTATACTCTCTGGTTATTTATTACATATCAATACACAGATATTCAAAAATAGTAGGGCAGACAACTCAATTTGGCTTATAGGATTAACTTGCAGCAGTTGAGCTCCACCTACAGGCAAAAAAATAATTCTTTACCATCAACTTTAAAATAGATTTTCCAAAGACCAGCTCCAAATAATCCCAAACTTACAATTAACCTTGAGTGCACATTAGAATAACCTGGGGTACTTTCTTAAACTTAAGGTCCCATACCACAAATTCTGATGGACTTAGCCTGAGGTGGGGCCTGTTCTCAGGTGATCTAAATGTACAGAAAAGATTGAAAGGCACTGATTTAAGCCTTTAGCAGCACATATTCTAAAAAAAAAAAAAAAATCAGAAATACTCAAATACCATATTTTATTTCTGATGAAATTGAGTCCCACTATACCTACTGTTTTATGTTTTTCAAAGATTAAAACTAAATTCAGTTGATATAAATGTCTTATCACTATTAGGCTGCAAAAACTATCTGAGGTGACACTGATTTTTTTTAAATCCACTTTTATATTATTCTCTACCCCAGAATTAATCAAGGGAGTATGTCTGTGGTGGGAAGTGGAGTTCTTAAACCTGGAGGCACATTAGTATATCTGGGGAGATTTTACAAAGTATTGTTACTCTAAACTATTATCTGTTCTTAGAAGTTAGAAAAGCAGTGAGGGGAGAAGTAACCAGAATGGGGCAAGAAAGAGACTTCTGGGTGATGGAATTTTCTGTTTCTTGATCTGGATGATAGGTATATGGGTATATTTGGTTTGTAAATATTTAGCAACCTGTATAGTTATGATACAAGCACTGTGAAATAAATTCTGTATGCATGTCATACTTCAATTAAAAGCTAAAAAGTTAAAAAGGAGAACGTGTCCGGGTTTCACTTCAGACCAAATGATTCAGAATCTATGGCAGTGGGGCCTAGTCATCAGTATTTCTTTGAACATTTCCCTAGTGAATCTAATGGGCAGTTAGGATGAAAAACCATTTCATGTATATATCACATAATGTATCACAAATATATTCATTCACTTATTAATCCACTCATTACACAAACTTTAAGAACCATCTGCTTATTAGACTAGACTCAGAGGATATAAAGATAAAAGGGACACGGGGCACCTGGTGGCTCAATTGGTTAAGTGTCTGCCTTTGGCTCAGCATCCTGGCATCAGCTCAGTGTCCTAGGATCGAGCACCATTTCAGGGCTCCCTGCTTAGGAAAAGATTCTACTCTGTGTAAATTTGTTGAAAATCATTTTGTTAAATACCATCCCCAGCTTACATGTGAAGTACACAACAACCTTGCTTGTAGATTTAACATCCAAAGTGATAAACAGCTTTAACAGGGTCTAGTTGTTTCTTTACCAATAGAAGCAATACCACAAATTTTCAGTAAAATTATACTCCTTGCCTAAAGGGCTGGTAGGCTAATCCACTGCTTGAATCAGCAAATGACTGAAGGATAATGGACAACTTCTAGCACATGCAGATGAAAAGGCTGGATATTTGAATGGACATCCTATCTGGCTGGCAGCTGTGCCCTTATAATTCAACTGAGACTGAGTAGTAATATTCCTTTAAATTTAACTATCTTTTTTTATCCCATTATATTTTTTAAGATTCTTAGAGATTTTTCTGGTTTTTCAAGGTAAAATTAACTTGAGACTTGAACTAGAGTTAAGCTTTTATGCCAAAAGCACTAATAATTTTGGAATTTTTTGCACTCAAGTGGTCATGACACAAGTATGAAAATTTCTAGGTTGGAGTGAAAAATTATTTTCCCTTTGAAATTCTGTACTTTCTACTCTATCCTGTTCTCCTCATTTTCTTTTATTTCTGATTGTAGGCAGGAGAGGTAGGATGAAGGAGGGAGAAAGAATATGAATACTAAAAATCTGGGGGAAGAGTTAAAAATCTAGTTAAAAATAGATGTTTTGGGGGGCACTTTGGTGTCTCAGTTGGCTAAGCATCCTAACTCTTGATTTTGGCACAGGTCATGATCTCAGGGTCCTGGGATGGAGACTCGAGTTAGGCTCTCAGCTCAGCAGGGAGTCTGCTTGGGATACTCATTCTCTCTCTCTCTATGCCTCTTCCCCAACTCATGTGCATATGTTCTCTCTCTCAAATAAATAAATCTTAAAAAAAAAAATAGGTGTTTTGGTGTTTTCACCATTTATTAGGGCAAATTTTACCAAATAAGCTTTAGTTGTTTTGTTTTGTTTTAAACAAAGGCAGACTGCCATATGCAGCACCTCATTTGGATGCATCTGGAGTCTTGGAAGCTTGACTACTCTACACTCTCCTGCAAACAGACCTTGAAAGCTTGTTAGGTTCTAGCAGGGGAGTGCAGCTACTCGTATACCCTTGACTGAAGAATGGTCCTCCTCTATTGGGGACGGTCATCCTCTTTGACTGAGCGCGCAGCTTCAGGAGGGACACACATGGAGTGGTGAGGAAGGGGACACCCGCCTAGCCAGCCAGATCAGCTGAATCAACCCTGGTGATCAATGGGGTGACAGATGTCAAGCCAGATAGCCCTCACATCTGCTCTATTTAGTTCGTAAAGAAAATTCAGGGCAGCCCGGGTGGCTCAGCGGTTTAGCGCCTCCTTCAGCCCAGGGCCTGATCCTGGAGGCCCGGGATTGAGTCCCAAGTTGGGCTCCCTGCATGGAACCTGCTTCTCCCTCTGCCTGTGTGTGTGTGTGTGTGTCTGTCTGTCTGTCTCTCTCTCTTTCTCTCTCCGTGGCCCTCATGAATAAATAGATAAAAATCTTTAAAAAAAAAAGAAAATTCAGCTCTGCTAAATTATAAGTTATACAGATTACAGGGTATATAAGTATTGGAAATTATTAAAATCAATAAGATAGTAAAATCGATGACTTAAGCACTTAAATATAACAACTATTTGTTTCATTTATTAAAAACTCAAAATGGGGATGCCTGTTGATCATCTGACTCTTGGGTTTCAGCTCAGGTCATAATCTCAGGGTTTTGAGATGGAGCCCTGATACAGGCTCTATGCTCAGGTGGAGCTGTTTGAGATTCTCTCTCTCCTTCTCCCTCTGCTCCTGCCCCCCACCCCGTTCATGTGTGCTTTCTCCTTCTAAAAATAAATAAACCTTTTTAAAAAACTTAAAACTGTATTTTTGCCACATTATAAAGCTAATCTTTAAAAAAAAATCATAGTTCTTAAAAATCACAAAGTGCATGTATTAAACCAGAGAGAGAAAATATTGAATGTATATGTGATCTGACTTAAAGTTACTGAGCTGATGTGATGTGTAGCACTAAATATTGTCAATAGTGGCCCAAAGTTAATCTACTATACTTAAGTATTATTTCTGAATATAAAAGTTTTTACCATCAGTGGAAACTTCTGGGAATTACTTTTCTGGTTACATAAAGGATAAAATTGGGGGACCAAAGCAATGACAACATGGAAATATATTTTTTTTAAAGTTTTTTTCTTTTAAGTTTTCTATATGAAGTTGAGAAACATATGAAAAAATATTATTTACATGTAGTAATGTCTATTATTATCTCCAAATGTAGGTGATCCAAAGAAAATATATTTTTAAAGACTTCATTTATTTATTACAAAGAGAAAGAGAGTGCACACAGAAGCTGGGGAGGGGAAGGGCAGAGGGAGAGGGAGAAGCTAACTCCCTGCTGAGCAGGGAACCCAACACTGGGCTCCATCCCAGGACTCCAAGATCATGACCTCAGCCGAAGTCAGACACTTAACTGAGAGACCCAGGTGCCCTGAAAACATTTTTTAAAGCAATATTATTTAAAATGTATACCATAAGGTTGTAATAATAAAATCATAAAGGAGAGTATTTCAATTAAGTTAAATTTCAAGAGTCACAAACTCAACAACTCTTTATCACCAGACATACACTTAAATTTCTTTTATGATACCACTGAGATTAGGAGAGGTATACAGTAGGAGAGGTATACAGTATAAATCAGACTTGAAAAGATATTTAAGAATGTTTTCAGACCCCCCCCCACACTTTCATAACCAGTTTTGACAAATTTTACCTAAATCTGAGGGCTTCTCTTTTCATTCTCTACATTACTGTTCATATTGGCATTAAACAAACATAGCATTCCACGTCTAACATATTGTTTACCCCATATATAAAAATTTATAGAGGCTTTTAAAAAAGAGATTAGAGAGAGATGAAGTAGAATTTGACTCATAGGACCAGTGCTATCAATACTTTAAAACTGGTCTGTTTGAGGCCTCCAAACAGACTAACACACAAATAGCATACACATCAAACTTAATGAAAATAGTGTTTAAAAAATAAGTTGAATAGAGGACTCGATGCTAATTTGAAGTGAAGTATAAAAAGACAAACTGATACCTAGAAGTACAATAATTGACTCACCTGCGGCTAACTGATTTCTTCACTTCTCCCTCTCCAGCTGACTTAACATTTCCACTAGGGTCCTTTTTTAACTTTTTTGCAATTCTTTCCCTCATCAGATTCTTCTCATCACCATCAAGATATTCATCATGCTCTGCACCTTCACATTCTCCGTCCTGTAGAAATTGAAATGGAGTATTTGCCAGGCATCCCATTTCTCTTTACACTTCCAGAGACCCATTTCAGACTCTCCTTATTGCAGGCTAGGCCAGTTTTGCTTTTTGTTTTGTCTTGAATTAGTGAGGGCTTAAAGAATCTGTTCCAGGTGGGAATACTCCTGGGGTCTGCTCTAAGCCAATTATGTAAGTAGGGGATACCTGAGTAAGAGGTGTTTGCTTACTTCACCCAGAGTCCCTCTGTGCAGCATGGGCTATGCTCCCTGTGTGTCACCCAGGATATTGTCTATCTACATTTCTATTCTTTCCCAGTGAGAAAAGTGGCTTCTGTAGGCAGTTTGCCAGCATACTGACCTGAACCAGAGATTAATTCATGTAGATGAGGACGAGGTGGAAAGCTGAGATTCCTTCCTATCTTCCTCATCATACCAGTTACTCCTCTTCTCAGAATCGTTCAGTGAATCACCAACTCACTCACAACCCTCTACAATCGGTACCTCCCTGACATAGTCTCCTACAGCTCCAGGCCAGGAACATGAGCCAAGTTTGGAGCTAGTGCTCAATCCATCTCTAAACACCCATATACCATATATTTGCATTGCTTGCTCTTTCATCTCCTTCAGGTCTTTTCTATCAGCTTTAATAGCCGATACAACTAATAAAGAAAGATCACCACAGTCTTGAAGGAGGATCCTCTGAATTGTGTATATAAAAGAATACTATGATAAATGGATATCCATGTAGCAACATTTAAACTTTTAACAAAAATAATTGATATCTGAATTTTGAGCATTCAAGTAGTGAGGGGGAGAAAAAAATTGGCTAGAAATTCATATACATATAAGATTTCAGTTTTGTAGGGAAATACACATCTACCCACATACTTGAAGGAAATATTCCAATCGAAATAAATGATTTACTTTCTCAAATTTTTAGACTTTTTTCAGAATTTTAAATGTATAATTATAAAAGTAACATACACTACCTTTTAAGGAAAAAATAATCTTTTATAAACATTTTGAATTATCTATTGTTCAAATATATTTATGCTAAAATTAATACTTACATTAGCTGAATCTCCTACTGTATCACCTTTTTCACTACAAAAAGAGTGAAAACAAGTAAATTTTAGCTTCAAAGTGAAACTACTAAAATTATTGAAATTTTAGTATTATTCAGATTTAGAATATTTTGCTGGGATCAAAAGTTCAAGAACCTATTTCAACATAGCAATTTCTGAATGGCATTGTGGAATAAATAGAAACATTCTTCAAGAGAGTCATTTTTATAAATAGAATAAGAAGTATGCTCCATTAGCACATACATGAATTCACTAGAATTAACAGAAAAAAAGCAAACAACAACCAACGGTGCTTTTTTATGAACAAAGTACTGCAGTAAACAGTTTCTTCTGTTGGCTTGATGTAGTCTGGCTGAAAAAAAATCAAATCCTTCAAATACAAGGATATTAAGAAAAGATTTTTTTGAAATAGAATTTTTGAGAATAAGCTAAACTCAGAGCCATAGCATTTTAATCCCCCTTTGAGACACCGGCTCAATATTTCATGTGTAATTATATTTAACATCTTCACTTTGCAAGGAGAAGCAATACAGACAATTTTCTGTTAACTACTAAAATATGTAAGAAATAACTACTCAGTGAATTGGTCTCAAATGTAGTGACTTCTTCACAAAACCTTTCAACTCTGACTTGTTTACCCATCGTACCAACAGGCACAAAAATGCTTCAAAGAAAAAGTTAACAAAGCAACTTTGAATTAAACATTAAATTTTCAAAGCAAACTCCTATTCAAACTATCCCAAAATTTAAAAGTTTAGCAGTTAATTTTAAATTTAGTTAGTTCAACAGAAATAGATGAAAGGGCCAGAGTGCTTCCCTCCTTTAGGCTAGAAGCTCTGCTACCTCCATCACCAAAATGTTTTTGTTTTTTGTCTTAGTTTAAAAAAAATTGGACTTAAAAGAACTGACCAGGGCGTCTGGGTGGCTTAGTCGTTAAGTATCTGACTCTTGATTTCTGCTCAGGTCATGATCTCAGAGTTGTGAGATGGAGCCTCACACCAGGCTCTGCATGCAGTGGGGAGTCTGCTTGAGATTCTCTCATCCTCTCCCTCTCCCCCTCTCCACCCCCACACGCTCTCTAATAAATAAATCTTTCAAAAAAAAAAATGAAAGAGAGAGAGAGAACTGATCACTTTGTTACAAAGGCAAGAAAATACCTGAGCCAGAAAATAATGTAGCATACTAACCTTCCAACAGCTGGAACAGAACTGAGATGGGGATCATCCTTAAGCAAGTCATGACTACTTTTGCTTTTCCCCTTCATGCTCTGGGAAAAAATGTAGGATATAATCAAAAGTGAGGAATAAATAAATCTTTCAAAAGGATAAATAACACATTTACATTAAATCTAGTACTGGTAAAATATGGCTAGCAAAAGATACATGTTCCTGAAATTGTCAGTATAAATTAGAGCTTTATAAATAAGAAGCTAACTCTCACATTGATTGAAAACATTTTAAAAACACATTTTCTTCCAAAAAAATCCTTTTCAAACACTGAATCTTCAGTATGATTTACATAAAATTAAACTAATTCTTTGACCCAGATAGTAAAACTTAGAAGAAAATATACAAGAGTAATTTGAAGTAAATGCACACCGTTTTGTTTTTTTTTTTAAGATTTTATTTATTCATTCATGAGAGACAGAGAGAGAGAGAGAGAGGCAGAGACACAGGCAGAGGGAGAAGCAGGCTCCATGCAGGGAGCTCGATATGGGACTTGATCCCGGGACTCCAGGATCATGCCCTGGGCCAAAGGCAGGCGCCAAACCACTGAACCACCCAGGAATCCCAACACACAACTGTTTTTCAAACATACTTGCTACATTGCACAGAATTACCTGTATATATGTATTCTGTTTCTCTCAAAGCCCTATTACATTCTCTAACCTTTAGCATAGAACCAGAAAAGCTTAATAGTTTAAAATAAAAAGATTTTATAGGCCACTTAATCTGGTCTCTCACCCAAAGCAGGAATCCCTTTGGACTCACTGCTAACTAGTCACCCAGTGTCTCAACACCTGAAGGGAGCTTATAATCTTAGATACATACAAAAATCACTCCTTTTTAAATGTCTTCTATTTTTGGACAGTTTTCTAATTGGAGAAAAAAATGTGTAATTTCCAACCATCCAACCAATCCTAGTTCTATATTTTAGAACTAAAAACGAACTATTAACAATTTGTTACCATGTATACTAGAGTTTAGTTTAAATATAAAGAGATTGGTAGGTATAATGATGGCCCCCTAAAGATGTCCACCACCTCGTCCTCAAAACCTTTGTATATGTTACCTTACATGGCAAAAGGGATTTTGCAGGTAAATTAAGGATTCTGAGACGAGGACATTATCCTGGATTATCAGGGTATATCCAATGTAATCACAAAAGACTTTACAAATGAAATAAGGAGGCAGGAGAGTCTGTTTCAGAATGATAAAGCTTAGAAAGACTCTATGGGGGATCCCTGGGTGGCTCAACAGTTTAGCCCCTGCCTTCAGCCCAGGGCATAATCCTAGAGTCCCGGGATCAAGTCCCACATCGGGCTCCCTGCATGGAGCCTGCTTCTCCCTCTGCCTGTGTCTCTGCCTCTCTCTCACACATCTCTGTGTTTCTCATGAATAAATAAATAAAATCTTAAAAAAAAAAAAGACTCTATGGGTTATTGTTGGCTTTGAAGATGGAGGAAAGAGCCACAAGGAATGCAAATAGGCTCTAAAAGTTGGAAAAGTTAAGGGAAGAGATTCTCCCCAGAGCCTGCAGAAGGAAGGCAGCCCTACCAATACCCCAAAATGTAGCCTAGTGAAACCTGTTTTGGACTTCTGACCTCCAGAATTTTAACATATTAAATCTGTGTTGCTTTAAGCCACTAAATTTATGGTAATAAATTAGTTACAGCAGAAATATGCGACGAATACAAGTATATTAACATCTTTTAAAATTAAATACAAACTAGAAAGATAAGTTTAGTACAATTTAATGAGGCAAAACAGTTTATAGACTGTCCAACACTTCTTACAACCTCTGTGCAAAAGGCCTTGCAGCATTCTTCATGTCATGTCTACCCCCAGATCCCAACTTTTTGGGAAACTTTAATTTCTTGGAATAAACAAGAAGACAAAGTATTCTTACTTTTTATTCTCAAAAGTGGTGTATTTGTCTATCAATGTAACTTTCTAAGTGAGAAAAAGCTTTCTTAAAGTGTAGGATTTGAGGTAAAAATGTTAGCATATCCTGCAGTGAGAGAAATACTATGTGTATCACTGTCAGTGTGACACAGCTTAATCACTATTTTTAAATCTAGCTATTGAGATACTTTTATAATGGACCTAACATTTAACTTGCCTCATGAAAACTACTTGTCTGATTGTAAGTTTTCACTTGAAAAATATTTTCTGACATCTGTTTTTAAATTATACAAAGATTCAGGAGTAAACTTTAAACCAGCACAGACATTTGAATAAAACTATCATTTAAGAAAGCAAAATGAAGGAAGGCATCTTCCATAAAAGCTTTTTAAACATCTGAAGCCTCGGATCATTTTTATGTAGTTTTTACTTCTCCAAAGTATGTCCAATTCCTCAAGCATTCTCCATGGGCAGTGGTTTTTGGCTTCATCACTCTCCTCATGATCCTCCCCCCTTCCTCTGAATGCATCTAGTTTGTCAGTTTCTCTCTTTCTCCTTCCTTCCTTCCTTCTTAAATGTGTTCTGAATTGAACAAAAGGCCGCAAATATGGTCGCCCAAAATGCAAATTCCTTATTCCAGAGATCCTACTCTAAATAATTCAACTAGGGCTTACGGGCTATTAAGTGTTATACCTATTCGGCTGATTGCATTCAACTAAAGTACAGAATTTACATGTACTCTACTACATTTTAACTTACTTGTTCAAAGAATCACGCACAGGTTGACAATGAAGCACTCTTTGGGCATAAATATTCAATAAGCTATAAATCCATCTAACTATACTATCTCCCAGATCACATTTCCTCAGGTTGTCCACAAGAATACCATGAAAGACTCTGACAATGTGCTTTCTGGAACTCAAAATATGTGACTATGGCATCCTCCTATCATGCAATCCTATCAAAAAGGAAATGAAGTCAGTCTGGCAAGTCACTTAGCCAGAGTCTCAGTTTCCTCATCTATAAAGAAAGGAAGTTGGACTAGATCCTTTTGAGCTATAAAATTCTATTATTCTAAAAGATTTTTATCAGGTAGTAGAAAGATACTAAAAAAAATAATGAAGGAAAGCTAACCCATGTGGGAGAGCACCTTGTCACGAATAAATGAGTGGGGTGAAGTAGTGTCTGTAATCCCATACTGATAATCCATAAACCAGAGGGGACTCTATCTTATTTCTCTTTTCACATAAAGTAAAGCCCCAATTCAGACTTTACCAATTATTAACTTGGGCTGTTAGACAGGTTCTGGAATAAAGCTTAACGCACTGTGGAGTCACTGAAAAAAGAAACTTGATAAGTAAATGAATAATGAAACAATTATTTTCAAGACCTCTAGAAATATTTAATTTCATGGAACCACTGAAACTGAAAATTGTTCTTAGTTGTCGTAAAAGACACTTACTTGACTTCGGTTCTAATTATTACATACATTTAAAAATAGTTAAGGCTAGCTTTTAAAAAATGTATCTATTGGTCATACTTTTCCAATATTAAGGTTAGTATTCCTTTTTCTTACCAAGGTTTCATTTTACCCCAAAGGTAAGATGTATTGGAGGGATTCTCAGTCTGAATAACCGTACAAAAGAAAAATAAATAAAATATACTTCCATTTTTACTCACTCTAGAATTTCTCATGCCCTCTAGAGAAATTTCCTTTCCTCTAAGCCAATAAACTTCAATGATTTCAGATTTTGAATCAAATATAAATTATAACATAGAGTATGTTCCTATGTATGACATTTGACTTTCAAAAACATTTTCCGAGATTGCATATTGTATAGAAGTAATGACTATCCACATCCTTATTTCACAACTCTAAATAGTTCATGGTATTTTCACTGTTACAAAGAGGAAAGCTGAAGCTCAGAGAGACTAAATTATCCAAGGTCAGAGTATCTGTGGAAAGTGAAGTGCGAATATGAATGTATATGATTCCAAATCCATGCTATTTCTGCTTCAATCCACTGCCACTGAAAAATGACAGTTTACCATGAAAGAACTCAGCCTAGGACTCTACACACTTAATAAGGCAGAAAGAAAAGGAGATAAAGTTTGAGCAGTATACACTGAGAACATAGTCATATATTTTTTATGTAATAAAAAAAATGGATGTTTTTAAAAGGAAAATGTATCAAAAGAAAGGCAAAGGTTAGATTGGAAAAAGGAACAATTAAGAAAAGACATTTAGAAAAAATGGTATTTTAGGTATTGAAAATAAATATCACTTTGACATCCAGAATGGGATGGGACACTTCAGGCAGGGAAAAGAATACGAACAAAGACATAAAGGAAAACACAAAACATATACATAGAACAGCATATAGTTTAGATCTGCTAACAGTGTTTCCTACATTTCCCTGATAAGAAGTCCAAGGAATTCATTAAAAAAACAGCTTCCCAGGCTCCTCCCTTGGAAATTCTAATTTCATAGGTCTGCAGAGGTATGGAAGAATGTGTAATTTTTATTTTATTTACTTTAAAAAGATTTTATTTATTTATTCATGAGAGAGAGGGGGGGGGGGGAGAGAGAGAGAGACAGGCAGAGGGAGAAGCAGGCCCCATGCTGGGAGCCTGATGTGGGACTTGAGCCCGGGACTCCAGGATTGCACCCTGGGCAGAAGGCAGGTGCCAAACTGCTGAGTCACCCAGGAATCCCAGAATGTAATTTTTAATTTTTAAAACAGTGTTGGACCTGATTTTTCAGTGGTTTTTAGGTGGTTTAAGAAGTAAACTAAAGGGCAGAGTTTGTAAAAGGAGAGGAAGGTCATGGTCCTATTTCTATCGTCAACAGAGAGTAACTGTGACATATTAATGAGGTATCAGGAAGACTTTTCTGATGGTAATGAGTGGAAGGGAAAGAAGAGCAAGGAGACGGGAGACCAGTCTAGAGACTAGGGCAGCAGCCCAGGCTCAAAATGACGGTCTCAGCAAGGGTAGTAGCAAAATAAATTAAAAGGGAAAAATAGATTTGAGAATATCATGGATGAAAAATTGGTAGAACAAGGAACAAATTGGTTTTGCAGAGAAAGAGTAAGAAAAAAAGTCAGAATCCAAAATTCTTCTCTAGAGGATACTGATATCAGGGGATAGAAAAAAAAAGTCACAAAATAAGGAGAAGTCTGAGAAACAAAGATAATAAATTAAGCCTTGGCCAGGACTTGGGTTACTAGTGAGATATTCAAATAGAGAGAGATGGTCAGTAGGCAGCTAGAGAAAAGAAAAGCAAGCTAGCCTAGAGATACAGACTTGAGAGTCAGGAACAAACATTTGATAATTTTATCATACAGCACAGAGTCAGATGAGAGAAATATGATGACACAATACTACAATACTAGGCTTATATTATTCATATGATAATGGATTGTAGGTTGCAATTTTTTTTGGCAAAAAAGGGAAGAATTTACTTAGTCTTTCCACTGTGAAATGTTTTTCAGGTTTGAGAGCAAACATAAAGGGCAAGCCAACACTATCTGCAGTGGTATCCTTGCACATTTCAACCTTGTAGCAAATTCACCATGGTCAGTGTCAGTTACACATTTTGTTTGATTGTTTTACTTTGAACAATAGTAAGCAGCAGAGGAAGATATGCTTCAGACATCTAACACATCCGATTGTTACAAATAGAAGAAATCCAAATTAATTTCCTAGTAAAGTTGATCTCAAAGTAATGGTGAACAAAACTTACTTTAGACTAGAAATTTAATTCAACAAAAAGACTGATAGAGAAAGTCCTTTCTCCTGCCCTTGTTCTCTCTTCAAGGCTGCTCAGCCTAATATCCAGGACCCTGTGTGAGTTAGTAAAGGGCAGGGGGCCAACTGAACTCAGCTGCCTTCCCCCCCAGATTGCTGTGCTACCTGTACAATTTCCCGCCAGTCTCCTAGATGGCTTGAGTTTGAAGTAGGCAGCTTCTGCAGCACTCAAAATCATATTAAAGACTTAAGTGGCTATAGAAATCTAAGTTCAAAATTCTGATTGCACCACTTCCTAATTGCATGATCTTGCACAAGTGACATAACCTTTCTGAGTACTGATTTCTTGTATGTGGTTGTTATAGAGATTACATAAAATGTGGTTATAGAAATTACATAAAATAAATATTTAGCACAGGTAGCAGAGAAGAAAATAATTACAGTAGGGTATAACATATGCTTTGATGGTCATAGATATGTATATATAGATATATGATCCCAGAAAGAAGTTAAACTTAGCCTGGGTGGGAGATGGGTAGGGGAGGGAGGTGGAAGTAGTTCGGAGTTGATAGTGGAGCTAAAGCCTGAAGGAAAAACAAATTAGCCAAATAAAGGAGAACATACTCCAAGCAAAGGGAAAAGCAGCAGTCGGGGGGGGGGGGGGGGGGGGGGGTTGTGAGTAAGGAAGGCATGGGTATGTAAGGAAACTTAGTAACTTTAGAAAACATCAGTGAAAGGGGTTCCTGGAAATTTCCAGATCTAATGTTTGTGGTTTTATTCATTTACAAATATATCCACAGGATCATGACGTATAATGTATCTTTCATTTTAATAAAGCAGAAATTTGAATCATGAATAATGCAAGACTAGTGCACTGACCTAAAGAGGACAACTTCTGAGATATCAGAGTGGTAGAGTGATTGATAATGTTGCCAGGCCTAAGAAAAGGAGATTTTTATATAAAGATGAATTTAATTTTGACATCTAAAGAGATGTTTCATAAAGGAAATCAAGAATATGAGATAAAAGCCCAGAAATATTTGTCCATGTCTCCTAGAGTTCAGAATATTGGTATACAGGGGTAGTTGAATCCATGGTATCGAATATATCACTCTGGGATGATGAAGACAGCAAGACAAAATTATGACTATAACATTTCTTACACATGTCCATTTCAATTCAGTCTTAATGCAATGGGTAGAAGTAGTGTGCTCACTGTATGTCCAACATTAGCCTACCAAAACCATTCTCCATGATGAGGGAAGCACATGGATAAAGAATTAAAAACAAAGGTAAAAATAATGTGCTTTTAAGTCAGTGCTATTATGTTGGTTAGAAATAGGTAACTATATTAAGCAAGTAAGACAGGGCTAAGTTACAGAGTTTTAATTACCACAATAAAACTTCTAATCCTTTAGGCCTCTGTGTTCATTAGTTTTCCTTCTTTTTTTTTAAATACTGCCAAAAAAATCTATTTATAAAAGAGTGATTTAAAGGCGTTATGGGTGGGATCCCTGGGTGGCACAGCGGTTTGGTGCCTGCCTTTGGCCCAGGGCACGATTCTGGAGACCCGGGATCGAATCCCACATCGGGCTCCCGGTGCATGGAGCCTGCTTCTCCCTCTGCCTGTGTCTCTGCCTCTCTCTCTCTCTCTCTCTCAATGTGTGCCTATCATAAATAAGTAAAAAAAATTTAAAAAAAATAATAAAGGCGTTATGGGGCAGCCCCGGTGGCGCAGTGGTTTAGTGCCGCCTGCAGCTCAGGGTGTGATCCTGGAGACCCGGGATCGAGTCCCACGTCAGGCTCCTTGCATGGAGCCTGCTTCTCCCTCTGCCTGTGTCTCTACCTCTCTCTCTGTGTGTGTCTCTCATGAATAAATAAATAAAAACTTAAAAAAAAATAAATAAAGGCGTTATGTTTTCTTTACAAACAGATAAAAGGACAGGAATTATCCACTAAAAAAAAAAAAAACAAAAAAAAACCAAAAAACAAAAAAAAAAACCCAAAAAACTCTACATTTCAACCCTCCACTATTACTTTTAACTAATTATATTTTTTTTTTTAAGAGAGAGAGAAGGGGTGGGGCAGAGGGAGAGGGAGAGAGAGAATCTTCCACATAGGGTTCGATCTCACGATGTTGTGATCATGACCTGAACCGAAATAAAAAATCAGACACTTAAAGGACTGAGTCAGCAAGTGCCCTTCAACACTCTACTATTATTATAATCCTCTAAACTGCCTGTATCCCCAACTCCCCTGGCTTTTCTCCCATTTGACTCTCCCAACAAATTTCCATCATTTCTTTATCATCTGAGGGAAGACATACCAGAATCTTTGGGAGTAAAAACTCTTGAGGATGATTTTTTTAGAGTATATTTAACAGATCCACTGCTCTAAATTCATGTATCTTACACTGAGGGAGACATAGGTTCAAATCCGAGCATTTACTGGTTGTGTGACTGAGGAAATTATAACCTATCTATACCTTAATTTCTTTGTGGGTAAAATGAAGATAAAAATACCTATTTCAAAGGGCTGTGATGAGAATTAATGACATTAATAAATATTAACAGATAATATTAAAATGAATATAAGAGCTTTGGTCTGTCACTATTTATTGACATAATGACCATAATCATTATCATCTAGCAAACCACTTGAGCAAATAGCAATTAAAATCTGAATCACAAAGTTGAATCATTTTTTAACTCCAGTTCTGATTAAAAAAAAAAAAAAGGTTAAAAATCCCCACAAAATTACAATTTCAAGTGGGCATATCATCTTAGGAGTTGCAAATATTACTGACAAGAAATCATTTTACAAATCAGTTCAATGAACACTTCCTGCTGGTGTACTGTGAAAAATACACTGTGCAAAAGATACAAAAATGAATGAGATATAGACCCTAATGTCTTTTGCAATTCAGAACAAAGGGATTAGAGTTTTACCTGACTAACTCGATTTACTTCCTCCTCTTCTTCTTCAGCTTCCTCTCCAAATGAAAGTAAACTAAAATTTCTTATCAAAAAAAGGAAAGAATGAAAGAAAATTGAGAAAATTAAACAAAACTTATAAATACTGTATTTTCAAGGCGATAAAATAGAATTTACAAGAAGAAACACATTTTGGCTGTTCACACAATGAACACAATTTCTGTATTCAGCAGAAATATAGTAAGGATCAGTATAATGCTAAGACATTGGCCTCAGACCACAGATATTTCATATATTAGATGAAACTAATGACCAAAAATCCATCCCGAGCACTCCTATTAAATATATCAAGTCAAACATGACAGAAATAATTAAGCTTTTTATATTTATAAAAACAGGTTAGCAAAATAGATTTCTGAAAACCTAATAAATATATAGCCCTGAGAGCACTACAAATGAGAATTAATCTAGTGTCTTCCAAAATGTCTCAGTATTTAAAAATTGATAAGATACACATTGTTAAATAAAAAAAATATATAAGCAATAAACTTAACAAAAAAAATAGCCCATGGGGAAGAATAAACTGTTTGTCCTCTTTGAGGCTTCAAACTAAAGACATCCCAAGGAAGATAAATAATAAGTTATTAAAACTCTCTCTCAGATATTAAAAAAAAAATAAAAGATTTGGCAACCAGAGGAATTTTTATTTCAAAACCTAGATGTAATCAATGACTGCCACATCATCCCTAATATATTTGCTATAAATTAAAAACAAAATCCAAAACACCCAACTTTTGGGCTGTTATCAAGATAATGGATAGTGATGAAATATTTTATCTGAATATGGGGACTGTAACCTTTCACGCAAGGATCAATTAGTCAAAATAAATAAATCAAAAAATAGAAGAATATCAAATATTCAGCTATAAGAATTTTTTTCGCCACAAGACATTAAGGGCTTATTGAAGTGGCTCATGTTTGACAGTTTATAAAAGCAGCTTAACTTCCTTATAATGTAGGATGTCACAGAAAGAAACAAATGTGATTGAATACCTAATCCACTGGGTATTTTCAAATTCCCCCTGCTTATTTTCTCTTCATAACAACCAGATGTTGTAATTATAATCTCCATTTTATAAGATGAGGAAACTGAAGCTCAGAAATATGAACACACTTTGCTTCATATAAATGGCGTCAGGCAGGATTAGACTTAGAGCTGTCTGAATCAAAAAAAAAAAAGAGCTGTCTGAATCTAACAATTATGAATACACTAAAGTTACTAATATGGATGCTATAATTCATCAAAAGAGGAAGTTGAAATCTAACTCTCTGAAATCTATTTTATTAAAATAAGCAAAACTAATAATGTGAAAAATATTGTTCATAAGATACTGAAACTTATTTACTCCAAAACAGAAGTGAAAAACTTAAATTATGTAACAATGCAGTCGTTCTATCCTCCATACTTGATTTTCCAAGTGCTTTACACGGAGCATATATTAATTGAAAAACAAGTAAAAAACAAAGAATAATTTTCAACAACTCATTTATATAAATAATTTTTATAGTGATCACAAATATTTATTAGTACAGATCTCATATAGACATCTGACATCTTTAGCTTAAGTTACATACAGCACTTAAACAAAAGAAATACATAGAGAAAAAAAACAACAACCTCATAATTCAGATAGCTTCCCAGTCCACACTGGCCTCCCCCTCATTAGTAAACAGTTGTTACAAAAGTAAACAAAATAAATGAATTTCTATTATTCTATTATTTCTGATTACTTTGTGCCTTTGGGTTTCAATTTCTTTACTTCTTCCTCTGGTTTCTCTTTTTTTGGCTTTTTTATTTCTCTTGGAATGATGTCATCAAAAGGATTAAACAAAACCTACAAAAAATTTCACAAAAAATTAAAACTAGTATTTACTTGCATTGATATTAATCTGTATTTTTTTTTGCTCACATAACTCTTATAAGTCTAGTGATATATTTACTACATAAAGTGCTTCCACTTACAGGGCCTCTCTGGATTCTCCTGATAATCCTATGTGCAATTAAGTAAATGGTATTTTATCTTTATTTTAGGAAAGGGAAAAGTATTCAAGAAAACTTAATACCCCGTAAGCAAGACCAACTCAGACTTCTGACCCCAAAATAAATGCTTTTGAGGACCTTGCTTCCTCAATGAAGGATCACTCTTGAACTACTAGGAAAGCACTTCATTGAGCTTAAATAAGCCTTATTCTTCTAACTTTCTCTTACAAGTCAAGCTTTTCATACACTGGATTAATCAACTAAAGTTTCATCTTTGTAACCAAAACCTTCAATTTTAAAAAAATTTCTTAATCAGAAATTGTGCCTGAATTACAGAGATACAATCTGAGTTGTAATGCTGATTCAATATAAAGCCTTCATCCAATAGTTTAAAAATACTAACAGTCCACTTCTCTACATGATAATTTAAGTGCTGTATCTCAGAAATCATGTTCCTACCTCACAGCTTCTTATTTTGTGTGGATTACGTGGTCTTTCTTCCTCACCAATGTCTACTTCTGTCAACCGCAGCATGTTATATATTGTATCCCCTGTGACCTATCAAACAAATAAGAAAGAGCTCAACTGCAAACTATTATACTCATTCTCTGAAATAAGGGAGGGCTTCTGAAAATATTTTTTCAATAATTAAAAGGAAATCCCATATTTTTCTATAGGAGCCTATGCATTAAATATTGCAAATAAAGCAACTTCATCTTAAAGGGTCAAAAGCAGAAATGGAGTTCAATCCCTCAATAACATTTTTAGAAAACTTCCAATGTATATTTAATATCAGGTTTTGTTAAAAGTGAGAATATGATGCCAAGTAACCTCCTACTGAATGACAACTTTTCAAACAAAATAAACAAATTCAGATTTTAGAATTGGGTAGAACAAGCAAATAACAATACCATGTGTAAGTGCTTTGCAGACATTATCTTGTTATATTCTCATAAACATCCTAAAAGCAGGTATTGCCATTATCTTCCTTCTCCAGATAAGAAAACTGAGATTCAAAGAAGTAACAGAGCTGACCGTGACGGCCCTTCTGAATTCTCATTGCTATGTTATACTTGGTCTCTAATGGGAAAGTTATATAAGCAACGTAAAAAGTGGTGTAGAAAGACATTCTAAATCTCATTTTATTATATGCTTTCAGTTTTTAAAAATAACAGGAAAATCTATGACTATCAGACAACCTGTGTTGCAGTGGTTCAAATGTGCATATTTCTTAAGCTATATTGTTAAGTTGTAAGCAACAATATTGTATTACATGTTTTCTACATAAGTCCTTTCATTCAACATTTCTCAGGAGTTTTAAAATAATACCAGTTTTCCAGTTGTGCTCAGTTTGGTTTTTTTTTCTCCATCCTCACAAAATTGTTTTGCCTAGCCTGTGGGGAAACCATTCCTATTGAACCAGTAGAGGGAGCTGATACACTAGTGATGTCTAACATATTTAGACTTAAACCATAAACATATTTTTTAGAAGGGAGACTAGGAAAACAAAACCTCCAGAATCTCCTTTTAAAGACAACTGTTGAAAATTCTATGGAAATGACATGCCCTGATACGATGTTAAATATGAGCAGGATTAAATAGGTAACATTCAAAGTAATATTTCAGGTAAAAAGTTTTAATGTCAACACAACTTCCACTGTAAACTTATGGGAATTCATCATTTACAAAAATAAACATTAAACTACTAAATGTTGTTACCTAGATAAAACCTAGGTTTCTAAAAAATATAAAAACAATATCAGCTGAGTGATACAGTAGCTAATATCATTAGTATGATTTAAGAAAAAAGAAAATTTAAAGTCATAATCAATGACTTAATTGAAACATATACGCAAAAAAACTCAACTCCCTCATAGTTCATTGTAAAAGGAATATATCCCATCATTTTTAGAAATAATAAATACATAGCCAAGGAGATATTTTGATGAGGGCAGCTCCTATGTAAGTTGGTCATATGCATCAGAGAAGCTGAAGATAACTGAACACAAACCTTTCCAAAAATGGTATGCTTATTGTTAAGTTCATCTGCTCGACCCAGTGTAAAGAAAAATTGGCTTCCATTATCGTGGGGACCAGCATTTGCCATGGCAACCAGTCCTCTCCGATTAAAACGTAACCGTGAGTGGAATTCATCCTGAAGCATAAAAAAAATTAAAATAAAGATAATTTAGTAAATAATCTGTTATAAGGGTCTTCATATTCAGTTAAGAAGGTCCTATACAACTTCTAATAAAAAATGCCAAAGTTTTATTTAACTGATTTTCAAGTATAATCAAATCCAATACTTACTATTCCTTCAATTCTATTAAACTTACTTCACTAGCCTGTAAGCATCTTCTAAATATACTCAACCACAAATTTAGCCTAAATACACAGAAACAAAGGGCACCTCTAAGGTCATTCCCCTGTTTCCATCCCTCAAAGTTCTCTAACTTTTTATAACTTTCTATTTTTTCCTCCAAAAAAACTACCTTTGAATCACTGCAGAGTTTTCAGCTATTCCCCTCCTCACTCCATTCTAAAGGTCATGAAAAAATTGCTTCTTGTTTTTCAATTTAAGGAATCTACTATAATTGTATTATGTCCTTTACTCTTTTTTTTTTTTTTTTTTTTTTTTTATTTATGATAGTCACAGAGAGAGAGAGGCAGAGACACAGGCAGAGGGAGAAGCAGGCTCCATGCACCGGGAGCCCGACGTGGGATTCGATCCCGGGTCTCCAGGATCGCGCCCTGGGCCAAAGGCAGGCGCTAAACCGCTGCGCCACCCAGGGATCCCTCCTTTACTCTTTTTTAAAGGTCTTTGGTGAATCTTTTCTGAACTGGCCTTTGTCTCATTGGCCAGTTTTCCAAAGAGCAAGAGAAAGCCTTTCTAAGGTGGATTTCTTGCTACGGCAGGGCTACATAACATATGTTAGTTTCTCAGTTAACAGAATTCCTACCCAGACCTGATACTACTAGACTCATGTGTAAAATAGCCATATTATGCAATCAATGCTTTTCAGAAAGAAAGTTATTTTTCCTTAATAAATAACTCAAAAGATTTGAGCTCAAAGAGTCTTTAACTCTGTATATTGTATCAAAAATGACCTAATTTGAGGGGAACCTGGGTGGCTCAGTGGTTGAGCATCTATCTGCCTTTGGCTCAGGTCATGATCCCAGGGTCCTGGGATAGAGTCCCACATTGGGACTCCCTGCATGGAGCCTGCTTCTCCCTCTGCCTGTGTCTCTGCCTCTCTCTCTCTGTGTCTCTCACGAATACATAAACAAAATCTTAAAAAAAAATGGCCTAATTGAAAAATTTAACAAGATAACAGTATTCTATAATAAGCAAAAAAAAAAAAAAAAAAAAAACTCAATTTAGAAAGGAATTGTGAGAAAATACTATTCTGTTACACCAAACAGTAGAATAAAGGAATGCTTCCTACTAGATGGAAGCTCTAAAATCATGAGATATCTCAATTTGGTAAAATACAAAATAGCATGTTTTTTTTTAAATTTTTATTTATTTACGATAGTCAGAGAGAGAGAGAGAGAGAGAGAGAGAGAGAGAGAGAGAGAGAGAGAGAGAGAGAAGCAGAGACACAAGCAGAGGGAGAAGCAGGCTCCATGCACTGGGAGCCCGACGTGGGATTCGATCCCGGGTCTCCAGGATTGCATCCTGAGCCAAAGGCAGGTGCTAAACTGCTGCGCCACCCAGGGTCCCCAAAATAGCGTTTTATAGTGACATGTGAGATTTTTAAAATTATAACAATACCTCATTTTGTAAGGCCATTGTTGTCTGGAAATTAAAGCAAATAGTTCAAGTATTTTTCTCAAGAATCACACAGTAACCCAGTAAAAAATTAAAAGAAACTTCAGGCCCTTTCATTAGTATCAACATGATGTCTTTAAAAATTCTTGTATTTTAAGAGCCACTGATGTTTACTCATTCAAAGAATATGACATTGGTAACATCAGATTAATAAATAACCTAACTTGTAGTTTTTTATTTGAACCCACTGTTATTTTTTGTATTTTAACTATGACATTACCTCTTTTTTTCTTTTTAGATCTGTTGGCAGTTAACAAATCACTGACCTATTCTTGATTAATACATTTTTTTCCTAACATTTTTTAGGTTAATTCTTTCTTCTGTCCCTTGTGATTTCCTGTTATGGCATACATTTTAGACTACAGAGGTCTGTTGTGCATTAATTTAGAATGAATTCTGCTTTAGAGTGAATTGTGTCTCCCCAAAATTCATATGATGAAACTCTAATCCCCATTTTGACTATATTGGAGAAAGGGCTGTAAGGAAATAATAAGACTTGTCATAGGTACGAAGCCCTAATCCAATAGTGCTAGTGCCCTTATAAAAAAAAGGAAGAGACACCAGAGCTCATGCTCTCTCAGCGAGCAGGTGGCCATCTGCAAGCCAGGAAGAGATCCTTCACCAGAAATTGCATGCTAAGCTGATCTGTACTTCCTAGCCTCCAGAACTGTGAGAAATAAATTGTTATTGTTTAAGCCAACCCATCAGTTACATTTTATTATAACAATCCAAGCAGATTAATATAAACTTCATATAGTGTTAAATAAAATATTTTAAAATATGATAGCATATGAAATGTCCTAAAAATCCTTTACATTTACAGAATTCCAGAGATCAGATACAGTCAGATATCAAGAATTAAGTTATATTAGTTTTTTTCTGACTCACATTTTCCTCATGACTCCCTGTAGTTCCACCTGAATTCAGTCTAGCATAAAAGTTAGCAATAAGACAACTTAGAATGCTTGATAGAAGTGCTGCTCTTATAACTGTATAATCCTAAACATGTGATAAAGTTAGCCAGATTTTGTGCACAAATGTGAAATGCACTTTTCTTTCATGTAGGGCACAGTCATTTTTGATTAAGCAATCCAAACTGATTTGCAAATAAACAACAATAAAAATTCGGTTTTACCTTGAATGGGGCTCCATAGATGGACTCTCCACCAGCCCCTGTGCCAGTAGGATCTCCCCCTTGGACTATAAAACCAGGTACAACTCTATGAAAAATGGTGTTGTCATAATATGCTGAAAGAAATCGAAAATAATTTAGCAAAGTCTAAAATGAAGTATATAGCTTTCAGAATTAATATAATTAGAATCACAAGATGTTTTTCTCAGACTTTTAAATAGGCTCATAAACCAAGCCCTTTCTCCCCTACTTACTACAAGATGTCTACTCAAAACAGCATAATTTCTACAAAAAGCATGGTTGTTGTTATGCTGTAATTATTGCTCTGTAAAATTTAAACACAAAATTATCCATCAAATTCACTTCTATGAACATAGCCCCCAAAAACTGAAAACAAGTACTAAATGAATGTCACAGCAGCACTATTTGCAACCGCTAAAAGGTAGAAACAAATGTCCATCAGTCTGTGAATGGATAAACAAAATCAGATATATACATACAATGTAATATTACTGAGCCAAAGGAGAGAATGAAGTACTGATATACACTGAGACATAGAAGAACCTCAAAAATATGCTTTGTGAAAGAAGACAGACACAAAGTTACATATTATATAATTCCATTTATATGAAACATCTAGAAGAGGTAAATCTGTAGAGATGGAAAACAGATTGTGTGCTTGCTGGAAGATGGGAATGACTGTTTAGTGAGTGTTTTGTTTTGGTGTAATGTTTTGAAATTAATAAGAGGGGCTGGTTGCATAACATGGTGAATATACTAAATATCACTGAATTGTCTGAAAAGGCTACTTTCATATTATGTGAATTTCACCTTTTTATAAAAGATCACTTGAATGAAAGAAATTATTTTATTTCAATCAAGTTAGTTTTGAACTTACATTAATTAATGAAATAAGTATAAGAGGAAAGTATATGTAGAACATATGTGTAGCCCTGAAGGAAATGCTGAATAAACAAGACCTATTATCATTGTTGTAAAAACAAAGAAACAAATAACAGGTAGCAACAGAGTGGACTGAAGTGGAGTTGATTACTGAGTGTAGTCCTAGTTTGGTCAACGTGCTTAGGACTGCAAAACAGAAAGATGGAAAAAGTAGTTTCCTGAAAGCTTCACTGAGCTGCAGAACTGCCTGACAACAGATTTCTTGTCATATGGGATTATAAATGTCTTTATTATGTAAATAATATTGAACTGGGTCTTCTCTTACTCGTACCTAAACATAACCTAATTCATTTTAAGACAAATACTAGTCAAGTGCCTACTTTATGAATCAAAACAAGACTATGGTTTATCATAATTCATAAAGTACTAGAATACAATAACTTGCAGGCACCTTCATAATTATTTACACTTGCAAGGTATAATTGGATATAAAATCCATACTTTAATTTTTTTTTAAAGATTTTATTTCTGTAATCATGAGAAACACAGAGAGAGAGACAGAGATATAGGCAGAGGGAGAAGCAGGCTCCCTGCAGGAAGCCCAATGTGGGACTCAATCCTAGAACCCCAGGACCATGCCCTGAGCTGAATGAAGGCTGACGCTCAACCACCAAGCCACCTCAGCTTCCCCAAATCCATACTTTAAAGCTACACTGGCAAGAGATTCCCAGTGCAAACAAGTGCTCCTTGGTTACAAAGAGAAACTGTAAAAACTGAGTCTGAAAGTATCCCTCCTGTATCCTTAAGTAACCATTTACTCAGGCTGACACTATGTAACAGTCAGGAGTGCTGAGTTTTGCCTCTTGGCTGGGTAGCCTTAAACAGAATTTTTCCCACCCTTTTTAAAAAATTGAAATGTAATTGACATTTAACATTATATTGGTTTCAGGTGTACAACATAATGATTCAATATTTATATATGTTGTGCAACGTTTACCACAGTAAGTCTCATCAACATCTAGCACCTCACATAGTTACGAATTCCTTTTTCTTGTCATGAGAACAAGATCTACATTCTTAGCAACTTCCAAATACACAATACAGTACTATTAACTATTGTCCACCATGCTGTACATATAATTTTCTTATTATAAAATTAATATTTTAAATTAACTCACAGTGTTGTTCTGAAGATTAAGATAATGTGGAGGTAATCTATAAATTTTAAATTCAACACAAATGTGACATCAAACTGTAGTATTTTCACTTAAATTCTAGAAATTTAAATATAAAACATATCCCAGTCTATATCAGAAAGTGATTAATAATCTGTTAGGTCCATAATATACAGCCAATTGACATTTTTTTTTTTTAAATCAGATCTGCTTTTTTCAAAGATCACTCAAACTCCCAGTATGGAGAATGGAATGGAAGCGACATGGCTGAGTGAGAGGGAGCAACTTCTTGTCCTTAAAGTAAAACCTGACTGTGGATTATATTGAGGTGCATATATTTAAGAATCCTCCAGGAAGCAGGGGCTCAGTAATCCATTAGATGTGAGGAAAGGGGAACATGAAAGACATCTTTATTACTTGTGCTTTCAAATTTTAAAATTACCCATCTTCATTTTCCTATTTCCTCTTAAGCCCTTCAGTGATACTGGCTTTTTACTTTAAGCTATTTTATTTTATTTTTATATATTTTTATTAAAGTTAGCTTTTTTTTTAAATTTTCCTAATTGTATTCCTGTTAGATGAATGAAATTACAATACTATATATACTGAGTAGGAACTTTCTATAATTCCTCTACACCATGATTTTGCACTCTACCAGAGCTAAAATTTCAAATTTCCACAAAATTCCATATTCATATCTATTTCCATGTGACTTAATAATACTGCTAAACTATGCATTATGGTTGTCCTTAAAGTTTACTATGTACTGTAATAGATTCTGCTGCATGCAATGTTTATTTGACTTCTTAAATATTTATGTATCAGTCCCATAAGGATTTTGAAGAAAGGCTTTATAATTTCATTATGTGTGTTCATAGCACCCTCCTGAATTTTCCTGAATTGAAGAAAGATATTTTCATGTACCTTAAATATGAAATTTCCTATTTGGCTGCTGTGGTTCTGGCATTTTCCATTATATTTGTATTTCTGGCAGTACAATATATGTGTCTCATAATATACTTTGTCTAATTGTATTTCTGCCAAGTACAATATAGGAATTTACATATGCATTTTTATGTGGTTTATGTGTATTTCTTCCAGAATCTGGTGCTTATGTTTAATTTTATAAATATTTATTTAAAACTCACAGTTATCTGTCTGCCCTATTTATTTTAGCCACTTTTTTTTTTTAAAGATTTTACTTATTTATTCATGAGAAATACAGAGAGAAGCAGAGACAAAGGCAGAGGGAGAAGCAGGCTGTCTTCAAGGAGCCCAATGTGGGACTCGATTCTGGATCCCAGGATCATGCCCTGAGCCAAAGGCCGACGCTCAACCACCCAGGCATCCCCTAGCCTTTTTGTTTTTTGTTAAATATTTCTGCTTCCCACTTTGTTTTGCCAGCCTAGAATTTTACTCCTTCCTCATACTTCAGAGGAAAAAAGCATGGTGATTATAGTTAAAAGTACTGTATAGTATACTTGAAATTTGCTAAGTGTTTTCACCACATACACACACTCACAAGGTAACTATGTGAGGTGATGGATGCATTACTTCATTTGGATAACCATTTCTCAGTATATATATATATATCTTGAATCACCACATTGTACATCTTTAAAAATCATGTTGTACAACCTAAATATATACAATTTTTATTTGTCTATAATACCTCAATAAGTCTAAAAAAAATAAAGACTAAAAACTTCCCTTTAATTGGCATATTTATGTCATGCTCCACCTTCCTGGTTTTTACTCCTTTCCTTTTTAATTCTGGAAATCATCCCTTTTTGAAGAAAATACTGATATGTTGTTACAAGATCTAGAAATATCATGACTTGTTTAAATCATAGAATTAGTGAATTAAAATGGGGTTCTCTAAGTTACATTTTTAAAACTGACTTTATTTGGGCGTATCTTCATTTAAATTAGTCTTTCTCAGGTTTGTTAGACTTTGCAGTAATAATTCTATCTTTCACTTGATCAATTAAAAGAATTGTTCTAGTTATTTTTCTAATGGTTTTACTACTCTTTTTTCTTTCTCCTTGTATTCTTATAAATAGGGGAATAATTTTTTGTTGTTCTAAATAAGTTCCACCATGACCTAACTTAAGGACTTTATTTCTTCTTCACTATCATATTATATCCAGATGTTTTCTGTTTCTTCCATTCACCTGGTCATGGATTATTAATTACCATTCATTCTTTCTAATGTTTTTGTACTTTCACTCTTCCCCTGTAAAATTTGAGCTTTGAGTCTTCAAAACTTCTTTCCAGAAACAAGTCTGACTTTTCTATGTCTACTGTGTTTCTTGGTTCTGTTGATAGTTATTTGAGGCTTTTCTGACTGTACTACCTGTCTGACTCAATTTCCTTCCTGCCTGCCATAGCAATTATCAATAATGGTCTTCGCAGATGTCTCTCTCTCTCTCGGCATTTTTTTTTCGGGGGGGGGGGGAGGCTATGTATTTTTATATTTTAAATCTTCCTCTGGTAATTATTTTTGTAATTATTACCTATTTGGAGAGCTCTTGCTGTACCCTCCTATTGATTATACTGGATTCTCTTTCACACCTTGCTTTTGACTCAAAACACTGCTTTCTGATACCTGATTAACCTTGTCTGTCTCTACAAATCAGATAGAACTTAGAAAGATAATGATTTGCCACCATTGGGTATATTCAAAACCATATGCCATGTATTCTAAAAGCTAACAAGTTACAAAAATGTTTAAAATGTTTAGTTATATAAGAGAATATCTTGAAGGAGAAAACACTCAGGTGGATGTATAATTCTGTAAAGTTTATTGAAAGAAAAATAGTCACTTCATGACTCAGTCTAAAATCATACTTAAGACATTGATAGGAATCAGTGAATTCTGGATGGAAAGCTTCGTGGAGAAGGTGGAATTCTGGATAGAGACTAAAAAGTGGATAGACTTAAACAGTAAAGAAAGAAAGAAAGTATTTCAAAAAGGAGACTGAGGATATGAAGGAAGATAAGAGGGTAGGTGTGAAAGTGGAAATGGGAAGGAACTGCTTAGGAAATGAAAACAGTCAACTGAAACTTTTATTTAGTGTAATGAAAAACAAGGCTGGAAAGCTAGGAAGCCAAGCCATCTGAGGATTCAGCTACCAGATGAATATAAAAGAGGATAAATAGATTAAAGGTGACAGAGAAAGACCAGGTAAAAGACAACCCCATCATGTAGATCAAAGTCAAGGCAGTCTGGTTTAGTTACAGTTGACAGAGGAAGATTGGAGTAAAAAAGTCAACTAGGCACTTTGATATGTAAATTAGAGTAAGTAGAGAGGAAATGGGTGGAATTCTAAATATCATAGTTATTTGGATAGAAGTAACAACTAAAGAGTAAAGACAATGGAGAACTCAAGGCAATCTTAGGGAGTATCCTTACTTAGAGGATGAAAGAAAGAAGTGGGGAATAAACAAAAAGATCAAAAAGGAACAAAGTTTTATTGGTGAGATAAATTTCCCTGCTAAAGATACATAGATTTATTTGAAAGACAATCTTTTATATCCTCTATTTCCTGACACAAGAGGTCAACTCCTATCATTCGTCACCATTTAACAGCAAGCTTCAATATTGTGGGAAAATTCAGTTTAACAAAATTTCTCCTACAGAATAAAACTCAAAAGTTATAATTACCTTCCAAACAAAGCTGAATGAAATTCCTGCAAGCTTTAGGAGCTTCTTTTGACCACAACTCTATGTCAATATCTCCAGCTGTAGTTTTCAATAAAACCTGTAGGAAGAATACAACATCATTACATTAAATTATAATTTTGGCTTGAAAATTAGTTGAAAGACTACTCAATTTGAAAGATTCATTGAGGAGTTTTTTTTTTTAAAGATTTTATTTATGTATTTATTCATGAGAGAGAGGGGGAGAGAGAGAGAGAGAGAGAGGCAGAGACACAGGCAGAGGGAGAAGCAGGCTCCATGCAGGGGGCCTGACATGGGACTAGATCCCGGGTCTCCAGGATCAGGCCCTGGGCTGAAGGCGGTGCTAAACCGCTGAGCCACCCAGGCTGCCCCATTAATGAGTTTTCAATTTTAGAGTTAAAATTAAAAACTTTGCTGGGCTTTTCTTGTTATACTCAAAAAATTTACAAAGTACAACAGGAAAAAAGACAGTCTCTTCAACAGCTGGTGTTGGGAAAACTGGATAGTTACATGCAAAAGAATGAAACTGGACCACTTTTCTTACACCGTACATAAAAATAAACTCAAAATGGATTAAAACCTTAAATGTGAGACCCGAAACCATAAAACTCCTAGAAGAAAAGACAGTAGTTTGACACTGGTCTTAGTGACATTTTTATAGATATAACTCTTCCAGCAAGGGCAACAAAAGCAAAAAGAACTATTGGGACTACACCAAAATAAAAAGCTCTGGACAGAAAAGGTAACCACCAGCAAAAAGAAAAGGCAACCTAATGAATGGAAGAAGGTATCTGCAAATGATGTATCTGATAAGGGGTTAATATCTAAAATATATAAAGAACTTACACAACCCAATTTAGGATTTAAGAAAAAAAATAGCATATACTTTTGTTTCAATCAGAAAAACTTACTTAAAAATCATTTAAACTTGCTTTAATTTTTTTGCAACTTTTCTTCCAATAAAATTGACATAGCAAATTAAGAAGTTAAAGAATGAACCCATGAAATTTTGACACTATAAGACAATTTTACAATTTTTTTTTATATACAAAACACTCCACTTTCTCATCCAAAACCATGCCATTCCTGGAGCACCTGGATAGCTTAGTCAGTTAAGTGCCTGACTCCTAATTTTGGCTCAGGTCATGATCTCATGGTCATGCGATGGAGACCCTTGTTGGGCTCCGTGCTAAGTGGGGAGTCAGCTTAAGATTCTCTCTCTCTCTCTCTCTCTCTTCCCAACCCCAGCCCTCATGCACTCTATCTCAAAAAAACAAAAACAAAAAACAACCCCACAACAAATCATGCCATTCCTAATTTACAATGAAACTTCTTAATCTAATTTTAGGTTGCATGTTACTAAAATGGTATGTCACAAAAATCACCATCTACACTGGAATCCGTTGCTAGCCTCTGTTTTACCAGCCCATGAAGGTAAGGACTTCTAACTTGGCTTGGCATGAAAACAGTGCCCAAAAGAAATACTCTATCATGGGGGTGCCTGGGTGGCTGCCTTCAGCTCAGGCCATGATCTCAAGGTCCTGGGATTGAGCCCTTCATCCGGGCTACCCACTACCCACTCAACGGGGAGTCTGCTTCTCCCTCTCCTGGCTCATGTGGGTGGTGTCTCTCTCTCAAGTAAATAAATAAAATCTTAAAAGAAAAGAAAAAGAAATACTCTATTGTGACAAACCAACCCACCTGGTTTCTCATTTTCTTGAGAGGTATATGTCTGGGATGTTAAATGAGTGGCTGAGTAACTCCCTAGATTGTATCTAGAAACCTGGGTAACACCTCCTTATTCTGCATGAAAACCAGTTATATATCTCAATCCTAAAAGTACAGTATATTTAAAAAGATAATATCCTGTCCTACCTATTATCACCTTGTAGACCTGAAATAAAATGTCACTGTCAAAGGGAACCTAGACATGTCTTCTCTTCCTTGCAACTCTAATACAGTAATTCCAGCTTTTTCAAAGCATGCATTCCTATCAGCAAAGAAGAAAAGGGAAGTGGGCAGGGGGGGATGTAAGAATTGGGAGAAGATAAATATTTCAAAGGATTACATAAAAACAGTATTTTTAAATAATTCTGAATCTTCTTTACTAGTAGTATAATGAAACTAAAAAAAATACTCTGAGATATATAATATATACTGAGATAGAATTCACATACCAAACAATTCACCCTTTTAAAGGTAGTTTTTAGTATAATTCAGAGAGAGAAAGAGGCAGAGACACAGGCAGAGGGAGAAGCAGGCTCCATGCAGGGAGCCCGACGTGGGACTCAATTCCAGGTCTCTAGGATCACACCTGAAGGCAGCACTAAGCTGCTAAACCACCAGGGCTGCCCTATATGTTCCTTTATATATATAAAACATTACATTTAAACAAGTAAGGAAAAAATAAATACAACCAGAAGAATATATATATAATACATAATTTTTCTTCCTGCATTTCATGGATGGTTTTGCTCAGTCCCTAAAGTGTGCATTCACTGTTTAGAAGCCACTGCTCTAAGGAACAAACTAATGTACATCATCCCTTCCTTTACAGACTAGGGAATCATGTTGCTCAAATACCAATACTGACCCTTTCACTTACAAAGGGTAAGGTAGCTTTTCTTACTTCGGACATGATATTTAACATACCTGTGACTCAACTTTCTTATCTAAAAACAGGGACAAAATATCCTCATGGGTTTGTTGTGAGGACAAAATGATTTACTATACATAGCTTTTGAACAGTACTTGACAAATAGTAAATGCTCAAAAAATGGTAGTTATTACTATTGTAGTTATTATTCTTATATAATTTTTTTGGCCACAGTAAACTTACATCTAGTAAAAGGAATGCATAATTGGTTGGGCTACCTTGCTTACCAGACTTTCTTAATCTTTCCACTGATGAGATATTGAATTAAAAAAGAAGGCACATGCGGGGAACTAATCTTTGACAAAACAGGAAAGAATATCTAATGGAAAAAAGTCTCTTCAGCAAATGGTGTTGGGAAAATTGGATAGCTACCTGCAGAAGAATGAAACTGGACCACTCTCTTACACCATATACAAAAATAAACTCAAAATGAATGAAAAGCTTAAATGTGGGACAGAATCCATCAAAATCCTAGAGGAGAACACAGGAGGCAACCTCTTTGACCTCGGCCGCAGCAACTTTTTGCTAGACACATCTCCAAAGGCAAGAGAAACAAGAGCAAAATTGAACTATTAGGACTTTATCAAGATAAAAAGCATTCGCACAGCAAAGGAAACAGAAAACAAAACTCTAAGGCAATGGTATTGGAGAAGATATTTGTAAATGTCTTATTAAGAGCTAGTATCCAATATCTTTAAGGAACTTAACAAACTCAACACCCAAAAGACAAACAATCCAGTCATAAAATGGGCAGAAGACATTAACAGACATTTCTCCAAAGATGAGATACAAATGGTTACACTTGAAAAAAAGCTCAACATCACTGGGTATCAAGGAAATACAAATCAAAACCACAATGAGATACCACCTCACACTGGTCAGAGTGGCTAAAATTAACAAGACAGGAAACAACTGATGCTGCAGAGGATGTGGAGAAAGGGAAACCCTCTTGCACTGTTGGTGGGAATGCAAACTGGTGCAGCCACTCGGGAACAGTATGGAGGTTCCTCAAAAAGTTAAAAATCGAGCTATCCTACAACCCAGCAATTGCACTACTAGGTATTTATCCAAAGAATACCTACATGGTGGTTCAAAGGGGCACATGCACCCCAATGTTTAGCAGCAAAGTCCATGAAAGCCATAATGTGGAAAAAGTCCAGATTCCATCGACAGATGAATGGATAAAAAAAGATGTGGCATATTTATACAACGGAATATTACTCAGCCATCAAAAAGTGAAATCTTGCCATCTGCAACACCGTGTATGGAATTAGTGAAATAAGTCAGAGAAAGACAAACACCAGATGATTTCACTCATTTGTGAATTTAAGAAACAAACCAGATGAACATAGGGCAAGGGAAGAAAAACAAAATTAGATGAAAATAGAGAGGAAGGCCAACCCTGAGATGCTGACCTCTAAGGAAACAGATTGAGGGCCGCTGGAGGGGAGGTGAGTGGGTGAAGGGATAATTGGGTGATTGACATTAAGGAGAGCATGTGATGTAATGAGCACTGGATGTTACATAAGACTGATGGATCATTAAATTCTACTGCTGAAACTAATAACACAGTATATGTTAACTAAATTCAATTTAAATAAAGAATTTTTTTAAAAAAAGGCATATCCCTCCTCTATGCACTTCTATTGGCCAACACTACTTTGTCAGGTATAAGTGGCTCCTTTTTCCAAAGCTCCTAAATAAGACAATAGTTTGATAATAAAATGTTTCTTAAGAATAAATATATTAATGTGATATAAATTGAGTGATCATAGTATGGAAATTTCATGCTGACTGTATAATGACATTTCTGTCAGGTGGTGTATTTCTGTGCTTCATCTTCAGAGGGGCCACAGTAACTCTAAAACACAGCACATTTATAGACAATGGCCAGGAGTCTGCCACTGATACAATGTGTCAGTTACTTCCCAGTTGATACTAAGCTCTTTGAAGGGAGGAATTTGTCCCATATATTCTGAATGTCTCCTTATTCTTTTAATACCTAATGTATCATTAGACAGCATAGACACTAAGCATTCACTGAGCAAATTTGTTATTATATCTCTTTAAATTCTTTCCAGGTGCTCTCCATGGTACAGAACTTTGAAACTTCAATATCTTTAATTGGTCTTATGCTGGAAAAAAAAAGTCCCCAGTTGTTTTTGAAGGAAAACTTTGGCTATGCCTGATATTCTCTGTAAGCCCAATTCTGTTTCAGAAGGACAGCGTATATCACAGTTTGCATGTACTTATTGCATGATTACTTGGTGAATGTATATTTCACCCCACTGATTCCATGATAATAGGAACAATGCTGGATTTTCTTTTTCTCATATCCCTAAAATCTAGCATAGAGATTGGTCCGTGCTAGTTGCTCAATAAAAGTTGTCCTGTTCAGGCATGTATCTCTGTTAAAGCTTTTCCTCTTTATGACCATGTCAAATCATCCTCCAGGGTAAAGCACTAAATCTTCCCTTGACCAGCAACACTATAACCTCGAACTCACTGATGCTTAATACTTTAAGAGAAGGCTGCATGGAGCCTGCTTCTCCCTCTGCCTGTGTCTCTGCCTCTCTCTCTCATGAGTAAATAAATAAATTCTTTAAAAAAAAAAAAAAAAGAACACTTAGAAATATGAAGGAGGTGTTCTGAGTTTTCACAATGATGCGAGGTTAGGGGTGAGGAGGCAGGCGAAGTTTAGACAACAAAGAATTAGAAGAATTGCTCAAAATACCCAGTGAAGTTTGTGCTGGGGCTATCAATGACAACATTATTGGTTTTGTTTTCAAAATGCCTTCCCTGTATTACAAAATGTCGACCAACAGAAAATTGCATGAACTATGATGCAATCATGCGACAGCATTGTATCTGATGTGAATTTAGTCTACCCCTCCTCAACTATGTACTTTCAGCTCCACTATTTTCTCCAGTATGCTGCTTCATGGTGTTGTCTACATGATACAGACTAGCCCTCAGTTTAAGAATTCAGGTGATACTGATTCCATGACTGACTCCTCTGACTCACACTGCATATAAAAATCTTCCATGGGAATTGACATACCATGGCCATTAAATCAATCAAGATATCAGGGGACATCTGGGTGGCTCAGCGGTTGAGCATCTGCCTTTGGCCCAGGGCGTGATCCAGGAGTCCCGGGATCAAGTCCTGCATCGGGCTGCCTGCAAGGAGCCTGCTTCTCCCTCTGCCTGAGTCTCTGCCTCTGTGTGTCTCTCATGAATAAATAAATAAAATCTTAAAATAAATAAATAAATAAATAAATGAAGTATTTCTCTGGATTCTCATCAATTCTTTTTAAAAAGTCAGTTTGTTTTTCTTCTAAGGGAGAACAGGAAAACATTTGTTATCCTGAATGTTCATATATATGTACATATAGTAACTAGTATATTTAAGTGAAGTTTTAATTGCGGGGACACCTGGGTGGCTCAGCGGTTGAGCATCTGCCTTCGGCTCAGGTCAGTGACCCCAGGGTCCTGGGTTCGAGTCCCATGTCTGGCTCCCCACATGAAGCCGGTTTCTCCCTCTGCCTGTGTCTCTGCCTCTCTCTCTCTCTCTCTCTCTCTCTGGGTCTCTCATGAATAAATAAAATCTTAAAAAAAATCAGGAAATCATGCTCCCATTCTAATGTAGGCACATTTCCCATTCTCTGCTTTCTCTGACAGTCATCTCGTGTTTTAAGCCAGCTCTAAAAAAAAATCCCTCATCCATGAAGCTTTCCTGCCTCCCGCAGTTGCTCCCTCTTTAGTGCTCCCATACCACTAGCCTCCTCTCACCACAAGCGTGCCTACCAGACGCATCACAAAGTTTTTTCTTTACATGCCTGCCTCCCAAACAAAACCGTGAGCTCCTCCAGGGCGACCACTACACCTTCATCCTTCACTGCAGCCCCAGCACCTAGTACAGGGCCCAAGGCTACCACCAGGCGTTCAATAAAAGATTGTAGAAGGAATAGAGAAAGAGTAGTTCCCAAGTAAACCAAAAATAGATAGATAGCTAAATAAATATAAAAAATAAACATAGTAAATAAATATAAAAAATAAATAAAAATTAAAAAACCAAAAATAAAAATAGAAAAAATAAAAATAAATAAAAATAAAAATTTAAAAATCAAAAATCAAAAATATAGAATAAAAATTAAAAATAAGTAATAAAAATTAAAATTAAAAAATAAAAAATTAAAATTAAAAATAAAAATCAAAAAATAAAAAATTATAAATAAAAATAGAAAAATATAGAAAATAAATAAAAATTAAAAAACCAAAAAAAATAGAAAATAAAAAATCAAAATCAAAATAAATAAAAATAAAAATTTAAAAATCAAAAATCAAAAATATAGAATAAAAATTAAAAATAAGTAATAAAAATTAAAATTAAAAAATAAAATAAAAAAGAATAAAAATTAAAAATAAAAATCAATAAAAAATTAAAAATTATAAATAAAAATAGAAAAATATAGAAAATAAATAAAAATTAAAAAATCAAAAATAATAGAAAATAAATAAAAAATAAAAAATAAAAATTAAAAAATAAAAATGAATAAAAATCAACATTAAAAATAAATAAATCAAAAATTAATTAAAAAATTAAAAATTACAAATAAAAATAGAAAATAAAAATAAATAAAATTAAAATTAAAAATCGATAAAAATTAAAAATTAAAACCTAAAAATCAATAAAAATTAAAAATAAGTAAAAATAAAAAATTAAAAAATAAAAGTTAAAAATAAAAATAAATAAAATATAATAAAACGTAAATAAATATAAATATAAGTAAATATAGATATAAATAAATAAAATATAAAAATATAAACAAATAAAATATAAATTAATAAAAATATAAATATAAATATAAATATAAACAAATATAAAATATAAACAAATAAAATATAAATTAATAAAAATATAAATAAAATATAAATAAATAAAACGTAAATAAAAATATAAACAAATAAATATAAATAAAAACAAACCAGTTTTCAGTGTACTTCTGTTTCCCCCTGGGCCCTAGAGGACGCCTGCCTGAGCCAGGCTGAAGCAAGAAGTGGGGCCGCGGGCCGGGAGGTGCGGGAACGTGGCCTCGAGGACTGGCGCGTACCCGCGGGGCGGAGCGCGCAGATGGTGTGGGAGGCCGCGCCCGGGGATGCGGAGGACGGGACGCCCGGCTGCCGAGCGGTCCCGGAGGAGCCCGCGGCCCCAGGCGAGGCCCTCACCTTCCCGTTGGTGGGAGGCTCCTGGATGTAGATGTTGCTCATGCCGCCCGGTCCTCGGGGCTCCGCTCCGGGTTGCGAATGAGGCCGGAAGGCCGACCCCTCCCGCCGCCCCTACCAGCGCAGCTCCCTCTCTCGGGGGGTCGCGGAGCGCTCCAGGGCGTCAGTGCCCCCAAGACGGCGACACCAGCCACTACCTTTCCCCCCCAAACTAGTCCCTCACGGGCGCCGCCATGTCGCTCCTGGACCTGAGCACCGCTAATCCCGAGGAGGGGGGATTCCAATAGCCTCAGAGGAGGGGGGGAAGAAAAGACCGCTAAGAACCGACACATTAATTGAATCTGTGGTACTCCTTTTGAAAAAAGCAATCTCTAAGCCTTGGTGTTGTTTAACCTCAGTAAACGGGCTCGGGTCTTATTCACTCCTCCCCTCCGCTCCCCCCCCCGGGAGCGGGCGGCAATGGTTCGGACCGTGTGTGCTCTGCAATAGGCCTCCCCCCGCGGAAACGGCATCGACGGGACTTGGGTTCCGCTGTTGCCAGCGGCCTTCCCGGACTGTCACCGCGGTCCCGCGGCGCCGGCCGGAGGAAGAGGCCGCCCTCGCCGTTTGCGGGCCTCGCTGCAGGCGGGCGGCGGGTCTTCTCGGAAGCCCAGGGCTCGTGCGACGCCTCCCCCCGCCTCCTTGCCGTCTTCCAGCGCTATGGCCGTCCCAGGTGAAGCCCGGCGCCGGGGCCCCGAGGTCGCGGCGAGCAAGGCAGCGGGGCCGGGGGAGGTTGGGGTGCGCTCGGGTCGCGGGGGAGCGCCGGGCGGGGCGGGGGGGGGGCGTAGCCTGAACAGGTTCGTCTGGTCTGCAGGAAAAAGTTTCTCCTCCAAAAATAATCAGCGAAGGGAAGGAGGGGCGGCGGAAACGGCGTCCCTGCAGCGCCGCGGAGCTCCAGCTGCGCTGGATGGAGGGCAGGGGGGAGGGGGAGGGGGCTGTAACCGTAGGCCCGGCGGGGGGCGGCGGGCGGGGGTGCAGGGGTCCGGGGCAGCTGGCTTACCTCGGCCGTGGCTTGAAGACCGGATCCCGGCGGCGCCCCTCGACGGAGCCGAGCAGCCGGAGGCATTGCTGCAGCGGCAGCGCAGGCCCGGCCCCCGGGGCTCCCTGGTGCCCCGAGCTCCGGGGTGGCCCTGCACCCGCCGCTTTTCGTGCATCTGCAAAAGCAGCCTCGCTCCTTGACGCCTGTGGGTCCTTCCAAGCTCTCGGTTCTGTGGGTGGGGGTGGGGGCGGGGGGGGTCACCGTAAGCGAGCCCTACCTACCAAGTAAGCGCCCCGGAGCTCTCCCGTCTGCAAGGACGAGCGTCGGGAGGGCGTCTCCTTAAACCAGGTTTGCTCCCTGTCTTCCGAGGAACCCTGGTTGCAGGAGTTAGTCGGAGAATTATATCCCTCCCCGCACCCCGCACAGCTTGGAGATTTCACGATGCACTTTAGTGTAGGAGCGACTCAGGTGCTGCGGTTCAGAAGCCCGCCCTCCCGCCCTCCCTTTGTTTCAACCTGCCCTTCGCGGCATTATTGAGCGGTGTTTGCACTGTGGCAGCCTCTTCCTGTCTCTTTTTGAAAAGACTGCATGTGTCCATGAGAGACACAGGGAGATGCAGGCTCCCTCCGGGGAGCCCCATGCGGGACTCGAACCCACGACCCCCCCGCCCCCACCCCGGGATCACGACCTGAGCCCAAGGCAGCGGCTCACACGCGGAGCCCCCCCCCCCCCCCCCGCCGCAGGTGTGCCCGTTGCAGCCTTTTCTGACCTATATTTTGCAGATCACTCTTATAAGACTATTGGGCTTTTCAAACCACTACAATTTTGGGAGGAGGTTCGCGGGGGGGGGGGGGGCTTGTGAGAGACGAGAGATACCCTCCCGCACACACACAGCAATCTTTATTTAAAGTGCCTACAAAAAAAATAAAAAATAATAATAAAGTGCCTACTGACTGCATGCTGGGCAATGTGCGAGGCAGGGGGAAGGCCTTGGGGGAACAGGACAGTTGCTCTTCACACGGAGCTGGGCATTTAGGAGTGGAGAGGAAGGACCGGGAAGTCAGGTGTATGTGTGGCAGGGGAACATTGGAAGCCTTCAAGAGCGCATAGGAACGCGAGAGGCCGGATGGGCTTCTTGGAAGACGTGGCATTTAGGATGAGTCCTGAAGAATTCCAGGAGGCTTGGAGTGGTAGGAGAGGAAATTGCAGCCAGGTAATGGATGGGACTGACAGGTAAAGCAAGACGCACCTGATAGGCTGGATGGGTCAAGCTAGAGGCAACCTGTAAGAAGGGGAAATAAGGGATGCTCCCTATAGGCGGAACTCAGAATAGGCATGGGAGAGAGGTGGGACACTAAGTAGAGAGTTAATAACAGTAGCCAATATTTCCTAATGTATCAGGTGTGTAAATAGCTTGTACTATGTATCAGATGTGTGGCATACTGTGTCAACATTGGGTTTTATCTCCTTTTACCATCCAGGTCCACACTGGAAGATGAGTATTAGCATTTCAATTTTAGGGGGCACCTGGGCGGCTTAGTGGTTGTCTTAGGCCCAGGGCGTGGTCCTGGGATCTGGGATTGAGTCCCACATTGGGCCCCCTGCATGGAGCCTGCTTCTCCCTCTGCCTATGTCTCTGCCTCTCTCTCTCTCTCTGTTTCTCATAAATAAATAGAATTTTAAAAAATAGTATTTCAATTTTATATGAGGATACTGAGGGACAAACAAGTCACTTGCTAATTAAGGGATAGCTAGTGATGACAGGTCAGTGGGGCTCTTCTAGCCCTAATGGGCTTATTCATCTTGCCGTGTTACAGTTTAATTTACAAGGTAGCTTCCACCCCTTTAAGGACCTTGTAAGCCATGACAGATATTTGGATATTTTCCCAAGGACTGTAGGAAGCCATTTAGGAGTTTTAAGAGATTCTTATTTTGGAAAGACCACTCTAGCTGCACAGTAAATTGGAAGGGAGCTAGCTAGGAGACAGTCATTAAGAGTAATTTCTGGTAAGTTATGATGATGCCTCAAGGACGGTATCAGGAAAGGAAGGAAGCACATAGAATTGGAGATACATTTTTTTTCAAAGATTTTATTTATTTATTCATGAGAGACAGAGAGAGAGAGAGAGGCAGAGACACAGGCAGAGGGAGAAGCAGGCTCCATGCAGGGAGCCCGACGTGGGACTCGATCCCCAGTCTCCAAGACCACGCCCTGGGCCAAAGGCAGGCCCTAAACCGCTAAGCCACCCGGGCTGCCCCATGGAGACACATTTTTGATGGTAAACTCACTAGGAATCAGTGCAGCAGTTAAGACAGGAAGTGGGGTATTGTAACACAGTGGGGCAGTTTACTAATGTAGGCAATACCTGGGAAGGAGCAGGTTTTAGGGGGATATGATGGGAACTTCCATTTGGGGTTCGTGTTGAGGTATAGTGAGACCTACGAATGGAAACCTCTAACAGGCAGTAAGAGAGAAAATTTGTAGCTTAGGAAAGAAGCCAGAGCCAGAGACAACCATTTGAGTTCCTCTACAGATGTAACGGAGTGGCTCCCTGTGCTCAGGTGGGATGTGCAGAGTGTGAGGGAAGGGCCTGTGGCTGAAACCTGGAGCTTATCAACGTGGAAGGAGCTAGCAGGGGAAGGCCCGCCTGCAGAGCCGATTGCCTAGGCGTCCTGAGCCGTCACATCAGCCCCGGGGATCTTTGTATTGCACGGCTGCAGCTATAGTTGAGTTGCTGTCACTGGTGGGTTTATTACTTGAGCAAGCGTTTTGAGCACCTACATGGTATTGACTTTCTAGGGGACACAATATTACAGCTTGCGTCCTCATGAAACTTAAGTCTAGTAATGAACATGGGGTGCTTAAGAAAGAGGGGGAAAGTGATTTTTTAAAAAGTCCTTATTGGAAATGCCTTAAACTTAGACCAGCGTTATCGATATGTTAACCTTCTTCCAATTCAAAATAATGCACCGGAGTGTAATAATCTTAAATTGTGCCATTAAGCTAGACAGCCAGACATGGACAGCCTGTTTAAACTGGGCAAAAATTGAGATAATAGACATGACATCACTGTCAGAGTACAATGATGTACAAATAGAGATACAGAAAATGTTGAGATAATTTCTTGGGTGATCGATCCAGATAGTGTATTAGAGAAAAACAGGGCTCCATCAGAAATCTTTTGAGGTAATTATTGAGAAGGCCAACTATTATGTTAGGCTCTTTTATTTTTAGGCATAATGTTCGCAAGTGATAAAGTGGTGAGGCTGCCTTCCACAAACAAAAACCTGCCTCTCCTGTTTTATGGTCGCCTATTTCAGCTATTTATCCACAGTGTTATGTGTCAGCATTTACCATTATGTAGGCAACACAATGAAATGTGTACTTTCTTAGGGAAATCATAGACTCTTCATTGTGATTTTAAAAATGACACGCACAGGTTTCAGTGAAGTTTACTTTCTTTTAGAAACTGCTTTGCCCATTCACAGGTGTTGAAATTAGTTCTGACGTACACGATTCACCATCCTTCCCCGCAAAGAGTCGACCTGCCCTACGTGGCAACGTATGTTACTGATGTGTGTTAGCACGAAAACTCTTTTTCTCTCATTCAGAAAACTCTGTCTTGCCAAGATAGTCAATTTCCTGTAGCCAAATTAACATTCTACCTGGCATATCAAAGTAAGTCAAAATTTTAACACATAAAACATCTTAGTAATAGAAGAATTCTAAATTACAGGGCACCCAATTTCTTTTCACTCCTAAACTGTCCACAATTTCTTTTCTCTCTAGTCTGTGCTGCGCGTTGCTACTGAAATAATTTCCCTAAACTATGTGTCTGATCCTGTCATTCCTGGGGGAGGGAGGGCGTGTGGCAAGAAATTAGTTCTTGGCACCTATATGTGAATCACATATTTCTTTTTAAGTAACTTAACCTTTGTGAGGCTCCTTGTCCTTATCTCTGTAATGAAGGAGTTGATGACCGCACTTTGTCTTCCTTCTAAACTGTTCTAGTGCCAAAACTCCCCATCTTGGCAGGAGTGAAGTTCACCCTCCTAAGCATGGCCAGATCTCTCTTGCCACTCTTTCCTCCCACCCTTCCTCTCTAGCATCGTACAGTCTTCGGACTTGGCCAGCTATTCCCAGAACCCCTCGTGAACTCTTGCTTCCATGCTTTTGTTGTCACCGCCCCTTCTCTGCCATCCATAGGTATCTCTGGGAAGCTTTCCTCATCTTTCAGCTGAAAGTCTGGCATGCCAGTTCTTCCTCCTTAGTAGTAGAGCTTTGTGGTTTTTACTCTGGCACATTCTAGCGTGTATGATAGCTGTGCAGGTGCATCGTCCTAGTACATTGTAGTTTGATTTAGGGTAGGGACTTGATTACATCTTTATGGCTTCTGGAACCTCCATTTAAGAGATTTACCCATAATAGGTAAATAATAATAATGATTAAATAATAATTTAGAGGGTTGATCATTAGAGCTGTTGCAAAGCAGAATCTAGTACTAAAGTTGACAGGCTAAACTAGACAGTGATTCAGTGATTGTGATTCTGTTTCGTTAGTTGACAAATTCAGATTTCTAGGCCTCTTCTTAAGCTGGTAATACCTTTTTCTTCCTAGGTTTTTTTTTTGTACCTTGAGGCAAGTGGATGAAAGCACTGTATACATTTACTTAAATGCTACTTCTTTCATGTCAGTAGTTTGAAATAAGCAACTCTTTAATATCTCTCCTTAGGAGGATCAAATATTTGTGCTGGCATTTTTAACTAAAAGCAAGGACATCTGTTCTTTTCAAAATGTTTACATCAAGGATCTCCTTTAACTCATTTTTGAAATTCACAGGTAATTAAAATAAAATACTTGACGATCCTAAAGTAAGGATTATATCTATAAATTCTTAATATAAAGCTGTAGAAAATTTAAATACTTGGAGTTTTACTTTGCATTCAGTTTTAGCTATTACATAGCTATTTGTACCTCTTTGGCATAAAATCTGGCCACATTTTGAATTTTAAAAGTGGAATAAATGGAGGTTACCTTTAAGGGTTCCCAAATTATGATGAAACTATAATGGAGTAACCAAATGTAAAACTTAAAATATTACAAAGCAGAAAAAGAATCTAATTGAATCTAAGTAAATTAAAAATGAAAAGAATGGAAGGGTGATGCTGGGGGCGAAGTTAGGGTTATGTTTTGGGAGAGGGCAGTGTGGAGCTGGGGAGGTCGGGGTATGGGTAATGTGTGAGAGTAGTGTGTGTGGGTTATGTTAGTTGTCGGGGGTATGGATGAAATCTGAGATATTTGGTGTTTGGGAGTGGATTTGGCCATTGCAAGTCGGGGGGTGTGTGAAATCAGAGGGTAGATTGGGGGGGTGGGGGATTAAGTGGGGTTGGGGGTAAGGTGGGGCTTGTGGTGGGTTTGTCATGTGCAGAGGGGGGGAATCGTTAGGTCAATCGGTTGATGAGGAATGGGGGTTGCAGTAATAGGGGCTGCAAGTGGGAGATGCAGGATGGGTAGGGGAGAAGGTGTTAGGGGGACAGGCGGCGGGGGGCGGAGAGTAGCGGTGGGCGGAGTGGGATGTCGGTGGAGGGGGGGAAGGGGTGGCGATAGAGGGTTTGGATGTTGGGTCAGTGGGGTTTTTGGGTATGATATTTGGGGGGGGCGGGATGTGTGTGTTGTTGTTGTGTTAGTGTGTGTATGTGTCTAGTTTTGGACACCTATTCACCAGATCAAGATTTTAAATATTTCTATCACTGTAGGAAGGTCCCTTATGCCTCTCTCTTTCCCCCTTCCCTTGCCTAAATAGCCATTATTTTTATTTCAGTTGTCCTTCTTCTGCACCTGTTCTTCAGGAGCCTATTACTCCTCAGTGACCAATGACCTGGGCCAATGACACTGTAGACACTAGTTTCATAGCTAGCAACTGGGAGCTGCATAAGTCACGGATTCCCAAGTGCTGAGGTATTAAGTTTCTCGCCTCAAAGCAACAAGCATTTGTTAAGGACATCTGGCAAGTCTACACCATGCTCAGCAGAGAGTTGTATACAGTATTGTCTGGCATGTTCTGGAACCTAGAAAAACTGGCTTTCTCTACTCCTTTAAGTTCTGGAAGATGAAAAGCCTTCCAGTTAACTGTACTCTTCCCTGCCACTCAGGTTGTTTAACAGAGTTCTAGATCCACAACAAGTCCTTGCTAGTATTTAGCATAGATAAAGACATCTGCAATTTATTCCTAAAGCCATCAGTTAATAAAATTTTATTGTAAATCTGTAATGTAGCTTCTCTGAAGAATTTACAAGAGCAATTACTGCCTTTGTTATAGAATCTTGCACAAGAGCAAGTCTTCTTCATTTTGAGTTGTTTGAGGGGCATTTTTAGTTTGGTTTTTGAGAAGGAAATTCATCCACATATTTCAGATTTTAAATGTACCAAAAGGTAAATAATGACATACACCTTTTCTACCCCAGAGGCACTTCTTTTTTAGGTAACTAGTTGATGTTTTTAGAGATCTTTTTTGTATATTTCCATCTATGAATAAAATCTGTGTTTAATTTGTTTTATCTACATCTAATGTCCTTTCATATAAATGGCAATATACCATAAGCACTGTTCTATACCTTGCTTTTTTTTCTTTATATCTTAGAGATGATCAGCTATCATTAAGACTAACCATAATTTATTTAGATCTAAATTATTTCTACTCTTCTATTACAAATGATGCTGTAGTGAATAACTTTGTATATAAGTCAATATAAGTCAATATGCATTTGTGCAAGCAGATTGAGAGGGAGAAGTGCTAGGTCAAAGTAGTATGTACATTTATAGTTCTGATAGATTTTGTCAGCTTGCTTTCCATAGAGGTGGTATTGATTTATACTGCTATTAAGCACTGTATGAGAATGTGTCTGCCCCGTACTTTTCTCAACCCTTTCTTTGCTATTCTGATAAGTGAAAATAGAATCTCACTATAGATTTTAATGTACATTTCACTTATTATGAGTAAGGATGAGCATCTCCATGTTTCAGACTTGTTTCTGTTCCTGCGAGCTTTTTGCTTAGCTCCTTTGTCAATTTTTTTTCTTGTTGGTTGGTGTTTTTTTTCGTAATGATTTTCTGGGTTCTGTATGGTAGGGATAATCGCCCTTTATTGGTGTTATGAGTTGCATATATTTGTTCCTACATTTTCCTGTGTCTTTTGAGTTTGTTTTAGGTGGTCTTTGCCATTTTTTAAAAATGTAGGCAATTTTATAAGTTTTTATTCAATGATTTTAAGATTGGAGGTCATGATTACAAAGGAACATTTCGAGGGAGACAGGTTGTATTACTCTGAACAGCACTAGCAAACTTTAAATAGGAATGGAACGAAGAACAGCATGAGAACCTCAGATGGGGAACTGGGTAACTTCTAATTGAAGTAATAAGGGCCTCTCAATATGGCCTTGCTATTCAGCTTGACATAGATCTTGAGTACTATTGTATCAGCAGAATTCTTGTTCCAAACAACAGAAACTGACTTAGTTAATTGAAGAAGAAAATGAAAGATATCAGGGAGCTCACAGAACATAAGCAAAGGCTAGATAACAAGACTTGGAAAACAGAAAAGACCAAGGACATCCATAGCCAAGATCCTGCACAGCCCCAGACATGGTTAGGAGTGCTGCTCTCTGGCGTCACTCCCACTAGAAGCTGCGTCTTGACAGGAGAATGAATAAAATGTCCTCACTTCATTGTGTCACTTGTCTCAGAGTTATTGTATCAGAAGCATCAGATTAAATGTCCCAGGCAGAAGCATTCAGTTGGCCCAACACTCAAGAAAATTAGGACAGATGAAGCCTGAAATTTTAATGTAACCAAAAACTGGTGAGAAACATAGTTGATATGGAGTTATTTATTTAGAGTTCTTGTTGCATAAAGAAGTTACAACTTTGTTAGAGAAACCTACTCTGAAAAAGTTTGATATTTCATTCATTATGAATTCTGAGGTAGAGTTCGTCATTAGTAAGTTAATTTCTCATAAATGCTGAGATGAGGTCATTCCAGATCTGTCCATTACAACAGTTTTAGTAGGAATGATAATGGTGCATTTAGAACAGTTTTGTTCTGTCTCATTCAGCGTCTATGGTTTCTATGGAAACAGACTTAACATTGACGTGGATTCTCTGCATTTTTTTTCCCCCAATGAGCAATTATTTCATAATGAAAGAGCCTGAGATTTTATTATTAATCCGGTTTTATACCACAGTTCTACAACAGTGCAGCATATGTATTATCACAAGGTTTATGAGAAAAAGTGAGATTGAGGCACAACACTTAAAAACTTCATCAATGACACATAAAAATTGATAATAACCTAATAACAGCCTAGTTTTGCACATATTAATTGGTTAAAAGGCACATAAACAATACAATAAATAGGGTATTGTACCTTGTAGAAGACCTGGAGTTTGCTGTGGAAGTGGACTTCATAAGAATTAGAGCTTGTGAATTGTTCCAAAGTAATGGTAGGAAGAGGATGACATGAAATCAGATTAGAGTTATTACATCTTATGCAGTTGGACCCTGCTCACAGCACACATGCTGAACTGAGGTCACTAGAAATATTTTGGGTGCATTTTGTATATTCTTATAATAAGCCTCCGAGTAACTGGATACTATTTTCTGCATTCACTTAGTGTTTTTCTTGGACAAAAGTCACATTATATTAAAATTGTTCTCTTTTATATCAGTTGCACAGAAACAAATTCATGTTTTTAAAACAAGCATTATAGCATACCTGACTGTACTTTTACTAGAATAACTCAACTATATATATATATTTTTTTAAAGATTTTATTTATTTATTCATGAGAGACACAGAGAGAGAAAGAGAGAGGCAGAGACACAGGCAGAAAGAGAAGCAGACTCCATGCTGTGAGCCCAATGTGGGACTAGATCCTGGGTCTCCAGGATCAGGCCCAGAGCTGAAGGCGGCGCTAAACCGCTGAGCCATCTGGGCTGCCCAACAGTATATATTTTAAAGGAACTTTGGGATTAGGGAAAATGACTATTGTATTGTCTTCATAACTGTAAGGAGATACTTTGAAAATGATCTTCCTTTTAAAATTAACAGTATTAAAAAAATAAAATTAACAGTATTTTATATTTGTGCTATATGTATTTTATTAGTGAATTTGGATTATAGCTTCATATGAAGGGTTTAGGAATTAGATGCCTTTCATTAAGGGAATGGAGCAGTTCTTTCCTGACCTTCTGGTTGGTGGAAGTCCTTATTAGAGGTTAAAATTAGTCATATATATATATATAAAATGCAGTCATAAAAATGATATTCTGATATATGCTACAATATGGATGATCTTGAAAACATTACACTAAGTAAAATAATTCTGATACAAAAGGATAAAAGTTGTAGGATTCAACTTATATGAGATTCCTAGAATAGGTAAATGTATAGAGGCAGAAAATAGAATAGAGGTTACCATGGGCTAGAGGGGAGAATGGGAAGCTATTTAATGGGTACAATTAGTGTTTGGGATGATGAAAGATTTTGGAAATTGTAGTGATGGTTGTAGTAACATTGTGAATGTACTTAATACCATGGAATTATACACTTAAAACTGCTTAAGGTGATAAATTTTATGTTTTTTTTTTTTACAAAAATCTATTTCATCTGTTATTTCCTCTTCCAACATTGTTCTCATGTATCACTAATTATACAGAGATAACTATAAATGTTTCTAAACTTTGATCAGACTGAATTTGTGACTAGAGGTTTGTTTTCTTTTGTCAGAATCTGATTGCTGAATTCAGATGTTTCTTATAATACCTAGCATTTTAAAGTATTTCTTTGGATTCTCATCAATTCTTTTTAAAAAGTCAGTTTGTTTTTCTTCTAAGGGAGAACAGGAAAACATTTGTTATCTTGAATGTTTATATATATGTACATATAATAACTAGTATATATAGTGAATATATGTATGCATTTACATACATAGCTAATTATTTACATTTGAGGGACAAGCTGAAGTTCTCTGGAATTTCTTCCTCAGTGTTCTAGAATTCTGGGAATATTTAAGCTCTTGACCATAACACTGCATTTCTGTTAAAAATAAATGTATTCTGGAATTATTCTTAAAATAGTGTCAAAGAAAATAGTGTGAGTAAATTGGCTTTTCCGGTTACTTCTAATATTCAAAACAATTGAATGAATAGTGTTACTAATTTGGGTCAGGAATGACTTTTTTTTTTTTTAAAGAAAGAAATTCTACAGTAAGAGGTTTCTTAGTTTATTCATGTGATGAAATTCTTATTTTTCTACTTTTTATATGTCTCCTAAAATGTTATCCAATTGTATTTCAGGTTGCAACAAGGATAGTGTCCGAGCCGGCTGTAAAAAATGTGGCTATCGTAAGTACATTAAAAAATAATGCTTCAAAGAGTGAATCATTGCCTCTTTGGGCAGTGTAATTTAGCATCCTGATTTCAGTGCCCTGATTTCAGCATAGTTCTATAGCTTTGTTATTTAGCCGGGTTTGCAGATGATTCAGAAATTGCTCTGTCAACCCTAAATAGTTATTCTTCCCTGCTACAGACTCAATAACAGATGACTGTGTATCTAGTGACTAGCAAATATGTCAAGTACAAGTGGAGTAGTAGATTTTGGAGACTGAAGAAAGTATATTCCAAAAAAAAAGGATAAATGTATTTAATCTTTTATTCCTTGTCCTTCTAGATATTGGATGAAGAGGGGAAAGCAATGAAAATTTTTTATGAAGGGTTTTCCTGTAGATTGACTTTAGTCTTTTTAAGGATGAAATTAGTCCCAGAATTTCTGCTCACAGGCAAAAAGTTGATGTAAACAATCATTAATCTCTGTTATGATCAGTGAAATGGACCATAGAAATGGATCAATGAAATGGAATAGAAAAGTAAACTTTAACATGTGCAATTTTATAGCTTAAAATTGTAATTATGTATCACAAATACCACTTCTTTAAAGTAACATTTCCTAAAGCTTTGATAACAGCTATAACAGTAGCATTTGTTGTTTTATAAATTGTTTGGAGACCATGCAAATGAGCCTGGATTATGGTTAATACTCTGTATAAAATTAGTTAACTAATTAATTTACATAAAAGTGTAGTTATATTTGAAGCAAAATGTTACATGAGCCTCAGATGTACAACATAATGATTTGATAAGTTTTTACTTTAGGCTATGCTCACCACAAATATAGTTACCACTGGTCACTACATAGTGCTATTACAATACCATCGACTGTATTCCCTATGCTGTACAGAAAACTTATTTTTAAAAAGATAAATGTGATGTAAAAAAAAAAAAAAAAGTCCATTCAAGAGCATGTGAATTGAGAGCACTCAGGGACATAAATCTCCATTAAAAGGGCTCATAATGAAAGCATACTGAGAGTACCAAGTCACATTCCTCCAAGCAAAGGCTGAAATCTGTCTCAAGGGAATCTTGCTGATTTAGCATAAGCATACATTAACCTTCGTATAAATAAAAACTCCTGAAGAATATACTTGCATGCAAGAAATGAGTACAATAAAAATCTTTCTGTGTTTTAAACTTGTTTATATTTATTTTTGCTTTGTTTTTTTTTTCCCTAAATCTTTGCTAATTTCCATGTTTCATTTCTTGATTTAGGACTTATGAACCTGCTTGCTCATGTGCATGTTCTTGTGCATGTGTGCACTCGCTCGCTCTCTCTTCTATATATGCTGTTTTATTTACTTCAAAATCCGGAATGGATTTTCCAATCTATCTATGAATACTGGTTTATCTACTTGGACCTCTTCTAAGATTTGTAGGAAAATAGTGAAAATAATTTGTTGGAAATATTTGTTGATTTACTCTCCTTATTGCTATTTTATTTTACACTATAATTGAAGTATCTGTAGTAATTAGAATTTTCTTATAGAAGCCAAGTAAACAAATAGGTTTGGCAATCTTTCTAAGTTTAGTTCCTTCTGCTTTATTATTTTAATCTATGATTTTAGTGATTATTAAATAACTCATTTGTCTCCTGTGGAAAAATTAAGTAATACTTCCCTTCTGGCTTAAACTTAACACCTTATACCTATTAAAAAGGAAGATCTCAATTTATGTGTCTTTCTAATGGAAACTACATTTAAAAAAATTACCTGTTATTTGGAGGCCAGAATCTTAGTATTGATGGGGTATCTAAGAGAAAAGTCCACAAAAATCTTTGAAATGTTTTAATGCCTAAAAATGTGCATATTCATCAATCAGTTACAAAAGAGTATTGTCTCTCTAATGTGAAACAAATGATTTAGGTTGTACAATTTAAAAATTTTAATACTTGAAGAAGATTTTATTGTCAGTATGTTTCAGTATGATTATATTGTTTTCAAAAGCTTGAAGTTAAGGGGGCTGTATTACAAAAGTTAAGATGTATTACTAAATAACATGAATGTCACTTTTTCATGACATTCCTCAACAATATTAGAAGAATTATTATTTGTATGATGAGTTTCTGAATTTTTTTTGGAGTTGGCAACTTCTGAATATTTAAAAGCTACGAAGTCACTAAGCCTTTGTCCATGGAATAAATGTCTCAGATAATTATCATAGTTCTCAGAAAACATACCTTTAAAAAGTTCAGCATACTGAGTATACTCAATAGTGGAGCATTTGATTATAGCAGCAGGAAATAAGAACATACCTAAATACCTTTAATATTTTATTTAACTTAAAATACTAATCTATTGATAGACATTCATGACCTTTTCTTTGCCTGTGGGTCTGCTCATTATTGTTTCTCATAGTCTTTTAAGTGCGAATACCTGAAATGCATTTCCTACTTCTTAGTTTGTTTCTCCAAAGATAAGCAAGCAGTGAAAATAATAAGTCTAAATGCAAAATCATTTTATCATTATTTCTCAGCTAGGGGTAATACTCCCCCTTGGAAATCCATGGACTTTTTTTTTTCTTCTTAAGTTGTCCATTTGGGGTTAAGAGCAACAATAGGACATTTAGTATGTAGGGTTTAGGGATTATAAACATCCTACAATGTGTAGGGCAGTACTAGGCAGTGGAGAATTATCTACCTCAAAATGACAATGACTCCCACTTTGACAAACAGGTACTTTTTATTGTTTTAGATTCTTTTTCTCTGTCTTGTACAGTCTTGCACCAGTACCTAATTTGAAAACTGCTTTTTAAAAATAATTCATTTAAATCAGGTGTTTCCCATAATACAGCTTTGTTAACCACTCTTTTTTTGTCCTGGATTCATATTTTTGGCCTTACATGATTGTACATAAGCAAACTTATATATAACAATAACAGACTCTTAGTGGAATAAAATATCAACAGGTAAAGTAAAATATTTAGGCATGAGCTGAGGAAAGACCAAGAAGGTACAATGCTAGAAGAAGAAGAATAGATATTCAAAAGTGAGGGAAAATTGTCATGTGCTACTGATAGGATTTGTAAGAAATGGTTTAGAAATTGTCATTGGATTTACCAGGTAGGATGCTTTTTTGACCTTAGGAAGTTCAGTTTAAGTGGAGTGGTAGGTCATGAAGCAAACTGGGCAGATTTAAGCCTGTATGGGGAGCAATAAAAAAAATGGAGTTGCTATATAGTCTCCAGTTTCGAAATTTGCATGAGAAAAGTAAGGAACTGTTTTAGTCCTTATGGGCTTCTATAACAAAATACCACAAGGTCAGTAGCCTATAAAGAGAAATGATTGCTCATAGGAGGCTGAAAGTCCAAATTCAAGGTGAAAGCACGTTTTCCAGGTCATAGACTTTTCATTTTATACTCACATGGTGGGAGCAGCCCGGTGGCTCAGAGGTTTAGTGCCGCCTTCAGCCCAGGGCCTGATCCTGGAGACCCGGGATCGAGTCCCACGTCGGGCTCCCTGCGTGGAGCCTGCTTCTCCCTCTGTGTCTCTGCCCCTCTCTCTCTCTCTCTCTATCTCTCTCTCTGTGTGTGTGTGTCTCTCTCGTGAATAAATAAATAAAATCTTTAAAAAAATAAAATAAAAGGGACTCCAGGGACATCTCTAGTCCTTTCCACCATATGAGTGTGTGTGTGTGTGTGTGTGTATGTGTGTGTGTATATATATATTTTAAGATTTTATTTTTTAAAATCTTTAAAGATTTTATTTATTTGTTCACGACAGACACACACAGAGAGAGAGAGAGGCAGAGACACAGGCAGAGGGAGAAGCAGGCTCCACGCAGGGAGCCCAACGTGGGACTTGATCCCTGGTCCCCAGATTGTGCCCTGGGCCGAAGGCGGCACTAAACAGCTGAGCCACCCAGGCTGCCCCCTCTTTTATAAGGCAGTAATCCCATTCATGAGGTTACCACCCTCAGAACCTAATCACCTCCCAAAGCTTCCACCAACTAATACCATCCTCTTTGGGGGTTAGAATTTCACTATATGAATTTTGAGGGGGCACAGACATTAGGTCATAACAGGAATATATTGAATATACTTGACCCTTGAACAAGATGAGTTTGAACTGCACAGGTTTAGTTGTGAGTAGGATTTTTTTTGTCTTTGTTTTTGTTTTAATAAATACTGTACAACAGTAGAACAGGAACCACCATGTCTCCTTCTCTTCCTCCAAACCTCCACTTAGCCAAACTAGATCCTAGAGTGATACCTGTATCTTGCTTCTCTCTTGGGAATGTGGAAAACCTTCCAAGTGGAGTCTAGGGAAGGTAGATAACCAGGGAAGTTAAAGCACCTTTACCCTTCTCTCTAGGTCGCTTGTTCCACCTAGTCCCCTTTATGTGATTCTAATGCAGTTTCTGCTTGTGGGGGAAATGCTGCCAAGGGGTAAGTTCCCCCACAATATTAGCAACCCTCCTTAGAAGACATTCAGCACCTTGGACAGCACCCCCATACTGAGTCCAAGGCTTTTGTCTGGTGCGGTCCTGTCCCCCCGAGGGTTCTGCACTCCTTGGTGGAGAGTCAGTAACCCCTTGGGTGGGTTATTATGTGGTCCTTGGCTTCTTTGGCAACAACCCTTCCCCAGAGCCTGTTTCTTACACCTCCCAGTTCAAGACCTCAGTGAAGAGAGTTCCCCACGGGTAGTAGGATAGAGTACCAGGAGCAGGGAAGAACCCTGATGTTCCAGCCTTTCCTGCAACTTGCCTTCACCTTTGCTTTGTTTTTCATCATTTGGTTGCTTCTATCTTACTTTTCTATCACAAAAAATACAGTAGTTCAGTTTTGAGGGAGCCAGAAGTTATATGTGGATTTTTGAGTGCCCCTACCCTACCCCCTATGTTATTCAGGAGTCCACTATAATTCCTGGAAGGGAATTTGGCATAAAGGGAGGGTTTTATATTTAAGATATAATATGTTTATATAGACTGAAGGGATATTATAGGAATGTTGCAGATCCTGGAGACCGGAGAAGATTAAGCAATTTCCTCTAAGAGTTATAACAAGGATATTTCTTAATTTTGGAGAAAGCTAGGTGAGAATAAGTATGGTTATTTTCAGGTGTAGAGACAGTAGAATGAGACACTGTCTGGTAATCTTAGGAGACTGAATTATCTGTTTGGGGAGGGGGTATTGAGTGAGACAGGAAAGTGGACCATAATTTAAGTCAGTCATAAGTTTGGAAAAGTCACTGAGGAAAATAGGACATGCACAAAAAATGAAATGTCTTGTATTTGTGCTAATGTTCATGAATGTGTGATTGCACTCAAGCATTGCTTGGTGACTCAAGGATAGGAACTATCCAAAGAAAGTTTAGCTTTGAGCCAGAGTATTTGTTTTATGGTGAGATATGATAGATGATCAAGAATATGAATGAGTCATAGAGACTTATAAAAGAGTGTTCAGAGAGTCAGGAATGAGGAATTTGATATACTAGGGGAAAATGAAAGGATTGAGGGAATTAAGATCTTAATAAGATTCCCAAACAGATCTGTGTATGGGTGTGAGGGAGTGAGAAAGCTAGAAGGATAAGTGCTTATACTGAGAGTATGATTTTGGAGTTTAAAATTTCCAAAATGGAACATTTCAGGTGATGACAGGGAGCATAGATAGTGTGGCCATGGCATCTAGAATATCAAGGAACTGAGAAAAGCCGTACAGCACCCTAGACTGTCCATTTAGGGCTGTAGAAGGGCTTAGGGTGAAGCACTAGCGTATGAGCCAGATTCCAAAGACTTCAGTAGATAGGCAACAGGGCTGCGTGGGAGAGTAGAGGACTGCTATATTGGGAAACAGTATTAAGAAGCCTAGAGGATGCTAGTAATACTGAAATAAGCTGTAGAAAAGTATTCTCGGGGAAGAGCCAAATATCCTTTAAAACAAGCAGTAGAGGAAGCAAACTGAGGACAGGTAGCACAATTTGTCCACTAGGGATTGTGTGTTTCAGAAGCAGTCATGAGAAGATTGGGAGAGAAGGGGGTAATGATCCGTTAGATCAGGAGCACAGAAACAATATGAAGATGAGACTTCCAGGAAGATATATGGATACAGATATATGGATACAAAAAAAGCCTGCATTTTTGGGTAGGAATCACAATGATAGGGACATGAAGCTTGGTGGAATTAATTGTGTTTAATGATTCAGAAGTTTGTAATGTAGCCTCATGCTTTCAGAGCTGAGGACCTTAGGGAATGCCCAAACCTGGTTTACTTAGCACTAGTTCACATGGTCTGCATACTCCCTGGGCCAAGCAATAGGTACATGAGCATCCTGATTATAAAACATAATTTATCGGGACGCCTGGGTGGCTCAGCAGTTTAGCGACTGCCTTCGGCCCAGGGCGTGATCCTGGAGTCCCGGGATCGAGTCCTGCATGGGGCTCCCTGCATGGATCCTGCTTCTACCTCTGCCTGTGTGTCTGCCTCTGTGTGTGTGTGTGTGTGTGTGTCTCTCTCATGAATAAATAAAATCTTTAAAAAAATAAAAAATAATAATAAAAACATAATTTATCATTCATTTGGTAAATCTTTGTCAGCAATTCTAAATGAAACTAAGTTTTTATTGTTATGTGGCACTTCGAGTTGCCCATGCAACCACTCCTTGAATGCAAATAATGGAGAACGTACTTTTGCTTTTAATGATACAATAAATGATCATAATCTGAAACCATGTATTAAATACCTACTTGGTGCTATAGACTGTGCTAAGCACTTTAAAGATACAACTCACTGCATTTCATTCTTAAAACAACCTTATGAAGTAGGTTTCCTGGTGCCCATTTTCATGAACAATCAAAAAAAAAAAAAAAAAGATTGATTCCAGATTGCCTAGGAGCAAACCTCAGCTGGCGTTTACTCACAGTGTGACATCAGGGAAGTTGCTTAGCTACTCTGCTTCAGTTTCTTATGAAATGATGTAATTATAGCCCCTAGTTCCACAGAGTTGTTGTGAAGATTAAGTTAGTTAATTCAAATGTTGAGATCAATGGTTTGCCATAGGAATTCCTCAATAACTATTACTGATGATTGTTACTGTTACAAATCAGAAAATAGGCTCAGGAGGATTACTTTATTATTAAGTGGGGAGACTGGAAATTGAAATCTGGTAATCTGTAAGACTTTACACTATGCCATCTTTTTTTCCCACTATTTTTAAAAATTGTGGCAAAATATATATATAACATTAGAATTTGCCATCTTAAGCATTTTTAAGTATATAATTCAGGTGCATTTATTACATTCACAGTGTTGTACAACCAACTCCACTATTTATTCTGACACTTTTCATTACCCTAAACAGAAATGCCATAACCATTATTTCTCCAGCCCTCCCTTCCCCCAGGCCCCATCCTCCAATTTAGTTTCTGTTCTATGAATTTGGCCATTCTGACTGTATCATGCAAGCATAATCATATGGTATTTGTACTTTGTGTCTAGCTTATTTCCCTTAGTATAACATTTCAAAATTCATCTCTGTTTTTGTTTCTTTGTTTTGTGGTTGATATGATACATTGTATTTATCCATTCATCTGTTGGCAGGCACTTGGGTTGTTTCCACTTTATTGGTATGGTGACTAATGGAGCCATGAAATTATCTGTCGGAATCCCTTTTTTCAGTTCTTTTGGGTATATGCCTAGGAGTGGAATGCTGGGTCACCTTGTTCAGCTTTTAGAGGGCCTGCCAAACTGTTTTCCACTAAAAATGGAACATTTCATTTTACATTCCCACTAGAAATGTGTAAGAATTCCAACTTCTCTGCATTCTTGCCAACATTATTCTTTTCCCTTTTTTTTTTAAATGTATAGCCATCCTAGTAGATAGTAGGAATTGATATCTCATTATGGTTTTTTATTTGAATTTCCCTAATGATTAATGATGGTGAGCATCTTTTTTTTTTTTTTTTAATTTTATTTGTTCATGAAAGAGAGAGAGAGGCAGAGACACAGGCAGAGGGAGAAGCAGGCTCCATGCAGGGAGCCTGATGTGGGACTCAATCCTGGGTTTCCAATATCAAGCCCTGGGCTGAAGGCGGCACTAAACCACTGAGCCGCCTGGGCTGCCCATGTGAGCATCTTTTTATAGTCTTATTGGCCATTTGTATATCTTCTTTGGATTAATGTCTATTCAAATCTTTTGCCCATTTTTTTTTTAAATTTTTATTTATTTATGATAGTCACAGAGAGATAGAGAGAGAGAGGCAGAGACACAGGCAGAGGGAGAAGCAGGTTCCATGCACCGGGAGCCTGACGTGGGATTCGATCCCAGGTCTCCAGGATCGCGCCCTGGGCCAAAGGCAAGCGCCAAACCGCTGCACCACCCAGGGATCCCCCCATTTTTTAATTGAGTTGTTTTTTGTTCTTGAATTGTACGACTTGTATATACACTGGATGCTAAACCCTATCAATGTGATTTGCAAATATTTTCTCCAATTCTGTAGGCTATCTTTTCACTTTCATACTAATTTCTTTGCAAAAAAATTTTAAATTTTGATGAAGTCTAGTTTATCAATTTTTTCCTTTGTTGCTGGTGGTGTTGGTAATTAGTTTTTGGATCTATTTATTTATTTAGGTAGAGGGACCAAGCAGGAGGGACAGAAGGAGAAAGAGAGAGAATCTCAAGCACACTCCACATTGGGTGCAGAGCCTGACATAGGCCCTGATCCCATGACGCTGAGATCGCGACCTGAGCCCACGACCCCAAGATCAAGACCTGAGCTGAGACCAAGAGTCAGATGCTTAACTGACTGCACCACCTAGGCACCTCTGGTGCTTTTGGTGTTTACCTAGAATGCTTTGCCAAATTCGAAGTCCTGAAAAAACTTATCCTTTCCTGTCTCCTAAGAGTTTCATGGTCCTAATTCTTATAATAAGTCTTTGATCCATTTTGAGTCAGTGTTTGCATATGGGAATAAGATGCTCAACCTCATTAGTTTGCATGTGGAAATCGATTTGTTTCTGCACCATCTATTGAAGACACTATTCTTTCCCCAATAAGTAGACTTTACACTGTTGTCAAAAATCATTTGGAGATACACACACACGTACACACACACGTATTTATTTCTGGGTTCTTAATTCTGTTCTCTTGGCCTATATGTCTATCCTTGTGACAGTACCATCCTGTTTTGATTAACTTTGATTAACTTTGTGGAAAGTTTTGAAATCAGGAAGTGTGAGTCATTCACTTCTGTTCTTTTTCAAGATTGTTTAGGCTAGTCAGAGCACCTTGAATTTGGGAATTAGTTACTATTTACTGTTTCTGAAAAGGCCCCTTCATTTTTTATAACCAAGTACTAAAATGTTGTAATTTGAAATGTCTCTGTATCTGTGGTCAGGATTTGTGTCTGGTCACCTAAGAGTTTTCTGCTCATTGTCTACTTAGAGTCTATTTAGAAAAGACATCACAAGAACTGTAAATTGGAATACAATTTCCTAAGTTTGTTCACTTATTCCCCCAGTAGAAAAAAACAGGAGACTCTATTTGTAGCTTTATGAGTAGCTTGTCTTAGTATTAGTTTAGGGTCAATTTCATTGAAATAAAGCTAAAATGCATGTGAAATGGAGCTTGCTGCCAGTGTGGTTATTATTTCAGTATTTACTTTAAATATTCATTGCAATATGAAGTGTTTGAGTGCAAAGCTAGCTTAAGTTAAAGGAAAAATTATATCATCAGGAGTTCTGATCCAAATGGCAAGCTGAACCAAGATAGAAAGTCCTCCTTTGTGCTTTGAACACAGAAATGCTGAGAAAAACAGAGTAACAACAACAATAAAAATAACCCAGCTCAAATGAATGAATAGGAAATCCCTAGTGGTGGAAATGAAAAGTTGCTCAAAGCCAGACAGGGAATGATAGCTGAAAACATTGAGGTCCACAGGCCTACTGGGTAGACTTTTATGGACTAGAGAATGAAGCCTTAGACTACTGTGGGATGGCAGCTTGGCTGGAGTGGGGACTCTTGCATAAAGCCCTGTTTGAAAGGCTGTGAAGCTGGGATTAGAAAAATCCCACTCACTGTCTAGAGAAAATGGCGAGAAACTTTACTGTATGAGTTCCTACAAGATAATAATTAGAAGAAAAGGAATAATCAAGAATTGGCAACAGCTTATAGCATGTATGAGGAGTGAATTTACACTGCCACCAATGAAGCAGGATCTATTTTTCCAAGTTGAGAAATTAACATTGAAAATAGATCTGGTATTGGGGCACCTAGCTGGCTCAGTTAGTAGAATGTGCAACTCTTGATCTCAGGGTTGTGAGTTCAAACTCCATACTGGACATGAGAACATACTTTAAAAAATTGGTCTGCATATGATTTTACTCATGTGGAATTTAAGAAACAAAACAAATTAACACGGGAGAAAATAGGCAAACCACAAAACAGACTCTTAACAATAGAGAACAAACTGAAGGTTGATGAGGGAGGTGGGAAGGGGAATAGGGGATTAAAGAGGGCTCCTGTTGTGATGAGCACTGGGTGTAGTATGTTAAGTGATGAATCATTAACTTCTACACCTGAAACATATCACAATGTATGTTAACTAACTGGAATTTCAATAATTGGAAAAAAATTGGTCTATCAAATTAGATAGGCTTAAGTGCAGTTATATCATTATTAATAAAACAACATAAAGGCTGCATAGAAATTTTCAAAATAAAGGGACAGGGGAGGAGATAGGTTAAATATTGATAGAAGTTTTGTCACAAAAATGGCAACTCAATATGATTAATAATAGAAAGAGCGTAGTAGAGTAATTTCAGTATCAGACTTTTGAGGTAAGAGCGGTGTAGGAATAGAGAGAGATTCAGGGGCGCCTGAGTAGCTTAGTTGGTTGAGCGTCTGCCTGAGTCGTGATCCCTGGGTCCTGGGATTGAGCCTCATGTCTGGCTCCCTGCTCAGCAGAGAGTCTGCTTTTCCCCTCCCTCCGCCTCTCCCCATGCTTGTGCTCTCTCTCTCAATAAATAAATAAAATCTTAAAAAAAAAAAAAAAGGAATAGAGATTCAAGAACAATCAATGAAAAAGGTAAAATGATAATGATCTTGATTGTGCTTACTAATATAATCTTCAAATATTTATAGCAAAAACTGTATTATAAGGAGAAATTGACAAATTTTTAATGATAGAAGTACTTGAAAATTATACTATAGAAGTTATTAGACAAAAAAATGAAGATTTGATCAACAAAATAGACATAGCACTCTATTCAACAGAGTGATATATATGTTTTTAAAATACATACCAAGTCATTTCATAAATTTATTACATGATAGTCCACAGAAGAAATCTCAGCAAATACCAAATAACTGATCTCATACAGATCCCACTTTCTTTTTTTTCTCCAGAAGTTCATTTTTTAAAAATGAACTTTTTGTTGTCTGATTGTTGGGGCTAGGACGTCTAGTACTATGTTGAATAGCAGTGGTGAGAGTAGACATGCCTGTCGTGTTCCTGATCTTAGGGGAAAGGCTCCCAGTGCTTCCCCATTGAGAATGATGTTTACTGTGGCTTTTCATAGATGATTTTTTATGATATTGATAGATGTTCCCTTTATCCCTACACTCTAAAGAGTTTTAATCAGGAATGGATGCTGTGTATTGTCAAATGCTTTCTCTGCATCTTTTGAGAGGATCATATATGGTTCTTGTCTTTTATTGATGTGACCTATCATGTTGATTGTTTTATGAATGTTGAACCACACTTGCATCCCAGGGATAAACCCCACTTGGTCTTGGTGAATAATCCTCTTAATGTACATTGGATCCTATTGGCTGGCTAGTATCTTGGTGAGAATTTTTGCATCCGTGTTCATCAGGGATTATTGGTCTGTAATTCTCCTTTTCGTGGGGTCTTTGGTTTTGGGATCAAGGTAATGCCTCATAGAATGAGTTTGGAAGTATTCCTTCTATTTCTATCCTTTGAAAAAGCTTTAGTAAAATTGGTATTATTTCTTCTTTAAATGTCTGGTACAATTCCCCTGGGAAGCCATCTGGCCTTGGGAAGTTTTTGATGACTGCTTCAATTTCCTCGCTGGTTATTGGCCTATTCAGGTTTTCTATTTCTTCCTGTTTCAGTTTTGGTAATTTGTAGGTTTCCAGGAATGTATCCATTTCTTCCAGACTGCCTAATATGTTGGCATGTAGTTGCTCATAACATATTTTTAAAATCATTTGTATTTCCTTGGTATTGGTTGTGATCTCTCCTCTTTCATTCATGATTTTATTACTTTGAGTCTTTTTTTCTTTTTAATAAGTCTGGCTAGGGGTCTATCCTAATAATTCTTTCAAAGAACCAGCTCCTGGTTTCATTGGTCTGTACTACAGTCTTTCTGGTCTGTATTTCATTGAGTTCTGCTGTAATCTTTACTATTTCTCTTCTGCTTGTTTTAGACTTTATTTGCTGTTCTTTTTCCAGTTCCTTTAGGTATAAGCTTAATTTGTGTATTTGAGATTTTTCCAACTTCAGACCCTACTTTCTGATCAGAAAGTAGCATAATCTGAAAACTGCATATGTTTTCATATAAAAAGAATACTTCTGAATGACTCATTTGGAAAGAAATCACAACAGAGGAAACTTGTTTCCAGCAGTATGGCAGACTGGATCCTCTTGTAAACAACTAAGAAACTTGTATAAAATGCACAGTACATTATTTTAGATACAATAGTGTTCTAGAAAGAAAGAATTAGAGGGCAACAATCAAAGGAAAGCAGAAATTTAAAGAGGTAAGAATTGAGGGTATTTCCTGAACCCAGTATTCATGAACTTGTATTTATATGGGTTGACAGAGTACAGGGGATAAAAGCAAGGCTTAGGGTCCAGGTTAAGATTGGGACTCTAACTAGAGTTGTTACTGTATAAATTTAGAACTTCCAAAGGATTTCACACTCAAAGAGAGAACTAGAAATAAACCCTAGAACAAAGTTAGTGAATCATTAGTGGGTTGTGAAATCAATTATGTGGTTACCATCAGCACTGTTGTTGTTTTTTATTTTTGTTTCTGAGTATCAAGCGTAGTAATACTTCAGGTAACTTTTTGTTTCATTGTGAGTGTGTTAGTGTGAATTTGTATTTGAATGCATATATGAATACAAAACATAATATTGAGAGGCAAAAACTAGTTGCAGAATGATAGGTAAATATCACTGAGTTTATGTTATAAAATAATCCAATATGCTGTTTTGGAAGGATGAATACCAACTGCAGTGTACCAACTTCTGAAGACAGAGGGAGTAGAATGAGATTAAGACAGGGTTCCAAGGAATTGTGCAAAGTCCCACCTGTGTGTATGTATGTGTGTATGCACACGCACGCACAGGCATGCAAACATTTACCTTAAACACTGTAAGTGAATATGACAAAATGTTAACATGTGGGTGATAGGCACTTGGATATTGGTTATATTATTTCCTGCACTGGGGGCACCTGGGTGGCTCACTGGTTGAGCTTCCGCCTTTGGCTCAGGTCGTGATCCTAGGGTCCTGGGATCAAGTCCCTGCAGGGAGCCTGCTTCCCCCCTCTGCCTGCCTCCTCTCCTTGTGCCTCTTATGAATAAATAAAAATCTTAAAAAAATAACATCATTTAAAAATAATAATAATAATAATTTCCTGTACTTTGCTGGTATTTGTCCTATTTGATTTTTGAATACATGGTATCATGTGATAAATAAGTAAATATTATAGCTTTATTATTGGGAGAGTCTTTAGGGGGCAAATGATGCCAGAATGAATTTTTTTTTTTCAGAATGAAATTTTTATTTAAGTGATCTTTAGAAGAGCACCATCAGGGAATCCCTGGGTGGCTCAGTGGTTTAGCGCCTGCCTTTGGCTCAGGGCGTTGTCCTGGAGTCCCGGGATCGAGTCCCACGTCAGGCTCCCTGCACGGAGCCTGCTTCTCCCTCTGCCTGTGCCTCTGCCTCTCTCTCTCTCTCTCTCATGAATAAATAAATAAAATCTTAAAATAAAAAAAATTAAAAAAAAAAAGAACGCCATCAGGAGCCCCTGGGTGGTGTCGTCAGTTAAGCTTCTGACTCTTGGTTTTGGCTCAGGTCATGATCTCAGGGTCCTGAGATCAAGCCTTGTATCAGAGTCCATGCTCAGCAAAGAGTCTGCTGAAGTTTCTCTTTCTTTTTCCCCCTCCCATGCTTATTCTCTCTCTCTTTAAAGTGAATGAATAAATCTTTTTTTTTTAAAGCACAGTTATATTATCATGACACTTTTAATTAGATGAAAGCTATATAGTCACTCTGTAAGTAAGTACATAGAAAGGGAAAATGCATGAAGTATGATGTAGCCAAAAAGTGCTTATTAAATTAGAAGCCCTGATGAATAAAGGAAAAAGTTCTCTCTCTGCATGGTTCATTCAAGAAAAGCAAAGTACTATCCACTGAATAATAAAAGTTGGAACTAAACATTAAATCATTAAAAGTGTAACTGGGAAAAAAATAAAATAAAAATAAAAGTATAACTGGTTTCTTAACCTTGAGGCAACAAAATAAAAATATATAGTGTATGTGTTATTTTGTCATTCACATTTTTGTTTGTTTATTTTACTTAGCTGGTCACCTGACATTTGAATGCCGCAACTTTCTCCGAGTAGATCCCAAAAGGGACATAGTTTTGGATGTGAGCAGTACAAGCAGTGAAGAGAGTGATGAAGAGAATGAAGAACTGAATAAATTGCAGGCATTACAAGAAAAAAGTAAGTAATGCTTTTCTTTCCCTCCATCCTTTAAAAATGTTCCTAAACATTCTGTTGTATTATGTCATGTTTATCTGTTTTTCTGTTGTATTTATCATTTAGATATCTTGTGTATTTTATATAAGATATAGTGCATAGGTAAGGAAATAGACTTTGAATGCTGCAAGTGGGCAGCCCCGGTGGCGCAGCGGTTTAGCACCACCTGGAGACCCGGGATCGAGTCCCACATTGGGCTCCCTGCATGGAGCCCACTTCTCCCTCTGCCTGTGTCTCTGCCTCTCTCTTGTTCTCTCTGAATGAATAAATAAATAAATCTTAAAAAAATAAATAAATGAATGTTGCAAGTACTTTGCCCAAAATCAAACAGCTGATCAGTGTTAGAACCACGAGGCAAATCTACTTCTGATTCCCCAACACGGGTTTTGTCATTGTTGTTTTTCCATCACATTATCATGTGTCACATGGTACAAAGAGTCTGATTTAAGACTTCGTTTCTACACTTGTTTGGCCATTTGTAGCATGTGACTTTCAGCAAGTCATTTAACCACTGTAAACCTTAATTTCCTTGCAGGATAACACAAAGTGTTAGTTTGTTAAATCATATTCCTTCAAATCAGTGACCTTAGCCATTATCCAGCTTTACTAATAGTTTCAAATATATAAATGATCATGAGGCAGAGGGAAAGCTGCAAGAGTTCTAAGACCACTAGTACAGATCCCCAGGTATTTTCTTTCTATGTCAGAACCCACTCTGGCTGAGATTAACATGAGGTTTCTTTATTACTTACACAAAAAAGTCATTTAATCATGAACCATCGGGGATCCCTGGGTGGCGCAGCGGTTTAGCGCCTGTCTTTGGCCCGGGGCGCGATCCTGGAGACCCGGGATCGAATCCCACATCGGGCTCCCGGTGCATGGAGCCTGCTTCTCCCTCTGCCTGTGTCTCTGCCTGCCTCTCTCTCTCTCTCTCTCTCTCTCTCTCTCTCTCTCTCTCTCTGACTATCATAAGTAAATAATAAAAAAAATCATGAAGCATCTTAATTTTATGTCCATATAGTTGCATTTTCCAGGGTGACATGCCTCATAAATCCATAGATCCTGGGATTATTTACCATACGCAGTCTTGGACAAAATAGATACATCCTGCTATAAGAGATCTATAAATAAGGATTCTCTTGCCAACAACTTGATCATAGGCTTGTAGCTTTCAGAATTATAAGAAAATAAATTTCTGGGAGAGGAGGGGCAAGATGGCGGAAGAGTAGTGTCCCCAAATCACCTGTCCCCAACAAATTACCTAGATAACCTTCAAACCATCCTGAAAATCTACGAATTCGGCCTGAGATTTAAAGAGAGACCAGCTGGAATGCTACAGTGAGAGGAGTTCACGCTTCTATCCAGGTAGGAAGACGGGGAAAAAGAAACAAAGAAACAAAAGGCCTCCGAGGGGGAGGGGCCCCGCGAGGAGCCGGGCTGAGGCCGGGGCGAGTGTCCCCAGGACAGGAGAGCCCCGTCCCGGAGGAGCAGGAGCTGCACCAACCTTCCCGGGCGGGCGGAAAGGGGCTCGCAGGGAGTTGGAGCAGGACCCAGGAGAGCGGGGATGCCCTCGGGCTCCCGGGGACGCTAACAGACACCTGCGAGCGCAGGAGAGTGCTCCGAGCTCCCTAAGGGCTGCAGCGCGCACTGCGGGACCGACCGGAGCAGCTCGGAGGGGCTCGGGCAGCGGCTCCAGGGAGGGAGCTGCGGGGCGGGAGCGCGAATCCCACAGCGCAGGCCCCGGAGCACAGGGCGCCGGGACACAGCCCAGGATCCGGCCTCCCCCCGGGACAGGCAGAGGCCGGGAGGGCCCGAGACAGCAAGGACGCTCCTGCCCCGAACTGAGCAGATCAGCGGCCCCGCCCCGGAGCCTCCAGGCCCTGCAGACGGAGAACCGAGAGCCCCGAGCCCCGTAGTTCCTGCGGAGGCTGAATCCAGGCTTCCAGAGTTGCCATAGCAACTGCAACTGTTCCTCCTGAGACCTCACAGGGGTAAACAACCCCCGCTGAGCCCTGCAGGAGGCAGGGGCAGAGCAGCTCCCCCAAGTGCTAACACCTGAAAATCAGCGCAGCAGGCCCCTCCCCCAGAAGACCAGCTGGACGGACCAGTTCCAGGGGAAGACAAGGGACTTAAAGTCTACAGAAATACTCCCCCGTGTTTTTTTTTTCTTTTCTTTTTTCTTTTCTTTTTGATTTCTGATTGCTTCCCCCACCCCCTTTTTTTTTCACCTTTCTTTCTTTTTCTTTCCCTTTTTCTTCTCTTCTTTCCTTTTTCTTTTCTTTTTCTTTTTTCTTTTTCTCTTTTCTTTCCTTCTCTCTCTTTCTCTCCTTTTCCCAATACAACTTGTTTTTGGCCACTCCGCACTGAGCAAAATGACTAGAAGGAAAACCTCACCTCAAAAGAAAGAATCAGAAACAGCCCTCTCTCCCACAGAGCTACAAAATCTGGATTACAATTCAATGTCAGAAAGCCAATTCAGAAGCACTATTATACAGCTACTGGTGGCTCTAGAAAAAAGCATTAAGGACTCACGAGACTTCATGACTGCAGAATTTAGATCCAATCAGGCAGAAATTAAAAATCAACTGAATGAGATGCAATCCAAACTAGAAGTTCTAACGACGAGGGTTAACGAGGTGGAAGAATGAGTGAGTGACATAGAAGACAAGTTAATGGCAAAGAGGGAAACTGAGGAAAAAAGAGACAAACAATTAAAGGACCATGAAGACAGATTAAGGCAAATAAATGACAGTCTAAGGAAGAAAAACCTACGTTTAATTGGGGTTCCCGAGGGCGCCGAAAGGGACAGAGGGCCAGAATATGTATTTGAACAAATCCTAGCTGAAAACTTTCCCAATCTGGGAAGGGAAACAGGCATTCAGATCCAGGAAATAGAGAGATCCCCCCCTAAAATCAATAAAAACCGTTCAACTCCTCGACATTTAATAGTGAAGCTTGCAAATTCCAAAGATAAAGAGAAGATCCTTAAAGCAGCAAGAGACAAGAAGTCCCTGACTTTCATGGGGAGGAATATTAGGGTAACAGCAGACCTCTCCACAGAGACGTGGCAGGCCAGAAAGGGCTGGCAGGATATATTCAGGGTCCTAAATGAGAAGAACATGCAACCAAGAATACTTTATCCAGCAAGGCTCTCATTCAAAATGGAAGGAGAGATAAAGAGCTTCCAAGACAGGCAGGAACTGAAAGAATATGTGACCTCCAAACCAGCTCTGCAAGAAATTTTAAGGGGGACTCTTAAAATTCCCCTTTAAGAAGAAGTTCAGTGGAACAATCCACAAAAACAAGGACTAAATAGATATCATGATGACACTAAACTCATATCTGTCAATAGTAACTCTGAACGTGAACGGGCTTAATGACCCCATCAAAAGGCGCAGGGTTTCAGACTGGATAAAAAAGCAGGACCCATCTATTTGCTGTCTACAAGAGACTCATTTTAGACAGAAGGACACCTACAACCTGAAAATAAAAGATTGGAGAACCATTTACCATTCAAATGGTTCTCAAAAGAAAGCAGGGGTAGCCATCCTTATATCAGATAAACTAAAATTCACTCCGAAGACAGTAGTGAGAGACGAAGAGGGACACTATATCATACTTAAAGGATCTATCCAACAAGAGGACTTAACAATCCTCAATATATATGCCCCGAATGTGGGAGCTGCCAAATACTTAAACGAATTATTAACCAAAGTAAAGAAATACTTAGATAATAATACACTTATACTTGGTGACTTCAATCTAGCTCTCTCTACCCTTGATAGGTCTTCTAAACACAACATCTCCAAAGAAACGAGAGCTTTAAATGATACACTGGACCAGATAGATTTCACAGATATCTACAGAACTTTACATCCAAACTCAACTGAATACACATTCTTCTCAAGTGCACATGGAACTTTTTCCAGAATAGACCACATACTGGGTCACAAATTGGGTCTGAACCGATACCAAAAGATTGGGATCGTCCCCTGCATATTCTCAGACCATAACGCCTTGAAATTAGAACTCAATCACAAGAAGAAGTTTGGAAGGACCTCAAACACGTGGAGGTTAAGGACCATCCTGCTAAAAGATAAAAGGGTCAACCAGGAAATTAAGGAAGAATTAAAAAGATTCATGGAAACTAATGAGAATGAAGATACAACTGTTCAAAATCTTTGGGATGCAGCAAAAGCAGTCCTGAGGGGGAAATACATCGCAATACAAGCATCCATTCAAAAACTGGAAAGAACTCAAATACAAAAGCTAACCTTACACATAAAGGAGCTAGAGAAGAAGCAGCAAATCGAACCGACGCCCAGCAGAAGAAGAGAGTTAATTAAAATTCGAGCAGAACTCAACGAAATTGAGACCAGAAGAACTGTGGAACAGATCAATAGAACCAGGAGTTGGTTCTTTGAAAGAATTAATAAGATAGATAAACCATTAGCCAACCTTATTAAAAAGAAGAGAGAGAAGACTCAAATTAATAAAATCATGAATGAGAAAGGAGAGATCACTACCAACACCAAGGAAATACAAACGATTTTAAAAACATATTATGAACAGCTCTACGCCAATAAATTAGGCAACCTAGAAGAAATGGACGCATTCCTGGAAAGCCACAAACTACCAAAACTGGAGCAGGAAGAAATAGAAAACCTGAACAGGCCAATAACCAGGGAGGAAATTGAAGCAGTCATCAAAAACCTCCCAAGACACAAGAGTCCAGGGCCAGATGGCTTCCCAGGGGAATTCTATCAAACGTTTAAAGAAGAAATCATACCTATTCTACTAAAGCTGTTTGGAAAGATAGAAAGAGATGGAGTACTTCCAAACTCATTCTATGAGGCCAGCATCACCTTAATTCCAAAACCAGACAAAGACCCCACCAAAAAGGAGAATTACAGACCAATATCCCTGATGAACATGGATGCAAAAATTCTCAACAAGATACTAGCCAAAAGGATCCAACAACACATTAAGAAAATTATTCACCATGACCAAGTAGGATTTATCCCCGGGATGCAAGGCTGGTTCAACACTCGTAAAACAATCAATGTGATTCATCATATCAGCAAGAGAAAAACCAAGAACCATATGATCCTCTCATTAGATGCAGAGAAAGCATTTGACAAAATACAGCATCCATTCCTGATCAAAACTCTTCAGAGTGTAGGGATAGAGGGAACTTTCCTCGATATCTTAAAAGCCATCTACGAAAAGCCCACAGCAAATATCATTCTCAATGGGGAAGCACTGGGAGCCTTTCCCCTAAGATCAGGAACCAGACAGGGATGTCCACTCTCACCACTGCTATTCAACATAGTATTGGAAGTCCTAGCCTCAGCAATCAGACAACAAAAAGACATTAAAGGCATTCAAATTGGCAAAGAAGAAGTCAAACTCTCCCTCTTCGCCGATGACATGATACTCTACATAGAAAACCCAAAAGCCTCCACCCCAAGATTGCTAGAACTCATACAGCAATTTGGTAGCGTGGCAGGATACAAAATCAATAACCAGAAATCAATGGCATTCCTATACACTAACAATGAGACTGAAGAAAGAGAAATTAAGGAGTCAATCCCATTTACAATTGCACCCAAAAGCATAAGATACCTAGGAATAAACCTAACCAAAGAAGTAAAGGATCTATACCCTAAAAACTATAGAACACTTCTGAAAGAAATTGAGGAAGACACAAAGAGATGGAAAAATATTCCATGCTCATGGATTGGCAGAATTAATATTGTGAAAATGTCAATGCTACCCAGGGCAATTTACACGTTCAATGCAATCCCTATCAAAATACCATGGACTTTTTTCAGAGACTTAGAACAAATTATTTTAAGATTTGTGTGGAATCAGAAAAGACCCCGAATAGCCAGGGGAATTTTAAAAAAGAAAACCATAGCTGGGGGCATCACAATGCCAGATTTCAGGTTGTACTACAAAGCTGTGGTCATCAAGACAGTGTGGTACTGGCACAAAAACAGACACATAGACCAATGGAACAGAATAGAGAATCCAGAAATGGACCCTGAACTTTATGGTCAACTAATATTCGACAAAGGAGGAAAGACGATCCACTGGAAGAAAGACAGTCTCTTCAATAAATGGTGCTGGGAAAATTGGTCATCCACATGCAGAAGAATGAAACTAGACCACTCTCTTGCACCATACACAAAGATAAACTCAAAATGGATGAAAGATTTAAATGTGAGACAAGACTCCATCAAAATCCTAGAGGAGAACACAGGCAACACCCTTTTTGAACTTGGCCACAGTAACTTCTTGCAAGATACATCCACGAAAACAAAAGAAACAAAAGCAAAAATGAACTATTGGGACTTCATCAAGATAAGAAGCTTTTGCACAGCAAAGGATACAGTCAACAAAACTCAAAGACAACCTACAGAATGGGAGAAGATATTTGCAAATAACATATCAGATAAAGGGCTAGTTTCCAAAATCTATAAAGAACTTATTAAACTTAACACCAAAGAAACAAACAATCCAATCATGAAATGGGCAAAAGACATGAAGAGAAATCTCACAGAGGAAGACATAGACATGGCCAACATGCACATGAGAAAATGCTCTGCATCACTTGCCATCAGGGAAATACAAATCAAAACCACAATGAGATACCACCTCACACCAGTGAGAATGGGGAAAATTAATAAGGCAGGAAACAACAAATGTTGGAGAGGATGTGGAGAAAAGGGAACCCTCTTACACTGTTGGTGGGAATGTGAACTGGTGCAGCCACTCTGGAAAACTGTGTGGAGGTTCCTCAAAGAATTAAAAATAGACCTGCCCTACGACCCAGCAATTGCACTGTTAGGGATTTACCCCGAAGATTCAGATGCAATGAAACGCCGGGGCACCTGCACCCCGATGTTTCTAGCAGCCATGTCCACAATAGCCAAACTGTGGAAGGAGCCTCGGTGCCCATCGAAAGATGAATGGATAAAGAAGATGTGGTTTATGTATACAATGGAATATTACTCAGCCATTAGAAACAACAAATACCCACCATTTGCTTCAACGTGGATGGAACTGGAGGGTATTATGCTGAGTGAAGTAAGTCAATCGGAGAAGGACAAACAGTGTATGTTCTCACTCATTTGGGGAATATGAATAATAGTGAAGGGGAATATAAGGGAAGGGAGAAGAAATGTGTGGGAGATATCAGAAAGGGACACAGAACATAAAGACTTCTAACTCTGGGAAATGAACTAGGGGTGGTGGAAGGGGAGGAGGGCGGGGGGTGGGGGTGAATGGGTGACGGGCACGGAGGGGGACACTTGACGGGATGAGCACTGGGTGTTATTCTGTATGTTGGTAAATTGAACACCAATAAAAATTAATTTATAAAAAAAAAAAAAAAGAAAATAAATTTCTGTTATTTAAGCACAATCCTGTTTCTGCTCCCCCCTCCAAAGTATTCTCAAGCTAGCAAATACCATTAATTTGTTTCCAGGAGGTCTCTCATTAGCATGTTTATAAAGAAATTTGATAAATTATCTGTTTTCTTTCTTGGTGGCATCCTCCTCTCCTCAGAGGGTAGATTGCATACCTATTTAACCATTTCTTTTCCCATCTTGTATATAAAGTGGCCTATCCTTCCAAGGGGTTTTTAGGAATAAAATAATGCTGTATGTATATGAAAATACTTTGTAAAACTTCAAAATGCCATATGGTAGATGTCACACAGAATAAAAATGCTTGGAATGAGAGAGATACAAAAAGGTTAAAGTCTCATTTTATATCACCAGTCAGAAATAAACCATAAACACTTTAAAACTTTTTAAGTTTTCCATATTACATCTAGTGAAGGTAAATGAAGTTAAATGCCAGCATACTAGGACAAGCTGGGAAGGCAGAAGAAGGAGAGAATCCTAAAAAAGGCAGACAAGCTTTACACTACATATGAGTATATACAGCTTCAGGTAAAGATAGCTGCTTGAATGTACACCTTTGATTTTATCACATACTGAAGCACCACGAAATGATAGTGGAAGAATTTTTTTTTAAACATAAACCCACAAAGAGAAAGAAAATGAGATAGACAGCAATAATAACAAAATTTTAAAAATCAGATGAGTTTAGTGCACACTTGAGAAAGTTCAATCCTTTAATAGTAGGAGGTCTAAGGAGTAACCTGATAGTATACACTTCAAAACTCCTTAAAGACTTGATAACGAGTATCCTCAGGTACCTCTGTGATGACATTTGTAAAGCTAAAAACAGGATTGGTTAAAAATCTGAAGTAATCCTCCTCAATTTGCTTTCCCTACTCTGTGAAGCCAGATGGCTTCCCTCTATCACCTCAGTGGCTACTACAGTTCTGTTTTCTAGACAGGGTAAAACAAAGGGTCTTAAAACTAGGACATACCAAACACAGATGAAAACAATAAGTTAAAGTACAGGTAGAAAATGATGAGAACCTTCCACCCATTTTCACCTCTTTGGTTCCCAGACTCTGGGTAGAATTACTCAGGTAGAAGATTAATCTCTAGGAGGTCTGACTGGTCTTAAAAGAAAGAAATAAAGATACCGACCTCAGGGATTCTTAAAGGATGTGACAGCCAAATTACCAGCAAAGTTAAGATTTCTAAGTTTCACTTGCTCAAAACTTTGTGTGAGATTTTTACACAATCAGGGAGCACTAAATTTCTGAGGAAAGACTCTCATGTGAAATGTAGATACCAAAACCAACCAGCAGACAGATCAACTGGAAGGATAGAGTCTGTGCAGGGAGAAGAAAACAAAAGTCATTAATATCCAATTTTGTAGAAAAATAAGCTATAGCGCCCATGAAAGAAGGATAAGATTCTATAAAAAGAACAAAACAACACAAGAACTTTTGGAAATTAAAAAAGAAGCATACATAAAATAACTTGAAAGAGATGGAAGATAAATCTAACAAGCAAAACAAGAGAAGAAAAGAAAAGATTTGGCAATTGAAGACTCAATCAGGGGAATACTTCATTCAGATGAACTCTAGAAAGAGAAAGATGGAGTTTCCAAGAACTGAAGAACATTAGTTTCCAGATGAAAGGATTCAACAAGAACTAAGCACAGTGTCAGAAATAGATCCACACAAAGCCACACTTTTAAAAAACTTCATACAATAGGAAATAAGGAGAATATAATTCAAACTCCCAGAGTCAAAGATAAAACAGGTTACAGGTGAAAGATCAAGAGTCAGAATAACTCTGTTCTTCTCTAAAGAAATACTAGAAACTTAGTAGATGTGGTAATGCTTTCAGATTTTTGAAGGAAAATTATATCAAATTATACCCAATCAAATTATCAACAAAGTGTGAAATAGAATAAAAGCTTTGGCAGTCATTCAAAGTAAAAAAAAAAAAAAAAAAATTTCCTCTTACATACTCTTTGTTAGAGCAGTGATTCCAGAGGTGTCTTCCAAAGTAAGGGAGTAGACCCTAAGAAGGAAGACTATAGGAAGTAGAGATAAGAAGGGTGTTTCTAGAGCACTTGTAGAGGAGATCTCCCGAAGACAGCCACACCAGTCACAGAGACCAGGCTGAAAAGAGCAAAGCTAAAGATTCTAGGAGAAAAAGCCTAAGATTGTCAGCTCCATAGGTACAGTTTCTAGCCCATCCATCTACACTGCCCTATCTTAAAACAAAACAAAACAAAACAAAAAAAAAAAAAACAAGCAAAAACAAAACCGAGAAAACCCAGAATCAGACCAAACCAAAAGTTTTAGAATTAGTAAGGCTTTTAGAGAACCCATAATTTAAACCTAGTTTTACAGAAAAAGGAACTAAGGACAGATGACTCCGTAGGTCACTGACTTGTCACAGCGAAGCCAGCACTGTGATCCATGTTTCTTGCCCAGTAGTCCCATACTGCTTACAGTACAGTGTGCTGCTCCTCCTACCTTAGAGATTATCCAATCTATTGGTTCTTCACCTTTTTTCCATCACCACATTGATCTGAAGGATAAAGTACACTCTCAACATGAATAGTGATTTAGTCTAGAGGTGATTTTTTAATCAGAAAATCTGGGACAAATCTCACCTTGGCAGGAAAGGGAAGGAGTTAATATTACTATAACCACCAGGATAGGAAGTGGTGTGTAAAACTTCCTTGTTAGAAGCAACTTTCCCTTAACCTCATATTGAGAATAACTGACTCAATGTAAACTTTTTTTTTCCTTAAAAAGATACACTTGCCTATGGCCACTTAAAGTTAAGCTCAGAACTTGTTTCCAAGTCTCATGGCTCCCTCTCAGGAGAGTGCTTATTTCAGCTCATCATGCATATTTTAATAATAAAGAACTATAAAAGGGATCCATATTTATTTCATGGTCATCTAATGGAAGCTCAGTGTCCCCCTACTCACATAAACAATAAATTGGTTCCTCAATACAGGGAGGAAGGGAGTATAGAGTGGTGGTTAGTTCCATGGGTAACTTACCTGCTACTGCTCAGGATGTCTGATGGGGTGAGGATACAATGCTGACTTGTTCAGTTCTCATGCCATAGCCTTTAGTGGTTCTGAGGGCTCCTTGAATCCTTCCTTGGTTCTTAGAGAGAGCTCTTCTATCAGCAGTCTTGAGTAAGTTATGGTTTGGGGAAATTTTTATAATCACAGTAAGAATAGCAAGCCAGAAGAAAGTGAAGAATTTATAGTGTGCTTATGTTAATTAGTTTTCCTGCTTTTATGAAATAGAAACATAAAGGGGAAGAGAGGTAAACATCACCAAATAAAACTCAAAACTTACTTTTGTATAAGTTATATTCTTTTTTGCTTCTGCTTTCGTTTATTTCTATCATGTTGTATGTTTTTCAATGTATTTAATGTATTTAAGGAATTAATAGAAAGTAATTTATTTCATTTAAAACAAACAAATGTCTAAATGACAAATACATCAATTTTTGACACAAATTGGAAAACATGAGAGCAGGACATGACATGGATAGGAGCAAACATTATAGTATTATATTATAGTATGTCTTATAGTATGACAACTGGAACCTGTGAAGCCTTATACAGTTGTAATACAAGTGCTGTGAACAGGGAAAGGTTGAATAATCCATGTATAATGAGGATTATATGATGTTATGGACTCACTGTGTGTGTTTGTGTATGAGCATGCTTACTGTTTAGTGACACTACAATGCTTTAGGAAGCTTGTGAAGGTATTAGAGGTGTTAGAGTATGTTTTGAACTTGCTGCAGAAACTTGCCTTTGGAATCGCATGTGGTAGTAGCAAATATCTGAAGTCCTATTTATGTTACAGTATGTAGAAAGTCAAGGTAAAAGGATTTTACTGTTTACCAAGGTCCCAAGAAATTCAAGAATATGGATTTTTTTTTCTCCTTCTATTGTACCTGGAGTTATTTAATATTAATTAACTATTAACTATTCACCTGTCATCAGGAAATAGTCCTCTTCTCATATCTCATCCCTTAATATTTTATGATATTCTTTTAGTTCTGTCCAGAAAAGAAGTGTTGTGTTTTGGCAAATTTGGGAGTTTGGGCTTAGTTTGATGTTTTGGTTTGGTTTGTTTAAGAAAGGTTTTTTTTTTTTTTTTAAGATTTTATTTATTTATTCATGAGAGACACACAGAGAGAGAGAGAGAGAGAGAGAGAGAGAGAGAGAGAGAGAGAGGCAGAGACACAGGCAGAGGGAGAAGCAGGCTCCATGCAGGGAGCCTGACATGGGACTCTATCCCGGGTCTCCAGGATCAGGCCCTGGGCTGAAGGCAGGTGCTAAACCGCTGAGCCACCCACCCTGTTTAAGAAAGTTTTATGTTAAATTCATACTTGATAGTATTTAAAGATGGTTGATATTGAATGCTGCTGAGGAGAAAATGCCCAAATCAGGTATTTGCACGTTACCAATAATTGTGTCGCTTGTTCTCTTTAGTAACTGCTGGAATTAGATTCAAGTGAATGACTTAAGTGGTGTTTTCAAGCTTCATAAAGATAGAGCTTAAATGAATCTGTAACATGATTGGAATAAAACCTGTATTTGGCTCAAAACGTACTTTTTATAAGAAAGCCATGAAAGATATTTGCTAAGTAGTTGATTAGAAGTAACAAAAGTGAATGGGAAATTTAGATTAATGGATCTAGGTTTGGAACTATTTTGTTAGGTATTTAAAAGCAACTGGAGTAGCTACAAACCTGGTGACATATGCAAACAAAGATCAAGTAGCTAACTCTGCTGATACTACTAGGATGGTTTTTTCATGTTATCCCAAAGTTGTCTCTAAGCACTGGACCATATACTCTGACTCCTGTTTTTTACACTAGCGACTACCATTCTTGCTGATCATTACAAAACTTTAGTGCAAAAGTACACACGGGGTTTTTGCCTTTAATTTTATACTCCAAGGGTTGATTGTATCATTTTCTAAGAAAATACGGTTTTGTAAAAATTTAGATTCTTTTCCCTATGTCTGTGTACATTTCAACATTCTGTCTCAGAAGGAACTTCAATAAATAGAGGTGGAATCGTTTTAAGAGTGGTAGCGTAGAAACACTGAACTAAGTGGAACTTCTGTTTACAGTGTGTGAATTCACATGTACAATTATTGTTAATAATGCTAGTTCCTAACTAGTAGCCAGGAAAAAAATAGTTCTTAAATTCTAGAATTATTTTGTCTTTATTAGAATTAATTTCTCTGTATAACCTAGTCCCTGGACTCCTTGTCCATCATTCCTCAATGGAAGTGGTTATTTTTCCCATAGCTACTTATTTGCGTGGTTTGTTATAACTTGGGGGGAGGGGCATGTTTATACTAGTCATTCTGAACTTACAGATACAAAAAAAAAAAACCTTCATGAGAGAAAGTTAAAGTGACTATTTTTTTAAAAAGATTTTATTTATTTATTCATGAGAGACACACAGAGAGAGAGAGAGAGAGAGAGAGAGAGAAAGAGAGAGAGAGAGAGGCAGAGACACAGGTTGAGGGAGAAGGAAGCTCCATGCAGGAAGCCCGACATGGAACTCCATCCCAGGTCTCCAGGATCACGCCCTGGGCTGAAGGCGGCGCTAAACTGCTGAGCCACCCGGGCTGCCCAAAGTTACTATTTTAATATCAGATCAAGTCAGTTTCAATACAGAATATTACTAGGGATATAGAGGGTTTCTTTATAATGATAAAAATGTTAGTGAAGAGGACATATGAATAATAAGTGTTTATGAATACTAAGTGGTCATGCACCTAATAACAAATTCAAACTATTTGAGACAAACTGATTGGGTCTAAGAAAAAAACAAAAGGAAATTAGAAAGTATTTTGAACTGAATAAACAAAAACACAATATAATATTTATGAGATGCTCCTAAAGTAGTAATAATGCAAATTGACAGCACTAAATTCCTATATTAGAAAGGAAGAAATGTTTCAAATTTATAACTTAACCTCTGCCTTTAACACTAGAAGAAGAGTAATGAAACTCAAAGTGAGCAGAAGAAAGAAAATAAAAAAGATCAGAGATGAAGTCACTGGAATGGAAAATAAGAAAACAATAGAAAAAAAGTAGTAAAACCAAAAGCTAGTCCTATGGGAAGATCTGTAAAATTGAAAGATTGCACTCTGAACTGATCAGGTAAAAATCAAAACAAGCCAACAAAAACCAGTATCTGAAATGAAAGAACTGACAACACTACTACTATAGATATTAAAATAAGGGAGTATTGTGAAAAACTTTATGCCAATAAATTGGACAACTTACATAAAATGGTCAGTTACTTGAAACATACAAACTACCAAAACTCTTTCAAGAAGAAGTAGACTGAATGGTGTGCATCTATTAAAGAAGTTAAATGTTTAGGTTAAAAACTTTGAACAAAGAAGACTCACTCCATAGCTGAATGGCTTCTCAATTTTACCAGATGTTACAGAAGAAATAATACCATTTCTACATAAAAATCTTAAAACTTGAAGAGGAGGGAGTACTTTTCAACTCAATTTATAAGACCAGGGATCCCTGGGTGGCTCAACGGTTGAGCGTCAGCCTTTGGCCCAGGGCATGATCCTGGAGTCCTGGGATCCAGTCCCACATTGGGCTCCCTGCAGGGAGCCTGCTTCTCCCTCTGCCCGTGATTGATCAATGGGCACAAAATCAATTATATTTCTGTATTGTGACAATGAACCATCAAAAACTGAAATTTTAAAAATACCTTTTATGACACCATGAAGAATGTGAAATACTTAGGGATAAACTGACAGAAGGTGTGCAAGCCTGAAACATACAAAACATGGCTGAGGGAATTTAAAGAAATGAATGAATCAAAAGATAGATCATATTCGTGGAAGAGAAGATTCAATCTTTTCAAGGTATCAATTCTCCCCAACATGATTTATGGATTCAAACTAACCACAATCAAAATTCTAGCAGGCTGTTTTAGAATTGACAAATGAATCTTAAAGGTCTTGTGGAAATGTAAAGAACCTACAATAGCCAAAATACTTTGGAAAAGAGTAATAAAATTGGAGGACTAGCGCAGCCTGATTCCAGGACTTAGTATAAAGCTACAAGTAATTAATGTGGTGTGGTATCGATATAAGGATAGCATAGAACAAAAAAGACCAATACATTTATGGCCAATTGATTTTTTTGAACTTTTTATGTTCAGAGAATTGTAGATTCATGTGCAGCTATAAGCTATAGTGTAGAGAGGACTTTGTGCCCTTTACCCAGTTTCCCTGAATGGCGATATCTTCCACATTTGGATTCTGACATTGATAAAATCAAGATATAGTATATTTCTGTCACACCAAGGGCCACTCATATTGCCTTTTTATTTTATTTTTTTTTATTTTTATTTATTTATGATAGTCACAGAGAGAGAGAGAGAGAGAGAGAAGCGCAGAGACATAGGCAGAGGGAGAAGCAGGCTCCATGCACTGGGAGCCCGATGTGGGATTCGATCTTGGGTCTCCAGGATCGCGCCCTGGGCCAAAGGCAGGCGCCAAACCGCTGCGCCACCCAGGGATCCCTCATACTGCCTTTTTAAAAGCCACGCCCACCTCCCTCTGGTCCTTACTACCTTCTTAATTTCTGGCAATCAAAAATTTGCTGGAATTTCAAAATGTTTTATGCTTTCAAAAATGTTTTATAAATGGATTAATATAGTATATAATCTTTTTGAATTGGCATCTTCCACTAGGTATAATTCTCTGGAGATTCACTCAAGTTCCTGCGTATTTTCAATAGTTTGTTTCTATTTCTTGTTGAATAGTATTTAAGTCCATGATTTTTTTTTTTGAGTTGGTTTTTGTGTGAAAGTCTTAAGCCAAGTCTTAGTCTTTTGCTTAAAGACAACCAGTTGTTCCAGCACTCTGTTGGAAACCTATCTTTCTCCATTAAACTGCTCTTGCATTTTTGCTAAAAATCAGTTGGTCTAAGTTCTATCTTCTATTCCACTGATCTCTTTCCTTCCACCACTGCCACACAGTCTTGATTAACATAGTTAAGTCTTAAAAGTGACTAGACTGATTCTTCCCATTTTATTCTTATCCAGAATTGTTTTAATTATTCTCTGTTCTTTCCGCATAAATTTTATAATACTATATCTACAAAGAAATCTTGTTGGGATTTTGATAGAAATTGCATTATACATGTATATCAGTTTAGGGAGAATTAGGACATCCTTACCTTCTTGAATCTTCCAATCTATGAACATGATCTGTCTCTCCATTTATTTAGGTCTTTGATTTCTTTACTCAGCATTGTGTAGTTTTCAGTATAAAGTCTTGTACATGTTTTATTAGCTTTATACCTACAACCATTTATTTTATTAAAAATAACTATAAATGAAGTATTCTGAATGTTGTTGTCTCTGTTTATTACTAGTATATAGAAATGTGATTCTTTTGTGTATGTTTATACTTGCTCAGCTCACCTATTTCTTTTTTTTTTTTTAATTTTTATTTATGATAGTCACACACACACACAGAGAGAGAGAGGCAGAGAGGCAGAGGGAGAAGCAGGCTCCATGCACCGGGAGCCCGACGTGGGATTCGATCCCGGGTCTCCAGGATCGCGCCCTGGGCCAAAGGCAGGCGCTAAACCGCTGCGCCACCCAGGGATCCCTATTTCTAAGAGTTTTTTGTAGGTTCCTTGGGATTTTCTATGTAAGCCAACATACCATCTACAAACAGGAATGGTTTTATTTGTTTCTTTTCGATTTGTAAGTCTCTTACTTCTTGTTTCTTGCTTTATTGCCATGCCTAGAACTTGCAGTACTGTGTTGAGAAAGAGTGGTGAGAGACGATGTTCTTACCTGGAGCCTAATCCTGGAGGAAAAAAGCGTTTATACTTTCACCATTAAGTATAATGTTAGCCGTAGGTTTTATATAAATTGAAAAAGATTCTCTTGGGGGCTGCTGGGTGTCTCAGTCAGTTAAGCGAATGCCTTTGGCCCAGCCCAGGTCATGATCCCAGAGTCCTGGGACTGAGTCCTGCATCAGGCTCCCTGCTCACTGGGGAGCCTGTTTCTCCTTCTCCCTCTGCCACTCCTCTAGCTTGTGCTCTTTCTCTCTTTCTCTCTCTCAAATAAATAAAATCTTTAAAAAGGAAAGAGAGGGGATCCCTGGGTGGCTTAGCTGTTTAGCGCCTGCCTTTGGCCCAGCATGTGATCCTGGAGTCCCGGGATCAAGTACAACGTCGGCCTCCCTGCATGGAGCCTACTTCTCCTCTGCCTATGTCTCTGCCTTTTTGTCTCTCTGTGTCTCTCATGAAAAAATAAATAAAATCTTTAAAAATAAATAAATAAATAAAAATAAAAAGGAAAGAGAAAGATTCTCTCTATTCTTATCTTCTCTGAAAGTATTATGAAATCATTGTCAGTTTTGCTAAATGCATTTTCTGCATTGAGTTGAAACTTTTATCATTGTATTAAATCTCTTTCTCTCACTGGTAATTTTCTTCATTCTGAAGTCTGTTTTATCTGCTATTTATATAGCCACTCTAGCTTCCTTTGGATGATGTTTGTTTGACATTTCTATCCTTTTGCTTTCAGTTTGTCTATATAATTTTATTTGAGGTGGGAGTCTTATGACAGTGTGAGGGATGGATCGTATTTTTCAGTCTACTCTGCACATTTCTTTTAATTGCTTTCTTTTTTTTTACATTAATTATTTACATGTTAGGGCTAATCCTGACATTTTATTACTTGTTTTCTGTTCCCTCTGTTTTTCATTCTTGTTTTTTCATTCTTGTTTTTTTTTCCTGCCTTCCTCTGGGTAGTTGAACATCTTTTAAGATTATCTGTAGTGCTTTGATTTAGTTATAGCATCACTGAAACACTTATGGAATTGCATTTTGGTTTGCCTGTAGTGTCTTCGACTCTGTCCGTAGTGTTTGTAAATTTTTCTGTGATGTTTTGTATAGCAATTTATAGGGATTGCTGTAGGTATAATATATACATAATTTAGGGATTGCTGTATACATACACAGCAATATATACATAATTATATATGTATACAGCAATATATACAGCAAATATATACATAATTAATCACAGTCTACTGGTATTGTCGTTATACTAATTGAACAGTAGAAAACTTGCCTCCCTTTATTCCCCTTTACCCTCTCCCCTTTTCTGTACATTTCTCTTGAATGTGTTCTCTACATACATTTAGAACTACATGAGATGATTATATAGCTTTTGTTTCCATCACCAAACATAATTTAGAACTCAGAGAAGAGAAGCCTATCATATTCATGTTTTTGCTTCCTGTGTTCGTTCTTTTCAATGTTCCAGCATTCCTTTTTTTATCACTTCCTTTCCATTTAGAGAACTTCCTTTAGCCATTCTTTTAGGGTCTTTCTGCTGGTGACATATTCTTACTTTTTCTTATCTGAGAATGTCTTAATTTCTCCCTCATTCCTGAAGAATATTTTTACTGGGTAGAGGATTCCAGGTTGACCTTTCTTTTCTTTCAGCACTTATAAAATGTTGTGCCACGTATTTCTGGCTTCCACGCTTTCTAATAAGAAATCTGCTTCCATTCTAATTCTTTCATTCACATAAATAATGTGGTTTTTTTCCCTCTGGCTACTTTTAAGATTTTTTTCATTAGTTTTCAAAGGTTTAATTGTTTTATGTCTTGATATGAATTTCTTTGGATTTATCTTGTTTGAAATTCACTCAGCTACAAATACTTTTTAAGCCCCTCCTTCTTTATACTCTCCTTCTAGAATTCTAGTAACATAAATATTGTATCTTTTGTTATTGTCCCACAGACTCCGAGTCTCTTTTTTAAATCTGTTTCCTCTCCATTTCTCAGATTGGGTGATTTTTATTCTGTTTTCCTGTTCAGTGATATTTTTCTTACATGCTTTGCATTCTGCTACTGAGCCCATCTGCTGACTATTTTAATTCCATGTAATGTGTTTTTACTTCTAAAATTTTTATTTTGTTGTTCTTTGGATTTTTAATTTCTTTGGGGCTTTCATATTTTTTTCATTTATTTCAAGTACCTCATTATTTGGTTAATAGAAACATTTTTGTAATGGCTGCTTTAACATCTCTTTCAGATTATAATCTTTCATTATGGTGTTGTCATATTGATTGTTTCATTTTTCATTCACTTTGAGATCTTCCTGGTTCTTAACTTGATGAGTTCTTTTCAACTGAAATTTGGGCATTGTTATATTATGAAACTCTAGGGATCCCTGGGTGGCTCAGCGGTTTGGCGCCTGCCTTTGGCCCAGGGCGCGATCCTGGAGTCCTGGGATCGAGTCCTGTGTCGGGCTCCTGGGATGGAGCCTGCTTCTCCCTCTGCCTGTGTCTCTGCCTCTCTCTCTCTCTATGTCTATCATGAAAAAATAAATAAAATCTTAAAAAAAAAGAAAAAAAAGAAACTCTGACTTTTCTTAAACCTTTTCTTTTCTGATTTTCTCTGGTACCACCCTAGAAGGGAAAATGAGGATGCCACCTTGTGACTGCCAGGTAGAGACATAAGTTCTGTTTTTCCACTCAGGTTCCACCAGCACTCAAAGTGGTCATGGCTTCTTGTGTGAGGTGGGAGTGATCCTGTTACCACTATTAAGGTATACCATGGTGGGAGTGGTCTTGATGATGATGAAGGCCCTGACTTTCATTAGATCTCCTCTGACAGCCCTTCATTGTAGATGGGAGGAGTACCTCATTACTCATTACATTCCTATGTGGTCTCCATTGACACTCTTAGTGGAGATCTCTTTACTGGCCAATAGAGATAAAAGTTCTGGCCACCTACTTAGACTCCTCAGACTGTGGAATTGAGTTGCCCTATCATAGTTTTACAAGGGGAGAATGTCTAATTTCCCATCTAGCTGCTGCTTACATGATTGGGGTTGATGCCAGAATTTTCTGTGGTTTAGGCTTGAGTAAGGGCAGATAATATCTACAGCTACCTCTCCATAGCCTTTGGCTAAAGAAATCAGGCTTTTGTTGGGGCATTTTTGTCTGTACCTGTTGACATTGCCAAGTTGCCAGCTTCTTCAGCTCCAACTCTGGGATATAGGAAGCGAGAAGAATTCCAGGGAATCCACTACTTTGTCATTCTCTGGGTTTCAAGATCCTTGACCGGTCTATCTTCTTTCTACTTTTCAGGTTTTTTTAATGTTTGTTTTTATAATGTCTGGTATTTTTAGTTGAACTTACTGGGAGGAACAGGAAAAGTATACTTACTTCATCTTCCCAGAAGCAGAAATCTAATTGATTTTTCTTCCCTGTCCAACTGATTTTTAACAAAGGTGAAATAAGTTGCAAAATACTATATATACCACTGTATGTATATATCATATAAAATATCATATATCTGTCTTTCAAAAGAGAAAAAACTTGGGAGTCACATGTAATTATTTTATATAAGTGATTATATGTACCTATTTGGTTATTAGCAAGCTTAGAAGAAAATACACCAAATTGTTCATTTTAGAAACATGTTAGAAAATAGTATATATCCTTTCCTTCAGGGATACCAATAACATAAATATTAGATCTGTTGTTATTGTCCTGTTAACCTAACCTCATGACCCTTGAGTCCCATTATGCTAAGTTTACTTGAAAAAGAAAATTTTAAAACTGTATTTGAGGGGCACCTGGCTGGCTCAGTCAGTAGAACATGTAAGATCAGCCATCTTGATCTCAGGGTGGTAAGTTCAAGTCCCATATTGCGCATGGCATCTACTTTAAAAAAAAAAAAAAAAGAAGAAAAGCTGTATCTGATTGTATGTTTTGTTTTTTAAGATCTGAAAAGGTACACACCAAATTGTTGACATTGATTTGCTATAGGAATTAATAGTGGAGTATATGAACTTTTTCCTTAATGTACCTAGTAGTATTTGAAATGTTTATTGAAAGCATATAATATTTTTATAAGCTTCTTAATAAATAAAAATAATTAATGGACCTTAAGGGTATTAAGCTAAGTGGAATAAGTCAGAGAAAAACAAATACTGTATGATTTCATTTAAATGTGAAATCTTAAAAAAGAAACAAAAGCAAGCTCATAGATACAGAGAAGAGATTTGTGGTTATTAGAGGCTGCTGATAAGGGTGGTCAAAAGGTACAAAGTTCCAGTTATAAAATAAGTAAGTCATGGAGATGTCACGTTCATGTTGACTGTAGTTAATAAATAGTGCTGTATCATATATTTGAAAATTGGTAGGAGAGTAGGTCTTAAAAGTTCTCATCATAAGAAAAAATATTTCTGGTAACTGTATAACGTGATAGATGTTAGCTAGACTTATAGTGATTATAACTGTATAACATTGTGATAGATGTTAACTAGACTTATAGTGATTACTTTATGATGTATGCAGGTATCAAACTATTATGTTTTATGCCTGAAAGTAATATAATGTTATATGTCATTATACCTCAATTTAAAAAACTATCAAGAAAGGAGAAAGTGTTACAAGAAAAGCATAATATTCTAACCAATGAAATTGATCAACAAGCAAAATAAAAAAATGTGTATCTACCGTATTAGATATGGATTCATCATGTCCTGATTCTTTCCCCTCAACACACAGGAGTAAATGAAGAAGAGGAGAAGAAAAAAGCAAAAAGCAAGGAGAAAATCAAGTTGAAAAAAAAAAGGAAAAGGTATTTTTTAACATCATTGTTTTTTAAAAGCAGGACAATAAATCCAGGATGAATTATAAAATTTTATTTTGTGCGTGTTGTCTAGTTAATTTGGCACTAGTTTTTTTTCTTAATGGGAACTAGATAATCAGTTGTTTAAAATATTAAAGTCAGGAATCAAAAATAAAGTTAATTTCAGCCACCTTAATTTTTTTATAGCAAATTAAGGTATAAATAAATAATAGCCACCCTCCCTTCTTTTATGTGTTCTAGAATTTTGAGTTTAAAACATCATCCAGGCTTTCAATTAGATGATGTCTAAATTATTTACATATATATTTTGTCCTCATATATATGAAGTTGGAGCTTAAATATTTGTATTCTCAAAAAAATTTGTATTCTCAAAATATCATTGCCATGGCTACAAAATTAAGTTATTAATAGGATTTACATGCTCACTAATCATGCTAAAAATTATTTCAGGTCTCTCAGAACGCTCATCAGCCACCCATGAATTTTTAGTATCAACTCTTTTAATAACTAACTGGTTAAAGAAATTGATCAAAAGAATTAAGAAGCAGTTTCTTCTATGGTTAATGGGTGCAATTTCATTTATACTAGAATAAACATGTACATACAGACATTTTTAAGGCCCTTGACACTAGTAATGTCTGACTTGGACCCTAGTTCTCTAATAAAGTAGGTTCTGCAAATCAGAACCTTTACTTCAAAAAGCTTTACTTCATAAAGCTTTTAATATGTACATTTTAACCCTCAGCTACTTTATAAATTGGAAAAGTTTTTTCTTTCTCTCAAATGTTGGGAGTTAAATAATCTTTAACTAAAAACTAATAGGGGGCAGTCCCGGTGGCTTAGCGGTTTAGCGCCACCTTCAGCCCAGGGTGTGATCCTGGAGCCCCGGGATCGAGTCCCACATCAGGCTCCCAGCATGGAGCCTGCTTCTCTCTCTCTCTCTCTTTTTCTCTCTCTCTCTCTCTCTCTCTCTCTCTCTCTCTCTCTCTCTCTCTCTCTGTATCTCTAATAAATAAATAAAAAATCTTAAAAAAAAAAAAGCAATAGGGAGGTAGAACCCAGTGTATTTTGTAGTCTGACTCATGTATTGTTGAATGATTTGCATTAGCACAGCAAGATGGATGGCTTATAGGAAAAATGAAAAAAATTTCTTCCAAAGTCTAATATACTTGTTTTATCATAACAGATTATTTATTCAAGACTGGGGGATCACGACCTCCAACAGGACCTGAAATTAAATGAACTTTTCTGGGCATACTCAGCAGAGATTTTGCCACCTTAATAGAATTGTTATGTGCAGGTCTAACACGGTACCTTAAAAATGAGAATCTGGGAACAAAAGAGCCAAAGAAAAATGTATAGGCAAAGAAGCTCTGGTCAGAATGCAGAGGTCAAGCAGAGTCTTTAAAACAGGAAAACAGACAAGAATTAACAGTAACAGAATTGAAGAGGGAACAAGAGAATCCTTGAGAAAATAAGCCCTTGAAACAGGTAAAAGTCCAAGTAAGATAGACAAGATGGAAAAAGGAGTAGAGCATTACAGGAAACAAGGGAAAACTCATGAGTTCCTAAACAGGAAGGTCAGGGAATTCATACGAGTCACTCTGCAGACAGACACAGCCTGGTAGTCTCACATGTTTATTTTTTTCCTCCTGTGTGTCTTTGTCAAATTTTCTTAGTTTGAGGTTTCAGTTCTAACGGTCAGATCACTCAACTATCTCTTGAGATGTTGAAATCTAAGACAGATCTGTCCTGTCACACATTTAGAGTTTGGGTGTGGGCACATGGTTGTATACCTGTTCATACAAGATCTTAAGAGATGGTTTCTCTGCTTTTTTGTTACTTTTCTTTTCTTTTCATTTTAAAGGAAGAAATTCTATACTTTTCCCCCTAATTTTGTATCAGATTAATATTAGAAAAATAAAGAATAATGATAAATCATCCCATTTATTTATATTTATTTAAACACATCTTTTTTGTAACTAATCAGAATTACTTTGGAATGCAAGTGCTCATCTGTATCACTCTGCATCTAGAGGATTCAAGTATTCTAACTTGAAAAATAAAAAGAATTAACAAAAGTGCTTTTATTTTGCTGATTTCCAGCTTTCACCCATGTATACCAAGGTATAGTTATAGTCCTTTTTATATAATTACGTCTTTTTTTTTTTTTTTTTAGCTCTTTTAAGAGACTCTGCTAACAAGTTACTGCATATGTGAATGAATTGTATATATAATAAAGGCTTGGTAAATGCCGCTTTGTTTACCTTATAAGATTTTGAAGGATATGACAGGATGAAAAACTGAAAATCACAGAAAAAATCATTACATCCTTACTGAATTTAACTTACTACTAGAGTCGAACAGAATAGAGTTATTTGTTTTGTCAGTTTCTGTGGCCAAGGAGCAAAAATTCCAGTCAGTATTTTAAGAGAATACAAATATATAAAGCACATTTTGAGTTTGCTTATACCCCACCTTGCTTCAAAAATGATTTAAGGCAGGTAAAATCCCATTTACAGTGAACCTCTCCAGCCATAAATGCAATTACCAGTCCATGTGTATTATTGCCCGTAGGTCTTATTCATCCAGTTCCACTGAAGAGGACACTTCCAAGCAAAAGAAACAAAAATACCAGAAGAAAGAAAAGAAGAAAGAAAAAAAGAATAAGTCAAAGAGAGGGAAACATCACAAAAAGGAAAAAAAGAAGAGAAAAAAGGAGAAGCATTCATCCACTCCTAATCCTTCTGAGATCTCCAAAAAGTAACTGAATCTCTGGCCTAAGCCATTAAATTCTAAGATTTGGTTTTGAAAATTATCTGACCTTCCTTGGAATTTGCTATACAATTATGCTTTGCAATAAATCACAGCCTTTTCCATATAGACATTTTTTTCATATATGGGACCATTGTCTGGCAATACATTTTTAGTGTGCTGACTCTGAAGTATTGAATCAGTCTTATTACTTGATAGTCATGCCCCAAATGTGGATATTTGTACCTTCAAAACACATCATTTTTGGTATTCATGACTCTGTGTCTGACTCTAGTGTTATTACTTCATCAGTTGATTGTAAATGGCTTTATTGCAGTCAACACAGGTAATCGACCTAGCACTTAATGAGTATTTGCTAAATCAAGTGTCCACCTCCCAGTGATAAAGTGAGGTAGGGAATAATGCTTTGCTTTTGACTCTGAAAAATTTAATAGCTTTATATCCTATGATAATATATAAAGATAGTGAAATTTTTCACTGCTGTTTTTAAATTTCAAGCCTTTCTGGATGTCATAGGAGAGGAAGCTGCTTTATTGGTCTTAACAAGGACATTTTAAATCAGTGGTGTTGGCAGGAAGACAATAATTAAAAGACTTAAGGAAGTTTTACCATTACACAAAACACAAAGTGTCTAGTACCTGCCACCTCTATTATTGTAACAATTACAATTTTCTTCCTTGTTTAAAAAGACAAGTGCAAGTGTAGTTCAGCCTCATAGAGTTGATGCTGTGTTGGATAGAAATTTTAGGATAGACTCCTGGGTTGTTTTACAAATGTGCCATATTGGCATCTCTTAAAGTGATACCTCAAACACAGAACTTTTTAATTAGGAGGATGACAGCTAAATCATCATCAGAACTGATTTTTATTGTATTCTGTATGTAAATTTTATGAAGCTTGTTTCTATGAGTAATGTGGAAAACTTTTATAAATGTGAACATAAATATTTATTTGTCTAAAATAATTTGTAGTTTTAAAGCAGGTTTCACACTGAATTTATGGTTTCAAAAAATGACCAGTTTGGGGCGTTTCTCTCTTTTACTTAGCCGTAGACCTTAAGCGCAGTGACAAAAATTTAGGATTAAGAATTTTATTCTGTACTTTTTAAAATATAAGAGCCAGGGAGTTGCATCATGAAAGCCTTTATATAACAATGGAAATTTTATATGGGTAAGCATTTTCAAACATATATTAGTAGATATAAATGTTTGTTACATTTTTAATTTCACAATGATCAGTGTTACTTTGCTTAGTCTTCAGATAGCCCTTACACCCAATGAGTTAGACACTTCCTGTGTGGCAGCAACAAACATTAACCAGTTATCATGGCTCGGCACCAAAGACTGCGTATACCTCACTGTGGTGCAGTTATAAATTTTCAAGTTGCTAACTTAAGAGACATGGCTACAGGTGAATTCATTTTTGTGAAATCAGGTAAGTACACGTGACCTCACAGGCTGGGAAGGTGTACTGATTCTTTCTTCATCCAGCTCCTCTCACTGGCATGACCTAAGTCAGACTAGGGGTGCTTCTTAACTCCTCTTAACACGCGCACACCATATTCAAAATCTAGGAAGCTACACCCACATCCCTATTCTAGCACTGTAGCTGAGGAAGCTTTCATACTTCTAGCTTTTTCATAATCTAATTTAGGCAAATGACCTCCTCAAAAAGAAATCCTTTTTTAAAAAATAGTTCTGTCAGTTGTTGGAATAGGTTTTTAAGGGTTTGTTTGGCCTTGCTGTATTTTACCTATTTTTTTAAACTGCATTTTATGTAAATACAGTTCTTTATCATGATGAAAAAAATAAAAAAGCTTTTAAAAATGATTAGAAAATGCTACATGCACAAGGATGACCCCATCCCATTTAGTGTATAACATGGTTTAAAAAAATGCTAATAATTGTAATGAAACAAAATTAATTCAGGTATTTGTGAGTTTTATTTCTGTTTGTTATAGAGATTATGGCTCATTAGATTTGTTTTATGAATGGGGACACAATTAATAATGGTCCAGAAAAGTTATATAAAACTCAGCACTCATTAACTAATACAGTGTGCAAATTAAAAAATTTTAATGCTCAGTAATTTTTTCCACTAGATTCATTCTTAGAATTATTCTTAAGTAAATTCCCCATAGTATGAGAATAGTTCATAAAATCGCTCATCTGAATAAAATTCATTTTACTAGTTTTCTTCCAAAGTAATCTTGTTGTGGGGATGGCATACAAATCTCATTAATAAATTTTAGAAGATTAGTGAAGTTTTCTCTGAGGCAGTATGGAGCAGAGGGAAAAGTGAATTTAACAGTAAAAATTCCAAAAAAGTCCTGGCCTTTCTAACCACGTGTGACTTTCAACTAAATCATTTAGTTTCTCTGGGCCTTGGTGTCTTTCATCTATAGCATAGTGTACCCAGTTTCCCTGAAAGCCCTTCCAGTCCTTAATGTATATGCTCATCAATATTTTAGTACAATTCAAGTAATATTATTCATTTTAGAAATTGTTGTAAGTAAGCAGGTAGCATTCTATAATGGTAGATTGAATTTATTAATATAACTGTTAAACACATTCAGCTTCTTTAAGCAGATAATTGATATTTGGTTTACATTCTTACCAACCAATGTATGTCATTTTCACTAGATGCATATAGAATTTATGTTTAGCTTTGTATCTGTAACCTGATAATCTGAACACTCTGAGGCTATCACTTTTAGCTGATGGATCTACTGCCCACACATTCCCTTTCTTTTCTCCATATCATCTGTTGGCTAAAATCTCTCCAGGTATCCCTAATTGTTCACCCTTAATACATATCTGTTTACATCTTTGATTCTCTGAGGCCAAAACATCAATAAATAAGGAGTAAAACAATTTTATGTGTCTATATTTACGATTCACTCTAATATTATATGACCCTATGTCACCTTCAATTAACTAGGTTGCAGAATTATTAATGTTGATAAAAAAAAAAAGGCCATTGATTCCTTTCTTCAGCAAACATTGATTGAGTGCCTGGCATGGCAAACACTGCTAATAAGTATTGGGGATACAGAGATTGGTGAGACTCATTTGCTTCCCTGAAGAGGTTCATATTTAGTTGGTAGGAGAAACAGCAGAACACATCAATGTGTAAGAAGTGCAGTGATTGACCTGAGCATGCGTTTATAGAAACACAGAAGGATACTTAGCCTGGAGGAGTTAGAAGAGGCTGCCTAAAGAAAGTACTGCTTGACTTGGATTTTGATTTGAGGATTAAGGTGGAAGTCCTGGCAGTTACTGATGAGTCGGTACTGTGAACAAAACCCACAACAGAAAAGAACTAAGGGGTGTGTGTATCAAGAATTGCAAGCAATATGTGAGGCAGGAAGTGGGAAGAATCAAGACAACCGTTAGGTTTTCAGGAACACAAGAAAAGTCTTATGTTCCATGTTTGGAAGCTTGGACTTGAATCTATGAGCAATGAGACACCTTGAGAGAGTCTTATGGAAAGAAATGACTTATTGGAGTTTGGTTTCATCCATTTCAGAATCCAACTAAGCAGTTTTTACAAGATGAAATCACTCACATGAGACGGTCACATAGAAAATAACCTGAGTCTTTTATATCCTATTATTTGTATGTTCCTATTATGTTCTCTTCTAGACCCACTTGCCTTTCTGAGATTTGATTATTACCAAAAATCCCAGTGACTTGTCTTCTAAAAACACATAAAGCTACTGTATTCCTTATCAGACCCGTCCCCAGAATGACCTACATACGTGCATACTTTGAAATGTGTTTTGTTTTAAATGTTTAGATAATTTTTGACTGACTTAAATTCTGTCACTAGGCTAGTATTTGTTCCACCCAAATAAATCATATAAAATATTTTTCATTGTATAGTCTTGGCTGTAATTTGATAAGTCTTCTTGCTTTCTTAATATTTTGTCTCAATCTATGAAGCACAACTGCTTCAAAGTTACAGAGACACATGCCAGTTGGCCCACTGATTGAGACCAGTGGCTGTCCCCTCAGGTAACCTGGGTTGGCAGAGACTATAGCTAGTACTAGTACTAGGACTCAGTTGTCCTTGGGCCATTGGCCTCCAAGGAGAATATGTTTCTTAAGCCAGCATGCTGGTAATCCCACTTGTGAAGCCCAGCATCTTCTGACCTCATTTGTCTCCCCCCAAATTAAAAAAAAAAAAAAAAATATGCAGAATGCCAGAGAATTGGGCTGCCTCTCCTAGGACACAACCTATGACACACACAGCCATGCCCAGCCCCAGTATCTCTCAAAGGTTAGGAGGAGTTTGAGGGACTATGAGCATTTTGCTGGCCTTGATAGGTTTGCCTGCCAACTGTCATTTATGGCATCTGCCCTTGCCCTTGAACAACAAAGGTAGAACTGTACCAGTGCCTTAACTTTCTCAACCTAGGTTTTTACCTGATGCAACATCTGACTATTAAGATAATTATGAGTATCTGTGTATCAAGACAGCCAGTGTGAAATCTACAAGCAGTAGATGTTGCAATAATGATCTGGAGTTATGCTCTCAATATAGCCACATGTGGCTGTTTAAACTTTGATTAATTAAATATAAATGTATTCTTCAGTTGCATGAGCCCCATTTTAAGTGCCCAGTTGCCACATGAGGCTAGTGGCTACCATGGACAGTGCAGATAAAGAAAACATTTCCATCATCCCAGAAGCTTCTACTGCACAGTGCTGGTCCAGGAGATAACCCAGCTCTTGGTAAAAATTTTGACAGCCAAATGGTCAAAAGTTTGTAAAACCTGAACATGACCAAAAGCAATAGGGCATTCCTTTTTTTTTTTTTTTTCCTCTTCTACCAGAGAAGCCATATTTGACACATTTTGAAAGGCTAGTCTTTCAACTACAGGTATTTTATTCAACACAGATGTGTTGGCAGAGCCAGCTTTTAAAATTAATCCTTATTTCCTAGTGAATTCCGTTAGAAAACAAGGTCCGTGTTCTTGTAATAGAAATCACACTTAGGAATAAAAATCTTTCAAGACAATTATAATTTGCAGAAAGCATAGTTTGATTTCTAGGTGTCTAAGTGGTATTACTGCAATAGCCTTAGGTGGAGCTAGAGAACTTTATTTTTTTTTTACAACTTTCATTATAGAAGTTCCATAGAAACTTCATCAGTGAAGGATTTTTGTTAGGGTTACCCCTTTGGTATTCAGAAAATATTTGTCATGCAGATTACACATTGTGAGGGAATGTTACTGAATGTTAGCTTTTATAAAGACAATATATTCATTTTGTGCCCAGCAAGCCCTCTAAAAAAGGCATGGGTTGATCTCTAAGAGACCTAAGAACCTGCCACCTCTATTTTGTAAGACCCTTCCCCCTGAGATTTCCCCTATCCTGTACCATCTCATAAAAAGAACTGCCTCTAAGTATCAAAAGAATTGTGAAATGTTGGTGATGTGACAAATTTCTCATTGTTCTGCACCGGCATAGGCTTGCTTGTCTGTGTTATTGATAAGTTCTTTAATTTCTCATGAAGTATTAGCCTAATTTCATGTAATGCAAAAATATCTTAATTAGCAAATAAAAGTAAACTCCACATGATCAGAAACCTTAGTAGGTTTTTAATAAATTAATTGAATAATCGAAAATGCAGCTGTGTCTTGCTTTGTGAATTTTTAAAAAGCATAATTACGAACTGTATTTGGAATGCATTCTTTATTTGTATGGCTCCATCTCTGCAGTGAGCTTTTACAACAAAGGCTGTTTAATACACAGTTTTGATTTGTGTGGTATCCATTTTTGGATCTTGAATTATATCATCAGCTTCATAGGATGTTTCAATTGTTGAATTTGATGCTGCGTTTGAATTGGGGGCTTTGGTTTTCCTGTTTGGGGTGCCTGCAAAACACAAACCAAATGAAATAGTTATTTGAAATTATGACATAAAATTTGGCTTTTTAAAATGTGTGCTTAAAAAATACACTTTGGAGCCGTATTGAAAATATGTCTTGGAAACACTCCATGGATGAGTGAGAATTGAATCGTTTTAAAGTTGTTTTTGAGCATTTCCTTCTGAAAGTCAAATTAGGGAAATGATAACAGAAGTAAGAATTTCATTTCCGTGCTTACCTTTTTTATTTTTTTGCCTCCATGTTTCCATGGAGGAAATTACACATTGAGAAGAAGGCAACAATTTCTGGGTTGCTAAATAAAAGTGTGATTGTCCCTGTGCATAACGAACAAAACTATACTAAAGCTAATCGTAATAATTTGCAACACTCTTAAGGCTTTGCCCTCATAATCAGTTTAGATGTAATGTTTAAAAAGAAACACATTTGTGGGGAATCCCTGGTGGCTCAGCAGTTTAGCACCTGCCTTTGGCCCAGGACGTGATCCTGGAATCCCGAGGATCGAGTCCCACGTCAGGCTCCCTGCATGGAGCCTGCTTCTCCCTCCACCTGTGTCTCTGCCTCTCTCTCTCTCTCTCTCTCTCTCTCTCTCTCTCTCTCTCTCTCATGAATAAATAAATAAAATCTTAAAAAAAACCACATTTGTGCCATAATCTCATTCACTCATTCCATGTAAATATGAGTCCAAAATGCATAAGGGTAGAGGAATATGGACCTTTGCTCATCACCAAAACCAAACCTCATAGCAAAGAAATGGATTATTCTTCAAGAATGATTGTTAGAAAAGTTAAGGGCGCTCCTGGGTGGCTGAGTTGGTTAAGCATCTGACTTGATTTCAGCTCAGGTCATGATCTCAGGATCTTGAGACTGGAGCTCCATGCCTGGCTCAGCACTCAGCATGGAGTCTGCTTGAGATTCTCTCCCTTTGGCTCCCCCTCCTCCCTCCTCAGCAGCCTCCTCCCCGGCTTTCTCTCTCTCTCAAAAAAATCTTAAAGAAAAGTTATTGTATCATATAGTTCACCAACATATCCAAATTTAAACAACATAAATATGTAGAAGCAGTAGATTAATCCCCACTGTCACTAATGCCTCCTGGTGCTGAATCCCTAGCCCAGTTCACAGTCCGCATGTCTGACCTACTGGCAGCATTGTCCTTCCTTGGTCTCCAGGATACCACCCTTTCTTGACTCCCCTCCTCTTTCTCCATTGCTCCTTCTCAGTCTCTTGTTGGTCCCTTTTACTTCTCTCAGGCCCCTTAGAGTCAGGAGTGCCTCAGGGCCCAGCGCGTTGGTTCCTAGCCCCATCTTCCTCCCCAGTTAGTCTCATTTAGAAAAAAAATCTGCTCTGAACTTCCCTTAGAGGAAGTGGGATCCATTGGCCAAGAGGTTCCCCTATTAGAAACAGCTCCTTCCTCTACTGTTTGCCACTTACATCTTTCAATGTGTTCATACTGCCTGGCTTTGCTCAGTTGCAAGTAATTGTACAGACTGCTTTCCAGACCGTCAGCATACCCCCACGGTGGGTTGATTTGGGACCTCAACACTCGCAGGGCAAGATTATTTACAAGTGGTGAAGAACAATGTCTCCCTCCAGCTCCCAGATCCTGCTCACAGCACTGAAACATGGGTGGCACTGTTCTCTGAGCTCACCTTAAAAGTATCCGAAGTTTAAAGCATAGGGCCTGGAATCGTTCAAAAGATGCCTTTATTTCATCACTTCTGAACCTCTGTGGTGGTAAAGTACATGTTCTACTTCTCAACATTCCATCATAATGTTTCAACCATATAATGTGATTTTTTTTTTTTTAGAAGTTAATTTGTTGTAGGCACAACATTTTCTAGCCTGGTAAGTAGCTCTATGCCCAGTCAGCAATCATTATCTGTTAAATGGACTAGGGAAAGCTGGCATGAAAAATCTAATAAACCGATAAATTTGACTTGACTGTCACTTGCAGAGTGGAATTTTAGAAACTAATAGATGGAAATTTAACTACCAAGCACTTCAGTGGTGGAATTTATTCTCTATGGGGGCCACTGAAACTTTTCCTCCGGTAACATTTGAAAAGCAAAATTATTTCTAGGTTTGTTTTTCATTTGCACAGCAATGTTTGGTTAGTCCTCTTCAGTATTCAGCAGGTAAAGATAAAAGATCAAGGATAGAGGGTGTAAATTAGTTTCACATCATCTGGGTGGCTTTTGCATCTTACGTAAGCATTTCTTGACACACCTAAAACTTAGACTTTTATTGGAGTGTCTGAAACGCTGAACTGAATGAATGTTGGTTAATTCTAGTCCTTTGTGTTTCCTAAGCTTTTTTACAGACTTAGATTCATAAGTTATTTCAATAAGATTTTCAAGGTGTTTTTATCTACCTTGTCACATACAGTTTTTGTATTTTTTAAAAAATAAATTCAGGAAGTTATTTCCTAACTTAGAGGTTCTCTCTAAGAACCCCTTAGCTTGGGGTTCTCTCTTAGTCATCTCAGTTCTGACAGCCCCAGTTCCCTTTATGTATTTTCTGGCAACAACTGAAAGAGTTGAACTAACCTGTCTACTGCCCTCTGAGATTTCAACGCTTGCAAAATATACTCCAGGGTTACGGGTTTCTCTTCATCGGGGACTTGTAAAGACACCCATTCTCCAGCCCTGCCTCCTTATCTCCTTGGCTACTGGATCCTTCTAATCAGTGTAGGCACAAATTTGTCTTTTAGACTGGCTTCTGACAGCAAGGCAGTTCCCCTCACGGAACCAATCTGCTTCACAAACCAGAAAAGATTTGTCAGAAACACCCTTCCAATGTCACTGGAAGCAGGAATTTTGATTAGCAAGTTAACACCCCTAGTGTTCACTCCCTTCTCACAACTTATTAAAAAAAGAAAAAATCCAAAGGGGCTTTCAACATGTATCCTTTCTGGTAAGTCAGAGTAATTGGACATAGAGAAAAACCACTGCAGTGAGTAGCTATCGTGGTAACAAGAGTCCAGCCAACTGCACCTCTTTGGAATCCTTTTAAAAGAGAAAGCAAGAAAAGTCTGGGCAACCTCACCTTTTCCTCGTTTTGCTTTGATAAACAGATGCTAATTTTTTAGCCAACAAGGTAGAGAAAAACCAGCTGCCTCTTCTTCTGCCCCAAGATTACAACATGGACTGGATTTTAAATAAATCTGTCATTCCATGGAGCTCCCAAGGGATTTGTTACATCTAAAAGGTTTTTCTTTTTTAATTCCTCCTTTTCCTTACTGAATGCAGATTGTGAGGCTCCAACATTACTGTTCTTAACTGAGTTTGACATTAGTTGTTCTTTCCACAGCTCATGGCCCATTTTCTTTTTCTTTCTTTCTTTTTTTTTTCTTTTTTTTTTTTTTTTTTTTGGTGTCTGGTCATCAGAGGGAAATCTCAACCTTCCTTTAATTCTATACCTCTCAGACTGGCATTTAAATTAAAGCTTTGGCCTTTGCCAAAATTCAAATCCAATTCCTCAGACAATCTTTGCACGTATCCTCCACAAAGTATGCCAATAGATTTTTTTTTTCCGATAATAGTTGAATTTTGCATTCATTTTCAGAACCATTCCTCGGGAATCCATTTATCTTATAACTCATCTGTGAAATCTGCCCTTGCTTGCCATTTCAAAATACCAAAAGAGTGCTGGAGACCCCTGCAGGTCTTCCTCTCTTTGACTATCTGGCCGGAACTGTAATTAAGCTTTTCTGCTCTCATCTGCCCACATCCCCCTAGCTTCTGTGTCACATTCTCCATCCTACAGCAGCTTCTAATTCCTAATTAGCTGGCTCACTTTATTGCTGAGTGGAAAATCTACACATCTGACTCATCCCACAGTTCCTCCTAGGGAAAACAGGCAACCTTAAATCTACCCTAAGTGTGATTGATTTGCAAGAGGATGTTTTCCCTTCGAATTTAATATGGCCCATAGGCTGGATCTGAAGGTAATGGTCAAGTGGGCAAAACTTGCCTAGTGACCTACTGATCTATTGTGTTTTCCCTGTCTCCTTCTCCTGCCTTAAGAATATATAGATATCTCAGATAAATACACTTAAAAATTTACTGTAAAAGCTACAATCTTTGACTAGCCCTTTTGCTTTATCCATCCAACGATGAGTGAAGGCAGTTCTCTCCAGAAATGTTTTTCCTATCCTATTTTTTTCCACAATGAGCTTTCTTTTTCTTTTTCTTTTTCTTTTCTGCATTATTAAATTTTCCCAACCACTGGTGAATAACATAACTCAGAAATAACCTAGTGGATATTTAAAATCCTTTAAATGAATTTTCACAAGAGACCGGCTTCTGTTTTGTTTATTGGTTCCAACATCAGCCAAGATTGCCTAACCATGAGCCCTGAGGAGGACCCACAAATACTAAATGTGGCAGTAGCTCTGCTGAGCAATTTGATCTTCTACATTCTAGGAACAAAAACAGTCATAGGAAATTATATGATTATAATTATAATATTATATATAATATTAATTATATTATAATTATAATTATATGATTTTAAGTAGAAAAACCCCTTTAGGAGACATATTAACCTTTTCTGCCATTGAGTTCAAATTACCCCATCTTCTACTAAGATCTCAGTGAGTTCTTAAAGACTTTCTGAAACAAAGAATGGTATTACAAAATAATTTGGCAGCCTACTGAATAAGAGTTTTGAGCGGGGTTTTGTTGGAGAGGTGTTAAGGCTATTAAGAAAAATAGATCCCAAAGTTATCTGTAAACTTAGTGCAAAATCCATCAAAATACCACTTGATTTTTAAAAATTTGGCGTGATTCAAAAATTTATTTGGAAGCCTGAACATTACAGGAGTAGCCAACAAACTTTGATAAAGAAGAATAGTGGTAAGGGAGGAAGGAGAAAGTCTTGCCTGGTCAGATATTAAAACCATATCACTACCATAATTTTTACAGTATATTATTAGCGTAAGAATAAATGGATTGATAAATTTAACACAGCAAAATAGCGTTCAAAAAATTTTGGACACATTTCAAAAGGGCAAAGGACCCAATTTAAAGGAGGCTCCCACAGGCCAAATCTGAGACAATGTAAGGATTAGAATAAATAATGACAGTAATAGAATATTTTAAAACAAAGAATCTGAGTCCATACTGATCTTAATAAATAAATGAATAGGTAAATAAATAGGGGAGAAAGGAAAGCTCTTCCTTGTAGTAGAATAGCAACCAACATCAAAGGAATGTGAGGCTTGGAAAGTCACTATTTTATAACTATTGTAATAATAGGTCTAAAATTATTTTGAAATTTTGAATGGGGACACCTGGGTGGTTCAATGGTTGAGCATCTGCCTTCGGCTCAGGTTGTGATCCCAGGGTCCTGATATCAAGTCCCGCATCAGGCTCCCTGCAGGGAGCCTGCTTCTCCCTCTGCCTGTGTCTCTGCCTCTCTCTCTCTCTGTCTCATGAATAAATAAATAAAATCAAGAAAGGAAAGAAAGAAAGAAAGAAAGAAAGAAAGAAAGAAAGAAAGAAAGAAAGAAAGAAAGAAAGAAAAAAGAGAAATTTTGAATGAAAAAACTCAGTCAAGACCCATCAATGAATGGATGAAAATATGAGAAGGAACAGAATATTTTCCATCTCTAAGTACCTCCTCACAAAGTACTTAGTAATTAATAGGGAACAATCGTGACTTTACAACATACTAATCCAGCAAATACAACCTTAACCAACGAATCAAAGTTAGCATCACCTCTAATGGGACAAAACAATATTATGTGCTTCCTGCTATGATGCCCTGAGAATATGATTTCCATGTATTCCTGTCAAAATGTATTATCTCTCTCCAATCATGAGAAAATATTAGACAAATTGAAAGACACTGTACAGAATAACTGGCTTTTGCTTTTCAAAAATGTCGAGATCATGAAAGACAAAGAAAGGCTGACAATTAAAGGAGGCTAAAGAAATATGACAACTAATTACTAGACTAGATGCGGATGAGAAAAACATCACTATTAAGGATATTGGCAAATCTGAATATGAACTGAAGATTAGATATTACTGTATCCATGTTACATTTCCTGACTTTGATGAACATGCTGTAACTATGTAAGAAAAAAATCCTCTTCTTGGGAAATACTGAAATATTTATGGTTAAAAGGCACGATATCTGCAAAATTATTTTCAAATGGTTCAGAAAATATACATTGAATGGAAGTCACTGATAAAGAAAATGAGGCAAAACATTAAGAAGAGGTATACAACCTCTATGCAATTCTTGCAATTTTTCTTGAAGTGTGAAATCATATCAAAATAAAAGAATAAAAAAAATCACAGCACTCTGTCAGTAAAGTGGAATTATTCTATGACAAAGGCATTTACTTACTGGCAAACAAAGATGTCAATATTGTCCAGTGGAAAAAAATGCGTAAGACTCATCCCTCCTCCCATTTTGTTAGATCCACTTGTGTATAGATGCATACCAAAAATCCATGAAAGAATTCAACATGGTGTTCATAACCCCCATCTCTGTACGGTGCAATCACGTAAGACCCTGTTTCTTTGTTTCCCCATATTGTCTCATTCTCCACCAATAAAAGTGAATTGAAAGAAAGGTCTTTCTTTCCAGGTGACTCTTCTAAGAAGAAGAAACAGAGCAGACCATTCTGAGCCAGTCCGAGTCATGTTGTGCTCACGGGCAGAAGAAACAATTGCATGATCCTCAGATGTGCTTTCTCAGCATTCTATAGGTAATTTCTAGTTTTCTCCTAGGCAGCCACACCTTACTGAGGATTTGCTTGCTCTCTCTCATTTAGATCGCCTGCCTTTACAAGAGAGACCACCAGGTAGATACAGGCTTGGAGTTTCTACTACCTCTCTACAGCTGTATTGTTCTGTTTGTGCCAAGCAGCTCTACTAATAACCGTCCTTTCAATTTCCATCCCAAACTCTGCTTCCAACAAGCCCTGTCCTTAGGCCTTCACCACTCCCCCCCTCTCCACACACACACTCCCCCAGCATGTCAGAACCACAGGGTGGATGTGCTTAGGCTTCCTGGAGCTCCAATCTTCTTCAGATGTGAGGAGGAAAAGATGTTATTATTAAAGACAAGCCTTCACATTCAGCCAAATGGAAAAAAAAATGACGTAAATTTTAAAAATAAGATGGGAAAAGGGTAAACATAAAAGGGGAACTTCAAATAATTTAAAGCTGAGATCATGACCTGAGCCGAAGGCAGACACTTAACCGGCTGAGCCACCCAGGCACCCTTTCTTTCTGATGTATACAATTTAAGCTTTTATACATTTTGAATTGATCCCGAAAACATCAGATCACTGGCAGTGACTGCAGTGTTTCATTGGGCTACCTCCAGGGTACACTTTGTGGACAGGTACTGTCGCCAAGAAATTAATTACCCTTTAAATTGTGTCCCATCATAATTTTCTTCCCTCTTTCCGTGTTTTGAGTTATGCACATTTCCAATGCCCCATGTGGTCATAAGGGGCTCCCTGCACAGCAGGGAGTCTGCTTCTCCCTCTCCCCCTGCCGCTCCCCTGCTTTTGCTTCTCTTGCTCTCTGTCAAACAAATAAAAAAATCTTTTTTAAAATTAAAAAAATAAAACTGACTTAGGGCACTGCACTTTGGTGTTTCTATAAGTGACAATAGTCTAAGTCTAGAATAGTTTAATAGACAGTTTTGCCAAGTTTTCCTTTGTGTATCTTTATTGAGTTTTATTCTTTTTTTAAAAGATTTATTTATTTGAGAGAGAGAGAGAGAGAGAGCACGCACTTGAGCACGAGTAGAGGGAGGGGCTGAAGGAGAAGCAGACTCCCTGCTGAGCCCAAGGTGGGGCTCAGTCCCAGGACCCTGAGAGCATGACCAGAGCAGAAAGCAGATGCTTAATCGACTGAGCCCCCCAGACACTCCAAGCAAGGTTTACTGAGACATAGTAAAGTGATAGTACAAAGCTTCTGAAGACAGAGGGGACCCGAGAGGGTTGCCCACCCTAAGTCAGTTTTAGAATGCACACAAAAACATTTTTCCCCTCTAAGCCATTCAAATTGCCTATAAAGACAACAGTCTCAATTATAAAAATTTTATAAAAATCTAAAATAATGGGAGGTCGACTCTTAGGAATAGGTCACTTTGAAAGAAGAGAGTCGTAACAGACAATACCAGTTTCCTCTGATGTAATATTCACTTGCTTGCTCTTCTGCAAACATTTTATTATGTCCTTGACCTTGAAGGCATTCTTTAAGTGGAATAAAGACTTTTTGTTTTAATAGCTAGAACATGGGAATCTATTCCTAGGTGGAACAGAGCATGCATATTTCACAGCAGCACCACAATGTTTGCACTTTAAAGGATCACTTTCAAATATAAACCATCTTCTTCTCATGTCTCAGTAACATGTGGACTGCCTATTTTGTTTTGGGCTCCCCACCATGTCTGATTTGGTTAAAACCAACCCAAAGAACCCAAATCACTTCATTTGAAAGCAGCAGGAAGGTGGTGATCATATAAAACCCTGCCTTGTCAACAGCACACAATGTTTTTGAGAGGAAACATTTTGATGCAAGGAAGCAACTCATTCTAACTACCTCAGAAGGGCATTAAATGGATCTCCTTATCTAAACAGCAATAAGAGGACAAGACTTGAATCAACAAGCCAACTAATTCTGTCGCTGGGTTCTCAGAGCCAACATGAAATAACATGAAATAACAACATGAAATAACATTCTGGAGCAGTCCCTGAGATAAATCAGGAAAAACAGCCAACTTCTACTTAGCACAATGCACTGCACAGAGGAGACATTCAATGACTGTTTGATGACTCTACAGGTCACAATAAAGATGTCCCTTTGATCATCTACTATAAATTGATCATTTACTTCATTCAACAAACATCGTTAAGTGTTCTAGGCAATAGGGATACAGTTGTAAGGAAACAAGATGAAAATTATTACTTTCTTGGAACTTACTCTCCAGTGGGAGTGGAGAAAAGTTAGACAGTAGATAACTAAAATATATAGTATAGTAGTGCTGACCGCTTAGGAGAAAAATAGAACAGGAAGGGTGTGTGAAATAATGAAGGGGAGCTAAAAAGCCAGACAGGGTGACCAGGGAAGAACTCCCTAGGAAGGTGACCTTTTAGTAAAGATGTGAAAGACAGTGCAAGTCACATGGATATCTCAGGGAAAAGCCTTCTGGACAAGGGTGGCAGCACATGCAAAGGCCCTGCAGCAGAGGAGTTTCAAGGGACAGCAAAGAGGCCAATGTGTCTCCTCCGCACAGGAGATGAGAGGAATGTGGGTGGAGAGGGCAAACCGCAGAAGCCCTGATAGGTCCCAGGTAAGGCTTCAGTATCTAACAAGACAGATGGGAAGTGATTAAGGTTTTGTTTTGTTTTGTTTTGTTTTTTGTTTTTTATTTTTAGCAGAGAACTGACAAGACCTGGCTTGGGTTTTAGCAGCCTCACTTTTCCTGCTTTGTGGACAGCAGACAGCAGGGGAGCAAGGGCTTAGCTGGGAAGGGGAGCTATTTGTTTTAAAATGCAGAGTCTGGGGATGCCTGGGTGGCTCAGTACGTCCTCCTGCGTGGAGTCTGCTTCTCCCTCTGCCTGTGTCTCTGCCCCTCTCTGTGTATCTTTCATGAATAAATAAATAAAAATCTTTAAAAATAAAATAAAATAAAATGCAGAGTCTGGAGTTCCCTGGTGATTCTTAGGCATAGCAAAATTCAAGAACTTCTACTTTAAATTATCTTGAAACAAAAATTGATTTTATGATCTAATTCTTTGGTGATCACCAATCCAGTGCTGCATTTTGCCAGTGGAGAAACAGGATCTAAGCTACTGGACTCACTTCAACGAACAACCTGTCCATTCAGCTGCACAGTTCCAAACAGCGCTTCAGAAAAAGATCCGCCAAGGGACCCTGGCCTCTTGCTCTGTGATGCAGGACACCCTCTGGGAGAGATCTCCTCTGCAGAAAAGGAAAGTAGAGCCAATGCAATCATTCAGTCACAGTGTATTTGATAAGGTCACAGAGCATGTACTCCATAAATAGAAGTTTCAGGATTCAGCCCAAGGAGGGCATCTGAGCAGGTGACTTTCCAAAACTTTTTAAAGTAAACTTTTCAGTTCCTTTTTAAGTAGAAGTTGGTGAGCACTTGTATCTTATTCTAAATATATAGATCCTACATTTTTAAAAATATTTTTATTTATTCATGAGAGACACAGAGAAAGAGGCAGAGGCAGAAGCAGGCTCCCGGGATCAAGCCCTCAGTCAAAGGCAGATACTCAACCACTGAGCCACCCAGGAGTCCCTACCTCCTAAATTTCTATTAAAATACACTTTAAGTATGTATCTCAAAATGTTTGATTACTACTTTTTAAATACACCAAGAGAAATTTATATTCACAAAAGTCACAACAATTCTTTCTGATTGAATTTCGCATGCTAACGGTTAGCATTTGTGTGACACTTTGTAATTGAGATGATGAGACCCAGTTCCACAAACTGTACATAAAAATTTCTTTCTAACTCTATAGGCACTCTCCACACAAGCGCACAAACACACACGCACGTGTGTATCTTCACTAGCGTGTAATCCATTCAAACACTGTCTTCTATTGACTTTTCCTCTGCTTTTATTCCTTCTGTGGGCCTCTGCAATATTTTATGGGCCTCCCCTGAATACTGCACCCCTCAAACGCTCAGGGGAAAGCCCAACTGACCACTGACTGGCCCATCTTGAGCGATGCAACCCTGAGAATTAACCACCAGAGATTTTGCTCATCTATTCAACTTCTTTGGCTCTATCAAAAACAAAGTTAATTTTTTTTTAACTCTAAGAGGATAAAAACCTTCAAAATGGAAAGAGACTTAAACATAATGAGTGGATCTGCTGGATCCATGTGTTGGTTTTCATGAGAACATCTACATCCTGCCACTCTTATGTCCTCTGGCCCAATTTCTCGAAGGGTTTTCACCGTTAACGCCTGATTTCATGTGAATCTTTTAAAAGGCGCCTAACATACCGAGTTTTTGAAAAGCGTTCCTTGTCAACGGTCTGATGTGTCACCCAGGGATGGGTGATCGTTTTGAATCACATGCAGGGAGTTGGCTACAAATCACAGACACGGATTACCTTCTCGAGTGGAAGACGCCTCTAGGTGCTGAAGCTGGAGGCCGCTGTCTAACCTTTGAGGCTTTGTAGACAGAAATAAGTAGCACAGGACACAGACGCTGATGACAAAGGCAAGTAGAACAAGGGCAGCAGTTCCCAGTCCAACCAGGGCACCGATGCTGGAGGAGACAAGAAGAACATCCTCACTGTCGCACAAAATGGTTTGCACACACACCCTAGAGGGCAGGTTTGAATGTTGTTCATTCTTGCTCCAGGCACTCCTAGCCAAATTATATATTAGTACAAAAGGTCTCTGATTGGAATCTAAAGCTCACCTCCTGCCTTCCGCAGGTTCTTACATTTTCTCGATACATTTACATGGTAATGTTAGTAATAGAATATCATGCGAGCTCAGATGGCAGGTGGATGGCCACATGATTCTCTAAATACCGCAAAGGAACCTCTGTCAGTATATGTTAGAAGCAAACATCGTGTTCACCAACAAAAGGGGAATTAGCAAAATACTCTCTGGGACAAAAGTAGCGATGCAGATGTAGAACTTTTCTTTTGGAGACGTGTATGGAAGAGGGCACCTACCAATACACGAAGCCACAGCTCTTCCAAAAGAGAAGAAGGTTTAATGAAAGGGAAGCAGTACTTATGAAATGTATATAAAGTCCAGGTTTAGCTGGGTTTTTCCTTTCTAAAAGAGCATAATAGTGCCTCTAGTGCCAAGGAAGAAACCCTTGTGCTTTTCTCCAAAAAGGGGGGGGGGGGGATATCTGATACTCTTTTCTCCGCATTAACTTTGTAATAATTCCTTCCCAGCAGTTATCTAAGACTAATTGTTTGAGAGGTAACACAGTTTACATAAGCCTGTGAACTTGATACTTTTAAATAGGAAAAGGATCTTGGAAAAAAAATTATCTCGAAAGACTAATAAGCTTTCCTTATTATTTTGCTTTCCAATGTATGTAAACATGTAGAGAGAGATTTTAAGCTGCTCAAGAGCACATAGTTCTGTTGACTTGCCCATAGTGTAGTGCCCCCGACAAGTGTGAGATGTACCCAGGGAAGGAGGAAGGGGAGACTCTGACCAGGGATGCTACGTGTGTTAGGGCTCTGGGAAGAAGGAGAAAAAAATCAAAAGTGAGCCGCTAAGCTTATTCCATTTATTTTGATTTTAGGAGATAAAGCCCTTCTGCCATTTAGAGATGGCCTCCTTGGCCACAGACTTGGAGTCAGACATCCAAAGACATGTGTGTCTGCTATACTCATGTCGGCCCCTACTGAAGACTGGATAATTTTGTGGTTAGAGTCAGTACGTAGTTTTATATCTAAATTGGACTTCGCCCTCGCTTGTGCACTCTGAGTCCAAGGGGTAGACTCCCTGGCTCCGGCAACTCCGCTTTCATGTTAGTTTGCACCAAAGCTGACTTTTGTAGAGTATATGCATCTGGGAACGTTAGGACTATGCACAGACACAGGGGAACATAATCCACTTAATTAACATTAAGTTAATGTTGCCTAAGACAGCTAGGCTGCCGCACATCTAGGAAGATTCCTGAAATGAGAACAGGTTATTAAAAAAAAAAAATCTTCAAAGTAAAAAAAGTAATTTAGTCAATTTAAAAGTCAACTTAATTAAATTCAACACGCATATTGTGAGCTTTCAATGTGCACAAATGAAAAACCAGCCACATGATTTGAAGGAAAAAGCAAAGCATGCTGTTGCTGCTTTCTATTATAAGGAAAGAAGGTCCTGTATAATCTTGGACAGTTAGTGTCACAGTTCCACTACATTGGAAATGCTGCTTCGTGCGCACAAAACTCTAGATACATCTCCTAACATATTCATTTTGGGAAATACTTACTGACCTCATGTGTTGCCCTGTGCAATAGGTATTATTTTCCTAGTTCCTCAAAGCAGGTTGCCAAAGGAAGCCCTGAGAGGTCAGGGACTTATTTGTAAGAGAAGGAAGGATGCTGTGGGAGGATGGTTGGGGGGGGGGGGGTTGGTGGAATGCAGAACAGGCCAGATGATCCCATCCTCGCAGCATCCTGGGCTCTGAAGCTACAACCACGTTCACGTTACCTTTCCCCGCCTTAGCAACTTCGCTTACCTGGTAGTAGCTGCGCCCCACCTTTCTCCAGCAGCTGCAGAATCTCAGAACAAATGCTAGTGGCTTTAGAAATATTTCCCTCATGGGGACTATTTTAAATTTGGGTGGAGAGCAAAGAATAAGAGGGAAATGAAGCTCTGAATTTTACTTCCCCAGTGCGTTCCCAGCGCTCAGTAACTCACAGGATCCCCAGGCTTAACATGCCAACAGATGCCATCAGTTGAGATGGTTTTTATGTCTCCCAGGAGCTGAGCTCTCCTGTCCATGTTGTCCAGGCTGAATGAAGACCCCAGCTAGCTAGTCGTTCTCTGTACCCTCATAAACCTATCCTCTGCTGCCTGTCACTTTGGAACTATTCAAGGGTCTGAGAATCCCAGACACTTTTCTGACTGAGTTTGACTTAAGAGTTGCCAGTCTCTGTTGGAGGTGCTGCCCTCATTATTAACACCTCCAAAGACTCAGAGCTGGCTTCCAAAAGTGCTATTTTCCAAAAGGCCGAATGATATGCAATACTGATTACTTCTCCAGATGAGAGGGGTAAGCCACCACTATTTTCTGAGATTTTGCCCCACTCTGGCCACAATACGACGTTGTCACCTGAACTGACTGGTTAGTGACACTCCTTTGGAGGAGTTTTTGAAACTCACAGTATTAAAAAAAAAAATTATTTCATTGCCTCCAGAAGTAACAGTTACAATCAGCCGTTGGAGACTGGACAAGTGTGACAAATTCTGGATCATGCTAGAGGATTAGAGAAATAACACTCTTCTGCTTGCTAGCAGCGTCTCTCTCTTGTCGGGCATCATCAGCTCATTGGTTTGTGAGAAACCAATGAAGGTGGGTTTGGAGTTCTTTCCCGTTCATTATCCAGGCAAAAACCAAAGGATGGAGTTCAGAGGTTGCAATCTTCTGGAGTAGAAAGGGGCGGGGGGAGGGGAGCACTTCACAGTGAAAATACCTGCATCAATAGTAGGTGGACTAAGTAAAATTGCCATCATAGGAAAAAGAGGCAAGGAAGGCTCCACCTTAGAAAGTCTCCTGTCTGGGGTCCCTCGGTGGCTCAGCGGTTTAGCGTCTGCCTTCGGCTCAGGGGTGTGATCCTGGAGACCCCAGATCAAGTCCTGCATCGGGCTCCCTGGATGGAGCCTGCTTCTCCCTCTGCCTCTCTCGAATAAATAAACAAAATCTTAAAAAGAAAGAAAGTCTCCTGTCTTGGCTCCAGGGGCCAAGTGGCCCACGTGTTAATCAAGGGGTGTCCTGTAAAGGTTCTAAGGAGCGGGTATCACAGCAAGTAAAACTTTCCCTCTGCCTGTGATCCATCAAATTCGGTTCAGGGTCATCTGAAAAGAGCAAATTTGGGGAGTCCAGTCGCTCTACGCGCGCGCACGCCTCTTTTTGATTCCTCCGCACCCTCCAGGAGACTTTAAACCCTTTAAACACTCCGGTCTTCGGTGAATACCTAAGAAGGCGCCCCCCCTCCAAGTGTCTGTCTCCCCCTTTGTATTCAAATGTACCAAATGCCCGAACAAATGCAAAAGAGCGAGAGCTGTGCGCGCCTGCCCCCCGCACCCCGCACCGCGCACCCCAGCGCCCAGGGCGCACAGCCTCGGGGGGTCCCTCGGCCGGGCCGGGGGTCGGGGGAGCAGGGGGTGCAGCACCAGGCGGGTCCCTCAGCCGCCCCCCCCCCCCCAGGGAGCCGAGCCTGCACCACCACCACCCCCCGGAGCATCCCCCCTCTCCATCCCGGGCCCGCCGCCTGCGCACCTGAGGCTCCACATGTAGCCGTGCTTGTAGGGGAAGTAGCTGCCCGGCTCCCCGCAGCAGTACTTGAGGTCTGCGAAGCCGCAGCAGTAGCGGAGGGCGGCGCCCTCGCCGCTCCGGGGGCACTCGAAGGGCTCCACGAAGGTGCGGTTGAGGCTGTAGTAGCCCGAGCACACCCGGCCCGCCTCGCTCATCGCGGCCCGGCTGCGCTCCTGCGGGGGGGCGGCCTCCGCGCGCCCCCTCCCCTCCCCTCCCCGTCCGACCCTGGGCCCTTCTCCCACCGCGTGGTCTCCTGCTCGCCCCCTGCCTTGGGCGGCTTCCTCGCGCTCCCTGCACCGGCACCCGGGAGCTCAGCTGGCCCCGCGGCGCGCCAGAAAGCGAGCTCACCCGCAGGAGAAGTGCGGGTGTGGCAGGTGCCTGCCGTCTGCACAGGTGCAGCCCGAGTTGCTGCGCCGCCTGCCCGGGATGGGGGGGGGGGCTCCGGGCACGCGAGCAGGACGGGTCCCCCCCACCCTCACCCCCCACCCCGCAGAGCCACAGCCACTGCGCTGCCCCGGGAGCTGGGAGGGGGGGTGAGGCGCACCCCGACTTTGAGAAGGACGCGCGACCCCCTAACAGCTGCCAGTTCAAAGAAATCAAAGAAGCAAGGTTTTTTTTTTTTTGTTTTCACCCCAAAGCTGGCCGTGCGTTCCGCATTCTGGGAAGCGGCCCCGCAGAGGGAAGGACAGGTGGCGGTGAGGACCTGCTGCGGAGACGGAGACCGGGAGAAGGACAGGGGGGCAAAGGACACCTGGAGAAAGACACCGGCCTCCGTGGGGAAGCGCTGCAGAAATTTCCCTGGTTCCCCCTCTGTGTCGTGTTCTCACTTAGGGACGGGGGTGCTCATAAGGGTGGGAAGGGATGCGGTTGTAATAGAGCAAACCCCTGTCGGTGTGCAAAGAAGAAAATGATAATAGCCCCAAGCTGGAAAAGGAGGGGACTGTGACATTCGTCGCATTTGCAAGACAGAAGAGCTGTCCTTGCCCTTGGTTTTCTGTGTCTTTCCCTCCTGCCACAGGGTTGATTGGATGTTGCGGTGATACCTTGTTGGGCGCCGGGTATTTCTGTACAGTCTGAACACTCCCAGAAATGCTCCCGAGCCTTGTGGAACCCGGTTAAGTCCCTGGGGCGCAGTTGGGGGTCCCTCAGAGTTTGCTTGTAACCTTGGTAGGCAGAACCAGAGCGGCCTGAGGACTGCATGCTCCGCATCCCTGACGGGAGGTGAGGTGAGGCCTCTACTCCACGCCGCATGAATCCTGAGACTCACCAGTCCGGCTGGTGGAACAAACTATTGCAGGCATCCTGTGGATCATAGGTGTGCTTCCTCTGCTCCTTTTATGTGGGTCTTTTCCTGGATTCTAGTAGTTTCTTGACAGACATGTGCTCATCAGTACTCAGCTGAAGACTCAAGAAGATCCTCCAGTGACCTCTCTCTCTCCAGTTCTCTCTCTCTGTCTCTCCATCTACTCACCGGTACTATGTCTTGCCTTTGGGGACCCTTGTCCTGCACAACCTGGTACCCATGTTCAGTACCTGTTGTTTCTCATTACAGTGGTTGAACGTTTTGGGGCAGAAGGGCTAATCTTGTCTCGGTGAAGCCATTTTAGCTGAAGTGGGCCAGGCGATTATCCAGGGGCCAGTTGGGTTCTCTGTCCTGGGACTGGGGTTCTACCCTGGCGACAGGAATCCACAGGGTGCTGGTCTGCAGAAAAGACAAAATGAAGCAGGGAGGAGCCGCACAGAAGGGTGGAGAGAGTGCTCATGGTTTTGCAATTCAGTGCAAGTCCTTTCCTGAGACCCATCCTACTCCTATTACTGCAATTCTGGGGACGGCCCTGACCCCTTAGAGTAAAATGCCCTTTCTGGCTGAGGTGCCTTCCCCTCGGAATCTACTGCTTGCACCCAAAGGGTTCTAAGCCCTGCAGCACAGCTGCAGGTGAAGGCCAGGGCAAAGGCAGTTAAGAGACAGACCCAAGAGCTGCTGGGCCAATGAAGCAGGGAGGGGGGTCGGGAAGGGGCTTTAGGCTTTTCTTCCCGTTGTGCAAGAGGAAAAGAAGATGAAAAGAATGAAAGTTCTTTTGGGCGGTGATGGCAACTGTCTCAACAAAACGCATCAAAGTCTGCCTGGAGTGGAAGACATCAAGGTGGAAGAAGCTGAGAGCAAAGGCCTGGAGACGTGCTCGGGCAACAGGCAGAGCAGAGTACAAGGACCGGCCCCTCGCCGAGGGCCCGGGGTATGATTAGAAGTCCTGGCTCTCCGGTGGAACCAACTTGCTGGCTCCTGTGATTTTTCTTTTTTTCTTTTTTCTTTTTGCAACAACGAACAGTGGATGGTGGGGAAACAGGAGCAGGGAAATGAGCGGTAGGACTGGGCAGGACGATTCTCTGGGGCTGTGCTCTGGCCCCTGATGCCTTTGCAGTCACATCGGTGCCTCGGCCCTGCCCTGGCCCCAGAGCCACACCATATGCACGGGAAACATGCACACAGAGAAGGGCACGCGCACAGCTGCCCGACTCCACCAAGCCTGGAGTACCTTGGAGCCTCTGAAGTTCAAGTAAACACAAGAGCCTTTTAACACAAGAGATTTAAGAGCAGGGTCAAGGTTGAGGCTTTCAGCAGCACAGGTGGAGAAGATGCGCAGCCTGCTTGACTTGGCCGCTGCCTGGTCCCCCCTGTGACCGAGTCCTCGGCTCTCAGCCTCCAGGCAGGAGTGACAGCCAGTGGGGTGCAGCTGGCCCAACCTCAGAAAATTGCCAGAAATTATACCCTTCATTTTCACATATCTCGCTGGTTCTCAGCAAAGATGGTACCACCCTTTAGGTAATATTTTGCATGCAAGTTTGGGTGGTCATGATGCCTGAATGCCCACCTGGTGACAGGGATGTAGGCCAGTGAGCTAGACATCCTGACATCCTGCAACATCTACAGAAAAATGAAGAACTGTCTGTGACTTTTCAAACGTGCCACGGGATATGCACATGGATGAAAACCGTATTTATGCACATCTAAAACCCGTTCCTGTGTTACAAATGAAATACAAATAAGCATTTGTTGAATTTTCCAGGAACGTAATTCGAGGGAAATTGTTCTTTGTTTTGTTTGGAACTTCACCAAGTTTTTCACTCTTGGAGAAAATCTTGCACCAGGGGTAAAGTCGCTTGAGATTTGGTATTTGAGTTGCCAATACCGTGCACTGTCTCTGCTGGCCGGCATCTGCGCTGTCACTCCGTAGTGACTTCTAGCTGCTGCGTGCACGATATTGGTGTAAATGTGTCTCTCGGTCCAGTCGTGCTTGAGCACTTCCACGTGGAAACACATATTATATATAGATTCCCTTCCCTTTATTTCTTCATCATACCACAAGGAAGCCATTGCACGTGTCGTGTTAGTTTGCTTAGGGCCGTTGTAACAAAGTACCACTGACTCTGTGGCTTTAACAGCAGAGATTTATTTTCTCAGAGTCCTGGAGGCTGGAAGTCTGAGATCAAGGTGTTAGCAGGGCTGTTTTTTTCCAGGGCTGTGAGGGAAGGATCTGTTGCAGGCCTCTGTCCTTGGCTTTATCGCTGGCCATCTTCTCCCTGGGTGTGCACATTGTCTTCTCTCTGTGTCTCTGTCTGAATTTCCTCTTCTTATAAGGACACCAGTCATAATTAGGGCCCACTCTTACAAACTCATTCTAACTTAATTACCTCTTTAAAGACCTTATCTCCAGACTGAGGTGCTGAGGGCTAGGACTCGGTCATATGCGTCTGGGTGGGGGGTGGGAGGGGAAACAATTCATCCCATACAATTGGGTATGTATGTCCATCCTACCATATATACATTTTTCTTTCTTTTTGTTTTTTAAGATTTTATTTATTTAGTCATGAGAGACAGAGAGAGAAAGGCAGAGACACAGGCAGAGGAAGAAGCAGGCTCCATGCGGGGAGCCTGACGTGGGACTCGATCCTGGGTCTCCAGGATCACTTCCTGGGCCAAAGGCAGGCACTCAATCACTGAGCCACCTGGGCATCCCAACATTTTTATTTCAAAATAGCAAAGGGAGACTTACAGGGACACATCTTAAATGGGGGACACTGAGTCTGACAGGGCTGAGAACTGCTATGATCTTTGCGTAGGACAACTGCATGTGGCATGTCTCAGAGGTGAGGGTTGCTCCTTACCTCTGATCTCCAGCGCAACATGATTCACCCAGGACTGGCAGGCCAGAGCACGTGGAGAGAGATTGAAAACAGCAGCCATGTGGCTGCTGGGTTAAAGCAAAACAAGGCTTCAACTGAAGCCGACTTGGCTGCAGGGAAAATGAAGAGGCCAGATGAGTGCTTTGCTCAAAAGCCCTCCATAGATCCTTATTTTCAAACCCGCTATAATCAGTGCCACTCTCCTCTCCGCACTCCGTTGCCCTCTAGGCCATCTCTAACTGCTCTCCGGCTCTGGCAAATCAGCCTCCCTCCTGCCACGGCAACCTCTTCATTTATTTTTCTGTCCAAGGGGTGCTTTGACTTGCTTCTCTCTCTTGAAATCTTTGTCCAAAGCCCAGCTAGCGGAGTCTCGTGCCATCCAGCTCCCTGAAGCTGCTAGACTCGGGCAATTCCTAGGTAGGATGGAATTGGAAAGGACACACACGAAGAGGCCACGAGGAAGCAGGGGTCGTGAGAAAGTGAACTCACGGCTTCCAAGCCCCGGGCAGCAGAACGTACACGTACACACACGGAAAACCAAAAGGAGTAAAATTACCGGCTAGTGATAAAAGAAGGTTAGAAGTGGGAGGGGAGGGGCTCTGGGGGGCTCATGGTTGAGCATCTGCCTGTGACCCTGGGGTCCTGGGGTCATCAGGCTCCCCGCAGGGACCCTGCTTCTCCCTCTGCTTGTGTCTCTGTCTCTGTCCCTGGGTCTTTCATGAATAAATAAAATCTTAAGAAAAAAAAAAAAGGTGGAAGGGGAGTTGCTGAGTAAGCGGAAGGCCGATGGTGGGCGGTGCTGACATGTTCTTGCTCCCCTGGGGTGATGCCAACCCTGCCCCTGAGCCCCTGGCGGACCCGTCTCCATGAGAGCTGGCTATTCCTGGAGTCATGTGAGTGCCCTGTGGTTGGGACAGAAATCACCTTCAACGTATTTCACAGCCAGGATTTGCTGTTGAGGAGCACAGAGCAAAGGTCATGAGACCTTAAGATGCTCATCCCCCTCCAGCTTGCAGATCACACCCCTCAACTCTAAGGCGTATTTGCCTCTCCCTTCTATTCATTTCTGGGTGCAGGCCTGAGCCTCCAGGGTGGCTGGCCGGGCCCTGACACTGGGGACAGCCCCCGGCCATGCATCTGCGATCACTTGTTCGAGGCTCCGCCTATGACCTACGCATGCTGCGTCAGGGTGCGTTTCGAAGTCTTGCTTGCCACGCGAGGCAGAGGCTGTCTGTCCCCTCGGTGCGTGGAGGAGAGCACGGGCCCCGGGGGGAACTGGCAGTCCGCTGTCCTAGCACAAGGAGGGGAACTGCCTTGGGATGAAAGGGACCTGCAGGTGGCAGGGCTGAGAGAGAAACTGGGTCCTTCCCACACTCAGTCACTGGCATGAGGTGTCCTTTAGGAGCCACTTATTTTTTTTTAAATATTTTAGTTATTTATTCAATAAGACACAGAGAGAGACAGAGACAGAAACAGAAGTAGGCCCAATTCAGGACTCAATCCCGGGACTCCAGGATCACGCCCTGGGCTGAAGGCAGATGCTCAACTGCTGAGCCACCCAGGTGCCCTCCTTTAGGAGCCGACTTACTGCCTTTATTGCCTACACCTCCGTGAGCTGGGTTTTCTGATACTGAGGACCTCCTTCCCCCTGGAGGAGCCCAACCATGGACAGACCAAAGGAAGGCTGACCGTCCCCGCTTGGTGGCCCTGCTGCATGCGCCAGGCACTGTCATGAGCACTTCCTGTGTATCGTGCCACTGAAGCCTCAGGGCTTGCTCCTCTGCAGAGATGAGGACGCTGAGCCACAGGGAGGTGAGGGTCCAGGGGCCAGTAAGAGGTGGAGTCGGGATTTAACTGCTGCCATGTGGCTCTGGTTAGTCAACCCTTCTCATACTAGGGCCTTAACTTCTGAGCTGTATGCCCTTTCCTGCTTCTTCTTCCTGCCTGCAGTGATTTGTGGATGGATATTCATCTTTATGCTTTGAGGTATGTTGTGTGTGTGTGTGTAGCCTGCCCACGTGTGTTGTATAGGCATAAAATTCCATATTACTTTTTTTTTAAAAGATTTTACTTATTTATTCATGAGAGACAGACAGACAGAGAGAGAAAGAGAGACAGAGAGATGCAGAGACACAGGCAGAGGGAGAAGCAGGCTCCACTCAGGAAGCCCGACATGGGACTCGATCCTGGGTCTCTAGGATCACGCCCTGGGCTGAAGGTGGCGCTAAACCACTGAGCCACCCGGGCTGCCCTCCACATTACTTTTTATACTTATATTATTGTTCATGATGTAAAAAAAAAAAAAAAAAAAAAAAACAGTCCCCAGAGTACCTCCTTGCCTAAGAGGATGGGCTGGCTGGGATCCACGCTGGGACTCTCAACACGAGCTCCTGCTAACGGAAGGGGGCCTGGCCCAAAAGTAGGCCCCTCTCCTGAAGACACCGTTGGGTAGAGGCAGAAGCCAAATTTAGAATTACAGTCTGGTGTAGAAAGAACTGTCAGGTTTCGTCTCAGACCCGAACATGCCGGGTGAACATTCTGGCCTGTGAATAGGCTAAAAATCCTCACGGCTCACGGCCCAGTGGACCTCTCCTCCTCTCCTCTCTGTCCTTCTCCTCTGTGATGAGCACCACGTAAGGACATGTGAGGAGTCTGTGCCCTCAGGTGAAGAATATGACTGAGCCCCTGCACAGGTAGGGAACCCAGCCAGGGACTCTGGCCCTTCCTCAGGAAGAGGTGACTGTCACCAACAAGTGATACAAATGCCCCTGAAAGCTCGTCCCGCCGGGTAACACTCATGGCTTGAGCTGAGGGGAGACTCCTTCCCTCCTACGGGCCGGTCTTCCATTGGTCCCCAACGTGGGCAAAAATGAGGCAAGGCTACTGTATCACAACGGCTCGGGGACTGATTTCTGAGCCTCTGCGTTCCCCAAACTCTCCAGATGTAGGGAGAGGAAGAAGAGGCTCTTACTTGGGTGAGAAGTCAGTTTGGTTAGTTTCATTTGTCAGGATGTTATTTTGTAACTTTGACGCTTTCTTCTACAGTACTCTACATTTAACAATTGTTAATCTACTTTTAGTAGTCACTTTTTAGGGTCGCCTGGGTGGCTCAGCAGTTGAGCATCTGCCTTTGGCTCAGGGTGGGATCCCGGGGTCCTGGGATCGAGTTCCGCATCTGGCTCCCCGCAGGGAGCCTGCATCTCCCTCTGCCTGGGTCTCTGTCTGTCTCCCTGTGTCTCTCATGAATAAATACATAAAATCTTAAAAAAAAAAAAAGTTATTTTCTAAGCTGCTCTCCTCCCCCCACCCAGAGAAAGGAAAAGAGTCACTCGTCTAGCATTTCCAATGAATCAGATGTTGTCCTAAAGAGTAGCTTGTCCTTCCCCCACCTGCCAGATGAAGGTTGGATTGGCCGTCTGTGCTCTTGGGGTTTGGAATAAGGACGGCGGAGTCACCGTTTGGGTGGAGGCTGTTAGTACAGGTGAGGGAGTGGTCCGGAGCGGGTGAGGTAGCCTAATCCACCAGCATCTTCAGATCTAGTGCATGGAACCAGCGGTTCCCCAGGACAAAACCCATGGTCTGGCATGTATGGCTGGAGAAACTCATCGAAATCAGGATTTATCCAAGGACCCTGCCTCTTTGTCTCCTAGATTTTGCAGGTCTGGGAGTCGAGGACTGGGGATGGGCTGTGCTGGCCAGAAAGTCTGGGTGCCTTGGGGAGGGATGCTCCTACCAGGAGAAATTATTGTGTTTTCTAGACCATGAGCCCTGAGGCTCCTGTTGGCCTTCTCAGACTCTTCATGCTTCCTGGGTAATGTTCTTTCCTTGTTCTCTTTCTAGAGCAAAGTGTCTGTGTTCTTAACTTTTGGTTGTAATCTCAAGTACCTGCTACCAATATCCAACTGTCTATGGGCGTCTCATAGACCAAGTCAATGTTGGGCCACTGGACCGGTACTGGCTGTGACAACAGCTGTGACAGCAGCAGCTCTGTGGAGGTGACCTGGTGTGGCAGTGGAAGCGGGGGGCCATTGTGGCAGCATGGGTTGGCCTTAGGTGGCCCCAAGGCTTTTGGGGGCAGGAGGGATCTGTGAATTGACAATGGTTCAGAGGGCTTATTTGCAGAAATTAGCCATCCCTCTGAGCTCACCCACAAATAAATGCAGGTAATTGAAAGGATGGGAAATGACTGGAATCTCTGCAATAGTGAGCAGAGCTGAAGTGAAGAAAGCTTTTAATTACTATTTATATGGCATCGTGTAATGGTACGACCTGAGCAAACACAGGCTGAGTAATTTTCAAGCCTGAAACGTTTTCTGTGACTGCCGAGTGGGCGAGGGAAAAGAGACTTTTTTATTTATTTTATTTTATTTTATTTTATTTTTTTTTTATCATACCTACACAAGGCTTTCTGGTAGGAGAATTGTCTAGGGAAAAAAATTGTTGGTAAGTTTTAGGATAGATCTATGTTATGGATTTTTGAAAATTTGACCACCTCCTCCCATACTGTAGCAGAAGAAAAAAAAATAGAAATGCTCAGATTTTTTTTTTTTTTTGGAAAAAAACAGATGCTTAAGCATGTAATAGAGCACTTATGTTAGTTATTTATCATGGCTCTGTTGTTTTATGATATGATGTTACTACAAGTGATACAAATTTACTTGACAACACTCAGGTGAAGATCGTGTCTTAAAAACTGAATGAAATCGGATGGAAACTCCAGTCTCCATGGCTGGCTGGAGGGGAGGGGGGGGGTGTTACTCAATCTCAGTTTTTCCTCTTCCCTGGAATTGCAAATGTCCTGGCAAGATTAGGCAATTCCAGACAATTTGTGAGTGCCACTGCGAGGACGAGTGGGCTGGCGGGAACAGTCTGCCCCAGCTGCTGGCAATTAGGGGAGCATTTTTTTTGTAGGTAATTAAGAATAATAATAATGCTGATGAAAAAGTTGCTCTGCTTTTTATTATCACCACGCACTGGCAATTTTAAACTGCAATAGATAGAACTCCTTCAGGAAACAAATCTCTGTGGGCATAAAGTCTAAACAAGTGCTTTGAACACTGTTGAGTATTTATCAATTAGCACCTTTGATGGCTTGTCCTTTAATAAATGTTTCATTCCATGTGGACTTCAGTTAAAAGAATCTTCAGGTCTTCAGCTCATCCCCGCTCCCCTTCCCTCACCCCCCACGCCTGCCGTGGCTACATGGGTTGAGCACATCTGTTTAGCTCTGCATTTGTTAAAGATTCGCAGTCCTTCTAGTAAATCCTTGTGAGGCTCCACATTTCCGACCCCGCAGATTCAGTTCAGAAGAGACAAAGAGGGGGGCTCAGCGGTTTAGCGCTATCTTCGGCCCAGGGTCTGATCCTGGAGACCTGAGATGGAGTCCCGCATCGGGCTTCCTGAATGGGGCCTGCTTCTCCCTCTGCCTGTGTCTCTGCATCTCTCTCTAAAAATGAATAAAATCTTAAAAAAAAAAAAAAAAGAAAAGAAGAGGCAAAGAGGGACACACTGGTTACACAGACAAACAGGGTTCAGTCTCCCATTCTACGTGACAACTTGGAGTCTTACTCGTGTGTCTACACTTTAAGCCAGTGAATCAGAGTGCAAGCGGCAGCGCATCCTGCTCTCCTTGGGGGAGGGCAGCTTTATCTAGGGAATGTGCGCAATGGCTCTCAAATTGAATTTTTGTATTATTTTACGTTCACTGTTTGTTTTGAAACTGAGGAATGAGTCATCAAGAACATAGTTATTATTAGGTGATTAACTCTTGAAAAATTTTGGCTTATGGAGAGGAGAGAGCTCCTAGCTCTGCCCCTGGCGGGTGTTCATTCCAGGGTAGGTGCCCCTGTTCTTGGCTCTGGGGTCTGTTTGAAGGTGGCAGGCCTGCCCACCACGGTCACTGGGACAGAGTCTGCGGCTCCCGGGCACGGGGTTCGGCCCAGCCACACACCAGCCCCTTGCGGCCTGGCGGTGGGCAGAGCGGGCATCCCGGCAAGTGCCCTGCTCTCCTCGTGCCAGGGCTGCCCTTGCCCTCGGCCCTGAGCACCGCACCTTCCTGGATCCGGAGAAGGTGACGGGTGAGAACAGGGACAAGGAATGGGGAGCAGTACCCCTCATGGCTTTGGCCCCGCAACAGTTAATCTCTCAAGCTCGGTTATCTTGCGGGGCCCGGAGTCAAGAGCACCTCGGAATCGTAGTGAAGCAGGAATTCTCACGAGCCCCATCAACTCAGAGAAGTAAAAACGATCGCACTTGTAGTCCTCGACTCCCCCAAGCTCCCAAGCGCTATATTCCACTTGAGTCACCGAGTTCGTTAATTACCACTTGGCTTCATTTTTGTGGGACGTGGCCACGTTCATCGCTGATTATGTTATTGTTCCGTAGCCTTGTCAGGATAACGTGTTATTTTCTATTATGTGGGTGGTGATGCTCCTCTCGAGATGACCAAAAAAAAAAAAAATCACATTTTTTTGTACAATACAATAGTCCTCAATTAAACCGTGAAGGGCCCCGTTGTTCGTCCTCTTAGGCGAGGTGCTCACCTCGCTCTACACGTTGTTCGGTGAGTCCGTTGGAAGGCGCTCTTCTGCGGCCTGTTTCCCTTCACGACAGTCGTGACTCTTCAAGCCAGATGGTTACTTTTTCTCTTATGTGCAGATAGAAAACAAGTTACTGATCCTAAGAAGTTATCCGTGGAGATGTTCTTGGGTTTGGGGCACTCAGCCAGAGAAGGGGAAAAAAAAAATCCCTTTAATGGTAGACCCGGGAGCCCTGGGCAGATGCCCCAGCAGCCCAGGTCTGGTCTTAGTGTCTGACTCCAGGTTGTGCCTAATAGGTCCACAAGCAGAGTGTCCCCCTACCGACTACCCCACCCATTCCTGAGATGTTGTTGGCTTTCCCTGCAGCTCATCTTGGTAATCTGAGCTCCCCTGAAACACTGGTGCCCTCCCCCTGCCGGTCCTTTGATCCCTTTTCCTGAATGAACGAATGAATGAACAAAGGAATCGTTCCTTCTCTGCTGCAACCAGTTTTCTCTGTTCTGTGGCCTCATGGAAGAAGGTGACAACATATAGTCTCCAAATTTTTATATGGGATACCCCAGGTGTCCTGCGGGTGCCTCAATTCTGCTTGGGAAGGTGAAAAGCCTTTCAATTGTCTCATCTAGGTGGATCAGGTATAGTACTTAAATTACCCAGGTGGCCCCCGGCTGCAAAGACAGGATGGGGGTACTGGTGGGGTTGTGGGGGAACAGTTTTTGCAAAGGAGATTCTGGACAGAAAAGTCCCATTGGTTTTTTTTTCTTCCCCCCTCCTTCAATCTCTCGTCTTCATAATCTCGGTCCTGTCCCAAGTGTGTCCTGTCCCAGATTTCATACAGGAAGCCCCCCTGCCCCTTTTGATTATCCTGGGTCATGTCAGTTTGCTGTCACTCTACCAGTGTCCCTGTTTGCTCAGGCATGAGGGTTCTCAGGGGACACTGTCCTCTCTACCTCCCCTTCTCTGCTGCATAGGATCTCCACACCCCAGCGTCTGCAGTAATAACTGAGGCCAGTGTGCTTTTCCCCTCGCCCCCCCAAGCCAGGTGTTGCGTTAACTATTTGCATCTCGGCAACGCCTTTTGGACTCCACCTGTCTTTGTCAGGAATGAGGGAAGGAAGAAAGGTCCCTTTCCCAACTCCTGGGCTCACAGGCTTGCTCTGGAACTGCTAGTTAGAGCCCACAGGCTGTTGCTTCACAGAAACAGTTTCTACCAGAATTGGAGTGATGCTCGAGTACGGTACCTCTGGTGCATTTCCTACCAAACAGGTTTCTCGTAGGCTAACCCAAGAGACCAACTACGAGCTATAGCATAGACTCTGAAGTCTTTGTTCCCCGGGGACTCAGTTATTGCCTTAGGAATAGACTTTTCTGGGGGCACAGAACCCATTTGTAAGTTAGAGACCCTCTGATACTTCATTTGCAGTCTGGACCGGGTGCTCTAGCGCACGCCCAATGCGCCAGTGTGGGCCTTCATGTTCAGAGCAGAGGTTCAAAATAAGAGCATTGGAACAAGGCATAAGTACATAGTGACATCATGCCTTAGGATTTATCATAATAAATGAATAATAAGATAAATTTAAATAAACATGAAATAAGATACATTTATTTTCTTATTTATAGGCATGGACGTTGGAACTTGGGGGTGTATGTGGGGAAAGGATTGCATTTGGAAGGAGGAATGAAGCCTGGGGCTTAGTATTCGACGTTTCTAGTCAGGTAAGGCTAGGAAGGGAGGAGCTGGATGGTTTTCACCGTCAGTCACAGGCCAGGGAGAAGGTAGGAAGCCCCCAGCAGGTGCGGGCTCAGAGGTGGTGAAGCGTGGGCTGGTGATAGAGCTGGAAGGTGCTGTTGTCATTATTGAGTATCTGTCCCAGGATGGGGTTAAGACTGGGAACTCTATGCAAGTTCTTGAGAATGGTGCAGGATCTTCAACTGATAACATGAGAACTGGTCCTCAGAACTATAATGTATCAGGAAGGGGAAAGAGAACATATTGGGGGAAAGAGATGCTTACTGAGGCCCACAGACCCCATGAGCAGGATGAGGCATCAGGGTAGGGAATGGGGATGCGCTGCAAACTAGGGCCTCAGAGAGGAGCCCAGGGGCTAGCGCTGGATCCCTACATCTTGGGCCCACCCCACCCCTGCACCTTAGACGGGTCTCCTGAGGACAAGAAATGACTGGCAGGTCTCCCTACCTACACTGCCAAGACCCAAGCGTGAGGCATCCTGCTTGCCTTCCGTTGCCTAGCGACAGCACCTCCTTGATTATCAGAGTTGTCATAGTTTTCCTGTAGCTATCTGCTCTGAAACTGGGTACAGGGGGATGCGAAGAAGATGGCAAAGTCCTGCTTGTTCAATGAAATACAAGCTCACTTGCGAGTATGGAAGCAAGTGCACCGTCAGCCCAAGCTCAGAATAGGGGCAGAAACAAGACCGATTTCATTGCTGACCCCAAATATGGAGCAGGAGAGAGGAGGGCAAGGGAAGAAGAAAATTCTAATGATGCTGTGGATCCCAGAATGATCAGAAGTGCAAAGAGGGACTGAGAGAGAGAAAAACAAAGGAAAATATGTTTCAAATGTTTATTAACATAACATTTCCCCGTCAGTCATTCTTTTCCTAGGATGGAAGTTATTTAATCCTGTCAAACACAAAGAAAAGCACATAGGCTCGAAAAGCCTAAAACACCCCAGATTAAATGGTCACAGATAATGCTCCAGATTTGCCGTCACGAAATACTAACATTTAAAATTGTGGGGAAATCATTTTCTGGGTGGGGTGGAACAAAGACCGAGTCACCAATGAGATGGCATCATGCCACCGACAGTTATGGCAGATGCAGGGCAGAAACCTGAAGATTCTACTCCTTCCAGAAGGATCACCAGAAGGCAGAAATCCTACCTGCCGGGGGTCAAGTTCGAATCCAGACGCACAGTGCTTAGGAGGGGAACAGCGACTTTGGGGTGCAGGTCTCTGCCCAAGGACACCCCTCAACTACGTAGTCATCAGCCGTAGCCTGTTGGAAAACACGCCTGTTCATTTTTCTTCTTTTAAATCAGGGATGTCGAGTCTTCTTTTATTATTAGGTATCGCTGACACTCCCACCCAACTCAACATTCTCAACCAAGTTAAAAAAAAATAAAACAACTATATACACCATTCTTTTGGTCTTTGTGGGTTTTTTAAAAACCATTTTTGTGGGTGCCTGGGTGGCTCAGTCGATTAAGCATCTGCCTTTGGTGTGGGTCATCATTCCCGGGTCCTGGATAGAGCCCCACATCGGGCTCCCTTCTCATTGGGGGGGGGGGAGCCTGCTTCTCCCTCTCCCCTCTGCTCATGCTCTCTCTCTCTCTTTCAAATACATAAACAAAGACTTAAAAAATCATTTTTGTTTCAACAGTGACATTTTTGCCATTTCGCCTGTCACTTATTTATTCAATGGGGTATACCTAAGAAAAAAAGTCTTTCATGCTATGGCCAGTGCTGGTAAAAGTTGGAGCGGGGAGAGGGGACAGGAGAGCAGACTAGAAGGGACAGAGTAGGCTCTCACATCCTCTGGGCAGTCAAGGCCATAGACATCTGTCTGAGAAAGTGAAATATTATTACCTACCTCTTGAAGTTTTTATTCCTTTCTTTTCTTTCTTTCTTTTTCTTTCTTTCTTTTTTTTTTGCAGTGGAAAAGATTGCCTGGTTTCTTTTTTAAACCTCAAAGTTCATTTTCTCAAGAAATGACTACAAATTTCCCCCCCGAGGGATCATCTAAGGATGTAACCAGTTTTCTTAAAATTATTACAAGGGTTGGTCGGTCGGTTTTTTGTACCTGCAGTACAAAAAAGTCCTTACGTCTCTCCCTTTGCCAACTGAAATTCAGAAAACAAACCAAGCATTGCCCACAAAGGTACAAAATCTGGATGCTTTCCTCTTAATTAGTTTTTATTCTTTATTAAAGTCATACGTGTGGATAGTTAAAATAAAAATTCAAATGATTCTCAAAAAAGAAAAAAGGTTTTCAGTGAAAGCAGTAGTCTTTTAATTGACTCCTTCACATCTGCTTGCAGCCCCCCACCCCGTCCTGATGCAATTCCACTTCCCCGTGGTGGTCCCTTACAATTGGCTTAGCTGGTAAGTTTGATACTTTTTGATGCTTTTCTCCACATTTTAAAATAATGCATTCACGATGTATTGATTATCTGTTTTAGACATCACCTATGATTTACTTTACGGTGTAGATGACTTAGCTTTCGAAAAATATATCCTTCCATTCCCCCCTGCCCTGCCCCATATAGTTGTATCACTCTACTTAGTCTGTCTTTACATTGTTATGATAATATTATATAGAATTATGTTAAAATAAAAAATAAAAAATAATACTTATTCACTGCTGAGGCAAATCATCTATTATAATGGTGCTTCTTTTCTTGTGCAATGCTATGTCCTCCTTTAAATTCCTTTGTTCCTCCTTGTAGGGGTGTCTTCCATTTTCTACAAATGTCAGGAGTGTATATGTGTGTGTGTGATGGTCTCTTTCACACAGAGCATTCTTTAAATGTCTGGTGATCTTTGACTCTGTTCATATTGAAATGTTAAGATCTAACAATCTGAATCCAAGTATGGGCTCGCCAGACTTGTATTGGAAAACCACTAAATGTCATTTGTGAAAATCTTTTTTTATTTTCTCTGTGGCATTCATTTTTTCCAGAAAAGAATCTGCTAATTTTTCGTGTGTGTGTGTGTGTGTGTGTGTGTGTGTGTATGTGTGTGTTATCTTGGCTGCTAGCATTTGGGGGAGTGGATTTGGTGAAGGAGGCTGCCTGTCCCACCATTCAGTGTACAAACTGTCGCTTAGTAATCCTGATTCAGACCAGACCCCTCTTCCGGGCCCTGGAGGGGCTGGGATGGGGGTGGGAGGTGGGGTCTCACCTCAACCTGTGCCAGGCCCCCATGTCACAGCGCTGCAGCGAGTGCTTGTGACCCGAGGGAGACTTTCTCCCTCTCTCTCCTGGCTGGTCATCCCTGTGCAGACCCTAGGCTATGACTTCCTCAGCTGCTTCTCCATTTCTCCATGCTCTTTCCATGGAAGTTACTATGTGTCATGAGGAATTAATCATGAATGAAAAACACCATGAAAAGCCTTTGACTTACACACTTAAGTGGGTGAATTGTGAGGCATATAGATTATATCTTAATAAACCTGCAAAAAAATAATCCTTCCATCAAAAAAGAAACTGTGGTGGGGGCACCCGGGTGGCTCAGTGGTTGAACATCTGCCTTTGGCTCAGGTCGTGATCCCGAGGTCCTGGGATAGAGTCCTGCTGCCTATGTCTGTGCCTCTCTCTCTGTGTCTCTTACGAATTAAAAAGAAAAAGAAACTGGAAAAAAAAAGAATGCTGCTTTTCTAATGAAATAAACTGGAAGATCTGTATATGTGTATAAAACAATTTTAATATCCTTTTTATATTGGAGATGAAAAGCAAAACAGTGGAGAGGTTACAGGGTGCCTGGGTGGCTTGGTCAGTTAAGCATCTGCCTTCAGCTCAGGTTGTGAGCTCCAGGTTTTGGGATTGAGCCTCAAGTCAGGCTCCCTTTGCAGCTGGGAGTCTGCTTCTCCTTCTCCCTCTCCATCCGCCTTCCCGCCCCCACCCCACTCACTCTCTCTCAAATGAATAAAGAAAATCATTAAAACAAAAGGTTACAAACAACAGCCAACTTGGTAGCCATAAATAAAGTAATGTAGATAATAGAAACTATCCAATTTGAACTTCATAATCAATATGTAAGATGTATAAAAATCTGAGAAATAATATGAATATGCACAGCAATGAAAATCATTCTCTATAAATGTTCCACTTGCTAGAAGTTCCTCTTGTAGGAATAATTCCCAAGGAAATTAAGGATCAAAGCAAACAAATGAAGAAAAGAACCAACAAACAGAAAAACATGAACAGCAACTTCTCTAATGAATGCTCTTGGTTGTAAACATATGGTGTAAATAAAAGGGCCTGCTACTCTTAAATTCTTGGTCTCATAAACTATGGCTTTAAGTGACTCTAGAGAACACATTGTAAGGAGAAGCCATGCATATAAAAATGTATTAAGAAACGAAATCTTGAGTGCAAGCTTCAAAACGTGGTTTGAGAAAAATCCACCTCTTATAAATATATGATTAAATCAAGTTTAGAAAAGCCTTCTATCTCATCCTATGAATAAAACCAGAAAAGCTACAAAACTTAAAAAAAAAAAAATCCTTGAACCATTAATCAGGAGAGCAGAAGGATCAGAAAAGACAAATGGCAAAATGGTACTAACAGAAGAGTTTACGCAGTTTAAAGGACCAAGCCACGGGGTGTTGTGTGTGGAATGATAACCTCAGTGCATCTATTATACATAAAGGACTTTCTTGCTGTTAAAGACTAAGTATAGGTTCTGAGGATAGAAAGGATTACTCTTACAATTTTACAAATAGGCAGATGGAAATCTCTCATTTTCTTTGCTCTTTAGGAGATAATGGCTCTTTCTCCCTCTGCAATGCCTTAAGCATATCATCTTGATGCAAGGCAGACCAGGTTCCCCAACCAAAATACTCATTGCTCTCTTAGTTTGGGGGAAATAACGGAGAGCCATATCAGTTTCTTGTAGCTGCTGTAACAAATTACCATGAAGTGGACATCGTGACACACAGAAACGTAGTCTCTTCAAATTAGAAGTTTGAATCCAAGGTGTCCGCAGACCAAATATTAGACCAGAGGATACACTTAGTGTTCTTATCACTTAGGAAATCACAAGGATGCTGGGAGCTCTGTACCAGGAATTGCAGGCAGAAACCGATATATACACGTTTTCTATCATTTTGTATATGCATACCAAAATAAATTTCAAGTCTAAAGGCATCTTGTTGAAGAATGTCTTATTCTGGGGAGGTCAGTTTTTTTTCTTATTGAGGCCTTCAACTAATGAGATGAGGCCCACTCATATTACAGAGGATAGATCATCTGTTTTACTCAAAGTCTGCTGATTTGATAGCTAATCTCATCTTAAAAAAGAAAAAACCAGCTTCCCAGAATATTCAGAATAATATTTAGTCAAACATCTGGGGTACCGTGCTCTACTAAATTGACACTGAATATTAACCATCACCGTGATCTTTGCTTCAAAGCTCCTGCTGGGTTGCTTGAGACTGTTGGATCTTATTTGATTGCAGTCTGAGGGCATTCCAAACAATCCTGACTCCTTCCTCTTTGCTTTTCACAGGTGTCAGGTCAGAATCATGGTCCCAGACCTTTTCCTGCCCACTCCTGCTTCCTTCTCCTTTATCTCCCCTGGGTACTGCCCTGTTCCTCCACCACCCACTTGTCCTCCTGCCTGCTACCCTGCCCACTGTGTCCTAGGGTGCTTCCTGAAGGACTGCACAGGCCATCAGGGGGAATTTGGGAATAAACACTGGCAGTCCTCTTTTTTTTTAACCCCCTTATTCCCCAGACTCTTGCTCATGGGAGAAAGTTGATAACCTGATCGACCAACTTTGACATTGACTGGGGCCATTTTTTATTGGTGGGTAAGGTTGCCTTGTAGCAAGGTCGTTGCTGACGGGTGACACATAATCTTTGTGGCCTATTTTCTGGATGCATGCTACCAGCAGTTAAGTGGGTCAAGGCCTTTGTCCCCTGTGAGAAGTGGGGATAGAGGCCAGCTGTTCTTTCTGGGTTCTCTCCTCCCACTGGCATACTGGCTCCAGCCTCAGGACTCACCCACAGGCCAGGTAGCTGGGGGAGGGGATCATGTTGAGGAGGGCCTTGAAGAGACTTTCCTTCTCGCTCTTGTGGCGATATCCCAACTCTGGCTTTGTGAGGAGAGAGGATAAAACAGCAAAAGTGAGAGAATTGGGGCAGATAAGCTTCCCTTAGGACTCCTTTACCAAGCCACATACTTTGCTTTAGCTTTTACCAGAATGATGTGCTAGGTTAAAAGGGACTTCCCAGCCATCAAACATTAAAAAACAATTTTTAAAAATTATTTAAGTAAAGTTGACATACAATGTTACATCAGTTTCAGGGGCACAGCATAATGATGTGACAATTCATACCTTACGTTGTGCTCACTACCATGAATGTAGTTACCATATATGTTACCATCTAGCCATCAAACATTTAAAAAATATTTTTCTGGTGACATTTTACTCCCTTATTTGGCTATTGATACAATAAGGATCAATCCTCCCTCAATGAGATTATTTGAACCCCTAACAATACTGAGAATGGTACTGGGTCGTTCATTTATCATCTTCACCGAACACAAAGTGGAACAAGATGAAGTTCCTGAAGAAGTTCCTGATCTGGGATCCCTGGGTGGCGCAGTGGTTTGGCGCCTGACTTTGGCCCAGGGCGCGATCCTGGAGACCCGGGATCGAATCCCACGTCCGGCTCCTGGTGCGTGGAGCCTGCTTCTCCCTCTGCCTATGTCTCTGCCTCTCTCTCTCTCTGTGTGACTATCATAAATAAATACAAAAAAAAAATTTTTTTTAAAAAAAAGAAGTTCCTGATCTTGGGAGGAGACAGCCGCCAAACACTGGCAGTGCTCCAGTAGAGACATGTGCACACTGGGGGTTGGGCATTGAGTTTTCCAGCTCTCCCTGGGGAAGGTTGAAAGGTGGGTGAGGGAGTCTGAGTCTGCTGACTTAGAAATAGGAGCAAGAGTCTTCAGGGCAAATGTGGGTAAGAGAAAGAACTTTTTCCCTGGCATAGAGTCTCACAGATCCTGGTACGTGCAGAAAATGGAAAGTAACTTTGCAAAAGGGACCAGGTAATAAAGGACTTCACAAATCACCCAACACGGCAGCCTCCAAGCCCACCCCCATCCCATCCTTTTTGGCTTTTACAACAGCTGGTTGATGATAATACTAGATATGATTGAGAGTCTATGGTTGAATATTTAATTTATAAACCTTCATTACTTTTACTGGCCTTCTGATTGTTGAGAACATTATTACTTTTTCTTTTAAAGAACTTGGCATCTTACAGAATGACTTTTACAAGAAATTGCCAGTGGGGAAAAGAACAAGACTAGTAGGAACCAGAGAGAGAAGGGCCCGAGGAGGGTGCTTCAGTGAACATGCTAAGACCTCACTCAGGTACCAAGTGGATTGTTGCATGTTATTTCAAAAAAGGTCTCATAGTCATAGTTCAATTTTTTCCCATCTACATGACCCAGGGAACCTGTGGACCCTGTGTCTAAAGAACAAAAATGATAACTGTGTAGCGTGGTACATCAATTTATGGTGCCAGGGTCTGAACTTCATTTCCTTCCTTACTCCCTTCATTTATTCATTCGACAAGCATTTATCACACATTAACAATATATCAGCACAGCCTAGAGCCCAAGGGAGGAAGGGGGAAAAGTCAGAGGGTTAAAAAAAGGAAAGTGTAAAGGATTATTAGCTTTCTAGTTTTGCAAATGACTGGACTTGAATATAGAGATCCATAGAAAATCCTGTCTTTAGCCTGATTGGGCTGTTGTCTTCTTTGCATTGAGCTTGATCTTTCCTTATTTTTATTTAATTATTTTTTAAAGATTATTTATTAGAGAGAGAGAGAGAGAACGAGCATGCGTAGGGGTAGGAACAAAGGGAGAGGGATAAGCAGACTCCAAGCCTAGCACAGGGCCTGATGTGGGGCTTGATCCCAGCACCCCAAGATCACGACCTGAGCAACCGAAATCAAGACTTGGACACTCAACTGACAGAGCCACCCAGGTGCCCCCTGATATATTTTTTAGAGCCAGTGCTTGAACTGTGTGGTTAAAGCTGTAGAAATTTCTAGTATGAGATCATCCTGACTAGAGCAACATCCGTAGGATCTGTCATGCAGCCATAGATTTGGATCCATTGACTCTTGAAAACACTTTTATCTGAAGCTATGTATGGTCTCTTTCTTGCTTTCTCTCTCTCTCTCTCAAAAAAAAAATCTTAAAAAAAAATCTTTGTTCTCTTACCTTTACAAAATGGCTACTGTTACTCATTATGTTATTATAAAACATAATTTATTATGAGTATGTCGGACTGTGGGGTAGAATGTTGTCATTCTTAGCAATTTAATTGAGGTGCATTGACTTAGATACTTAGTTTTCTTTTTTTTCTCAGATTCAAGTATCATTTTTTAATAATAGCATTCATCTCAGTAAAGCAAAGCATTAGCAAGAAGTCCAGACAATTTAATTATTCCTATTTTCATATGGTGTATTAGAGATCTATTACTGCATAACAAATTACCTCAATGCTTGGCAGCTCAAGGCAACAAATGTTTATTATCTTGGTTTCTGTGGTCAGAATCCAGGTGCGGTATAGTGGGGTGCCTCAGCCTTGGACTCATGATCCTTCACAGTCAAGGTCTTGTCAGGACTGCAGTCATCTCAAGGCTCTCCGAGGCTTCCGAGCTCACTCATGTGGCACAGCTGGCAGGCTTCATTGGCTGTTAGATGAACAGACTAGTCTGTTTTTGTCACATCAGCCTCTTACCACATGGTGACTGGCTTTCCCAGAATGAGGACTCTGAGAGAGACAGACAAAGAGAGAGAAAAGTAACAGTCTTTTTATAACCTAACCTCAGAAGTGTCAATCCATCACTTTTGCCTTTTTTCATTTATTAGAAGGGAGTCTGAGAAATAATAGAAAATTATATATATATTAGGTGTCTGCCTCCGGTTCTCAGCGCAGAGCTCCTAAATCCCCTGGAATTTCCTAAGTGATAGGAGTATCTTTTGTCCTAATGAGGTGACTCTTGGTGGACTAATGGATAGTCAGGATGGGGCTGGTCACCAGAAAGGCTTCAACCCATGATTAGAAGCTTGGAACTTTCTACCTCATCTTCTGTTCTTTGGGAAGGGGAAAGAAAATGGCCCTGAGTTAATGATGTCTTAGAGGATTATGTCTAGAGGATGAAGCTTCTGTTAAAATCCCTAAAATGGCATCAAAGAGCTTCCAGGTCAGCGAACAGGTGCTGAGAAGGTGGCTGAGGGGGTGCATGGAAGCTCTGTGCTTCTTCCCACACACCTCACCCTGTGTATCTCTTCATCTGCTCCTTCATCTGTGTCTTTTGTTACGTTCTGCATGAGAAGCCAGTGTAAGTAATTGTTCTGAGTTCTATAAGCCATCGTAGCAAATTATGGAACCCAAAGAGGGGTTGTAGGAACCCCAATTTAGAGCCATTGGTCAGAAGTGAAGGTGCCAACCTGGGACTTGGGGGTGGCGTCCGACGTGGGGCAGGTTCAGGACTGAGCTCTAAACTTGTGAAGTCTGGTGCTAAGTCCAAGTAGACTGTGTCAGAATTTCTTGGACTCTGGGCCACGCAGCTGGTTTTGCAGAGAATTTCTTGACGAGTGGAAACCCCACACACCCACAGAGGCCCTCAGAAGTGCTGTGGGGGTGTGAGTAAGGGAAGCACAGGAGTGGTTTTCCTAGACAGAGCTGTGCGGTCTACACCACCTTCAAGGAGAAGGAATTCCACAGGGGAAGGTGCCTGGAGGCAGGGGTGGTTGGAGGACCTTCTCCAGGCTGCCTACCAAGGATGACAGCGTAGGTTACCATTACTCTCCATGTTTTCAAATGGTGAGTGAGACTGCACTGCATCATTGGGGTTGTGGCAATGATGTTTTAGGTTGGGTTTTGTATTCCAACCACGTTGACCAACATTTCTGCCAGAGCCCCAGCCCTGGCGAGATGGCACGTTGACTGTTCGAGAAATGGAAGTGTGGGTGGTGTTTCTACCATGGGAGGAAGACCTGTCACCGCCTCCCTGACTTTGGGCTCTGACCCGGTAGGACTTGGGTGGGGGGGGAGAAAGAAACGCAGGGCCAGTTCTTAGCCTGTGTGTGTTCCCACATCCCTTCTGTCCTCCTCTCTGGCAGGATGGAACCTGGGACCAGGGAACCAGGGACATGACACAGACCTCAACTGGGGCCTGGCCTGAGCCAGCTGAGCCACAGTCAATCGGAATGAGAACCGAGAGTGAGGAGTAGGTGCGTGTTGTTGTAAGCCTCCAGGGTGTTGCGAGTATTATTATTGCTACAGCACAGGTTGACCGAGGCACATGGGGACCCCAGGGATGGCATGGACACCCTACAGAGTGTCTGCTTCTGCCTGTATTCTGTTCCCAAATCGCCCTGAGACTGACTGAAGCCCGGTCCCCATAGGTATTTGCATTGAAGGCTGATGTGTTCCAAGAGCATTCAGTCCCCAAGGCCTGCTGTATCACTGTGGAAAAGTTCTCAGGGCCCTCAGTAAAGTTTTGAGCACAAAAGGATAGATATATGTATTTTTTAAACCAATGACTTCAAGCCGTTGTGTTTCAAACTTGGCAAATGTTCAGTTTTTGAAAATTTTGGATATCATACTTCCCTGTCAAAAACTTTTCAGTTTGGCTTACTTTGTAATCTAGATAGGTGCCACTGAATCCAAACAGCCAAAGAGGAAACTTCCAGAACAGAGAAGTGAGTGTACAATTATTGATTCAGTAAGAGAGCTGTCTGGATAGTTGTGTGATTGTGCTATTTTCCTGAACAGAGAGGCGAGAACAGGAAAGGAACTTGGTACACAACGTGTTGCCTCTAAATATCTTTGGCAATGCTGATGAAAGTCGAACAATCATCTCCTTTATCTGAAACAAATGTTGAACTGTGTAGGAGACACTCATTATAGAGGTGTTTTGGTTTTTAGAATTTTGTCTCATTTATTTGTTTTTTTTTTAACCCCTTGCCTGCATATTCAAAGGAAAGCCAAGGGTGACAAAATCATTTAATACCACCAGGATCAGAAATCATTTTGAACACAGCATTTAGGTCATGCAGGTACATTGTGTGTGTGTGTGTGTGTGTGTGTGCGCAGGCGTGTACACGTACATGCGTAGGTGGTCTGAACCTGCATGTCTAGAGTGATTGCTAGAATTTCCAAAATACACTTATTGATAGCTCAGCTTTCTGCTCTGTTGACCTAATAGTCTAATTGCTGTATAATATGTAATTGAGGGACAGAAAAAAAAGAGTAAAATAGTCAAAGTTACATTAGGAAAAAATATTGCTCAAATGGTAAACTTATGGTTAGCTTGTCAATGAATCAATGTAACAGAGATCAATTTCCACATAATCTTCTATGTTGCGATGCTTAGTGAATCACCCCTCCCCTACTGACTTCAATTATTCCTCTGCAACTTTGAAAAGTTTTAGTACAAAGAGAACGATTGGAATCACATAAAATTGATTTGATTTTTCATTCCTTTCTTTGGAATGGGAATAATTTCCCCAATATAATTGAGTTAGTTTCCCATTCTTTTCTTTGAGCCCTGCCTCCCCAACCCTCACCCCTGTCCTTCCCATTCTCTGTCTGTCCTACTGTCAGCATCCTAGTACCAGCTAGGGCCCAGACCATGGTGTGGATCCCTAGCCAGCTTTCCTATTCCAGGCTTGGTTCCCTTTCAGTTTGTCTAATCCCCAGGTGAGGTACCCCCTCCAAAAATATGAGGATAAGGAAAACTTTGTCCACTAAGAAAAGTCATGTGAACAATGCATGAGCAAGAGCAGAGACAGTGAGTTAAAGCAGGGGTGCTCCAAGGCCCGCAGGAAACTTCCATCAACCAATGCCTGGCTTCACTCCCAGGAATTCTCATTCCATTCACCTGGGGTGGTGCCTGGCCTTGGTGTTTTCTTTAAAGCTTTAGGTGACTTTGACATGTAAAAAGCGTGTATACTGAAGATGTACAGCTTGATGTTTTGATATATATTGTGAAAAGATGACCACCATTGAACGATGAACAAATCTACTACCTTTACATGGTTACCTGTTTGTGTGTGTGTGTGTGTGTGTGTGTGTGTGTGTGAGAGAGAGAGAGAGAGAGAGAGAGAGAGAGAGAGACAGACAGACAGACAGAGATAGCCTTTAAATTCTCATTAGGAGATTCTGACCCAGGATTGAGACCCTGGATCTCAATGACACATAGTGGATGAGACACAGATGAGACATAGGTTCATGTCTGCCATTGACCACGGCCAGCTAACAATTCAGCCAGATTCCGTGCTGGCTAAGCAAGCCCATGATTGCCTGGGGTTCCATGATGAAAGAGCTCACTGCTCATCGGGCAAAGTAGACTTTGTGTCCTTGTGATGTTTCTCTTGCACCTTCAGAGAGCTTCTTGTCACGATTTCCATTCCATTCGTGGGAAGAATGCCTCCAGGTTATTAACATGAGAATTCCCAATCTGTGTCAGGGATTTCTCATGGTAAATAAATAAATTGAAATCCCTGTTTTCATTCTGGTCCCTTATGAGTTTTCAGTATCATAATTTTTGCCTTTGCCCCTTAGTGTAAACGAGGTCCTTTAAGCAGAGGTAAGATCTTGCTGACCCTACATACACCCACTCCTCGTGTCCACATCCTGCAGCTAACTTCAATCTCGCTCAAGTGCAGTTTTGGTCAGGTTATTAATTCTGCTATAAAGTCTTCTGGGACTTTGCCACTGCCTTCTGGTCCTGCTCAATCTTCTTCTTTGCCTTAAGAACCCAACCCTTGGGGCGCCGGGGTGGCTCCCTGGTTGAGCATCTGCCTTCAGCTCAGGGTGTGATCCCGGGGTCCTGGGGTCGAGTCCCACATCGGGCTCCCTGCATGGAGCCTGCTTCTCCCCCTGCCTGTGTCTGTGTCTCTCATGAATAAACAAAAAAATAACAAAAACCCAACCCTCTGCTTGAATCATACAAGTGTTTCATTATCCTGTCTCTTCATTTTTAGCTTCAGCTGCCCCCTCCATCTGGTGCACACTTACTTCCGTTCTCTTGTCAATCTCACCATCTTACCTGGTTAATTCAATTTACTTTTAAATGTGACCTCTCCATCATGGTGCCTTCCCCCATCACCCCAGGCACAAGCGAACTGTTCCTTCTGGATGTGTGTTCGTCGATACTATCACAATTTGTTTTCTCAGTCTAGAATTTGCTCCTCGGCCTTCCCAGTAGCTAACTATTTCCCACTCATATTTTATTCAGGTTTGAACTTGAGTCTCTTCCTTAGGGAGGCTTTTTCTGCTTCCTAAGCCTCAGTGAGATTTCCAGTACGTGTTCTCGTAATGCTCTCTGCTTCTCAGTAACATCAATAATCACATTGCAATTACTTGCTCAGAGTCTATGATCCCTGCTGTCCTGTGAGTTCCATGAACATGAGGGCAAATCTACCTTATTTATGGCTGAGTATCAAGCCTCTAGCACAGTTCCTGGCACATAGTTGATTCTGTATATTTGCCAAATGGATGTTAGATGAATTCAATTTCAATTCAATACATTTTTGTCAGCACATACAACAGGCCAGACAATGTCTTAGGTGCTTGAGGTATATCAGTGAATAAAGAAGATGAAGATCCCTTCCATCATGAGCTCAGATTCTATCAGAGAGAGATAGACAATCAACATAATGAAATGTAAATATTACAGTACATTAGAAAGTGAGAATTGCTATGGAAAAATGAAAATGAGAATTTAAAACATTAATAATGAAAAAGTATGAAAAAAACGGGGGGTGCATAATTTTGTGGTATTAAATAAGGTGGTCAGGTTAGTTCCCATTGCAGTGGTGACATGAGAGCATTAGTCATGCAGATAGTTAGGGGAAAGAATGTTCCAGGCCAAGGCATGCCTGATGCAAGGGCCCTGAGAATTCCTGGTGTGAAGGGGAAAGAGGAGGGGGCTAGCGTGTCTAGGGCCGAGGGAGCAATGAGTAGTAAAGGAGCTAAAATTGCTGGGGGTCCTTCAGTCCTTTGCAAGAACTTTGGCTTTCATGCTAAGTGAAAAGGAAAGTCATTGCAGGGTTCTGAACATGATCTGACCTATGAATTTTCTTTTTTAAATCTACAGTTGACAGGATTTCCCGAAAGATTGTGTATAGGATATGACAGAAGGAGGGGAACCATGGATGACTCCAAGGTTTTAGCCTGAACAGTTGAGAGGATAGAGTTGCCATTACCTGAGAAGTACAGAGTTGTGGGTTAAGTAGGTTTTGGAGGTCATGGGGAGATCAGGAGTTCGGGTTTGGACAAGTTGAATATAAGACATTTATTAGGCATTCAAGTGAGAGTTTCGAGGACCCTTTGGGTATATGAACCTCAAGTTTAGAGAAGAGGTCTAAGTTGGAGATATATACTTAGGACTTGGCAAGGAAGCTGTAGCAGAATTGTGAGCCCAAATGCAATCCTTGAAGGGGTGAGTGTAGACACTGAGGAGAAGATTGACAACCAAATCTGGGACCCTCCAATCTAAAGAAATCTCAGGGAAGACAATGAGCCAACAAAGGATAGCAACAGAGACCAGAGAGAGAGAGAGAGAGAGAGAGAGAGGATGAAACCCAAGAGAGGTTGTTCTGAGGGGTGAGGGCTGACAATATTTCAGGAAGAATGATGAATTCTGACAAATGCTGCTGCTAAGTCAGGTATAGTCAAGGAACTGGCTATTAGATTCAGCATTTGGTCACTGGCAACTTTATGAAAGCAGTTTTGGAGGAGTCGTACGGCTAAGAGCCCTTTTAGAGTAGATTTAAGAGAAATTGGGAACCGAGGAATTCAAGGATGACTGAACTCATGATCTTTATCTTCTTCTACCTTCTGTTGTCACCATTAGATCTTCCTCTTGTCTCCTCTTCTGTATTATAAACTCCCTCAAGGCAGGAAGAAGCTGTGTCTTTGACACTGACAAACCTGCATGGAGAAAGGCAGAGTGCCCACATACAGCAGGCACTCCATAAATGTTGGTTGACTTGCCTGATGGGTTGTTTGAACCTGAAGAGTGCAATTAAGTTTGTCCCTAACCTTTGGGCTTCCTATTTCATTTTTGATTCTTTCTTCCCTCCGCATAACACCTGACAGATGCCCAGTGTCCTCTACCCTCAGGCTGCACTCGCTTTTCCCACCCTCCTTTCACCCCTCACCTGCTTGACAATCTGCCCACAGTGAACCTCTTTCCTCAGGGTGGCCGTGGGGTAGGAACAGGACAGCTAATCTCATGAGAGAATTCCCATGAGAACCTAGCCTCCTAGTATGGGCACTTCTCATGGGTCATACCCAACCAAGAGCAGTATCCTAACGCTGAGTAGTAAAAATCAGGAGGAACCAGATCTCACATCATGATAGAAGGAACTTGAAATCGGAAAGTGTGGGGTTTTTAAAAATTTAATCTGAATTACACACATCTTTATTTTTGTAAAGATTTTATTTATTTATTTGAGAGAGAGCGTGAGGGAGCACAAGCAGGGGAAGAAGCAGAGGGAGAGGGAGAAGCAGACTCCCCGCTGAGTGGGGAGACCAACATGGGGCTCGATCCCAAGACCCTGAGATCATAACCTGAGCCAAAAGGCAGAAGATTAACCCAACTGAGCCGCCCCGGAGCCTCTGAACTGCACACATCTAATAGGAATGTTATTATTTTTTTCTAATAGGAATATTAATCAGCTGTTTCTAATAGAATAAGAAAACAGGCCAAAATAAATTCCCACAGAGCTGTTCTTAATTACTTTCTCATGGGATTAGCTTTTAAAGTCGTAAAATAGTATTACATTTTTTCCAATGAGGCATGGCCCCATCTGTCTAACAATTTAATATACTTTCTCCAAATTAGTCACCGTAAATGCTTGATTTTAGGCTGCCATATAGCCTTTAGTTAATTTTGGAGGATAGAATTTGAGTTGCTGGATTTCATCAATTCATTTATTTAAGGGGTACTTAGATATGTTAGACACCGTGGTATTAACAACAACAACAACGACTACAACAACAACGACAAAAACCAAAATCAATAAAAACTCCGCATAAAGCAAGCCAGATAATGTCACTTTAAGAATTAGCAGCCACTGTTGCCATTAGGGCGGATCGGTTAAAAATAACTGTAGGTTTTCTCTTGTCCCTTTTCTAACCTTTCCTTTGCAATTGTGAAATCCCATTCATCTGTGATCCTCAAGCATTCATACAGATCTATTTTGAATAACTGAATCCTCAAACAGATAGGAGCTATGAACCATTGTCAATGAAACATTAAGGCACAAAGAAGGAAACTGACTTAGTTCAAGTAATTTGACAATCATTGTGCTCAAGCAGCATAATTATCCAGGCATGAATCCTGCAAGCCACTTGATAAACACCTTCCACTAGGTTGAACGTAAGAACTGTATAAATTCAATAAAGCAAATTATTTCCTCAGGGAGAAAGCACACAGGAAGGGTGCTGGGAACATTTCTGTCATGCATATCTTATTATTCCGGACAATTAGTAAAAAGTGAACACAGGACTTTTCTTTGGTTTCCTTTAAAGACGGCCTGGAAACCAAAGATGAACATGTGGGGGGCAAGTTGTGTGACAGGTCTCCGTAAGGTGAAAAGAGTTGAGTATAACCTGTAAGTGATATGGTCATCAAAGAATATAAGTGTACATATTATAAATTCATTAATACTGAAATCAGAGGTAAACAGAAAAAAAAGACATGAATCATATAGGTACCGTGTTTATTTAGGAAATAAAAGGATATCAGTTTAGCAAAGTGGAGTCATCATTCAGTTTTTCCCTAAAACTGTGTTCTAGGCTAGGCGGTGGCCAGCTGGAGCTGTTCAAAGTTGGGCCTGTGTTAGTCAGGCAATTTTACCTAAGATAAAGAGTTAAAATCAGCCAGCTCTCTCCATTTCCTTTTGCAGCCCTTCCCCCAACCATCAAGCTCTCAGAACAGCAAAATAAAACCCAAACAGTCTCTCAATAAGAACATTTTATGAGTTTCCTCTCTGTCATTATTCTCTTTTGGCTGAGCAATCTTTTTTTTTTTGACAACAGAATATTTATCTTCTTTGCAATGCCTGGATTCATGGTCTTATGCCATCTACAGTAGTAATAATTTAACCGAATAAAAAGAAGAGGAGAGTCCATTTAGAAAGTCAATTTGTAATGTTTGCATTTTAAGCTCTTTTTTTCTCATGCCCCAAATCCATTTCAGATGGGTTAAAGGATTGGCTAATAAAATACTAAAGCTTAGAGATCAGAATGAAATATAATTTAATGGAGGATTAATTTATGAGGATTGCAAAGAGTTATTCTTATAATTATAGGCTTAGAAACAATATATAAAATAATAAAGGAAAATAATGACACATTTGAGTGCATATGAATAATAACTTTGGACCTAGAAAACCAGAAACGTTACAATCTTTATTTTATAGACAGCTCTTGGAGAATGCCATTCCTGTGGTATTAGCAGATCTGCTATCACTCTTATCATCCTATAAGGTCTTTTCATAATATACTTTTAAAAATCCCGAGTGTCAAAATAAATCTGTAAATAATAATAAGTCATAAATCAAAATAAATCACAGAAGACTGAATAAATAAGAAACTAAGCTTGAAAAAGAACAGCAAATGCCATAAATAGTCAAATTCTCATGAAAAGAAATCCAGGGACTCAATAGACCTATTGGAAAAACTTTCAGCTTTATTAGTGAACAAAGAAATTCTCATCAACCAGTGAGATGTATGAATTAGAAAAATGTGTAATGATTAAACATATTGCTGGTGAAGATTCAAAATAGTGGCTGTTCAAATTGCTTCAGTATCTTGCAACCCTACACTGGGTTCAAAATGCTGGGTCCCCTATAGGTCAAGAGCGAGTAAAATGTCTCCGTTTCTGCTCTCTGCCAAGAGGGTAGACCAGCATGCGTTGCAGGCTGCTACCTTTCAAAAGCAATTCTGCAGTAATTGTGGAAGAGCCACAATTGGATTCCTGGGGCAGCACCTCCAACGATAATAGTGAAAACCCCCTCCCTCCCTGGAAAGACTGCAGTCTGTCCTAAAAGAGGAGGAGAAATTGGGTGGCTCAGTCTGGGCTGCTACATGTGACAAAAGGTGGGGCATGGATTTGAATAAAGCTTTTTAAGCTCTACTCTTTCCTCTCTTTTGATTTATTAGCTTGTAATAATCACCTCTGACTCTGGTGTGCTAGGAACGAGATCAGGGCAGCAGGTGAAGTATGGTGTTAATGAAAACAGGACAGTGTCGTTCTCTCCCCATTGCTCTTCCAAACCCTTAGGGCTATGACTTGAAGCTAGTCTATTCCCAGTGTTGCCCTTCCCTAAATTTCATGGCTTGGGGGCCAGGACAAGGGACTGTCAACGGTTCTATTGCGCCTGTGATTCTCCATCCTTGACTCACCTTTTCTTCTGTTCCCTCAGTATACCTGGACTGACACAGATGACAGACAGCCTGACTCGGGGGGTTCACTGGTGCACATTATTAGAGGGATTAGCTGACACCCCAGGAGAACATGAGCTCAAATGCCAAAAAGGCTAACAGATGATGAATTCAACTATCTAAAACAGTGACCCAAAATTGGACAATGTTCACTGTCTGAGTTAGAAATGTTGGAATAGAAGCCCTGAGAATATAAAATTAGCATGGGATAGATACAGAGATACAGAGCTAAAGAACAAGATAGTGAAGTGGAAAATTGGATCTCTCCCAGAAAGCAAGAAATGATGAAGAAATAAAGCAGGAAAGGAAACTCTAAGAAATTTAGAAGGCAGGGCCAACATTTAGGAAATGGGAGACCCCAAAGGAAAGGAAAAATTAAAGAGGAGGAAATATTTAAAGAAATAATTAGGGCTAAATTTCCAAAAATTAAAGAAAAAAAGATAAAACATTTCAGATGAAAAAAGAGAAATAAGGAAAAATCTAGACCCACTAAGCAGATTAAAAGAATATCAGTCTATGAAAGCTTTCCCAGAGAAAGAACAGATCATCAAAAAGAAATAACAATCACAGGTTTCTCATCAGCAACATGAGATGCAAAAAGGCAATAATGTAAAGTATTTGAAGAACTAAAAGAAAACCCCTCAAAACCAGAAATTTATACCCAGCCAAATTTTCAACCAAATTTGAAAATTTAATAAAAATATATTCATGCATACATACCTCGGAAGACATACGCCACAAACTTTGAAAACACTTGTGGAGAAAGAGAAGTCTAGACTCTACAACAAGAGATAAGTATGGGTGGTAGAAAATCTTTTTAAAGTCAATATTTTTATTTTTAAAAGTCAGGACTAAAGAAAATGAAAACTCTTTTATCTGTAATAGGCAAAAATAAAAATCCTAGGTATTATCAACATGATAAGTGGGGGGTTAAATGGGGAGCCCTACAGGGACATGGCAGTGTGTTACATTACTTTTCCTATTAGCATTAAGTTATAGATATTAATAAAATAAAAAAGCAACAGTATAAATAAACTTGAGTGTGGGTATTAAAGGACAGCCACCAAGAAAATATATAATAAATATAACTATGAGACGAAGAAAAATCACTCGAACTCCCTAATGGAAGCAGCAAAGGAGAAAAAAGGAACAAAAAGGAAGGATGGTTAATGATAGAACAAAATAAGAAGACAGAAACAAGCCCTAATATATCAAACGAAAATGCAAACGGTTCAACAGATAAAGGACAGATTTGGATTGGACCTAAACAAAATTCCACAGTATCTTCTCTATTAGGAGCCATATTTAAGACAAAAAGTCAATAAAATGTCTAAGAGGGCAGCCTGGGTGGCTCAGCAGTTTAGTGCTGCCTTTGGCCCATGGCCTGGTCCAGGAGACCCAGGATCGAGTCCCACATTGGGCTCCCTGCATGGAGCCTGCTTCTCTCTCTACCTGTGTCTCAGCCTCTCTCTTTCTCTCTCTCTCTTTCTCTCTCTCTCTCTTTCTGTGTCTCTCATGAATAAATAAATAATATCTTTAAAAAAAATAAAATGCTTAAGATAAAAAGAGACATAGAGAAGTATTAAACAACAGGATGTGGAACTTATGTGGCATTACAACTTATGTGGCAATGGTAATAACTGAGAAAGCAGAACTTGGGCAAAAGAATATATAAGTGACAAAAAATATTATATCCTGGAAAATAAAATATAGGATCATAAAATATGACCATTAAAACTATATGCATCCTTCAGCAGCCTTAAAATACAACAACTGCCAGAACTATAGGAAAAAAAATAGGTAAAGCAACAACCGAATGCAAATTTTAACAGATACTTAGAAACTGAAAGGCCAAGCAGACAAACTAAGGATTGATACCAAAAAATGCCACAAGAACTATTAGATGTGTAGAAAACCTTGCATCTTACAGAGAATACACATCCTTTTTAAGAACCCACAGAATATTTACAAAAATAGATTGTATTTTAAGTGAAGAGACATGAATAGAATGTTTTCTATTCTAGAAGTTAAAAAGTAACTCACGCACTGGGTGTTATACTATATGCTGGCAGATCGAATTTCAATAAAAACAAAAAAACCCAAAGATAAATAAAAAAGTAACTCATGGAGAGCACTTTCGACGAGCATCGGGTGATGTTCGGAATTATTGAATCACTATCCTGTACACCTGCAACTAATATCACACTGTATGTCAGCGAACTGGAATTTACATGAAGACTAAAAAGTGTAACTCCTGAAGATATTCTTAAAGTTTTACTAATTGAACAATCACCAATAGCCCTTTTAAAGACTTCAGTGACATTCCCACTTTTTCTGGTGGGCAAATAGTCTGTCTCTTGGAGATGTTTCTTTACTCTAGTTTACTGTGCCTCTCATTATTTTGAAATTACATTTTTTAAAGATTTTATTTATTTATTCATGAGAGAGAGAGAGAGAGAGAGAGAGAGAGAGGCAGGCAGAGACACAGGCAGAGGGAGAAGCAGGCCCCATGCAGGAAGCCTGACATGGGACTCAATCCCAGGTCTCCAGGATCAAGCCCTGGGCTGAAGGCAGCGCTAAACCACTGAGCCACCCTGCCCTGAAAGAGGGATGAAGGGGATGTCACCATTGCCAAGAAATAGCTTCTAATACAGCAGCCCTCTGTGCCATTGCCTGTCCTTAGGGTCTGTGACGTCTCTGAGTCCTTGAAATGCTCTTCTTTCTTTGGCAGACTTAGTTTGTTCTTGGGAACTGACAAATCCCAGCTTTAGTCCTACATCATATACTTGGGCCCACATTTTTTTTTCTATTCTTTTTTGTTACAGAGAACTGAGTTTTGGGTTACTTTATCTGTGGTTATCAAACCGGTGAGACTTTGCCAAATATTTGCTTAGAAAAACTGCAATATATCGTATTAAATGAATACAGCATCTACTTCTTTTGCAAGAGTGATACAATTCTCGTGGATCTGTGCCTCTCTCGCTAAGATTTAGATCTGTCTGCAGGCAATCCAACCAAGGGGAACCGAGCAGTACCTCCTCCCGTGTAAACCTCACACATGCATCTAGCTATGTTATCTACCGGAAATTGGCAGCTCAACTGTAGCAGGATCTACTGTGGAAACAGGCCATGTCCTAAATTTTAAGAATGTTTATGGTTGATGAGTCATAGTCAAAGTAAGATATGAAATACCAAGGATATGGAAGGGTGGGAATTCTGAGTTGGATTAGGGAAGGGAAAATATGCAAAAGAAGGTGACCAGCAGAGTGTAGTTTGGTGGGTTTGACCTTCCCCTGGGTCTGGCCCTCCCCAGTGGCTGCTTCAGTCAGCTCCAGAGCTGGCCAGAGGTCTGCTGTGAGGGGTTGGACATTGCAGTAGATGCTGTTACTGTGTAATCTATGTGATAGATGTCTCCCTCACTCCCTTCACTGGTTCACCCACCCCTCTGCTGCTTTACATGTTAGCAGCTAACAACAGCTCACAGGGACACCCTTCTGAGACCTGCCTTCTGCCAAGAAGGGCCACCTCATTGGGAAATGTTTGAGAGGTTACACTCTCTCCTCAAGGGTGGCTCACAATGTCTGGCTGACACATGGATATAACAGCCTGGAACCCTCATCTCAAATTAGGATAACTCTGTGGTGTTACTCTGGCTCCAGAGTCCCCTGAGGGATCAAGCTAGGGCTAGATTTGCACTGAACCCCTACATATCTTGGCTTTTTCCCTAACCCTATCCTGCTGTCCCCATTCTTCCTTAGTGTTCCCTGAGGGCATTCTCCACAAAGCACTTGCATGGAAATCTCCATCTCATTTCTATTTCTAGGCAGCCCAGCTAGACACTCATCTAGGATTTAATCTGACTAAGTGAAGGTGGTATTCCATTGTGCTGCTGTCTAGATTTGCTGGCACAGCAGTGGAGGAATAATGATCCTGGATGACCCGTTATACTTTCCTTCCATGAGAATCCTCTCCAATACATCATATATGTTTACCACTTAGCACTTGGTGCCCAAGTCCTCTTAATGGCTTTGTTTAGGAAAATGTCTCCATGGGCTGTTTGAGGGTAAAAGGAGAGACTCTGAGGGCATGCTTCGGAAGAGGATGATGAAACAAAAAGATAAATTGATCTGCGTAAGAATCAACAAAGATTTTATAGTCGGGTGAATCTGGGAGGGTTGAGGATCCAGGGAGGAGAAGGAGAGAGAAAGACTTGGCAGTAAAACAGAAGGAAGGAACTTCCCAATAGCAGAGTAGCCAAGACATGTAAGACCAAGGACATCAAATTCTCAGTTTGAAGTCGTGCTGCTGTGAAGTTAACTTCCTAGAACTCTAAATCTCCAGAATACATTTAATTTGCCACAAAAAAAACTTGTAGGTTGGTGAAGAGGGAAATAAAGAGTCAGGGCAGTGAAAATCCAGTCCCCTTTGCTGACACCTACAGTGGGAAGCAACATCTGTTCACGTGTCTTGGTGGCAATCGGCAGCAGAGCGAGCGATGACCTGTGGGGACACTAGCAGGCAGGGGGAAGCAGCTGTGGAATGGCCTTGACTCAGCACAGGTACAAGACAAACCCTCCCTTCCCCCAAATAAATTAGAAGAAAATGGCTTGGAAGCAAGGAGAGAAGGGCTAGCATCTGGATTACACACACACACACACACACACACACACACACACACACACACACACTCACATACCCTAATCGGTACCTAAGTATTGTGAACTCAGTCTTTAATGACATTCTGGCAAAGAGGAACACAAAGCATTTGTAACATGGTTACATAACCTGTATTTGGCTGTCTTTCTTTCTTTCTCTATCTCTCCCTCTTTTTTTTTTCCCCCAGAGTAGACAATATCAGAGCCTCTTAGTGCTGTCCCTGGGAAGATTAAGTGCTTTTAGAAAGAGTACCCTGGAATAAACAAAAGACAAATAGAACCTGGTAACTAAAAATGATTTCCTAAGAGGAAAGCCATGTACCTTTCTTTCCTCCTCCTCCAAGTGCTACTGATTTTTTTTTTCATATTCCATCTCAAAAACCCACCTTCATGGAGTGTCTATTGACCTGTTCCCAATCAGTGATGATTTCTTCCTCCTTTGAGCCCTCTGTATCTTAGAGTTTGGAGAGTTCTTAAGTTAATGTTAAATCTCGCTCTGTTTTTAATGTTAAATGCAATCAGGACTCATCTTGGGAAATAATAATTCAAGACAGGGACATTTAGCTGGCAAAATTTTGAGAGTTTTACTGGCCATATGGAATTCTTCACATCAAGAAAATCAGTCCATGTACCAGGCCATGTCTAATTCAGACAAAGGATTTCATAATGACATAATCTCCAAAAAATACAAGAACAACAGTTAATACTTGTATAGAATGAGCCACACACAAGCTCTTTGCTTGTGGCAATTCATTTCATTTTCATTATGATCCTATAAGTACTATTCCTATCCTCATTTTCCAGATAAGTGAACTGAAGCACAGAGATGCTAAATAGCTTGTCTAAGGGAGCAGCAGAACTAAAAGGCAACCCAACTAGTCTGCCTTTATTTTTTTAAGATTTATTTATTTATTTTAGAGAGAAAGAGAGCATACATGAGTTGGGGGTGGGACAGAGGGAGAGAATCTCAAGTAGACTCCCCACTAAGTTTGGGGGCTGGACGTGGGGCTTGATCTCATGACCCATGAGATCATGACTTGGCCCCAAATAAAGAGTTGGACGCTTGACCAAGTGAGCCACTCAGACACCCCAGCTGTCCTTCACTGGTAAGCCTTACTGCCAATTGTAAATTTTAAAAATTCTGATCAACAAGTTCAATTCTTGTCCCAACAAAGCAACATTATGGTTCACATATTAAAGCTGAGGAGGGTAGACCAAATGGGACAGGATCAGAAAAATGAATTTTCTTTCCCTTGGTCCTGGGAGTCTCTAATTTTATAAATTCTTGGATATTCTCTGCTTTTTAGCAAAAAAAAAATATGCATTCCTAAATAGTAAAGGAGCTGGGTCTTTGCTATATAGTACATGGCCGGCCCCACTTCAACCTTCCAGGGTCTTAAGTGCATATCAGATAGGTGTTGGGATGAGTCCTAGGTCCAGAAACACGTTTATTAAGGTAATCAGGCTCAGTTACGACAAAGGATAAGGCCAAGGTATATACCCACTCTCTCTTAAAGAGCCCTTTAGGACTAATGTGGGAAAAGAGAAAATTTAAAAGTTGTTTGCTTTCTCCGAGGTTGCCAATTATTCTATTTTAATATATTACATCTATGAGGAATCAAATTGATTCATATGTTGAATATACGACTATTTGTACGTCTTCTTGCATGCTTGTTCCTCAAGGGCAAGACTGAATCTTTGTTTCTCCCACATTACCTTGTACTAGGCCGCATACTCCAAAGATGCATTGAATTGGATGGATTAAGTACTTTGGGAACATGTTGCACCTGTCAAGGTGGAGCTGGAGATAGGAGAGGAATCAAGCAGAAGAATCAAAAGAGAAATGGGAGAAATTGAAAGAAGGGACTATTTGCAAAGGTATGGGTTAAGGGGAGGTGGTGATGGTACAGGGGCTAAGAAGAGCAGGAAGCTGTCACCTCCCCATAGGTGTGAAGGGACAAGGACAGGGAGTGGCTGCTAGCATCTGGCAAGAGCTGAGGCTATGGGAAAGGGGCTGCCCAGCAAAAGCGGTGGACTTGGGTGGCGGGAGCACAGCCCCTGCCAACCTGGGACCCGGCAGAGAGGAGAAGGAGGGAAAGAGCTGATGGAGCAAATACCTGGTGACCCCTTTTCTCTTCATACCCTCAGATCTCCTGGAAGGGCCTCCCACTGCCTGAGCCAACTGGAAGTCAACAGCGTGGATGACGGTGGAGAGTAATCTGGAAGGGCACACGGAGAATTTTGCAGCAGACACATATTGCAAGGTGCATTCATTCGACACCCATTGATTACCCTGGTACGTGACTAGCACCGCACTCAGTGAAGGGAGAGAAACAAATATGAAAATGGCACATTTCCTATGGTCAGTGGTTATTTACATCTTGAAAATGATTCATGAGACTTTATTTCATTTGCTTTTTTAACATTTATTTATTTACTTACTTATTTATTTATTTATTTATTTATTTATTTATTTATGATTTTATTGAGAGAGAGAGAGAGGCAGAGACACAGGCAGAGGGAGAAGCAGGCTCCATGCAGGGAGCCAGACATGGGACTTGATCCCGGGTTTCCAGGATCCCACCCTGGGCCAAAGGCAGCGCTAAACCGCTAAGCCTCGGGGGCTGCCCTTCATTTGCTTTTTAACTGCAATTTCCCCACACTTGGGGATGATGTTCCCAAATGAAAATTCAATATCTCAAAGATCTACCAGTTGCATAGGACATAAAGGAGATATATTAACGCCCAGAAGCAAACAGATACATATATTTTTTTTACGTGAGTACAGTTGACACACAGTGTTGCGTTAGTTTCAGGAATACAACCTAGTGATTTGACAGGTTTGTACATTGTGTTCACCGCAAGTGTCACACCGTGTGTCCCATCACGTCGCTATTACAGTATCAGTGACTATTTCTTACGCTCTGCCTTTTATTCCCATGACTTATTCCAGTTACTTCCATAACTGGAGACCTGTATCTTCCTCTCCCCTTCTCTCATCTACCCATCCCCTCACCACCCTCCCCTCTGGCAACTGTCATGTGGTATTTGTAGTACTAGATACAGTCTCGAGATATGCATAAACTACAGTAACAAAATAATTTTAAATTTATTTAGGGAGACTTTAATAGACTTCATACTTAGAGACCAGTATATGAGCCCTTTGTTAAAAGTCATTTTGTTTATTAGTAGGCACGCCTTATTCATTCTACCCCAGTATTACAGTCACTCTAAAAATACCTCATATTCCCATTATGACCTGTTGAGACATGAAGATAATTGCTTTATTTCCTTGTCTTGCATTCTGTAAGTTTTTTCTCTATTAATAACAGTGAATTACTCAGTCCCTGTCTCTATTATCTCACTTGGATCCTACATTTGTGCCCCCCACCTGGCTCTGAAATATCTATATATACTAGGTCTATATCCTTTTTCGACACATTGGTAAGGATATTATGTTCCAAAGTTGTTTTGCAAAGAACCAATTCAGTTCCATTTTTGAATGCCATCTTTCCCCATCATTACAAAAATCTTTCTGAAAGCATTCTTTCTACTAGATGACGGTATGGTGTCTATTTTGAGCATATGAGCAAGCAAAATTATTTCTAAATCAGAGCATAGTGTTTAAGTTGCAGTTGAAAGTTCCATTCACTTCCATAAGCCCTTATTAGACTGTATGTGGTTGTCCTCATCACACAGTGAGGTTCTGATATATGAGACACAACACCTTCATTCAAGAGGCTTATAGTGTTTGGAATGACGCATGCATGGAGTAAGGAAGATATGAGCTGTATGGAATTTGAGAGCCAAAATGAGCGATACAGGCAGGCAGGCAGTGCTCCCCATTTTGGGGAGACCAGTGTGGCCTGAGGTAGCTGATGGAAGGTGTCATGCAGTTGTTACAATCAGAGAGCCTTGAAAAAAGAGCCATTGAGCAGGAGGTGGGCAATGTGGGACAGTGGAGAACAGAACACAGGGCTGAAGTGCTATGTGGTGTCTGGGAGACCCTGAAGACCCCAAGTTCACCAATGCCTGTGTTGAGTTGCGTGGAGAGAGCTAGATCGAGCCCATCAGGCAGGTAGCGCTTGCCTTCCACACTGTGGAATATGACGTTGGGATGCTTTTGATTGCAAGGATGTCTTACTACAGATGCCCCCAGGGACATATAAGTTTCAACTCACACAGAGGGGACCTTAGAAAAATTGTTGCATGACACGCACTAACAACATTTAGCCACAGGAAAGAATTCTTGGTGGTGTGGAGCTACAAAGTGGTTTGAGGTGGAGAAGATTATCTCAAAGTGAGCACAGGCATGCAGGCCCCCCCTCCCTTCCCCGAGAAAGCACCGTACTCTTCCTGTGGATGTTCACAGCACAGTGCAGTTTGCTTCAGGGTTATCCAGAGCAGACCACCTTCCCTCCTCCCCCCCATTTCCCTCCTTTCCTCTTTTGCATTTTGATTATGTCTGGAATGATTCTGGAAAGGCTCCACCCATATTTTGGAGAGCCTCTCATACCAGACTTGGGGCTGGTCATGCCTGTTCATCGGATTTCATGTTTATGCCAAAATGGTGAGGGTGCAGGTGCTGATATGGAAGCAATCTCAGTGTCTTCAAGTGTTTTCAGCTAGTGCAAACTCCGAGTTGCTAAGACAATATAGAGTCAAAATAAACATCATGAGAGTGGGGATTCTCTTTATTTCCTTACCAGTGGGCTGAAACAGATCAATTCACTGAATAGCAATTTATAAAAAGATAATTTTGCTTAAAAAACCAACTTGCTGTGTACCAGTTTGCCACATTGTGATTTCTGGACTAGCAATTAGCTGATTGACTAATCCATCAAAAGAGCTATTTGCTGAATTATCAATACACTGAAAACTTCATTGTATTAACTACAACAACAGAATGGCTTATTTACTCATTATATTAAAAAAATGCAAAGAAAATGTTACTCGTCAACAACAAATCCAGTTTCCTCATAAGCACTCTCCCCCTTTACTCCTACCTACTGGGTAGTATGAGCCAAGGAAATGTAAATTAAGCATTTATCTTTATATTCTGATTTCATCAGCTTCCTTTGCAGTAAATTTTTATTCTTCCACAGTTCCTCATCCCATCCTTTCATATCAATTCACTGAACAGCAATTGATCAAAAGATAATTTTGCCCCATCCTGTCCCCGAGAACGATGGCTTCTGGGTCATGGCCTTACTGTGTTCTTGTGGGAACAGGGGAAGCGGAAGGGACTGTTGTGCTCCTGTGGGTGGAATGCTCCCTGTTCATCTTGTCCTTGCTCTCCCTGCTGGCTCCTGTTGCTGGGGTCTGCTGCAGTTGCTGGAGAACTTGTCTAATTTCTCTTAGAATAGTCTAGCATGTTGGGTAGCCCGGGTGACACAGCGGTTTAGAGCCGCCTTCAGCCCAGTGTGTGATCCTGGAGACTCGGGATCAAGTCCCACGTTGGGCTCCCTGCATGGAGCCTGCTTCTCCCTCTGCCTGTGTCTCTGCCTCTCTCTCTCTCTCTCTCTCTAATAAATAAATAAAATCTTAAAAAAAAATAGTCTAGCTTGTTGACTCAGACTCCCACCTCGGCTGCTGGCGATCCTGCATATTCTCCCTAAGATCCGGCTGTGAATTCTGTTTGATTGGTTCTCTCTCTGGGTCATGGTCCTGGAGATGTGATTGTCAGTGTAGAATGACCTCAGCAAGCTGACCAGCCAGCTCCACCAACTCCTGTGAGCAACATTACAGGCCACATGGGAGCTGCTAGCAAATTTCTATTCCACCAGGAGCTGAGAAAGATTGGATAGCACCCCCCAAGACCATGTCATCCCATAGCCCTTCCAACTTTACTGTAAAGCAGCTACCTCAAGTTGCTAAAGGGCCACCCACCTAATTGTGGCCTCTGGCCTTGTATGACACAGGGGTCCTGAGGTATCTCTGGGAGGTCAGCAGCTTTCTTCTCAGCCTGCCTTCTCTGTAACATCAGCCCAGAAATCCGAGGTCAAGCTTTGCTTTCTCTACTTCTGTCTTCTTCTCCATGACCTCCTGGACACTGACTGGGGCCAGATCGCCACTTCTCCCTGGCTTGTGACAGGCCATCACATCCTTCTTCCTGAAGGGGCTTTCTCACTCCCCTCCTCCCTTCTTGGGGGGCTATAATGACAGACCAACCTCCTGCCTGAGAACTTCATTTACTAGGGAGGAGAAAGAAAACTTCAAGTCCTGAGAGACTGACTGTTTTGATGTTCTCAGGGACATGCTCGTCTTCACATATCCGTAGTTTCACGGGTAATAAACGACTGGCCATTCGTGTATCGTGCATTCAACATTGATGAACTGCTTTCATATCTGAAAGGTGAAAGAAATTGGTTTTGCTTTATGTTGTATTAGTGTGGGGTCTAGTAGAGCAAAGTCCCTCTCTTCCATGCACGCTAACTTTCAGCTCCTGTACTTTCCTGCCCCCTCAAAACCTGCCTCAGTACAGAATATTAAGACTTCAAGGAAGTCTGGACTAAGCTGAGATGGGAACAGGGTTGCAAATAATGCCCGATGGGCTGAGCTGATGAGTCTACAGTCAACAAGAGGAACTCCAAAGATTATGTCCTATCTAGGAAACAGCAGGAAAAAAAAATACATATATTTTTTTTTACCAAAGAAAACACAACACTGAATTAAAATTTCATAAATATTAATTGACTAGTGCAAAGTACAAGGCACTATGCTGGGTACCACTCGGCAGAGCTTTAGGAGAACTCTTGGACACCTGTCAGTTAACCGGTAAGGTGACTCTGGGTGCCCATCACCAACTATCCTCGTTGGCTTGGGGGTGAGGATGCTCCCAAGATGTGGGACTTTCAGTACTGAAACAGATAAAGCCCCAAACCAACCAGAGTTGGTCACTCTACTTATTAAACAACCTCACCTCCAAATCCTATGATTTTAACACCAAGTTTCTGCCGGATCATAATAACCCCCAATATTTAAAGAAAATGACGGACCTGTCGATATTTGCTTTTTGCTAAGTGGAGGCATGTGGAAAAGAGTTCTCGTCTTTGGAAAACTGGTTCTACTGCTTTCACTAGCCGAGTGACCTTAAATTAGGCATCATTTTTTTTATAAATTAATTTTTATTGGTGTTCAATTTACCCACATACAGAATAACACCCAGTGCTCATCCCGTCAAGTGTACCCCTCAGTGCCCGTCACCCATTCACCCCCACCCCCCGCCCTCCTCCCCCTCCACCACCCCTAGTTCATTTCCCAGAGTTAGAAGTCTTTATGTTCTGTCTCCCTTTCTGATATTTCTCACACATTTCTTCTCCCTTCCCTTATATTCCCTTTCACTATTATTCATATTCCCCAAATGAATGAGAACATACACTGTTTGTCCTTCTCCGGTTACTGTGGCCAAGTTCAAAAAGGGTGTTGCCTGAGTTCTCCTCTGGGATTTTGATGGAATCTTGTCTCACATTTAGATCTTTCATCTATTTTGAGTTTATCTTTGTGTATGGTGCAAGAGAGTGGTCCAGTTTCATTCTTCTGCATGTGGATGTCCAATTTTCCCAGCACCATTTATTGAAGAGACTGTCTTTCTTCCAGTGGATCGTCTTTCCTCCTTTATTGTATATTAGTTGAGCATAAAGTTCAGGGTCCACTTCTGGGTTCTCTGTTCTGTTAAATTAGGCATCATTAATCTTTGACTCTCATGATATGTATTAAAACAATAATCATTCGGGTTTGTGGTGAGTATTAAGTGAATTCAGGTGTGTGATGGTGTTTTGCATATTTCAAATTGCATATTTGCAGAGTGTGGTGTCATTTATTCGCAGACTTGTTCCTGTAGCAGTCACAGAATCAGAGACCACAAAAATTCCATGTTTTTCCCATCGCTCATGACTTTTTCCCCCCTCAACATGTTTCAGTACTGAAAGTCCCACGTCTCCAAAAATATTTGAAGTTACAGTGGATCATAGAGTATAATTGTACTGCCATCTTTGGGACATGCTTTGAACTACATTTGTGTAGTTGAGGTAAACGTTTTTCAAAAGAAATATAGTTATGTTTTATTTTATTTTTAAAAAGATTTTATTTATTTATTCATGAGAGACACAAAGGGAGAGAAGCAGAGGGAGAATCAGGCTCCATGCAGGAGCCCGATGTGGGACTCGATCCCATGACTCCAGGATCAGCCCCAGGCCAAAGGCAGGTGCTAAGCCACTGAGCCACCCAGGGATCCCCTATAGTTATGTTTTAAATGTGTTAACAACAGTGATTGTGATCACCCGTATAGAGCTTGAAGGCTTTTTTTTTTCTACTAGATCAATCCTAAGGAATTGAGTTAACAATGACAAACACCTGTCACACAGCTGTGCCTTATGGATGACGCTGGTCCCCTGGAATGATGAGCTGTTAAAGCTGGAAGGAGCATTAGAAGTCAGTCCTTGCAGATGCCTTCCTGTGTGCCGCCCCGAGATGAACTTGGGATTTAGCAAAAGGAAGAGGAGTAGGTTTCAGCTCCGGAAGGTGCCCAGGAAGAGGAGATAGGCAGTCTCTGGCATTAAGGAGAGACAACAGACATCCAGGTGCCACCGTGTGTATGTATCATCTGTTTATCTGTGGGTGAGTGGAAGAAGGGATGAGCAAATGAATGAACATGTCAGGTCCTCTTCCTTTCTGACCCTGGGCTCTTTCTGGGTTGAGGGTGGAAATCAGAGAATCATCCTTGGAGCCTCTTATCCTGGGAATATGAGTGTTGGCAGGAGGGGAATGCTGTTATGTCTTGATCTAGCAGTGATCACATATTGGTGTATAAAATAGGCAAAGTTATCAAGCAGTACGCATAAGGTTTACCCGTTTGGACCTGCTGTAAATTTTGCCTCAGTGGGGTACTGTTAAAATCTCCTTTCCTCGCCCTCAGCCTTACCACCAATCAGAATTCCATTTGGGTTTATTGGGTCCTCTTTTACAACGCTCAGGTGGCTGATGGTAGGAGTTAGGTCAGCCTGGAGCATCTTAATATTGGGAATCAGGATGGAGGGAGGTAGGACATCTCCAAAGATAACTTGCTCCTACTTTTTAACTTTAATCAGGAGTCAAGCGATGGCAACTGCTTCTGATGTCACCAAAGAATATGTCCACCTACTCCCTGCCTGTATCCGGATGGCTGTGGCTAGAGAAGAAACACAGCTGTGCTAACTTAGTCTCACATTATATTTATCACCACAGATCTCAAGTGAGCTCTCTGCAAATCTTTGCAAACCTATTATATATATAATATATATTATGTATATATGTTATATACATATATATATTTTTTAGTAGACTTGCTTTCCTATTTCCTTAAATTATTTCCTACTTTAACCTTCTCTTCAATCCCATGACACCCTCTCTGCTCAGATCTTGTTTTATATTTTGTGGGTTAAAATAGAAGCTATCAGAGAATTGCCTCATCTTTCAACCAAGTTGATTCAACTACCCGCATTTGTACTCAATCTGTCTCTGCTGGTTCAGTGCTTCGGTAGTTATCAACAGGGGCTATATATAGATTTCTTTTAAAAAAGGTTTTATTTATTTGAGAGAGAGACAGAGTGCACGTGCGAGTGGAGGGAGGGGCAGAGGGACAGAAAGGGAAAGAATCCCAAGCAGGCTCCGTGGTGAATGAGGGGCCCGATGGAGGGCTCTATCTTATGACCCTGAGATCATGACGCTGAGCTGAAACCAAGAGTCAGATGCTGGACTGACTGAGCTGCTCAAATATCCTTCTACATAGAAGTTTGAAATCCTGATGCCCAAATCCCACTCCTAGAGATTCTGAATTCTTTAATCTGATGTGGGACATTTTTTTTTTTTTTCATTTTATTTTTTTTAAATTTTTTTTTTATAAATTAATTTTTATTGGTGTTCAATTTACCAACATACAGAATAACACCCAGTGCTCATCCCGTCAAGTGTCCCCCTCCGTGCCCGTCACCCATTCACCCCCACCCCCCGCCCTCCTCCCCTTCCACCACCCCTAGTTCATTTCCCAGAGTTAGAAGTCTTTATGTTCTGTGTCCCTTTCTGATATCGGGACATTCTTTTTTTTAAATTCTCAAGGGATTCTAATATACACTGGAATTTAGAACCAAGAATTTAGGATGTCTGAGGTCCTAATGAGTGGCCAACTCCTCTGCTTACAGAGTGGGTCATTGTCGAATCTCCTCAAAGCCTTTTTCCTTCATTTACCTCCCCTCTTTCCTACATGATCAGCTTTTCTCTCTGTGCTAGATAAGTCCCATCAGCATACAAACATGCTCTAATATCTTCTGTCTTAATAACAGCCCCTCTTTGACGCCACCTTCACCTCCAGCTGCTCCTCCTCAGCAAAATTCCTTCAAATAGTTATTTGTGCTGGCTGTCTCCATTCTATAACCTTCAATTTTCTCATTAACCTACTTCTGTCTCTACCATTCACTGTTGAAATCATCAACATCCTCCATGTTCGCAAACTCCATGATTTAATTTTTGGCTTTCTCCCATTCCACTTGTCAGCAACGTCTAGTACAATTGATTTTTCTTGAACTAACTTTTATTAGGTGATCTAGCTCTCAGTCTTACACGAGTCCTGAACACCCATCACCTGTCATAATTTTCCTTTTTTACTGGTGCCTTTTCTTCTTTGCTAGCTCTTCCTCTTTTTCCCGAGCTTTACACCCCAGCCGATGCTCTTGGCCCACCCTGTTCTCTAGGATAGTCTTACCTAGTCCCCTGTGTGGGTGACTCACGCAAATGGGTGTTGAATTCTCATCACTTTTGTAACAGCCAGGCTCATACTCAACTGCCTTCTCAGTAACTCAATTTGGGCCTTGAGTAGACACTCAGATTCTTATTTCTTCATGGCCATCCTAAGCTGCAAAAACCTATAAAAACCCAGTTTTCTACAACTCAGTAAATGGCACCCAAGTCACTGAGACCAAAAATTTTCACAGCATCCTCTGTTCTTTTTTCCCTCTGCATCCAATTCACAAGCAAATTGAGATACTTCCTGAGTATTACTACTTCTCCCCAGCTCTCATTGTCATCAGATTGGTCTAGGCCACCATTATCCTTTACCTCAGCTATTTTAAACACTCTTGTAATTTGTCTCTCTGCCACTCTTGCTATATAGTTTGCTCTTGCCAATGGATTTTGATGGATTTATATCCATGAATTTATACCCACATGGATTTATATCCATCCCTCCAAAGATCAGTCTTGTTTCTGGCCAAGAATCATTATTCCTGTTTGTCTCTCTGCCTGGAAATTTCTTCCTAAAAATCCTTGCACATTTGGCTTTTCATGTTGTCCTGAATTCTATCTCAATGTCATCTCTTCAAGGAAGCCTTCCCTAATCAACCATCTAAGGTTGGAGGGAGAGGATTTATTCTTGTTATTCACTGCTCTATTCCCTAAGGCCTGGCAAGGTTGTCTCTCAGTGAATATTTGTTGGAAAGAGTGAATGTTTTGTGCTGCCTTGAGTATGAGAGCCTCAGCGTATCTGTATCAACTCTAGGATATAAGATACAAGGTGACTGTGTAGCTATGGGAAACATATGGTTGGTTTGAGGAGAGTTTAATGAAAGTTCTTATAAAGTGTGGACAGGGTATAGGAAAACCACAAGAGATAGTGTGAGGCCCCCAGGCTAGTAACGATAGGGATACGAGGATGCGATTACCACCCCTATGGAGCAGAACCTGGAGAGAGAGCAGTATGAGAATGGCCCTCTGTCAGGATTTGAGACATTCAATCAAGGGATTTAGCCCGTCCATTGGGATTCTGAAGGGACAGAGTCAGGGTGACACTCTGACTTTATTCTCTTTTCTCTTTCCTCCCCTCCTGCCAGGGCTTCCCTTTGGCACAACACATTTGGAAGCCAAAAGCCAAGGGATCCCACTGATGGAATTCACATGGGTTGTCCTCCTGGGGCACAGACTGGGTTGGGGAAACATGGAGTTAGATCTGGAGGGGTAAAAGGAGAATATCGAACGCTCCTGCTTAGAGCTGCAAAGTAGCTCCTCTCCCCCCCCCACAAGGCAGGTTGACTCTAATTATATGAGTGCTTGCTTCCTCCTAACAGTACACTGTCCTTCTCAGGGCTTGTCTGCCTCTTGCACGGTGAGCTGCTTGCAGGCAGGCAGTGCTCAGGGGTGGCATGCACAGAATGTGTGGTGAAGTTATCAAAATATCCCATAGAATAGTCATACTTTCCCCAGCTGCTTGATAAAATTCTCTTACCACTGGGCTGCTAAATTTGTACAGAATTTTATAACTTACGGACCTCTTATAATAGTTCTGTCTCCAGACCAGGACAGAACAGGTATTTATTGTCTCTACAGGGCTGATGGGTGATGGATAGAGAGTGAATGATTGCATATCCCCCCTGTTGCCACTTTGTAAATGGTACAAGGAAATGAAAAGGAAAATTCCGCTAAGGACTTTGGAAGTAAAATTGCCCTCTAAGAATTAAACGATAGTATTGGCTCACAAATAAGTTACAGCACAGAAACGCAATGTCACCTTAAAGAGAAGAATTGTTCCCAGGTCTGCCCGACTCAGTTATGACTCTGTCAAAGGTCTGACCAGCCATGAGAGAGGATGTATTCCTCATCGGTGAGGTTAATCATCCTTCTAAGCTTAGGAAAACAAGAGTCGCAGAAGTCAAGTGTTAGCAGAGCCCAGCCACGTCTGTCTTGGGCAGGGCAGTGGGGGGAAGGGGGATGCCTGCATCTCTCAAAAGAAACCCCATTGCCTACCTCACCCCAAAAGAAACCCCAAACCCATTAGCAGTCACTCCCCATTTCCCTTCCAACCCCCTTATCCTAGGCAACCAGAAATCTAGTCTCTGTCATGGAGCCATACAAAATATGGTCTGTTGTGACTGGGTTCTTTCCCTTCGAGTACTTTCAAGGTTCATCGATGTTGTAGCTCGCATCAGTACTTCCTTCCTTTTGATTGACACATCATATTTCATTGTATGGATATACTAAATTTTATTTATCCCTTTATCAGATGGCTGATGCTGTTTTGTTTTTTTTTCTACTTGTTGGCTCTTAGGAATAACGCTGCTATGAATGTTTGTACATACAGATTTAGGGTGGATGTTGCCTTCATTTTGTTGGGGACATACCTGGGAGTGAAATTGTTGGGTCATATGGCAACTCTATATCTAGCCTTCTGATGAACTGCCTTGCCGCTTTCTAAGGCAGCTTGCACCATTTTACATGCCCATCAGCACTATCTTCGTGGTCATATTCTAGTCACCATTTGTTATTTTCCATTTTGTATTGTAAGTTCTTATTCATAATGTATGAATAAGCATGGTGAGAGTAGGTGTCCTTACCTGTTTCTCTTCTTCAGGAGAAAGCATTTAGTCTTATGTGTGAATAATGGTGGCTGTGGGTTTTTGTTGATGTCCAGTAGGTTCCTTTTGTGGAGGTGTTGCTTAATTCCTAGTTTGCTGAGAGTCCTTTAAAAAAATCATAAGTAGACGTTGAATTTTATCACGTGCTTTGCCTTGCACCCCATTTATTAAGATTTTCACATGGTTTTCCTTTTTTGGTTTCTTGATACGGGAAGTAACATTGATTGATTTTTAACAAACCAGTCATGTATTCCTGGGACAATCCCCACTTGGCCTGTATTATCTCTTATCTATTTTGTTGTGTTTGATTGGCTAGTGTTCTGTTCAATAATTCTTTTGAATTTTTATTTCAGCAGTAGATTGGAGTTTTTATTAGCTCTGTTTTCATTGTTCCTTTTCCCAAATATCCTGTGCTTGTTTGATGGGGCTGGAACGTATTTTCAAATTTGAGTATAATTAGGAACATCTGTGTTTTTGTTTTAAAATTTTTTATGTATTTATTTTTTTATTTGAGAGAGAGAGAGAGCACACATACACATGGGAGTGGGGGAGAGCAGGAACAGAGGGAGAGAGAGAGAGAATCTTAAGCAGAGTTCATGCCCAGCATAAGCCCAACACAGGCTTTGATTTCATGACCCTAAGATCATATCCTGAGGCAAAAATCAAGAGTCAGATGCTCAATGAACTGAACCACCCAAGTGCCCCATTATCAATATTTTTGATTTGTTTGATGATAGTCTTTCTCTTTCATGTTAGACTATTCTCTATATGTCCAAATGAACCTTGTTTTTCTGTGGTTAAGGATGAATAGTTAGGGCAGCCTGGGTGGCTCAGTGGTTTAGCGCCGCCTTCAGCCCAGGGTGTGATCCTGGAGACCGGGGATCGATTCCTGCATGGGGCTCCCTGCATGGAGCCTGCTTCTCCCTCTGCCTGTGTCTCTGCCTCTCTCTCTCTCTCTGTGTCTCTAATAAATAAAATCTTAAAAAAAAGAATTAATAGTTAAACTATGAGTGGTATTTGTTGACTAATGGCTTCATTTTAGGGTAAGTGTATAAGGAGCACACCACAGTCTTAGCATTAGACTTTTTTTGCAGAATACGTTTTGAACAATTTGCCAGGTTGCCCTTAATCATCAATGTAACCCTTTTTGGTAGAACTGTTCACTTGGGGCACCTGGGCCGCTCAGTGGTTGGGCATCTGCCTTTGGCTCAGGTCGTGATCCCTGGTTCTGGGATCGAGCCCCGCATTGGGCTCCCCCCAGGGAGCCTGCTTTTCCCTCTGCCTGTGTCTCTGCCTCTCTCTCCCTGTTTCTCGTAAATAAATCAATAAAATCTTTAAAAAAAAAGTCTCATGATCTCAGCTCTGTGACAGGCACACCATAGCAAAAGTAAAATTTCTACTTGATCACAATTTAAAGTATGCACTTGTACCAGTGTTCTAGAAACTCATGGGTACATATGAATCCTTTTCTAATCTATGAGAAAGTGAAACACAGAAGTGATTTCTAATTTGAGGGAGGGGAAGCTTTAAGTACAATGGGCTGCTGAAGGAGGTGGAAGGAGCAAGCCTGAATCAGGTGCCTTAGTTGGGGTTCTGAGCATTTGGGGTAATGTGAATGCTGGCCCCACTCTACCCTAACTTGGGGTTTATCCATATGGATGATGAGTTCTGATATGAATAAGGGACAAAAATGAAAGCTTCAGAGACATACAATTCACTGTTTTAGAGGATAAAGTTTTAGTAGGAGAGTGAAGATTTTAAAAAGTGAAATTAGATTGGAACAAATTCAGCCTGACAAAGCTTTCCTGCATGATGTTTTCTTTTTTCTCTCTTTCCTGTAGTGCAGTAGAGGGTTGTGATGATTTTTCCTTAGGTGTAGTATTCCACCTTTCGGATGGAGTAACTGAAGCAAAGTAACCCAGGGTCACATAGAATGAGCAATACGTGCGCTTCTGGAGTCATACAAGAACTAGAATAAAAACCGGTAGAAAATGCAGAGCACTCTTCTCCTGGCTACAGTGTCCTATATCAAGTAATATAATGGAGGGTGTAACCTTGTGGAGTTCTGTGGAAGATATCCTTCATATAAAAGTTTCTTGTACAGAGTCAAAAGTAACAGCTGAGACCCAAGCACTGGAAAATTGTTAACTCCGTAGTGGCATCTTTTGATATCTATATTAACTTACTGCTTTTGGATTATTTTCCCCTAATACATATCGATGAGAACAGAGCTCAAAGATCTTAGAGGAATACATAGTGAAATCTTTTAGGTAGTCTCAACCTTGATGTTGATGGGAAGAAGGGAGTTGCCAATTAGCAAGTAAAATATGCCGAGGAAAGCCCAGGGTAGAGATATGATTGTTTTGTTGATTAAAAAGATAGCCACGTGTGTGACATACCTGGCAATACAGTTCATGCTGCAGACTCTTCCTCTCCTGCCCCTGACAGGTTAGATTTTACCTGAGACAACTTTGCTCAGCTCTTTCCTCTTTCCTATCCTGCTTCCTTCTCTCCCAAAAAGCATTCTTTCAAAAAAAAAAAAAATCAAATGCACACAAATCCTTATCTTAGGACCTGCATCTATGAAACTAACCCTAGGATGGTAGATACTAAAGCAGTCTTAGGAAGCTGACCCTGAGGATGGTATTCCTCACTAGACAGAGGGCAGTGAGGTCTCCAGCCATGATGGCAGGTGGAGCAGTGAGCCCTGGCATGTTCTAGCAGTGTAATTGCTAGGACAGTCACCTCTGGTGAATTTGGAGGGGATACAGAATGGAGGGGATGCTCTGGCTCACATGTGATGGCTCTACATGGGAGAGCTACAATTAGGGAGCTGTGGAAATGGGTAGTCATTGATGAGAGAAAACGAGGGGCTCAGGGTAATCAGTCAACAATTTTAAGCAAAGTTTGAGAGTCGGCGGGCCATTGGGAAAGAATTTAAAGAGGCTGTCATCTCCTGTAGCTGGAGGGCAGACATCACTGAAAACCAGATACTAGACTTAATTGTTAAGAGTGGCAGCATTTCAGAGCAGGCTAAATTCTCAGTATCAGAGTTAAGGCCCTGATAGAGATGGAGATCTGGAGAGGGAAGCTCTGAATATTTTCATGAGAGCATCTTAGATTCCTAGATTTTCCCGAACCCTCTATGCCTGAAGACATAGCCCACTCTACCTTGTGGAAGATAGAGTCCTTGTTCCATCTTTTTAAAGACCATATAGACCCTTCAAATGGGACAAGGGCCTTATGAGACAATACTGGTTTTTCTCAAGATCTGCTTTCATTTCCTTTTCTGGCTGAAGAATCAGTTATAAGGATCAGATGTACAATAGGCAAGTGTTGGGCCTAGGAACGGGGGTAATGGATTATACATCAAAGGTGCTGACTCCGTGTACCAGCAGAAACCAGGAAAGCATGCCCAGGAGTGGCCCAAAGGGTACTAGATCAGGGATGACAGATATAAAAGATGGTTATGAAGACACTCATGAGATAGGATTTAACACTTTGGGAAGGGCTCTGGAAGGAGGTTTAAATGTGCTGCTGTTCAGGCACTTGGAAGCTTGAGAAAAATGATGAACTCATTAAATAAAGTTGGGATACCAAAGCTCTCATGGCACAGTATAGAGGAAGGAATTTGCTGATACGGATTCCCTAGTAGATTGGAAAATCCACCAGCTGACTCTGTTCTTTGGGAGGACCCATGGACCCTTCATTTCCAAGGCAATAAGGAAAGTGCTGATGAAGGGAACAACCATGTCAATAAGGAGCTCAATGGTGTCCATCCTTTATAGGCCAGGCTTATAGTTAGATACTGTTATTGAACAGAGCTTCTAGTAGCAATGGGCACGATAGGATCCTGGATTGGAAAAGGCTAGCTGAGAGCACATAACCATCAGAAGTAAGGTGAGCATAATTGCTGTCATGGGCAGCAAGATCAGAACGGGGTCCGCAGGGATTTTGGAGATGGCTAATAATGATGATCATGGGATCCTAGCATACGACAAGTGGGCAGGGTATTAATACAGATAAAAATGGGTATTTGTATATACAATTTCACTATATATATTTATGTATATAAATATGTTTATAAATATATGTATAATTTGAAGGGTTCAAGAATAGACCAGCAGAAGACTGACATAGCCTCCCCAAAGGAAAGTGACAATCTCTTACTCAGTTTCCAGACCTGAAACAGTCAAACCCAAACCTGTCTATGGAAGGAGAAGCTGCACAGATATTAAGACAAACCCTGCAAAACTTGCCAAGTTTATATAGTAGTGGTTCTTATAGTCCTTCCCCAAAGGGTCCTGTAACCATTCAGCCAGATAACCAAACCATGGGAAAAGGAAATATCTAGGTCTTTTGAGGGTCTCAGTTGACACAGCTACCCAGGGATCCAGACCTGTCAGAGGAAAGATGAATAGAGGTAAGGTCATAAATGGAGTCCTGGCCTGTATCTGCCTTACAATGGGTCAGCCATACCCATGGACCCATCCAGCAATCTTTTCTCTAGTTCCTAAACATATGTTATGGACATACTTTGTGGTTGGCAATACCATCACATACAGACATACAGAGGAAAGGGTACTATAAGTATTTAATCAAAATTGTTATTACAAATCAAAGATGATGAAAGAAATTCAGAGGTTGTGTGGTTCTTATCATATCTGCCATTTTAATTACCGGTTTGGCCTCTACAAACACTGGATGGATAATGGCAGATTAAGGGCACTACCATAGGCTTATCCAGGAAGCCCCCATAACAGCTGCTGTGCTCATTGTGACATCTACCTGTACTAGAACAGATTAATGCAGCCTCAAGAACATGTCATGAGACTTTAACACGGTTCCAAAGATCCCCAGTGACTGTGCTTTATGGACAGAAAATTTATAAGAAATTCAAAGATGATCAAGATAAGAAGTTTGAAGAGCATCAAGATTCTAGAGATGTTGTGGGTCTCCCATAAGAGTTGCTACTTTCATCTTCCCTGCAACACATTAACTATCCTTAAGTGTTCCCAGAAGAGGTTTTATGGAAGCAGGTGGAGATGAGATCCCTAAAAGCCCTGGCTGAGTTTTCTCAACCAGTAAATGCATACACGCTATTAGAAATTATGCCAAATTGTTATGGGCTTTTATCTAACAATGAGAACACAGAAAATGGAACACTATGTACTCATTGTGTAATATGATTACTTAGCAGCTGTGTATATGGGTATAGCCCCACTCTACACTCTCAGATGACCTTTTGGAACCAGACTTCACCACCACTAGTAGATCGCACATGTCTATAGCACGCTATGTCTTCATTGCATAATATTTGTTTTCATCATTCAGTATTTTGGTACGGAGAGCTTAGCATAACTCTATGTTCTTAGATGACCTTTTGGAAGTAGGCTTGTATACCCCTAGATGACCTCACCAAGGTTCACAACAGCAGAGTCCAATCCTATTGATCTGAGTGTTCTTTCTAGAGAACATCATATTTGCCCACCGAGTTGATGACATCGTGTTACCTGGACATAGCAAGCATGAAATGGCAAGTACTCTGAATGCCTTGGTAAGAAACACAAACACCAGGGGACAGGAGATAAACCTTACAGAGATGAAGGGGCCTGCTACATCTGTGCAGTTTTTAGGAGTCAAGTGATCTGGGAAATGCTGTGACCTGTCCTCCAAAGCAAAAACAAGTTTTTGTCCCTTGCATCTCCTACCACTAGGATAGAGACATTAAGTTTGGGCAGCCTCTTAAGGGTTGGCATGCAGAATATTTCACACATGAGGTAAAGCTCTGACTTACCTTTGGGCAGTATTGGGAGTACTAACTTTAAGTTAATCCCAGAGCAAGAGGGGCCTCTGCAGCAGGTTTGGGCTTTAGCATAAGTAGTCACTTGGGCCATATCATTTGGCAGAGGCCATAGTACTAGGGGCATCTAGGTATAAAAGGATGATATGGACACTGGCAAACTCCAATAAGAGTCCTAACCCAGCCCAGACCCTTGGAGTTCTACAGCAAGTCCATGTTATCTGCAGCAGAGACAGACCATTCAAAATGCAGCTCTTTGGCAGAGATGGAAGCTGTAAACGGGTCCAACAGCACTGGCTTTGTATTGGACAGAATAATGGTCTCCCAGAGATCTTCACATCCTAATCCCTGGAACCTGTAAATATGTTACTTGGCAAAAAGGAATTTCTGATCTGATTGTGTTAAGAATCTTCAAATGGGAAGATTACCCTGGATTATCTAGGAGAGCCAAACAAAACAACATGTTCCCTCTAAGAGGGAGGCAGAGAGTTAGAGTATGAAGGATATGTGAAGATGGGAGAAGGAGTGAGAGCGAGAGAGAGCAAGAGAGTGAGCGAGAGAGAGCATTGAAGCTATGCTGCTGCTTTGATGATTTGAAGATGAGAAATGGGGCCAAGAACCCAGAAGTGAGGGAAGCCCCTAGAAGCTGGAAAAGAAAAGGAAAGAGATTTTCCCCTGCAGCCTCCATAAGGAACACAGATTTGCTGACCTCTTGACTCTAAACTGGTGAAACTGATTTTTGACCTCTAGAAATGGAAGTGATAGATTTGTGTTATTTTAAGCCACTAACTTTGTGGTAATTTGTTATAACAGCAACAATGAGAAACTAACATGAGCTTTTTTCAGCAAAATGTATTTATAGCTGTTGTTAAGTGTTAAGCCCCTGGACAGCAGAGATTGACACAATGCCCTCGATATCACTCATTTGGGAGAACAAACTGCCATCTGGTGACAAGTGGAGACTACATATACCCTGACTGGGATTTACCTGCTTTGTGGATAGGAGTTTGTCATTATTGTCTGCAGCGTCTTAGCACCAATATTCATGGACTCACAAAGTGTCTGATCTACCAAGACAGGGATCCTATATAAGACTGCCTAAGACCAAGGGCCCCACTTTTTAGCAAAGCAGGTGCATCAGTGAAGACTGTGGGATCTGCTTTTTCCTACACATACTCCACCAAGCAGAAGCTGCCATCCTAATGGAGTGGTGACCTGGTCTCTTAAGGGACAGGATGCCCTGTAACATCGGGATGGTACAACCTATAGGATGTACTCTACTCCTTACGTCCATCAATGGTCATTACATGGTTCTAAAGTCATGAGTCCAAAAGTCAAGGGGTGAGAGTAGGAGTGGCTCTCACGATCCACTGAGGAATTTGTGCTTTCTATGTAGGGGTCTAGAATCTGTGTGTCTAGAGGTCTGGGTTGTAGAGTGGAGAAAATAAGAGTCCCTCTAAGCTTTGGTGTACCGCTGCTACAATGGTGACTTTAGGTTCCTAAGGCCAGAAAACTAGTAGGCAAATAAAAGAGTTACCATACTGACAGAGGTTATCGCCTCTGATCATCATGAACAGAGAGAGTTATTGCAACATGGTGAGGGCCCAGAGGAGTATGTTTGGTGCTCATATGACCCACCGGGTCATCTCCTGTTATGGCAGGTTTAACTGTAAGCGGGCAAGGATAGTAATTACAGTGTACTTAGGGCAGGGTAACCAGGGCCTCAGACCCCTTGGGAATGAGGGTCTGGATCACTCTATCAGGCAGCTCAGAAGTGCCTGACTAGGATGAAGGGAATCTTGCATGGAATAAGAGGAAGCTGTGGTTCATCCCACTGGCCCTCTTTTTGTATAGCGAATTGTGATAACAGAATCCAGAAGGAGCTATATCTGGGTGGAGTGAAGCAACGTGAGAAGCAAGTGGATCTGAGCAGTACAGGGTGAACTGTAGGAGGTGCTGTGGTACCTGCCCACGTGTGTTTGAGCCACAGCATCCATCTCTCTCACTTGTTGGGAATGTTGGTTGCTAATGGCAATACACACTTTTTTTTTACACCTACTTTTTGTTCATCATTATAATGGTTTTGTTCTTTCATCTGGTTATATGTAGCTGTAATGGAGTTCATTTCTTTTTTACTGTTCATTTCTTTTTTACTGGTATTCAGTGGTCTCAATATAACACAATTTACTTTTCTCCTGTTGATAGATCTTTGAAATGTTAGTGGGTTTTGGTTATTACAAATAATGCCACCATGGGTATTATTTTACCTGTCTTTGATTGTACACGTACTTATCTGTTGTGCTTCTACCTAGGAATGAAAGTATGGGGTCACAGGGTACACATAAGACCTATAATAGTAGACAATGTCCAACTGTTTTCAAAGTGGTTTGTGACTTGTTGGGAACCATTTCACGACTCTGTGGGCATGAAGATATTTTTCTATATTATCTTCTGGAAGCTTTATTGCTTTCCTTTTAACTTTAGATCAATAATCAACTTGGAATGAGGTAGGGGTGAAGTTTAATTGTTTTCCGTGTGGAAGTCAGTTGACCATTTGATTTAAAAAGGCTGTTTATTTAAAAGATTTCTCTTTGTCCACTGTTCTACGGCCCAGTATCATGTAGTGTTTCATTTGTTGGATTTTTCTCATGAAGAAGCTTTAGTTCTAAGCAAGTAATTGAACACTGAGCATTATTTGGTTGACCATTTTGTGACATTAACATTATTATCCCCACTTTACTAAGGAAACTAAAGCTTACAGAAGTAAATTAATTTAGTAAGCAGGTTTTCCTTTACTAAGATTCTCGTAATTAATGCCTTACATTAAATAGAAGTTATTAATTAATTAACTAACTAACTAACCAGATAACAATATGGAGACAGGTGATTCAGACCTGCTAAGGCACTTTGCTATCTTCATGTGGTATCCATCTCTGGGTCCAACACTCATGTTTCAGCTCCCACTCACATGTTCTCATTGCAGCTTAGTGGGATGAGAGGATGTGCATGGAAATGCATGCTCCCTAATTTAGGGGCCTAAAATTTAGGGACATACATTTACTTGGAAATTACACAATTTTACTCATATCCTATCGGCCAAAATTCACTTACCTAGCCACATCCAAAACCAAGAGAGCTTAGAAGAGAGTGGAGTCTTTACTTTAGGTGGCCAGGGTTTGCCAAAATTTGAAGTCTCCATTTCTAAGGGGAAGAAGGAGAGAATGGGTGTGGGAACTGCTAGCCATGGTTATATACTTGGTTGTGGCAGGTCTGAGATTCAGATAAAAGCCTGTGTTCCTTCAGGTTCTACTGCACAGCTCTGGACAACCAGCTGGATTTCAATAGTTCACCTCTTGAAAAACTTCTTGGGATACCTTCCTGTCAGAACTGAATTTCTAGATGTCTCTCCAGACATGTATAGAATTGCTTTCATTAGAAAACAAACCTATTTAGCTCCATGTTTTTGGTTTTTGTTTTTGTTTCACTTGTTATAGCTATCAGGAAAACTGAGTTAAATTTAGAGACTCACTGCTATTGTCAGGGAATACGTTCCAAAGCCTGCTTTAATCCTTCCACTGTTGATTCATCTTCACTTAATTTGTACTTTCTCTCTTCTCTTCTTTCCTCCCCCCCCCCTTTGTCTGGATCTTTATTCTATCTTCCAAAGTTATGGTGCTCTGGTGTTTCCTCTCTGGATCCCCACTGCCCACGCGTTGACGACGAGGAGTAAGTCGAGGGGGTTGGTGGGGAGGATGAGAGCAAGTGGTTTCACAATGTCTCACTTTTTTTCAACTTTTATTATTAGTTTTTATTACACAAGGAATACATATTCATTGTAGAAAAATTAGAAAACACAGAAAAGCAAAAAGAAAAAATAATCACCCATAATCCCACTACCCATAAATAACTACTATTAACATTTTAGTGTATGTCCTTCTAGCTTCTTATGCATATATATATACATACGTAGATATATTTATATATAATTTTCTTTTTTTTACAAATATTGTGTCATACTATACATACGGTTTTATAACATGTTTTTTCATTTAATATATGTCGTGAACATTGTTTTTTATTCCCTGAAAAAATTACACAGATACTACATGCTCATTGTGGAAAAATCAGAAATTACAGATATGCAAAAAAGAAAATATAATTGCTCCAAATCTCACCTCCCAGAGATAGATGCTGTTAACATTTCAGCAAATATCCTTTCAGATGCTGTAATGCACACTGTGTATGTCTATTTTTAAAATCAGAACATATCATGTTCTTCTGTAACTTCCTTTTTTTATTTAACAATATAGCTGTTTACTTCAATAAATAAACATCTAGTGCTTATTCGTAATTGGTGCACAGTATTCCATTGAAAGGATATACCATATTTAACCAACCCTATATTGTAGGCTCATGTTTTTTCCATTCCTCCAAATAATGCTCCTAGAAACATCCTTTTTTTGCATATATTTTTTGAATAATGAATGAATGTATCTTAGTTCATTTTTCTTGACTTTTTTTTTGAGGAGAATTTCCCTAACGTGGAAGTATTTGGCATACACAAAAAATATACTGCCTAAATATTTTTCCAGAATCAATTTACACTGTTGTTGACTCTGTAAGAGAATGTTCATTTCCATACTTCCTTCTTGTCCCTGGGAACTATAATTCTTTATACCCTTTGTCTTTCTGATACATAAAAAGGAGTATATTGTAATAATTTGCATTTTTGATTACTAGTTAAATATTTTCATATTTATTATTTGTTCATTAATTTATAGTACACTGCCAGTTTATGTCCTTGGCTCAATATTCTACTGGAAAGTTTGATTCTTTTTGATCATAAAATGTTATTTACTCATGCATTCATTATTCACTCACACAATAAATATGTTTTCAGTATTTGCTTTGTGTCTAGCACTGGGTTAAGTATCAAGAATATAACAGTAAGCGAAATAGACATGGTTGCTGCTTTCCTGAACTTCCAGCTTAGTGGATATAAACAGACAAATAAGTAATAATTTAATAAGTACAATGAGTAAGCAATGAAATGCAAACACTTGGTTGGGAAGGTTGTAGATCTTAGAAACTTCCCAAGGGTAATGGAGCTTAAGCTCTTGATATATACTAGGGATCGATGCTCATTGTTGCATATCTTTCAAATTTTGTTTTCTCTTAATTTGGTTTGTTATTTTTTACTGTATAGGCATTCCACATTTTAATTGGTCTAATCCATCCATCTTTTTCTTTTTTATTTCTTCCTTTGTTGTCATGCTTAGAAAGGCTTCTTTTCCATAGTAAAATTCCATAAATATTTGTCAGTATTGCCTACTAGTCCTTTTACATATTTATGTGCTTTAACATCTAAATCTGTGCTTCACCTAGAATTTATTTTGTTGGAAATTATGAGGTATAGATCTAGTATTTCCCCCAACATATGGCCAAACCAATCATCCCAAATTATTTAGTAATCCAACTTTACTCACAGATTTGAAATGCCATCTTTATAATGCACTTAATTCCTCTATGTTCTTGGGTTTATTTCTGATCTTTATACCTAATTATCATGATTTATTATGGGCCAATAGCATCATTGGTTTTTCCTCATCCTATCTATTGTGATCTGAAAGCTGAGCATTTTGCATTTGGTGACGTTTTAGAACACAAAGAAATGATAGATAGTGCTTAATTAGGTTTATGCGTGTGGCATGGGACGTTAGTCTGGATGATATCCTTAATCCTTTCAACTTTGAGACTTCCAGAATCTGAATTCCATATGGGATACTGTTACCTGGTCCCCCCCTTTTTTTTTCCTGTCTAAAATGTCTTTGCATTTATGGTCTCTTCTTATGCTAAAGCTCAGCATTCAGTAGGTGGCAGTATTGCCACACAGTAAATATCCAACCATTGGAGGAGCACCGAGGAACAAAATGATCTGGATTTTAGAATTTCCCTAAGAGCTTTCATTAAAGGAGGCATCAGGGCTGTGCTACTTCTAAAGCCTTCTTTGTACCCTTGATCAATAGCACAACCAGAAGTCTGCAGTCACTCTGTTCCTAGAGGCGTGCAAAACATCAGTATTTTAGAGTGATAACTTGGCCTTGTGGGCATTTGTGCACATACCTTATCCACAAGTGTCTTTGAGCCCAACCACTGACTGATTTAAAGCCTGGAAATGTGGTTTTAAACAATATGATTGTGGTGGGATTCAGGTGATTTTTATTTTCTTTATACTTGGTGGTATGTTTCCGATTTCCCACAAAGAACATATATTGCCTCTGTAATCTGGAAAAAACAACAACGATGCATCAACATGCGATATTAAAATTATAATGGTTACATGGTGAGGGTGTGCCAGGAAAAGTTGACATCCTTTTCTGTTTTTAGCATGTGAGCACATGCAACAGAATGGGTTCAGTGTTCTCTCCTTACCTCTAGAGAGCAGCTCAATGTTATTGCTAATCTGAGAGCAAATTACCAGAAGGAAGCCAAGACAGTAAACCTCTATCTCATGGACTACACCTGAGAAAGTCCTTTGGTAGGTGAGAGGAGAGTCGGGTCAGCTCCTAAAGAGATGCATTGGCATATCTAATGGGAAATGGTGAGCTATCTATTGCCATTCTGAGTCAGTGTAGGTCATCATGACTTGGAGCACTGAATTTAATTTTAGGACCGGCTAGTGAAAGAAGATCTATAAATCTTGGAGTGTGTCCACAGGAACTACAAAACCAATCAAAGTCTGGGAAACAGGCACTATGAATAAAAGATAAGGTGGCTGAATTTATTTACCTTAGATATGGAAAGCCTAGCTGGGGAATTAGACAAATTCCCATCTCCATGAATAGCTACTACAGCCCTCCTAGACCTGGAGGTGAGACCTGAATTTATTAACAGTCTTCAGTTGTACAAAGGACAGTGGCACAGGAGGTAAGTGTTCCTTTCATACCAAGACTAAGGCGAGAGTGAGCACAAATTAACCAAGCAGAAGTGATTTAGGTCAAGCATTTAGAGGAACATGCTGAACATCAAGGTTGGGTTTATCAGTTAATAACTTTGCATGAATTAAAAGGAACTAGATTGAAGCTAAGGGTTCCATAGAGTGGAAAGGTGGGTGAAGGCAAAGATGGGAGCTGAGAGTGTGCCCAATTGGGATATTTTGTAATTTCTAAAACAACGGGCCCTAAGTGAATTAACCACGTGGGATGAAAATGAACCATATTCAAAAAAGATATTAAACTTTAGTGAAACCTGATTTATGAAATCACAGTTTGCAGACAAGATAAATCTAGGAGTGGTTACCTGCTTTTCAAAGGGGTATTCATTCTAAGAGTCTTTAAATAGCATATTCCAACAACTGTTTTACCAATATTTGATTTAGAAAGTTATGATTTTCTCATAAAACTTTCAAGGATAACTCTTTATACAAAGTCAGGCATTCCTATAACCATGCATGAATTACCAGTTCATTAGAACACAACTCTGGACTCCAAGAATAAGGCCAAAAACCAGCTGGTATCATCTAGAGAACTGCGTAGCCTTTTGAGGTCTCTTCCAACCCTCTAAGCCTTTTGCTTTCAATCACAAAAGCTAGAAGACAATTCCAAGTATAATTTTCACAACATCAGATATTAGGTTGAACCATATGAAACTGCCATTTTTGTGGGTCAAAACAGTCAAATACCAGCAATTTTGTATAGGTTAATCTAATACAAGAATTATTCTGGTAGCTCAAATAAACCTAATCTCCATCTTCACTAAAGCTAACAGCTTTAATGTATTTATTGTTGGGCCAAAGTATTGGACATATAAATGCCTGTGCACATAAGTACTGAGAAAGTATAGGGTTGGGATTAACGATGCATCTTGGATAAACCACTTATAGGCATCTAGCTCATCCTTTTATTGTACTAGACACTGGTGCCTCTTGTCTTACTTTAGGATTTCTCAGATTTTAGAAAGCAAGAAAAGAAGTCCAAAGGCCTGATCTCTCAACTCATGGGAAATTCTGTTTGGGTAAAGGGCCAAGGAAGAACAGGGGAAAATATGACACAATTTGTATCATGTTACAAGTTTAGTGAGGAAGATCATAACAAAGCTGTGCGCAGAAAAACAAAGCGTGTGGCTTCCTCCTTTCTAAAATATAGTATTGCTTAATGTGTCCTGCTTTCAAGATTCTAAGCATAAGACAAGACACCAAGTACACATTGGAAAAGTCATATCTGCATAGTCATCTAAAATGAGACAAGCTTAGCGTAACTAAAAAGATTTTATTAACGTAAAATGTTAAATATTTTTACGATCTGAGCTAATTCCAGCATGCCCTAAGATTTAACACTATGCTGATGTGCAGACATCATGCTTCAGATTTCAATTAGAACAAAATGTGATAATATTCAATTTTACATTTGAGGGTAATTGTATATGTTACTACACCATTTTCTACCTGGATTACTTCATTCTCCAAGAAGCTGAAAAAGACACCATTGGATCAAAAGGAAATTAGTTGCCCATATGCATTGTACGAAGGTCTTAGGATTATTGTGTATTTACAAAAATTTAAATACTTCTCATATATGGTTTTTGTTGCATTATAAATTAAGATATCTTTATGTAGAAGCTCTTGGATTCTGAAAGAATGGAAGACTAAATGTAAATGAGTGCAGACAAAGCAATAGGTGAGGTGGTGTATGTTTGATTATAATATTGTTTCTAATAATATTGATTGGATTTTTGAACACAGTTTTGCAGTTTTAGATAGGTTTCTATGTTTAAAGACTTTCATATATGATAAATTGTTCACATGAGATCAGCAAGAGCTAAAGATATACTATTATACATGAAATAATTTTTCTCTGTATAGTACATTTAAAAAAACCTTTAAATAATTTAAAAACCATAATTCTTGCATCTGTCATGGTATGGTTTGGAGCAGACATGCACAATGTCAGTTTTAAAAATCCTTTTAAAAACAGCCTGCTTTTCGAATCTTTTTTTTTTTCCCCTTGACAGCAGCTGCTTTCAAATGTAAAATCATTTAAAAGGGTAGGGGGAGGTGAATAAAAGTAATAAGGAAGCATAGAAAACATAGTCAAAAACCAATAATTATGGTTCAGCTGTCTGGAGGTCCTCAGGTTCTGTGATATTTTCAGGTCTTCACGATCGTGGGTTTCCAGGAGGAGCTGCCTAGCTTGAGACCAGACAACACAGCCCAAAGAACCTTCTCTTCCGTCTTCTAACCAGGGGGTAGGGAGTTAGATTTAGAAGGCTGCTGTCATCTGTGATGGAACAGAATGTACATATGAGCGAATTACAGACACAGTAACCTGGGTTTTATGAATTGGCTTTTAAAATCCACCTTTTTAAGATCAAGGTTTCTTGACTTCAGCATTATTGCCATTTAGGACCAGATAATTCTTTGCTGTGTGGGCTGTTCCGGGCACCATAGTGGGTTTAGCAGCATTCTCTGGCCCTACTTACTCTCTAGATGATGGTAATGCTGCCCCACCAGTTGTGACAACCAGAAACGTCCCCACATGGGGACGAACGTTCTTTGTTTAGTGGTGGTGGTAGTAGTGGGGGCACATAGACTGCAGTTGAGAACCACTAATTAGAATCAAACAAGCAAGCTGCTTGGAGGCCCTTTCTGAGTTGGGGGAAGTATAGCTTTTTAGAAAGAGCCCATGCTTTGGGGTAAAGTTGGCCTCTTTTCTAAACCCACCTCTGCTATCTCCTAGCTCTGTGACTTTGAACGTGTAAATTGAAACTTGCTAAGCTTCAGTTTTCCCAAATGTAAACTAGGGTTTACTAATACTTACCTTAGATGAAGATTATATGAAATACTCTGTGAAAAACATGAAGCTTGGCTGGTATCCTAGGTGCCTAGCACAGAGGAAGCATTCAGCAAATAGAGCTATTGTTAACTATTTTTCTTTACCATTGTAAAAGAATGTGATTCCACACGCCTACTTCATGCCTCTGAAAGAAGTTTCTCAACTCTTCCTTGTTGAGTCTTTGGCTAGCGATTTCTATAGATTTCTGTACACAAGGGCATCCTGGGAAGATGGCCCAGTGTTAAATTGGTAAGTTTTGATGTTGAAAGTTTTAGCACGATGACAAGTAGAGGAGGGAAGAAACTGGTAAACCAAATTCAGTTTAGTGAGCTGGTTTTGAAGAAATGGTGCAAACCAAAAGAGAGGGTGGGTAGGCCTAGCCTCTTGCAGCAGAACAGGCAGTCTGGTCCCCGGGGCTGGACAGGGACCACAAGGACAGGACTTGGAAACTGCCAGTGTGGGCAGCACTAGGACATGATTGGAATGGAGCTAGGGGCCACCTAATAGTTGGTTGGCTCTGGCAGCTGTTATGTACCTAAGCTTGGCCAGGATCAGTTGCATTATCTTCCCAGAGCAGAGCCAAGGGGGTTCCTTCCTTTCCCCATCCGAACCTTGAGGATATAGGACCTTAGGAAAGAGTCCAGAATCAGGAACTGGATGAGGGGGTGGATAAAGTGAAAAACGTGCCTCGCTTCCATAAAAAAAAAATGAGTTTGGAGATGAGGTTGGCTTTTCTTGGTTACTGAGCCTGGACGCTCAGTAAACTATCAAGAGCACAAGAAGTTTGGGCTTTCCAGTCCTCTTCAGTGCAGTGTGTCATCCAAGGGCCTGGGCTTTCCCTCCCCTTCCCCAAAGGCTGCCGTGTGTCATACTTATTTGTAAATTAGCATCACTCACTGGTTCCTTGGAATGGCGCCCTATGCTATACATTTAGATGGAACCAAAGTAGCGAGTCAGAGTCAAGGAAGAAAACAGGTGCCCCAGCTGAGGACACCAAATGAATCAAACACGGTGTACTCTCCCAGTCTCCATGGATGAATATTCTCTCTTAAGATTCATATTCCGCTAATGGGGAGAAAAACCGGATGCTCCTTGTCTTTTCCGTGGTGAAAAGCATTTCACTATATTCTGGATGTCAACATTTTGAGTCTAAAAATAGGACCTCTCCCTTGTATAGTTAAACTTGCCCCAAATAGTGAAGACTCTGAAAGCAATGTCAAACACTGTATGTGAGCCTCATTTCTCAGGAGAATCTCTCAGAGATGATTCATGGTCTATTTAGAACAGAAAGAAATGATAACCCCCTTTTCTCATGAGTTTTAGGACTCTTATTTCTTTGACCACCAAATGATCAACAAACTTAACCTACTTGGAGATGGCAAAGCTACAGCAGACTCTGAAGAGTAAAGACTTTCATTTTTTGGTATCTCTTTGGATACTGGCTATGCTTCCTGAAACACAGGTTCACCAGGAATTCAGTGGTTGCTCGAACAGAATCTTCAAAACTATGAAGATATTTATAGGGAGGAAAAGTCTCCTTATTTCCATTTAAGACTTGGAAGATCTATTTCCCAAATGCCCGCATATATCCTTCCCTTGCTGCAAACCCTTAAGAGATCTGGGGAGTGACCTAATGGGTATTTATATATTATAAAATGCAACATGGATGTGTATTGTTCCCACTACATGCGGAAATGTCAACTGCATGTTGTATTTACAGAGAAACTGTGTGTGTGTGTGTGTGTGTGTGTGTGTGTGTGCGCGCGCGCGCGCGCGCGCTGCGGGGGCATGTTTGCTCCCGTGTCCTCTTCTTTTTGTATTCAAAGCACACAGGTATTATTCACAGGTATTATGAGATTCATATCAAGACTGACCTTTGTATCTGTGCATTCATTATAGTGAATCAAAAGGCCTTTTGTGCTATTGAAATTCTCCTCACTCAGCTTCTTTTCATATCTACCTGCCTATATATAGTTAGATAGATATACACACATACATTCACTTGTGAGTGCTATATATACACGCACACGCACGCACACACAGCACTCACATGAATAGAAGTGTTAGAATTGATGAGAAAGTGCTCAGATGCTCAGCAGAGGACAGGCTGCCTGTAGGACAACTGCTGGCTTGGGGCATCTTTGTGGAGCATTTGTGACACCTTTGCCTTGCCTGGAGCTTGTCTGAACATCACCTAGGGCTGAGGTGACACAAAAACTCCAGAAATCCTTGGCAGAAATTCAGAGCAGCTTTCTACACCCTAGGAAGCCGACACGGACAGTAAATGCTGAAATCCACCAGCAGTCAATATGCCTGGAATGGTCTGGAGTGGATTCAACTCCAAGGAAAGATGTCTTTCCACATTGATTGAAATCCTGTCTCTGAAATTACAGGCTGCCAAAAGCCTGGGAACAAAATGGAACGTTTCCCCGCTCATTCTCAGCTTTCTGGGCTAATCCACCTGATCTTGCTGGAAAACCTTTGATTTTTATTGTACATGTTTGAGACTTCTATAGCATCTTTTCTCCAAAGGGCATGCTCTGAGACAGCTGTAACCAAGGACAGTTTTAGATCTGAAAATGAAAAGTGGAGAAAGGGAAAGGGAGGGAGGAAAGGAGAGGAGATAAGCGGAAGAAAAGGAGACTACGCAATTCAGCCATCGGCAAGTTCAAACCTTGGTCATTTGAAGCTTAATTCCTGGGTATTACCAAAGCCAGGGACACTGGAACCTCCTAGGGCACAATGATACCATTTCTCAATTTTTGCTCAAATTTCCTTTGCTAATACAAGATTTCTTGTATAGATGCTATGTTAAGAAACAGAAGGACATAAAAATATGAAGTTTTCAAATAACTGAACATTTGAGTTTAATGCTATGTTCTCAGATAGAACCAAGAGAAGTGGGATGCCTGGGTGGCTCAGCGGTTGGGTGTCTGCCTTTGGCTCGGGGCGTGATCCTGGAGTCCTAGGATCGAGTCCCACATCAGGCTCCCTGCATGGAGCCTGCTTTTCCCTCTGCCTGTGTCTCTGCCTCTCTCTCATGTCTCTCATGAATAAATAAAATATTAAAAAAAAATAGAACCAAGAGAAGTGCTCATGATATAATGGTAGTTGCAAATTTCTCTTCCAGAAAAAAGAAAGGAGACCATCACCCACTGGTTCTCAAACATTAGCTGCATTAAGCATCATCTGAGGGTGTGCCGAAGTAGAGACTGCTGGCCCTCCCTCCAGAATTGCTGGATCAACGGACAAGATCAACTTAGATCTTTCTTAAAAGTTCCCAGAAAAGCTGATGTTGCTGGTCCTGAGGCCACGCTCTGAGAAGCCCTGCATGAGTCAAAGGCCTGCTAGGTGCAGGCTCCATGTTGGGTGCTGGGGATCATACCCGAGGGGGCCTAAAATGAAGGTGGTTCTTGGTGTCAAGGATGTTTGCTTGAGTAACCATGACGCATCATCAGAAATGCCGTAAGAGCGACACGGATACACAACACTATGACAACTCCTAAGATGGAAATTGTCTCCCAAGCAGAGAAGGAAGAAAATGATCATGGAAAATCATGGAGGTCTTGGTATTGGCTCTGGGCCACAAGGGTTGAGGATAACTTGGACATCTGATGAAGGGGGAGACGGATTTTTCTGGATGGAGAGAACAGTGTGAACAAAGTCATGGAGGTCAGAGGCAACTTGAATGTGGGTTCAAGTAAACAGTCCAGTCAGGAATGAAGGGTGGACTGAAGGGTGGAATAGCAGAGACAGAATTCCCTAAATGTGGCCATGCCTTCTCTTGCCCTCTGCCTTTATACGTGCCTTTTCTTTTTCCTGAAAAGTCCTCCCTTCTTGGACAAATGACAGTCCCTCCTTCAAGCTTAGTTTGCAACTTTATTTCATAACATTCTTCCGATTTTCTTCTCAGTCCCCTTTAGAAACCTCAGTTCTTTCCTCTCAAAACCTAAATTGTGGCGTTCAGGGCGTGTGTCTATGCACACACTCCTTGGCTGGTGCCGATTGTTCTTAAGGTTTCAACTACCATTTATGCGGAGATGCTTAAATATGTGTTTCCTACCTCCCATCTCCCATGTCTCACGTCAGCCTAAGACGTGTACACCCGCTCTTCACCACCGAGCCCCACTCTTGGAGTTCTTTCATCTCCCAAACATCACCGTCCTCTGTCTCTACTGCTCCTCCTCTGTTCTCTCCAACTTAGCAGACGCCAGCGTCCACCCTTCTGTCCAACTGTGAACCTGGGCTTCTTCCTTGACTCTGTCTTTTGTCTTATGCAACCCATTAGCTGTTCATGTCCTCTTCTCTGCCCGCCCCCTCACCCCCTGGCTTCTTGGGCACACCTGAGGCGTTCCTCACCTGGATTTTTGCACCTGCCTCCTAACTGGATCCCTCCAATGGCTTCAGGATAAAGTCCAAACCTCAACGTGGATTATAGGGGCCTTCATGATATAGGCCCACCCACTTTTTAAATCTTTCATGGCTCTTTTCTATCCACTTTCCCAACTAATGAAGTGCTTGTAGTTCATCAAAATGCCCTCCCCTTTCATTTCCTCATCTACCTTCAAGATCCAGAATCTTCTACCTAGGCTCTGGATTTTTCCCCCCCCCACCTCTTTTTTCTTTATCCTTTTTTCCATTTCTTTCTTTGGCTAACTCTCATTCATCCTCAGACATCTCTCCTCTATTTCCAAAAAGCAGTTCTCGATAACCAACAGCCCTCTTCCCCATTCCACACCCCGACCCCTTACAACTCACATCGAGCTAGGTGAGAATCCCATATGTCCTTGGAATGACCTGTGTCTAGCTATTATGGCACTGTTATATTCTAAGCACTAGTTCTTTGTCCAATAGTGCATGTGTGTGTGTGTGAGGTGTTTCCAGAAATCACATGCCCTACCCCCAAAACATTATCTCAATCTCTATGATGGGAAGCACGTCATTTGGGAAGGCTTTCCAGGTGATTCTCACCCAGTCTCTTCTGTTGCGCTAGAGAGCCTCTAGAGGGATACATATCCCCAGCCCCGGACACAGAACTTGGCACATTATAGGTTACCATCACGTGTTCGATGATGGCGGGTACACCAGATGCTAGGGTAATGAGTTTTTCCTCTAGCAGGCAATGAGTAGGCATGTAACATTTGTGAGTAGGGACTGAACCCAGAGTAATGCATTGAGAAAGTGCTATGTGATCGGTGACGTGTGAATTAATTGGAGGAGAGAGGGGAAGTACATATGGCATACTGAATCCTGGATGGCAAGTGGCTGAGATTACTGAGGATATGGGGCTGCCAGCGTAAAAACTACTCAGAGTGACATTCAGACCCCACATTGAAGCACATAAAGTCTTTATGGGAGTCCCTGGTGAAAGGACCTAAGAGGTCATCTGTAGGCAACCGGGTGGTATAACTGCCTAACGGTCTTCAGCCAGAGAGCAAACGCTTCTGCATGACATGGCTAGAGTGGATACGGGAGGTCCAGACTGGAGTGGACCCAATATGAACCTGGGGCAACTGTTTCTAGATCCAGTTTAGTCTGGAGAAGCCCGGCCCTAGGAGCGGACCCATTCTAGAACAGATTCAATTCCCAGCTGATCCGCTTCAGACTGATTCTGACCAACAGATTCAACAACCAGATTGTAGGCAAGAGTGAATGAATGCACAGACACACCCCCTAGCCTTCATTAAGTCAGAATTCTGGAAAAGGTGAAACTGCCTTTCAGGCTGAATTTTTTTTCCTGCCAACTTGTTTTGTTTGACTACAACAAACATCTAGAAGATGCTTGTCCTTCACTTTCGGTCTCCTTTTAGCCTTTGTCAGTCACCTTGTGGGCTCCCCACAGGTGGTTCCATTTGTAATCCATTTGACACAGCAAGACTATCATAATTAATGAAGCTCCCTACAGCACTGCCAGTGACCCAGAATGTAGGACAGGAGAGGCGCTGGAGCAGTGGGAAGAAGAGCGGGCTGAGAGCCAGGAGACCTGGACATGGTCAGGAGCCTGCTGTGGGGCTGACTTAGAAAGAGGGCAGCTCACTTTTCTTTCATGCCTTTGTCTCCAGCCTTAAACGGGAAGGATGGGAAAGAAAAGGCCCTGCCTAAAACGAGGGCATCATCACGAACCATTAAAACTCCTGCACTTGGCCGCCTCCCTTCATTTGTCACCGAAAAGCAATTTAAAACACACTTGAGTTGTCAACTCAAGGGGTGACTGTGGTGGGAAAGGGGGAAGACACGATTGAATCTTTAAATGCTAAAATAAACATGGAAGTTTCCGAGGCGAGGAGGAGAGTGAGGCCCCGAGAACACTGGCATCTGGGCGCTTCCAGGGTAGGATCCCCAGAGCCCGCCTGGTGGGATTTTCACATGGTCAGGGTTGGAGGTAGGAACACAGGGAACCAGGAGTGGCATCTTTTCCCTTTTTGTCTCTCTGCTTCAAACACACATGGAATAAAAAGAGAAAGGAAAGAAGAAGCCAGAAGAAAACCAGATGGCTTTCTATAATGGTTTTCATCCAGTTACAAAGATGTTTTGACAATAAGGTCCTGGAGAAAAGGCCTGGAATATATTTTTCCACATTTCACCGCGCACTGTTTCTTGCATATGTTCACCTACACCCATATAATAAACAGAGCAGCTGCTAAAGGATTCCAGGAAGGTCACGGGAAAGCTCCTGCGCTCTATCCTGGTACACAAAGTCAGACACAGGAATCTGGCCGATTTGTTCATTAAAATGATGCCATATGCATCTGCTAAAGAATGTTCCCAGAGGGACCCAAGAGGGCCTGCTCTCCTTCCCTCGGGCCTTCTCAGACGCTCCGGTTCAGACTTCCATCCCCCTTTCTCTCCTGGTCAGCTCATAGTGACATCATGCTATGAGTCCCCAGGAAACTTCAAGAACAAGAGCTGTGGCATCACATGCCAAGGGGCCCATTTTTTCCCCTAGGTGAAGAAGCGTTTATGTGAATTGAAGTCTTCACCTCAATTTGTTTTTTTAAATTGTTCTTCAAAATCCTACTGCCTTAATATCTCTTGAACAGGTCCCTGAATCTCCTAGCTTGTTCCTTTTCAGGTTCTAAACAGATTTAAGGTTTAAATCCTGAGTATCAGGACACGTGGGTGGCTTGGTGGTTGAGTGTCTGCCTTCAGCTCAGGTCATAATCCCGGGGTCCTGGGATTGAGCCCCGCATCGGGCTCCCTGCAGGGAGCCTGCTTCTCCCTCTGCTTATGTCTCTGTCTTTCTCTCTCTCTGTCTCTCATGAATAAATAAATATAAACCTTAAAAAAGAAAACAGCAAATAAATCCCGAGTGTCATTTATTTGTATTATTCCCATTTATTTGTGAAAAGGGAATAATACATGCTTTTCCTCACAGTATCAATCATATATTACTATTATTATATTGAAAATATATTTAAAATTCTACTTTTTTTCTGTTGATAAAAGTAATACAAAGTCATACAAAATATGTCTAGTCTTCAGGATGATAAAAATGCCCTAAGTAAATAAAATGAAATTTCTGTTTTTCCATTACTGCGTGTTTCGGGAACTGTCAGATGTATTTCCATGAGATGTAGAGGGAATGTTCTGGGGGGTTTGATTTAAAACAGAGACCACATGGCACATGTACCGTTCAGTGTGAGGGCCCTGGCAGTTGTCCTCCTGGGCAGTGGATTGTGGGGCCTCCCCGCTGTCGACCAGGGGTACTTGCCAAACATATGAAGAAACTGAGGATAGCTTCAGACCTGAACTCCACCCCCAAGTCCCAGGGACCAATGTTCTGTACTGCAGGCTCAAGGCCAATGAGCAGTAGCAGGGGTGGTTCTGTTTGGTGAGGACGGGGCATCTCCCTGAGCCAAGCCGGGCGGGCCTGCTGGTAAAGAATACCGGTACCACCAGCAGTAATCACAGTAGAGCCTCAGTCCAGCGTCTGCTCTCTGAGAGGTTGGGAGAAGACCCAAGACCTGCGGTGCTTCATTTAACCCCCCCAATGGCCCCCTGGAGTAAGTGATGCTATTCTCTCCTTTTCAGGGATGAGGAATTTGAGATGGCTGGAAGTGAAGCTGCTTGCTCCATGGCACAAAGTTGGTAAGTGGCAGAGCCAGCATTGGAACCCAAGGGTTGCCTTCATCCAAAGTCCCCGGTCCCCATCACCAGGCGTGTTTCTAGCAACAATCTGCCATGCTGTGGGCAGAGGCCTCTCTCATCACCACACCGCATCTGCTTCCTGAAACCCCTGCAAGGTGCCCACAGTGCTAACACCCAGGGTTCAAGCCAGTTAGTCTGCTCCCAGGGCCCACATTTATCATGTATGCTGGCTGTTATTCTACTATGTTCTAGGCATTGCTCTGGGGACAGAAGCATGTAGAGGCCCTTCCTCATGCAAGTTACATCCTAGGGAAAATATCTCCCCATTCTGTGTCACAGTGCATATTCCCAGAGGCTCTGGGATCACATCCCACAGTCCGTGTGACCTTGGCTAAGTTAGCTCATCTCCCTTTGCCTCAGTTTCTTGTAAATTGGGAGACATGAATAGCATTTCCCCCAGAGATGTTACTAGAATTAAAGAGGTTAATACACATAAAGTATTGAGGGTAGTGGTAGTGATATTGTGATTTAGGATAAGGCATATGTGATATATACATATATATATATATATTTGGCATATATGATAGGCATATATAAGGCATATATGATTGATATATATATATATATATATATATATATATATATATATATATATATATTTTTTTTTTTTTTTTTTTGGCTTCCATCTCTTTCCTGGCACAAAGCTCCTAAAATCCCTGGAATTTCCTAAGTGATGACAGCAGTAAAGGTGTCTTTTGTTATGTTAATAGGTTACTTTCAAAAGCCACCTAAGGATGGGGGCTGGTTGCTAGGAGAACCGACTGTGTGATTAGAGGGCTGGAACTTTCATTCCCACCCGAAGGTCTGGGGAAGAGGAGGAACTAAAGATTGAGTTCGATCACCAATGACCAGGGATTTAATCACTCATGCCTGTGTAACGAAGCCTCCATAAAAACCAACAAAGGACAGGCCCGGAGAGCTGCCGTGTTGGGCACGCGTGGAGACCTGAGCAGCGTGGTGCGCTGGGGGAGGGATGGCATCTCCTTGTCCTTCCCCACGCCCTCCCCTTGCATCTGACTTCTGGCTGTTGCTGAGTTACCTCCTTTTATAATAACTGGTGATCTAGCACATAACATGCTTCTCTGAGTTCCGTGAGTCGCTCTAGCAAATTAACCTGGTGCGTGGAGGGGGTCCTTGGAACTTCCAACCCGTACATCTCAAGTGGTGGGAGAGGGCAGTCTCGTAGCCCTTAGCTCCGGGGATCTGCAGCTGCATCCAGGTCATCTCAGAATTCAGTGCCCGTGTCCACAGATTGGTGGTGTGGAAAACCACTCCTGCACGTTGGAATTGGGTGCAGACATCACAGTGGCAGGCCGTAAGACCTCAATATATGTTAATTATTATTACTTCTTTTAGAATACTAAATAAACATCTAGATGGCAGAGGTCTTTCTATGGAAATTTCTCTTTCTATCTTTTCCTTTCCTTTCCTTTCCTTTCCTTTTTCTTTCTTTCTTTCTTTTCTAAAGATTTTATATACTTATTGAGAAAGAGAGAGAGCACACGCAGAGAAAATTTCAAGCCGACTCCACCCTGAGCACTGAACCTGAGGCAGGGCTTGATCTGAGGACCCCGAAATCATGATCTGGTCAGCAACCAAGAGTCAGACATTTGACCGACGGAGTTACCCAGGCACCCCCCCCCCTTTGGATATTTCTCAAGTGTCCTCCTCTAGGCTGTAAACTTCTTAAAGACAAGAGCCAAGTCTCCAGTTCTTTTGTTTGCCTCACCTGAGGACACCTGCTCTTGACGGGGGAGGCCAGTGGGGAAGGCCTCTGTTTGAGGGTCAGAGTGTGTCTCTGCTCTACTCAGAGCACAACTGTGTTCACCTGAGGGGCTCCATTTCCATCATCATATCTTCTTGAACAGAGAAGAGTGTATACTCAGTGCCTTCCATCGTTTGTGTAAAACAAATTTGTAATATCTCAAGAAACAGGTCCCAAGGCTATCACGTCAAAAACATCCTGTGCCTTAAAGAGAAACGACAAGACTTACCTTGATTTTTCAATGGTAAAGGCATAGTTTCCCTGAGTTTGCTTAAAAGGTTTTTCATTTCTCTCATGTCTCTGCAAAAGTGATAAAAAGAAAAAAAAATCAGCTGTGAGTTTTTGAAATGCAATCCCAAACAGTCTGTTCTATGAGACAATCGGGAGACGAGTCTGTGCTTAATTGTACTAGCTCTAGTTTCCAGTAGGCATATATTAAATTTATTTTGCTTTTACAAGAAAAAAAAAAAATCTGAGACTGATGGCTGTGGAAGGAGTGAGAGCGACTCTGGCAAACATTTCCACGGGGCATTCTGCTGTGGGAGCCCTCGTCCCTGCCTTCAGTTGGACCTGGCTGGGGTCAGAAGAGTCTCTGGTGACAAGGACAGTATTGCAGCTTTATGAGAGGGAGGTCAAGGACATGCAAGTAGAGTAACAGGGGTCCTCGGGGCCAAGCTGAGGCTGGGTGACGTTGCTCTCAGACTTTCAGGTGAGATGGCTGCTGTGGTTGTACAGGTTCACTTGCTACTGTCCCATTCCCGTGACTGAAATTCAATGTCCCACAGGAGTTAGCGATTCACAAGGCTCAACATTCATTAAATTGACTTGGACTGATGGGAGACTGAAATTCTAAAACCTTCAGAGAAGAGCTCTTCACAATGGCAGGAGAGACATTGTGGAAGACAGAGAGAGAGAGAGAGAGAGAGGGAGAGAGAAGCACCTGGGACAGAAGGACCTGCCCCTAGCACCTCGCATGTAGGTAAGCCACTGCGTACCTCCAACATCGCTGCGCTCACATCTTAAGAGTATGTGTGACCCCCAAATCACCAAACCATGGAGCAGGAAGCCATTCCAAGGGCTTCTAGTTTGGGGTAGGGGTCAGTTGGACTTTTCAAATCCTTGGGGCAGTAGTTCTCCCCATGTTGAGTTCTCTCCATGTAACTCATCCATTGGAGTTAGTGCTCTTGAAATCATGGGACATCGTGGTAGATTTCATTTACAAGAGCAAAAATCAGATACGTCTTTTTCAGTTAGCTCTAGGATAGGGACGAACAGCAGCAGGTACTGAGGATTTAAGAAAGCCTTTTGGGGAAGGGTCATCTGAAAGTTGAGGAAATTTTATTCACTAACTTATTTTTCTTTTGCTCTATGAAGAACGAGAATCATCATTTAATTTTCCATATGAAATCCTTCAGTTCCTTGCGGTATTTCTTTACAAAACTCTTTTATAGGCTCCACACCCAATGTGGGGCTTGAATTCACAACCATACGATTAAGAGTTGTAGGCTCCACAAGCTGAGCCAGCCAGGCGCCCCTGCCCCAGTCCGTTTCTTGATATACAACTGTTCTCTTGAGTATGGTTTGAGGAACACTTGTTCTAGGGGAGGCCAGGGACCCCACAGCATCTCTCCTTAAGCACCGGCTAATATGTAAAAAGGAACTCTTTCTCAGGAATAGCTAATTGGAGGGGGCACCTGGGTGGCTCAGTAGTTGAACATCCGTCTTTGGCTCAGGTTGTGATCCTGGGGGCCTGGGATCGAGCCCTGCATCAGGCTTCCTGTAGGAAGCCTGCTTCTCCCTCTGCCTATGTCTCTGCTTCTCTCTGTGTGTCTCTCATGAATAAATAAATAAAATCTTTAAAAAAATCTTTAAAAAAAAGGAATAACTGGAAAAGGAGAAGAAAGCAGCTTTGTGGGTCAGGTGTAGAAATAAACATAAAAAAATCAGAATCCTTTCCCATAAGTATGAGGATACGTCTGTGGGGCACAGATGTCTATAAGGCCCAAAAGGTATTTCTAGAGAGAGAAGGTGAAAGGGGGGGGCTAGGAAGGCAGGGCCCCACATCGAGAAGCTCAAGGGGCATATTCTGATTTCCTGTAAAATCCTCAAGGGGCAGATGGGATGGGAGGTAGGCGGGCCGACCGTGGGAACTGGCTGGGAGTGCAGAATGTGAGACTGAGGCAGAGTCTCCCCAGAAAGCACCAATTCTCAGTCCTGGTGCTCCAAGGAGAATCACCATGTTCCAAGACCCCGCCCCCTGAGAGCCTGATACAGCTGGTTTATGGGGATGGGGGCTCGGGAATCAATGTTTTTAAGAAGCCCTCCTGGGTGACCCACCCAGTGTTAGGCGCCCTGATGTTTTAGGGCAGAGAGGGAGAACTCAGGAAGCAGCCTTACCAGACCTGGGCTCCTGAGCCTACTTATTTCAGCCATTCCCACCTCCTTTGAACCTGAATCTGGGCTTTAGGGCTGAACTTCAAAACTATGGGTTATACTCTCCCGTTTCTTTTTTTAATTGAGGTAAAATTGGTATCGAACATTATTGAAGTTTCAGGTGTCCAACATTACAAATTGCCATCTGTACGTACTACAAAGTGATTACTTCTGCAGGTGCAGTTAGGCTCCAACACCCTACAATTGACCCCTTCCAACCATTTCGCCTCCCTCTATCCCCCACCCTTCCCCTCTATAACCGCTAATCTGTTCTCTTGTATCTGTGAGTTGTTTTGCTTGCTTTGTTTTTGTAGATTCCACAGACGAGAGGGATCCCATGGTATTTGTCTTTCTCTGTGTCACTTATTTCACTTATCATAATACTTTCATGATCCATCCATGTTGTTCCAAGTCGCATCTGAGCAGTATTCCATTAGGGTGTGCGTGCACTCACACACACACATCTTTTTGTGGTTTTCCCATCTTTCTTTTTGTAACTGATTTCTAGTTTCATACTATGATAGTAAGGAAAGATACTTGATATGATTTCAATCTTCCTGAATTTACTGAGACTTGTTTTGTGGCCTAACATGTGATCTGTCTTAGAGAGTGTTCCATGTACACTCGAAAAGAATGTATTCCGTTACTTTTGGATGGAGTGTCTGTATATATTTATTACGTGCATCTGGTCTAGTGTGTCATTTAGGGTCAATGTTTCCTTATTAATTTTGGATTTGCATGATCTATTCGTTGATGTAAGTGGGATGTTAAAGTCCTCTAACCATCAGTACACTGCTGTCAGTTTCTTCTTTTAGGTTCGTCAATCTTGGTTTTATATATCTGGGTGCTCCTTTGATGGGCATATATATAGTTAAAAGTGTTATATCTTTTTGTTGGATTAACCCTTTTACATTATGTAATGCCCTTCTTTGTCTATTACCACAGTCTATGTTTTACATAGACTCTACCCCCAACATGGGGCTTGACTTGGATTCATGACTCCAAGTTCAACAGTCACATGCTCTACCGACTGACTCAGCCAGATGCGCCCCCCCCGCCCCCGTTATCACAGTCTTTGCTTTAAAGTCTATTTTGTCTGCTATGGATATACCTACAGCAGATTTATTTTCATTTCCATTTGCATGAAATATCTTTCTTCCCTTCTCTTTCAGTCTCTGTGTGTCCTGAAGTGAGTCTCTTGTTGGTAGCCTGCAGATGGATCCTATTTTTATTTATCCCTTCAGTCACTCTATGTCTTTTGATTGGAGAGTTTTGTTCCTTTACATTTAAAGTAGGTTTTGATAGGTAAGTACTTATTGCCATTTTGTTAATTGTTTTCTGGCTTGTTTTGTACTTCCTGTCTGTTCCTTTCTTCTTTCTCTCTTACCCTGTGGTTTCATGGCTCTCTTTAGTGTTTTGTTTAAATTTTCTCATTTTCTTTTGTGTTTTTTATGGTAAGTTTTTGCTTTGTGACTTACCATAAAGTTCACAAATAAGTTCCTATGTATAAAATGGCCTATTTTGAATTACTAGCAACATTCCAAAACTTTACATTTCTTCTACCTCCTGCCATTTTATATTTTTGATATCCCATTTTACATCTTTTGATTCATTAATTAATTTTTAAAGATTTTATTTATTTATTCATGAGACACACAGAGAGGAGAGAGAGAGACAGACACAGAGACAGAGACAGAGACAGGCAGAGGGAGAAGCAGGCTCCATGCAGGGAGCCTGACCTGGGACTTGATCCCGAGTCTCCAAGATCAGCCCCTGGGCTGAAAGCAGTGCTAAACCACTGAGCCACTGGGCTGCCGCTACAGCTTTTAATTTAATGTACACTTTAAGTCTTGTAGCTTCAGTTAGCTGTACTATTTTTGTCTTTTAACCTTCATAGTTGCTTAGAAAGTGACTGATTCACTACTTTCACTACATATTTACCTTTTCTGGTAGGATTTTGTATATATTTCCTTGTTATTAATTAGTGTTATTTCTTTTCAGTTTAGAAAAGTTCCTTTAACACTTACTGTGATTCTGGGTTAGTGGTGATGAGCTCCTTATAGCTCTCGCTTATCTGGAAAACTCTTTTTTAAAAACTATTTTATTAAAAATATTTAATTTACTTATTTGAGAGAGAAAGCACGAGCAGGGGAAGAGGCAGAAGGTGAAAGAGAAGCAGGCTCCCCACCGAGCAGGGAGCCCAATTCGGGGCTCAATCCTAGGACCCTGAGATCATGACCTGAGCTGAAGGCAGATGCTTCACCAGCTGAGCCACCCAGGTACCCCTTGCTTGTCTGGAAAACTCTGAATCTCTCCTTCAAATTTTTTTTTAAGTGGGCTCCATGCTGGGCACAGAGCCCACTGTGAGGTCTGAACCTGTGACCCCAAGGTCACCTGACCTGAGATCAAGCATCAGACACTCAACAGACTGAGCCACTCAGGAGACCTCTCCCTCAACTTTGAATGATAACTTTGATAACTTGCTGAGAATTCGTTTCTTTTTTTTTTAAGACTTTATTTATTTATTTGACAAAGAGAGAGAGAATGACCCAGAGACCACAAGCAGAGGGAGCAGGAGAGGGAAAGGGAGAAGCAGGCTCCTGGCTGAGCAGGGAGCCCGATATGGTGCTTGATCCCAGGACGCTGGGGTCATGACCTGAGCCGAAGGCCAAGGTTTAACTGACTGAGCCACCCAGGTGCCCCAACTTGCTGAGAATTCTTGGTGAGTTTTTTTCCTTTCAGCACTTTCCTTTCAGCTACTCTCTCCTGGCTTGCAAGGTTTCTGCTGACAACTCTGATGGCATACTTACGGGGTTTCTTGTGCTGTTTTTAAGATTCTCTCTTATCTTTAACTTTTACCATTTTAATTATAATTTACCATTTTAATTATAATTATAATTACCATTTTAATTATAATATGTCTTGTGGATCTCTTTGAGTTCTTTTTATTCAGGACTCTCTATTTCTTAAATCTAGATTCCTTGCCCAGATTAGAAAAGTTTTCAACTATTATCTCTTCAAGTTTCTGGTTTCTTTCTATAAGTTTTCTGGCCTTTTTTTTTTTCTCTCTTCTTTTTCTGGAGCCTCTATTATATAAACATTATTCCACTTGATATCTCAGAGGTCCCTTGAATTATCTTCATTTTTTACAATTCTTTTTACTTTTTGTTCTCCTGCCCAGATGACTTCTGTTGCTTTCTCTTCTAGCTTGTTGATGAGATTTTTGGCTTTATCCAGTCTGCTCTTGAACCCCTTTAGTATACTTTTATACTTTTTAGATCCTTTATGGTATTCTTCAGCTCTGTAACTACTCTATGGAACTTTCTTATATTTTCTATCTCTTTGTTGAGGATCTCCACGTTCATCCATTCTTCTGAGTTCACTGAGCATCTTTATGACCATGACTTTAAACTCCTTATCAGGTGGGCTGCTTATGTCTTTTTCATCAATATTTTTTTCTGCTGTTTTGTCTTTTTGTTGTTGTTGTTATTATTGTTTGTTTGTTTGTTTGAAACATAATGTTTTGTTGAAACATTTGGTCTTATTCTCTGTGTTTGTTTGTATGTAATAGTCAAATCAACTACCTCTTCCAGCCTTGAAGAATGTCTTTGGGCAGGAGAGGTCATGTGGAGCCCAGATATGCAATCCCCTCTGATCACCAGAACTAGGTGCTCAAGGATTATTCTCTGATGGGCTGCACATACCCATATGCTGTACCAGGGTTATATCTGTGGTATGCGGGTGGGTGGGATTGGACCTTGGCCTGGCTGTGACATGTGCTTTTGCTCTGATGGTGAGTGGGATTTTCACCTGGGCATGCCTGCCAGCTCTAACAGGTTAGAGAGATAGTTCCAAAATGGTGCCCACTGACACTAAACTTAGCAGGGTAGGAAGAGGTCACATATATAGTGGCCACCAATGTCTCTGTCTCTGGATAAAGTCCCAACATTTTCCTGTCTCTCTGTCAGGTGCTTTAAGATTAGTAAATTGGTTTCCTTCATTTATGATCTAGGTACTTTTCAAATTAGTGTTTTTGTGCTGGGTCCCAGGGCAAGTGAATCTGTGCATGAGTCCATAAGAGTGGGTTCTCTAGTCTCTTGAGTTTTATAGTTATCCTGGATGTACTCTTCATTGGCTTTTAAAGCCTGGCATTTAGGGCACTTGTATCTCTCATTCAGGGTCTAACTAAAGGTTAGAAGCCTGATGTGGAGCACAGGCCCCCCCACTTCTTAGGAAAAGTTATATACTTTTTGAGGTCCCTCCTGATTATGGGTCACAGCACTTATGGTGTAGTCTTTTTTGGCAAGGCAGTGTCTTTGCCTCTTGTACCCATTTCAGTGCTGTATTTCTTGTCCTTTGTTGTGGAGGCTCCATGCATCCAATTTTTTGGTCTTTTTCAGAGGAAATTATAATTGTGTATTTGTTGGATCCATAGGACGGAGTAAGTTCACATCTTTTTATGCCACCATCTTGAACCCAACTGCACTCTCTCTTATTTTTATTTCCAGCCATAGCTGGCTTTCTTATAAATTCAGAAGGCTTAGATAGCTGCTGTGCAAGGTTTCTGTAAGGGAAAATGTCTTTTCTGATGGATTATGCCCTGATCATGGCACTGTGGCAGATATTTCTTCCTGGGAATGGAGCAAAGCATTTTCTATTTCATAAATTAAGATAAATCATTCCCTCACCATTTGTCTATAGCTGTATCAGACCGTGCCAAACAGCTTTATTGTTTGAATTGTTAGATTTCCAAGCTTATACAAAATCCAAGTTTTATTAATAGCACATAATTACCACATGGTTCAATTTTCTATAAACACAGAAATTCAGTAATTAGCTTTAGAATTATATTACAATATGAAAGTAGAACCACAATGGCTATAAATGCCATTGTGTGTTACATTTCTAAAAATAAAAAAAAATAAAATGTTCATTATCTTGTCAATGATTCAACTCCACACAAAGCCCTCAGTGGAATTGCCCAGTATTCATTCAACTGCTTTGTGTCAGCTCTGGGGACATTAGTAGCAAAGGACATGATATCACTGTGGAGGCCAGTAAACAAGGGCCTCATCCTCCAGCCTCACAGAATGGCATTTTTAGCATCTAGATGAGCCATGGCACTTACTATTATATTATTATTGCTTCCTTTCCCCAAATGAAATTAAATCACTGTAGAATCTTTTCTTCTTAAGAAGGAAACTCCCTCTACTGCTTGTTAAGACAAATGCATTAGCTCACTTTGACCACTAAGCGGCCATCAGCTACATTCTGGGAAAGTTTGAGAAGGGGCCTCTAGGAACAACTGTCTGTCAAATGGACAGAATGCTTAGCTCCTGACTAGCAGTTCAGCAGGCCATTCCCTACACCTGAAATCCAGGAATCTACTTACAGCGTCTTTGCATGATCGTGGATTCTTCTTCTTTAGATAAATGGAAATTTTGGTACCCGGCCCAGGGAGTGAGCTGTGATGGTATCTAGATTCAACGGTCTTCCCTCCCAAGGAAGCACACTGTTTTCATTTCCATGGAGACACAGTGTGGTAGTATAGGATAAAAAGAGGCCTGGGAGCCTGTGACTGCGGGAAATTCTGCTATCATTCTACTGTAGGATTCGGACTCTCTACCTTCTGTTACCTCAGTTTTCTGAGATTTCTGAAATCTGAATCTTGAAGACAAAAGCTGAATCTGAAAGAGAAAAATCTCATCTTTCACAGCCCCTAAGAGTATTAACTGGAGGAATACTGGCAGCCTATTTAGGGTAACTTCCCACTTACCTTTCAGTGTTCTCAATGTCTGTGGAAACCTGCCAGGAATGTTGCTGAATATCTACAGGGGATGATGAGGAGTCCTCTAGAGCAGGTGTTTCGGTACTCTCCTCAATTTTGCAATCCAAACTCTTGGTTCCCCCGCCAGTCTCCTTTCCTGAGTTGGGGGCGGTGAGAGGGGGTGTTGGTAAAGAGAAAAGGACAAGAAATCGTAAATTCAAGTTCTATAGCCAAGATATCATTGCAAGGATTGTCCGTGCTTTGAGTTATAGGCTCCATTAACCCTAATAAATTTCTGACTATTAGATACAATATTAATTCAGTTGTTTCTGACTAACATGAATATAGATATCTCTATCTCTAGCTATACAAATATATGTGTGTGTGTGTGTGTGTGTGTGTAGCATGTTTCACAACATTCTGGGAAAGATAGTTGGAGGTCAATGGAACCTTAAGATCAAGCTAAAAGTAAGGGCTTAGTCTTTGATGGAGTACTTGGTGCTCTGTTATCCATTCCTAGTGAGGTAGATCAGGTTAGCTTGGGGGGGGGGTGGTTCAGCTTGTAAAATAGGGCTGCTTTTTGGTTCTTTGATTCAGAGGCAACTAAGAGGACCAGGAGCAAGTGACGACCAGCAGGAAGAATGGGTGCTCCTGCCCTTCTCTCTGACTCTGACACTGGCTATCTTAGATTCATATCCCTTAAACAAATACAAATTTTGGGACCGTGTATGTGGATAGTAGTAGTATCTTGGTATATAGCAAACAGGAGAGATTGTGGACTTGCCTTCCATTTCCTTGGCTTTCCAACCTCCTTCAGTTTATGCTTTTATGAGGAAATAGTTCAGCCTCAAGGTCCAGACTTGCTCTGCTGAGACCATAAAGTGCTATCACCTAAAGTGCCATGTGCTTACTAGGTAGCCATCCACAGCAATGCACTGCCAGTCCACTAAGACTTGTATTTACCATTACTAATCTCAAGGGAATAGATCAACACTTCCTAGAAACAAAGCTTCAAATTGGTTCAGCAATGAACTCACAAAAAATTAAATGGGAGAGTAGTCTATGGCCCAGATACCCACTGTTAAAACATCTGTCATTCTGCCCTGACCATTTGTCATCTGCAATGGTGTGTCCTCATATTCATGGGAATGGCCTGTGAAGCTGGAGAACTGAGTTTTATCAGTTGTTTATTCACGGACTCATTCATTTATTCACTTACAAATATTTCTCAACTGTCAGCTAAGTATCAGATCCTGGGCTTGGTGCTAGATTGTTTCTTTTACTTTTTTACCCAGTGTTATTTGTAGTACGTTGATGTACCTATAGACTAGTTGTTAAGAATTTGTTATAGCACAATATCATTGAATATTCATGAGATAGCAGCTATACCAGATTACCTCTTAGCTCAGTTTCTCTAAACCTGATGTGTTTTTTTGCACGGTTAAAAAAAACAACATAGGGGCACCTGGGTAGCTCAGTCGATTAAGCATCTGCCTTTGGCTCAGGTCATGATCTCAAGGTCTAGGATCGAGCCCCACAATAGCAAGAAGTTTGGTTCTCCCTATCCCTCTCCTCCTCCCCCCTACTCGTGTTTTCCCTCTCTCTGCTCTCAAGTAAATAAATAAAATCTTTTAAAAAAATAAAAAATATATAAACAAAAAATAAAAACACTTGTGAATAGGATGGTAAAATCTAATAGGAAGAATATCCCTTGGATGCTTGACTGGGGGAGATTAACAAAAATCTCATCCCTAAAAAAATAAAAAAAAAATAAAATCTCATCCCTGTCACTTCTAACCTATATGGCAGCAACACAAGGAAAAAGAGACAAATAATTAAGTGGTAATTAACTGTGCACCATTCATCAACCTATAGTAGAAATGGACCTCTGACTATTCAGCCAAAGCACAAACACAAGTTTACTCATGAGAACTTTTGGTCCTTTTGTGTGTACTTTATGCACATTGATCCTGGGTGATGGAATTGCTTTTCCAATTTTATGGTATGCTGTTGGGGTGAAATTTAATTACGCACGTAATTTAGCATATTATCATTTCGCAGTCGGAGGGCACTGACCTCCTAAAAGCATTTGCACTGGCTTCCTGGGAGTGTACCAAATACAGTCCATCTGCCACCACCCCCCACCCCCCACCCCCGCTGAGCCGGGTCAGCCTTAGGATACAGTTCTGCAGGGGGGCCAAGGTCTGCGAGAGAAGCAGAAGGGGGGATCCCCAGACAGCCCTCTGCTCCTCAAAACTCTGAAGGATTGGGCCATCTGAAAGCACACATGCTCCCGCAGTACTCCTGGGGAGTTGAAGTACATTCGGGAGCACAGTATGCTCTGGGCAGCAAAGGGGGGAGAAAGAAGATACAGAAACAGACTCCATCCTCTGCCTTTGGGCTTTGCTTGGCTTGGAGGCACCGTAGCCCCTGTCCTGCGGTCAGAGCTGTCATTCAAATGAGAACAGGGGAGGACACAAGGGAGCGTGATACTCTTTCTTGGAGTCCTCTCTCTACCTCCCTCATATGTTACACACATACACACACACACACACACATACTTTTTACACGAAAAGACAGAAATAGAATCCAATCCACAATTAGTTTGTTTAAACTTGCTCCCTGCAATAATTCTCCTTAATAAGACAAATATTATAATATCATTCTATAACTTTTTCTAGGTAAAATCACTGTTCCTATATTCCTGAAACACACCTGTGACCTTGTAATGCCAAGGCATAGCCTCCTTTTCCTTATTTTTCAGTGGCTAGTTCTAACTTGGCTCATGTACATGAACAACAACAACAAAAATAAAAGTCTTGGATGTTGGGCTTGCAGTTTGGTGTTGTCTATCAGTTCACAAAATCTCCGCAGAATCTTGGTCATATTGTATCTTCTCTGGCTGAAACATCTTAAAAGACAGAAGGGATCAATATGAATTTAAAGGCTTTTCAGTTCCAGAGTATTTGCAGGGTCGAGTTCACCCTGCATGTAGGTAATTGCTTTCATGTACGGAGAGCAGTGATTTTATGCAGGGCATCCCTTCCCAGGACAGTGTCTGATTATTGCCGTCATGGGACTTACTTATCTCTTGAAGAAATTATCTTGCTTATGCATTTGTCACCTAAATACATTTTAAATAATATATAAATTTGAGTCTTTTTTTCCTTGTAACTCTTTCATATCTCTAATGCTATGTGCTCATGGCTCCCGATTTCTTTGCATGCCATCTCTTGGGTTCCACATCTTCAGCTTTTCTGGATTCAGTTTTCATTGTGTTGCGGCATATCTGCAACTAATTATTTCAGGAATATCTGTGGAATGTAGAATTTCTTACTCTTTATGTAACTGAAAATACTTTTTCTTCTTCTTCTCTCTTTCTCTCTCTGTGCTCATACTTAAATTTTAATTGGCTGGATATAGAACTCTATCTTCAAAGTAAATTTCTCTCAGAACTTGGGAGATACTATGTCCTTATCTTAGTACCCATATCCAGAGTGATTTGCATGTAGACTGTTTATGGCTCTGTGAAAAAAATGTATGGTATTATCTTTAAATTTTTGATTTATGAGATGCCTCCTAAGTATGTGTAGATATAGCTTCCCTTTGTGTTAATCTTTTCTGGCATTTGACTGGCATCTACAATCTATTATTTCCCCTTTATTATTTTGAGAGTTTGCGAACCTTTTGCAAACCTGCCATAATACAATGGATACCCAGATATTTGGGTTTTACCAACTGTTAACATTTAGCTATATTTTCTTTTCTTTCTCTCTCTGTAGCTCTCTATATGTATGTGTATGTATATAAATTTCATATATAGAGATTATACGGATTATATATAATTTTTATATAAAACTATATATATAAAAATATAATTTTTATGACCCATTTAAGAGTAAGTTGCAGACATTAATGGCACTTTATTCTAAATACTTCAGCATATATCTCCTAAAGAACAAGTATGTTTTCCTACATAACCTCAGAACAATAATCACACCAAAAAAATATTTAACTTGGATTAAGTATGAGTCAACTTGATATAATACCATCATTTATTTGATACAATACTATTATTGAATATATAGTCTATATTCACATTTCCCTACTTGTTCCAACCATGTTTTTTTTTTCTAGCTTTTTCTTTTTTTTTTTTTTTCTAGCTTTTTCTTAAATCAAAGGCTCCAGTTAAAGATTGTGCACTGCATTTGGTCATCCTTTTTCTTTATTCTCCTTTTATCTAGAACAGCACCCTTGCCTTTTTGTCTTTTATGTCATTAATATTTCTGAATGAAGAGTTCAGGCTAGTAGTTTTATAGTCTTTCAGTTTGGATTTGTCTTCTTGCATCCGCACGTCTAGGTTCAGAGTAAACCTTTTTTGGCAAGCATATTCTAGAAGGGATATTGGTTCCTTCTTAGCATAGGGCATAAGAAAGCACATGAGTCACTTTGTCCCATTATTGTTAGTTTAGTATTACTGATTGCTTGCTTTCTGCCCAAAGCTTTCATTCCAATGGGAGAAAGGGATGTGCCATTACAGAGGTACGCTTCTCCTTTCATAATCACTAAGTACTCTGTGGAGTGATTCACTGAGATGTTATGGCATTTTCAATTTAAGTATTTCTTTCTTTTAGGTTTGGGAGAAGTTTTTCCTATTTTTCTTGATTATCTACTTCTCTTTCTTTCAGAATTCCTATTTCTTATTGGAGTCTGTGGAACCGTCCTATATGTTTCTCCACTTAACCCACATTTATTTTGGGGGTGGAATTCTGGGAGAATGCTTTGACTTGATCTTATAGTTCACTCTTTTAGGGCCTCAGTATATTCATTATAATACTTGTTGAGAACTGTGAAGGGTCCGAGATTTTACTCTACCTGTGAGTTAGCCTGCCACAGTTTCATGGATCCTGGAAGAAGACTTGAGACTTCTAAGTCAGAGACAAAACCGGTTAATTACTCACAGAATAGCAGTGGCCAGACTCTAAGCATTTATGGTGGTTTTTTGAGTCCTAACTCCCACAGGGAGACACAGAAAGGGCCACATCACTGCCTGTACAACAAGGGGCTGTGTGACAACAGAGGAACCTGGAGCTCAGGGATCCTGACTTTTCTAAGCATGTCTGCCTTTGCCCCCGAGGGAAACATTTTCATTATACTGAATAGTCAGTATGCCCTGCTCTGGAGAGAGACTCTCTTCCAAGGCATTCACTAAGTAAATATTCTTGAAAAGACAGTATAAAACAATGGGCAGTCATCACTGTGCAAGATGTACAGAAATGCAAGAGGCTGGTGGGACATCTCCCAACACCAGTGAACCCCTCTATTTAGTTTTTATTTGATTGATGACATTTTTACCCCCAACAAATTAGGTAATTATCTTGATTAAATTAAAATCTTAATTATTCATGAGAAACAGAGACAGGCAGAGGGAGAAGCAGGCTCCGTGCAGGGAGCCTGACGTGGGATTCAATCCCGGGTCTCCAGGATCACGCCCTGGGCTGAAGGCGGTGCCAAACTGCTGAGCCACCCAGGCTGCCCTGTTTCCTTTTTGCTACAGACTATTATTGTTTTATGGGTTTGATAGAATCCTAAATTTCTCTGAGAATATCAACCACATATATTTCAAATTCTTCATCTGTTTCCACTTTAAATTTGTTCTTCAAATATTAGCTGTTTGTTGCGTTTGGCATCCCCTTTTGGGGTGTTGCCTTTTTTCTTTTTTAATTTGTCATCCCTGGATGTCTATCTAGATTCATCTATGAGGATCTCTGTTTGCTTCTCATTCTGATTACAGTGTCCTCCTTCTGATTATTGTGGAGAAGGGACAGGATGTGTGGCGGCAAAATGTGTGTTTCAAAGCTTGTCTTCTGGGTGCTACTCATCTCCAGTGATAAGTTACCTGGGCTGTTTTTTGGGGGCCCCATGTCTATTCAGAGTTTCATATTTAAAACTCCTACTACACTGAGCTATACTGAGCAGTTTAGCCTGACAAAAACACTGGAGTAATGTGCTCATTTTCTTTTTCTTCTACGGCTGTCTTTATGGAGGCGCAGTTATTTCACACCCTGCTCTGCTTTGCTGCCCTGTCCTGACAATCACACCAGATGTCCTCCTGGGGCGAGCAGTGATGTTCTCTGCTGCTCAGTGTGGGGCAGCCCAGCTTTTTCTGAATGCAATTTCCAACATTAATTTCCCTGACAACAGCTCTAGAAATCCTTCCTGTGATTTGCATTTGTTGATTCCAACTTCAAAGTATTTCTGGAATTGATTTTATTTTTGCAGTAATTTTCTCCTGCTTGAATTTCTTTTGTTTCTTTTCGAGTGTCTTCTCAGCTATGGTTTCTTCTCTTCATTTATATCCACCAATCCAATCCCAATAGCTTTGTGGCTTTGAGAAATTCTTCGAGATTTCTGGTTGGTTGAAGGCATCCTTCCTTGTTTGTGGGGGGCATAGAAGACTGCACTGACCCCTTTCTTCTTTTCCTCTTATAATTAGGAGGGGCCACGTGACAGAGCTATTGCCAGTGGATTGCAAGTAGGAGTGATGTATGCCTCTTCCAAATTGGCTCCTAAAAATCCTCCCATGTGATTCCCTTTGCTTTCTTTTCTCATCCTGACTATTGAGTGGATGCAGATAATGGAAAGAGCAACACTGCTCACCCACCCCAGCTCTGGCATTGTATAATGTGGATAAATAACGAACTCTTATGGTTCAGTCCATCAAGGTTTGGTGTTGTTTCATGTAACAGATACTCTACCCTGACAAATATAAGAACTAATATGGATTTATTTTTTTCATTATATCTTCTTCTGCTATTTCAATGGATGTTCAGTACCAGGGAAAATATATGTATGAGTTCAGTGTCACATCTCTGCACAAGCTTTTCCACCAATTACACTCCTCCTCTTTTGGTGACAGATGCAGAATGAAAGCAGTTGATTCATTCATTCAGTAGTTATTAATCGAAACTTTGCGCTAGGCACTATACTAAATTCTGAGGATACAGAGGTGAACACACTTAAGGAGATCAAATCTAGAGAGGACAACAGACAAGAAACCAGGAAACTACCCCTCAATGTAAAAGGTGCTAAAATCTGTGCCGTGAAAATGCTTCGGGGACGTATGGGGTGTGTATCAACCCAGCCTTGGAGGGCCAGGAAAAGTTTCCTGTAGTAAATCTCATCTCAGTTATGACCCAGATGACCCAGATGAAAGGGATGGATGTGAGATGGGTAATATGTTCCACAGAAAAGGAGCAACTGAAAAGAATGTGCAAGTTCAGGTACCTCTAAGTAGTTCAAGATGCCTGGAGAGTGGAAGGGCAAGGTGTGGGGGGGCAAGTGAGGTGGGGGTTGCTGGTGAAAGATGAGGCTGGAAAAATTAGGGTCAGCTCATAGATCTTCTTCTGAGCTACATTAACAAGTCAGCGGAGGGGTGCTCCACAAACCTGGACAGTGGCCATTCTGAGTTCTTTATCCCTAGCTTCCCCCCTTTGACCAGGTGTTCTTAGAATGGAGTACCAGTTCTCTACCATCAGGTGGGCCTTCTGCCCTGCTCTCAGGAAAGGGATCAACCAACCTGCAAGTGATAACTTCAAGTCAATGTTTTACTTTACCCAAGAGAGTGAATATGCATTTAAAATCATTTCTGATTATGAAATGAAAAACTCTGTCCCCTAAAAAATCAATTTCAGGCCTCAGTGAACAAATATTTGCTCAAGGAAGGGATGGAGGTAGGGAAGAGAGTCCGTAGAGTACCTTGAAATCATACTAAGCTGGCTTCATCACTTTTAAGAACTAGGACATCAAAAAGTTGGCCACTTTCCTCAAGGCCTTGCAAAGCTTTTTGCCTTCAGCTCCTTTGGGATTTCCATGTATTTTTAGCTTGTTTATGGATAATATAATAGGCATGTTTGAGGAAAAGTTAAGGGAAACCAACCATGAAGCACATACCAGTTCGCAAAGCTGGTTATTCTTATATTCGTGAGAAATGGCCAGTTGTTTGGGAGAAATAAAAACACATCTGATGCGGGGTGAGGGGGGTGAGCAGCCTCAAGAGTTCCACAGAGCACCCACCACCTCAGAAGTCCTAGGCACTGACCCTGGCAGATGGAGCCAGGGTCCTCTATTTACAGTGGGAGGTGCTTTATCACACTCTACTTTGACTTTCCTTCTCCCGATTTCTTGTTTCTTCCACCCTTTTTCTTCTCTATCCACATTTTCCTCTATTCCTTTTCTCTTTCTCCCTTCCTTTCTTTCCTGCTTTCCTGCCCATCATCTGTCTACCAGTGGCACTGCTATAGACAGTGTCTCTTTGGAGGGCCTGAGTTTGGCCTCTGGTATCTAGCAATGTCAATTTTATCCATTTGCGTAAATTTCCCTAGGAATCAAAACTAAACAAACCAAACTTCTCTGAGCTAATATTATACCACTACACTATCATTTCCTCGATAATAGGGGCAAATTTCCTATGTTCTTTGTATTCTTGACACGTTATCTGCTACCCCAGGGAAGGCTTTCACAACAGCATCATTCGGACTGTGAGCAAGATGAACACAGTTTACATGAGATGCATGTATGGAACCTTATCTAGATAGTTCTTCTCTCTGGTAAACATTTCTATAACTGGTAGATGTGCTGTGGGAAAAAAACAAAAAGAAAAACCTGAGGCATTGGAGGCTGTTTGTGAGGTAATCCACTTTACTCTTGTGTTTCTAAAAAGCATGTGATTTACATAGAAATAAATTATGTTAATTCATTTAGTTGCTTACCTGTATTAAAAACAAGTTTCAAAGGTTTTTCTATAATGGGATAGGAAGATATTCAGAGTGCCGAAAAACACATTTGTGGAAAATAAAAATGTTATCAGCAGAGCTCCATTTTACCCATAGACTTGGAAAATAAACATTTTCCAATTCGGAAGAGATACAGAACTATCCTCCTTCCCCCTTCTGTGTATTCCTTATGATACTGTAGTCCCATCCCTGCCCCCAGAGTGGCTGTCATGTTGGGGGCTCCATGTGTGAGAAAGCAGATGCACAAGGGCCCCCCTGTAGCAAGGGACAAGAGCAGATAAGGAGATGCATTTGGAGGAGGTCTCTATGAGAATTTTGCTGCTCATTTTCTGGCCCCTAAAGTAGGGCAAAACAATGTACAGGGTATACGTACTGTACAATTAATTAATTCCAACTTTCCCATGATGGATATCATGGCTGAATCAGGCTCCCTTTGGACCACACAAATGCTACATTTTATTTTATTTTACTAAATATACTCAATTCTTTGTCATAATTCTTCACCCAAAGTAAAATATTTTATAATCATTAAATGATCTATGGAGTTAAGTCTCCCTTCCATCTTAGAAGTAGTTCTCTAGCTTTGTGTTATTTTGGTACGAAATCAAATACATCATGGATTTTAGCCATTAAATGTGGTAATCTGAAATGTGCACGCTAATCATCAAATAAGTCAAATCTGTAGAAAAATTTCAGCCAGTCACACTACTATTTTTTATTTCTCCATTTGATATGTCCCTTTGCCCTTTTCCAATGTAGCTTAATGGGAAATGGTCTGGTGTGGTGGAATAATCAGAACTTTGCAGGGGGATTAATGCACTATGTGACCTTGGACAAGTTGTCTCTTTCAGCTTTGGGGAAAATAATGGTTGAGGATAAAATGAGATAGCAAGTAGAAAGCACCTGGTAGTAAAAAGTACACAGTAAGTAGAAGCTACTGTTACTCCTATCATCCTAGCCCTCGGCTGACATCTACTTTGACAAAGGGTGATTAATATGGTGCCCTACTCACTGTTTGGCATCTGAAGACATGGAGACAGAATGATAGACAGTGTAGATGACCCCAGTTACAGATTCCAGAAGGTGGTTATGTTTATATTCTTCAAACAGCATAAGTTTGTTCTAGTCTTGGATTCCTTTGCATCAGACACCAGTCTTTAGGAGGTTGTTCCCTTCTTGTCATTCAAATCTTGGATTCAATGCTATCTCCTCACAGAGCTTTGACCATCCCTTCTAGTGTGGCCACTCAGTCGCTATCTACTATATAGCCCATTCTATTTTAATTGTGAGATTACTGACATTGCATTTATTAGTATTTGGGATTTTGATAGAACATCTGAATTTTTTCTTTTGTTTCTTTCCTTTTTTTTTTTTTAACTATTTCTCTGTACTTCAGTATATACTCCACAATAATAACAGGGATCTCTTCAGCCTTGAACATTAGAGTCCCCTAGCACCTAGAGCAGCACCTTAGATACAATAGCTGCTCAATAAATTTTTGTTCAAAGAATGAATGCATGTTTCCCCTCAGAATTTGAATCATCATCTATTTTAAGATTTATTCTGCTTCATTTCTTCTAACCTGCTGTTCTATTTTAGTATCAGCTGCCTCATTACTTTGGAAAATAAAGTCTTTATTTGTGGCTATATTCTATTTCTGTTTTTACGTTGTTTGTTTCTTTTATTGGTGTGGGTCATTTCCTTTACATTTCTTAATAGGATGCTTGAATACTTTGGAGTCTTTACTGCTCAGATTCTATTCTTTGTCTTGAGCGCATCCTGTATTTTGCTGGACAACAGTTCATTAATTTCTCATTATAGCATCTCAAGCTCTCAGCTTCCACTAGATTTTGAATTAAGATTTTTCAACTTTTAACATTTCTCTAATCCCTTCCCTTTGTAATTACATTATACCCTCTGAGGACTTAGGGATGATTTTACTGTAAACTGGGTCCAAGAGGTGGAGCAGAATCAGAGAGGGTCACTGACAGAAAGAGGTGAAACAAAAACACAGATGGAAAGCTCAAGTTCACATATGAGGGGGACCTGCCTTGGAATGTTTTATTGTCTCTGCTCCTTTCAGAACGGCAATGTTACCAAAACAGGTTGAATGGGAAGAGAATGTGAGAGAGGAAAGCCATGGTCAAAATAGCAGGATCATTCAATTCCCTTAGTAACCTGGCTCCACTTTATCTGCCAACAGAGTGAAAGAGACCTGCAATCTCATTTTATTGGGAGGCAGGAAACAGGGACTGATGGTCAATGGTCAATGCAATACATGGGCTCATTTATGGGAAAAGATTTCCTGCCTAACTAAGTGGGAAGAAGAGAGAGCAACTATTCTGTACTATAAACATAGAAATTACACTTTGTCAAGCAGTGGTCCAATCTACAACTTTAAGTGTTAGAATATGAAACTACAAAATGACTAAAATTATTCCCATCTGTCATCTTCTTGAAACAAACAAGTCTTTAGAACCACACGCTACATGGTACAACCCAATGCCTTTATTAAATCTGGATTTTACTTCACATTACTGTAATTGATTTTAATTTTGTTGGCCATGAAAAAAGCAAATCATTTTATTGCTGTTTTTCTTCTTCTCCTCCTCCTTCTCCCCCTTTACCTCCTCCTCCCTCTCCTTCTTTCTGGCAGTAGCATGATTTGTAAATTATAAAAGATTTCCAAGTAGACTGTACCAATGAGACTTAATGAGACAGCAAAAATGCAGAAGCATGGTGCATGGAAAGGGCATGAAGCTCCACTGGAGATACTGTTGAGGACTAAGGATACTTATAATTTGCTTAATTGGGAGAGGAAAACAATCATCAGGACTAAATTCAAGCTCACCGAAGGAGCTTTAAAATGATTTGAGCCTTATTTTTCCCGGAAAGAAACCATACTCTTAGCTCCTGCAGTGACTGTGTCCTTTTTTTCCAAAGGGTAAGGTCATGCCTACTCAATACAATGGTAAAACTAAATGTGATATATGGTACTTGCTGGACTTTGGTGGTAGCCATGAGGTAATGAGAAATGAAACTCAATTAAAAGTACACATAACTGTGAAACATTTTGGCTTTGGTATCTAATCTCAACAAAAAAATTGGCCGGAGACTCTTCTATAGAGCCAAACTTGATGATTCGGGGACATTTCCTTCCTTTTCTCTGATGGAAAAGCAGTAGTGAAAGAGAGGGGAATGGCCAGCCTGTCACACTCATACAGAGCGAGAAGAAATGAGCTAACCTAAAAGTTATCCGAGTACCATTTTTTATCATACATTAGAAGAAACATACCAGAAAGCAATTCTAAGCAGAAAGATATTTGGAGCATCACAGACTAGAGGGGGAGTCACTATTCCTGAGACTCTGAGGACTATTGATTTCCTGAATGAAGGGACTCAGTGACATCTTCTAAACAGGCCACTTCCCTTGCTTGAGGCCACACCAGAGATACCACTGGGTTTGGATACAGAATATGTTATCTGGCATCTTGAATCTTGGTGGACAGATTTGTATATATCTGGTGGAAGGGGACTGGTTTCTTGATCCATGTAGAGGCTGCTGCCTCTACCACCTTGAAGTCTAGAAACACCTACACTTCAAGTTCCACTCTGTTGCTCATTTAAAGGCTTTACTGGGTGTCTGGGTGGCTCAGTGGGTTAAGTGTCTGCCTTTGGCTCAGGTCATGATCTCAGGGTCCCAGGATGGAGCCCTGTGTCATGTTTCCTGCTCCCTCTCCCTTCGCTCCTCCTCCCCACTTATGCTCAATCTCTCTCAAATGAATAAATAAAATCTTTAAAAATAAATAAAAAATAAATAAAGGCTTTACATATTTTTCCTTAATCACTCATCCTGACTCCATTTCTTAGTCACATTGGCAGAGCCTTCTTCCTCACCCCTTCCTCATTTCTTGTTCTCATGCAGTAAGACTGCTTAGGCTTGCTGATTCACCTATGTCTGCTGTCAGGAGTAGGGACTGTATGTTTCCAGGACAAGGTGCATGCTACATCTCTTAATTTGTCCAATTCTTTTTTTTTTAAGATTTTATTTATTTATTCATGAGAGACACACACACACACAGAGGCAGAGACACAGGCAGAGGGAGAAGCAGGCTCCATGCAGGGAGCCCGATGCGGGACTCAATCCCAGGACTCCAGGATCACGCCCTGGGCAGAAAGCAGGCGCTAAACTGCTGAGCCATCCAGGGATCCCAATTTGTACAATTCTTAAAGTACTCTTGTGCTGTGGTCTGTGGATACATTTCCTCCTTTTTTTTTTTTTAAACTTTTTTTTTAAATTTTATTTATTTATGACAGTCACAGAGAGAGAGGGAGGCAGAGACACAGGCAGAGGGAGAAGCAGGCTCCATGCACCGGGAGCCCGACGTGGGATTCGATCCCGGGTCTCCAGAATCGCGCCCTGGACCAAAGGCAGGCGCCAAACCGCTGCGCCACCCAGGGATCCCCCCCTTTTTTTTTAAGATTTTATTTTTAAGTAATCTCTACATCCAAAGTGGGGCTCAGACTTATAACCCTGAGATCTCGACATGCATGCTCTACTGCCTGAGCCAGCCAGGCTCCCCTTGACATGTTTCTTCCAGTCATTTCTGGCAGTCAATGGTCATTGGAGTCAAGTATTTCTATTCTTTTCAGCCAGGGCCTTCCAGATTGTTAGAAGTAGATGTCATATACTTATCGTGTATTACCTGGAGTCTTCTGAGCACAGGTTATTCTACAGTTTCCAATGATACCAAAGAAAGAAAAAGCAAAAACTAGTGACATCAGCTGACATTTTCTATGCCAACCAAATGGTGGGACTATAAGCTAGTGAACAGTACAAACAAGCCAAATGTTGAAAACAGTAATTACAGGGTTAATCTCTTTGGTGTAATGAGGAAATTAATGGAGAGAATAAAGAAATGGAGAAGTACAATACAAAACTGAGACCAGGAAAATTTAAAATGATTTCTTTAATGGAACCATCCCTCTCCCAAGAGCTAGTATTTTTTTGGTACCCCAGAAATTTTCAGGGTGTTTGTTAAGTGTGTATTCTTTCTTTCTTTTCTTTTCTTTCCTTTCTTTTTCTTTTCTTTCTTTTTTTTAAGATTTTTCATTTATTTTTTCATGAGAGACACACACAGAGAGAGGCAGAGACACAGGCAGGGGCAGAAGCAGGCTCCCTGCAGGGAGCCCGATGCAGGACTCAATCCTGGGTCTCCAGGATCACGCCCTGGGCTGAAAGCGGTGCTAAACCGCTGAGCCACCCGGGCTGCCCAAGTGTGTATTTTCATACATGTTTTCTAGTGCCTTGTTTTCTCTGGTTTAATGACATTTTCCTTGGGGCCTACTTTTAGTGACTTATTTCCATTTTCAATGTCGTTTTTTAACTTTAAATAAGACTATTTTCTTTACATCTAGTTTGAAGATGTCTCTCTAGGGCAGCCCAGGTGACTCAGTGGCTGAGCACCTGCCTTCGGCCCAGGGCGTGATCTTGGGGACCCAAGATCGAGTCCCATGTCGGGCTCCCTGCATGGGGCCTGCTTCTCCCTCTGCATATGTCTCTGCCTCTCTCTCTCTCTCTCTCTCTCTCTCTCTCTGTGTCTCTCATGAATAAATAAATAAAATCTTAAAAACAAAAAAAAAGCTGTCTCTCTAATAAAAAAAATGTCCTCATTGCCTTACCTCTATGGGTACTCAGAGGTAACAATTCATAAAACACTCAGCTCTTGGATGGGTTTTCTGGAAACACAGGAGGAGGCTTGTCAGGGTAGATGGTATATACACATTTGAAAAGAGTAGAGTATGGTTTGCTGATGATAAATGGTGATTAGAGAAGGTTACAAATATATTCAGTTGAAGAAATGTCTCCATGAATTGTTCTTTGAATTTTTGTCAAGCAGCAAAAAAGTAAATTGAGAGGAGTTTCTGATTCAGCAGGTCTAGGGGTGGGGCCCAAGAATTTGCATTTCTAACAAGGGGTACTGGTATTGCCTGTCCAGAGGCTACACTTTGAGAACCACAGCTTGATTTCAACGGTCATATCAAGGGCTGGCGGAGAAAGTGTGAGTGGTCACACACAGCTCTTGGTCCTCAGAGGTACTTACTACTTTTGCATTTGCTTTTCATCAGTGAGCTTGGGTGATAAGGAGGAAAGCAGAGAACAAAGTGGAAAACATATACTTAGGTGACTAGAGAATGGCAAGGAGAGGAGTTGAAAGTTTTAATTTGTATTCCTATGGTGGGGTGATTTCCTTTAGTTTCTAAGGGTAGAGCAACAGCCCTCAATCTTCACTGTGTTTCAGAATCACCCGGAGTGCCCCCAGAAATTCTGATTCAGTGGGTCCTGGGCACAGTCCATGAGCCTGCATGTTTATTCAGCATCCTGGATAATCCTGAAGCAGATTTTCTAAGAATTTGCACTTTAAGTAATACTGATTTTAGAAGAATAAAATAGATGTCCAAGGGGAGTCTTAATCCTACATGTGGGAGAAATCAAAGATATTACCAGGCAGATTCTTTCCAGCGTTGTACATAGAAGACAAGGTGCTAGAGCAGAGAGCAGAGGGGTATTACTTTTAAAAGAAGAGGTAGGGAAGGAAGCGGATCAGAGACTAACAATAAAGACAGGAGCCAGTGAAGACCAGATGAGCCGATCAGTTAAGAGGTGATGTGGTTTTCACTTGTGTGCTCAAGACCAAATACAATAAGGAAAAAATCTGGATGACGGAATCCTTTTTACTTTTTTTTTTTGGGGGGGGAGGATTTATTTATTTATTTTAGAGAGAGTGCATGAGTCGGGGTGGGGGACAGATGGAGGTGGAGGGGGGGCAAGCAGGCTCCGTGCTGAGTGGAGCTCCTTGAGGGGCTTGATCCCACCACCCTGAGCTCATGACCCCGAGGTCATGACCTGAGCTGAAATCAAGAGTGGGAAGCTCAACCGAGTGAGTCTCTACCGTCTCTACTGCTTAGTTCTCAATGGCAAGCTAGCAGAGAAGAGTCTTTCTTGCAAAAGCCAATTGTGCAAAGACAGAGTAGGAGTGGATGGCAGGAGACCAGGCGAAACACAGAGGAGTTAGAGTGAGAGTGGAGGTGGAGGACCCTGGGTGTTAAGGACATGCCATCAACCTGGGAGATTCCAGTGGCAACAGGGCCATGAGATGAAATATTCTAAGAGCAGCCAAGACAGACTGCAGGAAAAAACTATTTTGTTCTGTTCAATCATGATTAAAAAGAGTGAGAATAACTCTGTATGTGAGTTTATGTGAGAATGCACGTGTGTGTGTATGAGAGAGAGAGAGAGACTGAGCAGACAGGATAAGTGAAGACATCGGGCCAGGGACACCTTGCTTGAATGGCATCGGTGTATGTTGAGTATTCAATTTTCTGGTCAGGCATCAGGAGTGTCTGGGAGCTAATCTCTCCAAACATGTTCATTTGTATTAATAAGCAGAAGTAAAGAAGGAAGCTGTTGAGAGGTCTGCCTTTAGAAGGAGAAGGAAAAAAAAAATACTAAACGTTTCAAGAAAATGTTCTCTCTCTGGAGCAGTGTAGCATAATCCTATTTTTAGTTCTGCCTTGGACATATACCCGTGTGTACACAAGATTCGATTTTTACAAGTGCTTTGTCATGCTGCTTAGATCCCCCCAATTCCATGCCCATGTGATTTCAAATCTGTACTTGGACTGCAAGGTCCTGCTGTTTCCTTCCCTGCTTGAACTTTATCTTCACAACCTAGCTCAAGCCCCACCCTTTCTATAAGATTTTCCCTGAATATTAGAGGGGTTACTATTTCTGGACTTAAAATCACAGGCAAGGATTACATTTTACACATCATCCTAGTCTTTTGAGCTCACGCATCAAGTGTTTGCATTCAGGAGATTTCCAATAAATTATTGCGCAATGAATGAGTAAAGAAAATATAGCTTGAATCCTCCACTAACAGAAATGTCTGGTTTCCTCCCCAGCATCTGTTCCATGCCATCTGTCCCATCATGTAACAGGCACTGGTTGGGTGGAGTGGACTCCTCTTCTAGCTCCAGGAATGGGCCTTGATTAGCTAAATCAATCAATATAATTGATTTGGCTAGAGTGATTGGTTCGAGTATAGACCCATGATCCAACCTGGTCCAATCAGAATGAAGCTCAGGACATTCTCTAGTCTCTAGTGGGGAGAAATTCTCTTTATGGATCTTTTAGTATGCAGATGTGATGACTGGAACTGTTGGGATCAGTTTGCTAACGTGGGGGAAAGCAGTGTGAGGGTAAAGGCAAACACCCAGGAGAAGGTGGGCTAACATTCAGAATGCGATTCAAAAGTCTCATCAAACCACACAACCGTCACCGCCACCTCTGGACATTTCAGCCATTTTAGCCAATGTATTTCTTTATGGTTTAAGTCAAGGAATGAGTTTTTCCTGAGTTTTTCCTGTTATTCATATGCCTCCCTATTGTTGGTTGAGTTCCCCCTATTTTTAAATCTTTGAGACATAATATGTAATTTGTCTTCTTGCAGCCAAATTCATTTAGGGAAATAGCAGCACTCTTGGATGGCATTTACCCCTAGTAAGATTGTTGTATATTTTTGCTCTCCCTGCTGATTGTAACCAAAGTCATGTTCACAAGTGGGAAAATAATACATTTGAGAACAGTTTCTACCACAGTTTCTGTTCAAGATGATCAGTGTTCTTAGGCGCTCGGTACTGGTGTAGACTTCTTTTGTTAATTTGCATCAAATGTTTCCTGAACATTTACATCCATCCTAATTGTGTGCACATAGGGTGCTTATAGGCCAACGGAAAAGGTAAGCCTTTGTTTAACATCCCTTGGTGTCTATGATGGTACACTAAAGGCAGATACCTTTTCGGTGAAACTGAAGAGACCCCAGCAGACATATGGATTTGAGCATTTCTGTTGTGTACATTTCTAAGCAGCACTGCAGCTGGATATAAAGCCGACAGATTTCTGGATGGATCTCACCATCTTCCGGGCTGTAACAGAACGAAGGAGAAAAGCCGTGAGCATTTCTCAAGATTTCCCTCCTCAGCCATTTATCTCAGCTCCAAGGGGGGAAAATGCTTGATAAAGATTCCTTTAAGCCTTGACTCTAAAATATAGGACTTCCTGCTTTCATAGCAATGACCAATGTCATAGTTCTTACATAAGCGTCTTTCTGACTAACAGCTCTTAATTTTTTTTTCCCCTTTCAGCAGCAGATTTCTGCTGGGAGCTTAAAATCATAAATGTTTTAAGGAACTGAGTGTATCAGACATCTTCCATTTAACCATTGAAACAAATTTTCAAAATATATTTAAATCATAAGACTCTCCTAGTCTGCAAGAAGAGATGAAAAACTTATTTTTAGAGAAACTAACGAAGAGCTTTTCAATTACCAATTATGAGAGCTTTTTAATATTAAGACCCTAGAATAATCTGATTAGAGAGCCAAGATCTCAATTATTTTGATCATGGTCTTTTGTCTTAGTCCGAAGGATATTCCTTTATTGTTTGCTATGGTTAATTTATAAAAGGCCAACTGACTTTCATGGAAACATAAAAATTTTATGAAAAAGAAGAGTAACACAATTCTAATAATTATGCTTAACAACCTAAAGCTAGACAATTACTGAACTTATGCTCTAAAATTTAAAGTCCTTGAACCTTTCTCTATTGACCATGATAAAATATATAAATGAGGGGTGCCTTGGTGATTCATCTGCCTTCAGCCCAGGTCATGATCTCGGGGTCCCATGTCAGGCTCCTTGCTCAGTGGGGAGTTTGCTTCTCCATCTCCCCCCTCCCCCCTTGTGCTCTCTCTGTCTCTCTCAAATAAATAAATAAAATCTTTTGAAAAATGTGTAAAGAGGAACATGGTAAAACACCGAGTGATTACTTTTCTTTTTTTTAATTAAGGGACTAGTTGTCCTTACAACTCTTTATATGCCATTAAAATAGCATGTGTTGAACAAGGCAAACAAAATAAAAGGGATAAAATTCAGAGATGCATTAGAAATGGAAGTAGCCTATAAGTGAGCCCTGTCACATGTCCTGCTGTGTTATCTTCACTTCTATCCTCGTTCATTTAGAATGCAATGAAATCTGATTAAATAATGCAGCATTTGGATTTGATTCCTGTATAAAGTGGTTGCTGGCAAAATGTTAGGGGCAATTATCAGAGAAGAATGATGACTTGATTTTTATTTAAGTTCTGGACTCACAGTAAAAAGAATTTGTATTTATGCAGCCCTTCACAATGATAATCAATTTTCATTTTCCATACTTCTTTAGTAGATGAACCAGAGTTTAACTATCTGGCTTATGTAACATGGGAAAATGCACGATTTTTTTTCCCTCAGTACTATCGATGCCTGCAAAGTTATTGTCTTTCCTGTCAGAACAAAGTGCCTCAAAAGAGCTTACATGCAAAATTTGGCTTTCTCTGGGAAATAAAAGACAACACCAGTTTCTCACTTTTGTCTCCTGGGTCCAGCCCCAGGCCAACATTGGAAACAAGGGTGTCTTTTGCAAAAATCCCAGAGTTTCTCTCAGAGCTTCCTCCCACAGGTGCCTTCACCCTCAAGCTGCCCTCCCCCCTCCTGGGGTTCCTCTCCAACCCCTCCACCACGCAGACTCAGTGTCTCATTACTTCATATCCTCTTCAGCCTTTCAAAATGTCTCTGTGTGTTCCATTCCTGGTTCTGCTAGACTCTGGAGGAATAGTGGACATTAATGGTTCATATAATAAAAGGTGACTCTGGTATATTACCTGCCGATACATTGTTGTTTTTTTTTTTATTTATTTATGATAGTCACAGAGAGAGAGAGAGAGGCAGAGACACAGGCAGAGGGAGAAGCAGGCTCCATGCACCGGGAGCCCGACGTGGGATTCGATCCCGGGTCTCCAGGATCGCGCCCTGGGCCAAAGGCAGGCGCCAAACCGCTGCGCCACCCAGGGATCCCCGATACATTGGTTTTGATAGAAAAATTTGAAGATAGTGTCTTATCCCTAAGGCAGGCTAGAGGAAAAATATCGTAAGGCAGGCAGGTCTCTTCTGCGCTGCTATATCATCCCAAAATAGCTGCCTCTTTTCACCTGTGTATAACATTGGCTCTGGCGGCACATATGCACATTAAAAACAAAAAAAAAAAGGGACCTATGATAAACCTGGGGTACATATTGCACATTTGATGTGTGGGACAATTAGTCACTGTCATATCATTTCAAGCCATGGAGTTTTATTATTTTCAGAAGCATATGATATGTGCCTAGTAGTTCCAAAAATATGCAAACTCACATATAGGTGACATTTTATGTAATTTAAACAAATGATTACCTTATTAACATAAGAACCAGCATATTTTATTATCTTACAGCTAGACAGTGAGTGATAAAGCAGTGTATTTAGGGCCCCTGAAAAAGGAAAGTCAGGACAGAGATTAAAATGCCTAATTCATTACATGCCCTCAGGTGCCATCTCCCCAATGCCTCTGTGACCAGGGGCATTCTCAAAACTGTGGGAGCATTTTGCCTTTTCTAGATGTTATGGGAAAGAACGGAATCGGTGCCACCAGAAATATCTGCCTAACAAAAATTAATCGATACTAAGGTTGTATTATAAAATTTTCCAGCTCAAAAATTCCTACATATACTCACAGAGTGTCCTTTAATATTTTGGAAAATTGAAGTGTGAGGAAAGAAAGGGACTAGTTCAGAGCAGTAGAAAAGTTAATATATCATTTATGGTAGTGTTCCATGAGTTGCCTTGACTAAGGTATGTTAGCTTCAGGACTTGTACAATTTGTTTCTCCCACTTCGGAGCTCTAAGCTGCATTACTGCTGCAGACCACTGAAAGTTCATTAAAAGAATATCAGATGAGTTAGAATGACATCTAATGTTATAAGCAGTGGACTGACATACATTTTTGACCAGCATTAAGAACACATAGGTTATTTTCATAATGAATAAGAAATAAAGTGAGAGCAAGGAGAATGCGGCAAAAGCCAAGAAACCAGCAATATAAACACTTGAAATTTTCTAAGGATCATTTAGAAGTCCTGAGGAAGAATTTGCATTAAGAAAGAATTAGGCCCATGACTTCCTCCAACAACAGGAAGCCATTTACCTTGGGTATAACTTTACCACGTATTACTTAAGCTTGCTCTAAATGGATTCAGACTTACTAATAATAAGTTTTGGTCTGAGAGAGTCACCCCTGTGGTGGTGCCCATTTAACTCAAAGATATTTTACAGGTTAGTGAGTAGGTTGTGCTTATTTACTTATTTTTCTATTGAGCAGAAGTCAAGAGCTAACCTGATCATTTTGATGCATTTGAAAGTCTTAGGATTAATGGAAAAACATCCCAAAGATGAACTTCAACGATGCTTGATGACTTGGAGCTTAGGTTGAAGCCAAAATCATTTTTTTTGAAGCCAAAATCATTTAAATAACTATCAAATACTGAGTCTTTCAATCAACTCCTGAAGGATGAGAATCAAGATTTAGTGTCTTAATCACAGGACTTAAGAAGCCTGAATGGGTAGAGTGATAGGAGGATACCAATATAAATATTCATAGACAAAAGGCTGAAATCAATTAATTAATTAATTAAAAATAGCCGAAGATGCCCCTTGATAATGCAAGTGTGGATAGACAATGTGGATATTCTTGTTTGGTAATTCAAAAAGTATGATGATAAACACCCACTAGAATGTCTAAAATGAAGAAGACTGAAAATGCCAAATATTGCTGATGATGTGGAGCAACAGAGACTCTCAGACATTGTTGATGGCAAGTAAAACAGTCCAACTGCTTTGAAAAGGGTTTGGGAAGTTTCTTATGAGACTAAACACATACCTACTTAAGGACCTGGCAGTTTCATTTCTAGGTGTTTAACAAGAGTAATGAAAACATATTCACAGGAAGATCTCTGTACGATTGTTCACAGTAGTTTCACGTAGAATACCTGAAAACTGCAAGTAGCCCAGGTGTCTGTCAAAAGGAAAGTGAAGCAAACTAGTATATTCTTACAGTAAAGTAATGCTCAACATTTAAAAGGAGTAAAGCCTTGATACACAAAACAGCATGAATGAATCTCCAACACATGATCTTGAGAAACACCCTACACAAAAGAGTAAATATTATATGACCCCCTTTGTATGAAGTTCTCAAAGAGATAAACCTAATCATCCATGATAATTAACATAATGGTGAGGAGGGATTTTGGGAAGGGGCACGAGAAGGAACTTCCTGGGGTGAGGGTAATATTTCGTATCTAGGTAGAGGTTTGAGTTACATGGGTGTGGGTGTATACATTTGGCAAAACTTCTTGGATGGTACACTTAAGATTTGTATTTTGGATTATATGCAAAGTTTACTTAAAAAAATAAGAACCATTAGCAAATACTGAATTCTAATTAAGATATGCAAGCCAAACTATTTAGGGATAAACTTTACTGATATCTGCAACCTCAGAAAAATAATACGGATTGCTGATTGGATAGACGGATGGACAGTTTGATATATGGCAAAGCAAGTATAGTAGAATGTTAATTGTAGCATCTAGGTGTTGGGTGTTTACTTGCTGTCCCAGGATTTATGGTTCTCCAAGTAATTATATGGCGTCAATTGAACACATCAACCAAGAAGATTTATGACTAGTAAGGTCAGGTTCCGGGGTGGACACACTAAGGATTTTAGTTAGGAAATGTTCTGGCCTTGCACCTGTCTGCTCTGTGGTCAAGTTTGCTGGATTTTGGTGTCCAAGCAGCTGCTACCAGTTTTTGACAAACCAGCAAAATGTCTGTGGTCTTGAAAGTCTGTCCCTAATGTCACGGTTTGTAGATTCAGCTGAGGGCAGCGAGACATAAAAAGAGCAGAGTGGGTCTGGAGTCAGAAAACTCAGCTCTAAATATAGACGTTGCTGCTTAGAACTGTGATCCTAGGAAAACCATGTTAACTTGTCTGAGACTCAGTTTCCCCAGCTGTGAAATAGGGGTGACAGCTATTCGTTGATTGAGTACCCCAAGGGGCCTGCAAGGAGCAAATGCGACCATGTGTGAGAAAACAAGAAAGAGCTGTGAAGGCTTGTTGGAAGTTGGCTGCAATCCATCCTAACCCATCGGAGTTGTGTTTATTTAGCTTTATGCTTGAGTGTAGTCAGTCTTTGGTCTTAAAAATTATCTGTGACTCTGTAACACACTTGATTTGCTTACAGTTCCCAAATATGGGCTTTGCTTAAACAAATATGCCATTGGGCTGCGGAAGAAAAGGTGGCCCCGTTGAGTACCCCCACTCCCCTGCCCTCCAGTGGTTTCCTTTCAGCTGGATTCCACTTACAACCTTGTTCTGGGTCAAACATGGTGACAGATTCAGAGTCCCACCTTCCGTGAAGGGGACGTCTCAAGGTGACTGCATAGTGTGAGTGATCAATGGATAGTTAGAGGACAGGGAAGTCACAGATTGCATGTGCGGGAGTGTGCCTTTGTGTGTGTGCGTGCATGTGCATGTGGTGCAGTTATTTTAGGTTTCAAATCCTTAAGCATAATTACAGGAGCTAGCCAAGTTCATAAACACAGAATAGGGGCTGGGTACCTACTAAATGGCTACACTCTTTTATACCAAAATAAGCACTGCAATAAAAAGAGGAGCCCAATGAGGGGCACCCGGGTGGCTCCATCTGTTAGGCCTCTGACTTGGGCTCAGGTCGTGACCTCGGGGTTCTGGGATCGAGCCTCGGCATTGGAGATTCTACTTGCCTCTCTCTCTCTCCTCTGCACCCCTCTCCCCGCTCATGCTCTTTCTCTCTCTCAAATAAATAAATCAAATCTTTTTTATTTATTTATTTTTAAAAGATTTGATTTATTTATTCATGAGAGACACAGAGAGAGAGGCAGAGACACAGGAAGAGGGAGAAGCAGGATCCCTGCAGGAGCCTGATGCGGGACTCGATCCAGAGACCCCGGGATCACACCCTGGGCCAAAGGCAGATGGTCAACCACTGAGCCACCCGGGTTACCCCCCTCTTTTTTTTTTTTTTTTTAAAGGATCCTAGTAAATCAGAAGATCAGAAACAAGGCATTTTTTTCTATATATGCAACAGTTGACCCTCCCTATTGTCTGCATTTTTCTCATAAACTTTCTTTGGTTGAGTTCTCATGAAACTCGTATTTTCAGTGGCAATCTCTTTGGTGATCTTCATAGTCATAGAGTAAGTTTGGTTCCGCCAGGAGTCTTTGAGGAAGTAAGTGCTGGGACTCCCCCCACGAACCAGTGTGTCACTGCACACACAGGGCTCCGGGGCTTCCTCATCACTCAACACGAGTTGGGATTAAACTCTGTCCCACAGCTGTTCAGGATCAGTCAGAAAGGAAACTTGACTTTCAGCAGCAAAGTGAAGTCATTACCTGTGGGTAGTTTCTTTGGGTACCTGTATGCCAGGCTTTGCGGCCCAGAGGGGCCAGCACCTTCTATGACTTAGGGCCCTGCTCTGGTCTTCATCTCCCCGTGGCTTTCGGTTTGCCCTCTGGTGGGACCTTTGACCTTCTCCCAAGAGCCAGAAGGGAGAGTGGATAAGTAGCATTACCGAGCACCTTATTTATATTTATTTATTTTTTCCCATTTAAAGATTAAAAACTATATTTAAACGCATAAAAAAAGGTCAATAGCCATCAGTTTCCTGACATTATGATACTTGTAATGAAGACTCAAAATGTTACTATTGAATTATAAATCATCTTTTATTTATTTTAAATGTTAGCATTTAAGGCATTACTGGGAAGGGTTGGGAAGAGGTGGGAACTTCTGTGGTGATTCTGAAGGGACTTTCTGGGCCTTTCGTGGGGCATTAGAGGTCAAAGGAGTTAAAGGGCTGCCCATTATGACTTCCTTTGCTTGATATGAGACTCATGTTTATCCATCAGGGGAAAGCTAACACTTACAAAGCGGTATTTCTTCACTCTCCAAAATGAAATATCTTTCTTATTTCTGTCTTGGCCTGCTTCCCCCACCCTTTATCCTTTTTCACTTGAGAATCTCTGGGAATGTCCATTTTTCTTCTCTGATTCTCTCAATGTTTCTCTCTTTCTGGTCCTTGGTTGGGAGTCATCTGGGGTCTGCAAACAGCTCTTTAGGTCCTGGTCTCCCAGGTCTTGTGATTCTTACAGGTTAGCAGAGAGAGACCTGAGGCTGATAGAGTCTGAGGCCTGGATTCTTGAATCTCTGCTGGGATGACGATCAGCAGAGGCTGACATGCTTCCAAAAAGCCCTAACCCCCTGACAATAGCCAGGATCAGGTTGATTTTAAATAAATAAATAAACAAACACACACACACACACACACACACACACTTAAATTAAATGAGTATATGTATGTTTTCACATTATAATTGGAAAATATGTTTTGCATCGGAAATCAAGATTTTTATCCTCTAATGCTTACTGTTTTCACCTGATAGATGATCGCAGAAGGTCAATTATCATTCAATTATCATGTGTTACACTGGAAAGAATTCAGCTCATTACTTTTCATTATATTCAAAGTCAAGGTCATTAGTTGCAGCTTGCAGTTAATTCCTGCTTTTATCCCCTGGAATTTTAGGGCTCGGTATATTGAACTGTTGGTTTATCTAAATGGCATTTAGCCCTTCATTTTTAATCATGTCATTAGTTCAGGGGATGTCATATTTCCCTGCAGCTAAAAACCTACAGGCTTCATCGATATGGCTGAAACGATAACACAGTTCTAAGACAACCTCAGATAACTGGGCTGAGCAAATTTAACTGATTCACTTTATCCAAAAGAGAGTTTTTAATTACAAAAAAAATAAAATCCTCATCTCATTTAACGCTAACAGCATGAAATGTTGATCAATACTTGAATAACGAATGGTGATGGAGCAGTCGTAGGGTTAGAGTAACTGTCACATCCATTGTTGGCAGTGCCAACGGCTTCCTCCTACATGTGAGATGCTGGTTCGGGTGATGGTCTGAAGGGTGACAGGCGACCACTGAGAGTCCAAAATATGGTTTCTGAGATTATTATTATGTTTTAGCCTCAATAAAGGATTAAACCAGGGAGGCTCTTTGGGGAGGGTTGGGGAATAGGGTAGAGAGATGGCATCTGTGGCATCTGTTTACCACATTCATAACAACAGCAGAGACACAGAGCTTCTGCTATGTGCTAGAACTTTGGTTAGGCCCTCTGGTTCATTCTTTTGTTTACATGGAGGATTTTAAAAAAATATTTTATTTATTTATTCATGAGAGACACAGAGAGAGGCAGAAGCATAGGCAGAGGGAGAAGCAGGCTTCCCATGGGGAGCCCGATGTAGGACTCGATTCCCAGACTCAGGAATCACGTCCTGAGCTGAAGGCAGATGCTCAACCACTGAGCCACCCAGGCACCCCTACATGAAGGATTTTGAGAAGCATGAGGACTTTTTTCTTTTTCTTTCTTCTTTCTTTCTTTCTTTCTTTCTTTCTTTCTTTCTTTCTTTCTTTCTTTCTTTCCTTTTTTTCTTTTCTTTCTTTCTTTTTCTTTCTTTTTTTTTTTTTTTCTTTTAGCATTTTTCAGTTTACTTTTTCAGCTCCAGACTCCTACCCAGCCCTAGAGGTTCTTTAAATATTAGACCTAATAGGATTCTCAGGGGGTTATTCTGTTTTTCTGTTGGCATGCAATGATAATTTGTGCTTTTTTTGCATAGCTCTCAAAAGATGACATTTCATGCCAATATGGCCATGTGCATTTCTAGATTGATGTAATAGCAAGTTTCTGCAAAAAAACAAAAACAAAAAACAAGCAAAATCTTCACGCAGACAGAAGAGACAAGTATCTGTGTATGTGGAAAACAATGTCATATTTCATCATTTTTCCACTAGAAAGTTTGTCAGATTTATCTCTATAACTTTCAACATTTAACAGATTGTCTGATACATAGCAGGGTCTCAATTAAAGATTTCCCCATGGGCAGCCTGGGTGGCTCAGTGGTTTAGCGCCACCTTCAGCCCTGGGCCTGATCCTGGAGACCTGGGATCTAGTCCCACGTCAGGCTCCCTGCATGGAGCCTGCTTCTCCCTCTGCCTCTCTGTCTTTGTGTCTCTCATGAATAAATAAATAAAATCTTAAAAAAAATAAAAAGATTTCCCCAAATTGGCTTGAACAAATGGTGCCTCTAGGGTGTAAGGAGTCAGAAGGCTGCGGTTGCACTGCTGGTTCTGCCTTTGTCAGCTCCATTTCACTGTTAGAGATTAGTTCCCTAATGGTTTCTTTTCTTGCAGCTCCTGCTTTTCCCCTTCAAGCTATTCTATAAAATTATTAACATCTGAGTAGACTTTTTTTGCACCTAAGAAAAAAGAGGAAAAGATGGCTTACACCAATGCCAGAGGTAACCGTTATTACCATTTTGCTCTATATCCTTCCAGCCTGATATCCTCAGGAGCAGGAGGTTTGATCCATTATTCCTGGGTCCCAAAGCCCTAGCATCAAACTGAACATTCTATGCTGACCCTGTATCTGGGTCCCTGGGATGGATCTAGGGTCTCGGAGGGGCAAGGCTGGTAACTCCAGAGTGTTCAGACGAGTGAAGGAAAGCAGTGGGAATGTGAGCACAGGAGCAAGGGGTCCGGTTTACTGCAGAAATTCACATTTTCTCTAAGAAGGAAAAGAGATGAACATAAAGGCCACTTTCCATCCTCCTGAACATGAGGCCATAAGAGATTTGAGGTTTCTATCTCGATTTCATGACTTCTAACTGTGACCCTGGGCACACTTGTCAAGTTCTTGCTGCCTGAGTTACTGAATTAGGATAGAGATACCTACTTCATATAGCACTGAAAATATTCAAGTCAAGTCATATATGGGAATTATGTGATTATTATCAAATATGGGGATTAGGTGATCATAACAAGCACAAACGAACAAGAGAAGTGTCATTCTGCTCTTAATGCCTTGACATCCTTACACCTTTGTTATAGGCGTTCTTCTTACGTAATCATTCAAATAATATTTCTTGATTTCCCATTATTCATGAAGGGCAAATCTGGGGCGAAAAGAGGAAAATATTAATTTTCCTGGAGTCCTTTTTTTTACAGAGTTCGGGAAAACTTCTGTGATTATCCTCTGGTGTTTTTATTGGATAACAGTGTGCTATAAAGTCTCCTCTGAGACAAATTAATTTTTCTAAACAGTGATAGAAAACTTGCAGTCTTTTATTCCTTCCTTGATGCGGTATCATTTTACTGCCATCAAGTTTTCAACTCAATGGCTCCCGCGTGGAGATCTACATCTAATTTTCCCCTTGTCTCTTAATGATGAAGTATAATGTACCATTAGGTGAAATGGAATGAAAGGACTTGGCACCTCTGCCAGTAGTTATGGCTCCAGAGCAAAAATAGCCCTTCCAGGCAGGCAGACAGACACATGGGCAGGAGGAGATGGTGATTAACGAAGGTTTGGGTCAGTCTCTCCGATAAAGGTATTACTCCTGATTTTCAAAATAGCATAGATTATGTAAGATCATTGGCCTTAACTAGGAAAAAGAAAAAAAAAAAAGATTTGTGAGCTTCGCCAGCCAAGGACCTGGTAGGGATCCGCTTTATTATTTTCTGGCATCTGATTCAGCTTTAGCAACATATGACATGGCTCATCTTAGCTGGGAGTTTACCATGTGCCGGATATCATGCTTACATCTCATTTAAATCTCACGGTGAGGGGCGCCTGGGTGGGTCAGTGGTTGAGCATCTGCCTTCAGCTCAGGGCGCAATCCCAGGGTCCTGGGATCGAGTCCTGCTTCGGGCTCTCCACAGGGAGCCTGCTTCTCCCTCTGCCTGAACCTCTGCCTCTCTCTCTGTGTCTCATGAATAAATAAATAAGATCTTAAAAAAAATAAATCACAGTGAGTCTGTGGAGGACTTAGTATCCTTAGCCTTAATTTACAGAGTGAAGGAAATGAGGCTTAAGAGAGGTTAGGGAACTGCCTCAAGGTCACATGAAGGGTAAGTGCAGAGTGATAAGCCTCAAATCTGGATTTATGCTTTGAGCTGCTATGTAATGTAATAGTACTAGAACTCAGTGCCCCGGAACTCAACTATATTTATACGTTTGTTCATTCGTGCCATGCAGTTTTGGAAAGCATACTTTAGGTGCATATTATGCTGGGAACGAAATAATCTTTTTTTTTTTTTCTTTGTCGAGCTCCTAAATTACCATGGCTTAAAAGGCAGCCCTACCCCCGGTTCCTCCATTCTTCCATTTATCCGAAGTGCACAGCAGTGTTTGCTGAGTAGCTGAGGAAGCATAAGACCAAGGGGGCTTAAGTGTGTAACCCAGGAGGCTTGCTGGGCTGGGGGGAGGGAGGAACGAGAACAGGGTACCCACCCCTGCCCCCAGACTCCAAGGGCTCTTCCATCTAAGCAGAGCAATGGGCATGGGAAGAGGGCATAGCAAGGACAAGACGCAGGGTCCTCTCTCTACCTTTTTGTACCCTTTCCTGCGTGCACATTTGCTGAACGCGCTGAGGGGAACGTGGGAAGGTGCCACTGATGCTGTTCATGGGCCACCACTGTTCCCTCTTTTGTTCAAGGACAGGCAAAAAGAGTCCAGGATACAACACAGAGGCCTCTTTTTCTCACTTTCCTGGGAATGTGAGGGTTCTTTGCACAAAGGGAGAAATGAGGCCTATAAAGTATGTGCAAGGCATTTCAGAACCGAGGAGGAAAATATATTAACACAAATGTAGGTCATTGTTGGTGGCTAATAGCTCAGTTGGATTTAAAGCAGCAGTGTTTTTAAATGTTCAAGTAGTCTGCAAACCTTGTCCATCAGGTGTCCCTATCAACAATGTTCAACACGAACCCCTAATACACAATATGTGTTTGCCAATAAATCACAGATACAATAATACATATCAGGTATACAGCAATGCACAAAAATAGAAATGAGAAACTGAGGCTATGAAATTCAAAGTTGCAATATCTTCCATCAGGTCACCGGGCACAGGTCACCTTGGAGCTCACAGGCTTCTGTAGGGGGCCCCCAAACTTTAATGAGCATCAGAATCACCCGGAAGGCTTGTTAAGCCACAGAACGCGGGGCCCCGTCCCTAGAGTTTCCAGTTCAGCGGGTCTGGTCTGGGGCCTGGTTATTTGATTTTTAATAAGTTCCCAGCTGATTCAGGAGCCAAGCTTTGTGAAGCAATGGGGTAGCTTATTTACAGCCATACCCTTCGGGAAAGGCAGCCAGCCTCTAAAGGAAAGGAGTAATGATGTGAGCACACCAGTGCGGATGGCCCGACCGAGTGCCCCCAAATCATGACACACAGCTGCAGATCTAACCCTGTTACACAAAAGAGTAGATTCAGGAAACATCCCAGTACATTCCAGGGCCATGGAGAGAAAAACGTCTTTGGATCCCATTCAAGGTATGCATTAGGGGAGATCTTAGGAAGTAGATCCAAACCCACACCTTAGCTCAAACTCAAGCAGATGGAAGACCATGGGAGGTTCTGGGGCTGCAGTAATAAGCCCCCCCTCCTCCCCAAGTCTCCACCCTGGGAAGTCAAGCCTTGCTTGGCACATTCTTCTGAGAGGCTTCCTGGAGGGAGTGCACTCAAGTTGCAAATCCTATTTCCTTGACGCTCCAGGTTCTACTGGGCCGGGTTTTACCCTGATGTTAAAAACATCTTGTTTTATGAATTTCATCGTGGCCTTCCTTCGCTTCCTGTCCTATAGCTCATGTCATAACACCCTGCGAACGAACTGCCATCTTCCTGCAAATCAAAGGCAAAGGGGCAACCCCCACTTTACAAATTAGAACAAGAGTTCAGGAAGGGCCCCACATGGTGAGGCCCCCGGAAGGTGGCACTGTTCCGGGCAAGGGCAAGGGCAAGGGCAGGCATAATAAACTCTGAGGCTCTCTCTCTGCCCCCACTCTGAACAAATCACTTACTGGGGTGCTCACTGGGAAGCAAGCAGGAAAGAGAATGTGCAAAGGCACCTGCCAGCTCATGCTACTAAAATGCCAGGGATCCGTCACAGACACCCAGACCAGAATTGCCTGAAGGATGCGAGGCCGCAGCACCACCCAGGGCCTGCAGGCTCCCTGAGCAGAATGAAGGACGGCTCCGACCCTCTTTGTTAAGGGTAAAAATCCTCCCTCTTTCTCTCCCGACCTGCTGCAAAGAGCGCTTGGACCAGGGGTGGGAAACAGGATGCAGCAGACCTTGGCAGGGCAACTGGAAGACTTGATCTCAGCAGGAAATGAAAGAATAATAGAAAAGGGCCTGGTTGACAATAAGAGAGAGGGAAAGGACCAATCAGGGACAAGTCTGCGTGGGAACTTGACTACCATTCACTAGTGTGGAAGGTTCCACAGCCGGGCGCCAGTGTGACCCTGAAACGTCCTGGGGACCACAGCCCTATTTCCCCAAGGGTCCAGGTCGGGCAGGAATTAATGCTCAGTTTTCACACTACTGTTTCTCTTCGTCTTGTTTGTTTGTTTTGAGCAGTGCTGTTCCACTTCTTTCAAGACTGCCCCTTCTTTTCCAAGCTCACTACTGGGGCTAGTGTGTGCTGAAGTTCATTTCCACACCGTGGGTATGTGAAATCTCCAAGCAATATACGCGAATTCATTTCCTTCCACTTGAATTATGAAAGGCAGTTTCCTTTGCAATTTAAACATGTAGTCTAATTAAAGATACAAATCTTGAAATGCTGTTTTTTTCCCTCTCACCACTCTAGCCTTGCTTTTACACACACACACACACACACACACACACACACACACACACACAGATTTTTTTTTTTTTTTTAGGTCAAGCACACAGTGTTCTACCAAAAAGGAATAATGTGAAATAAAAATAATAGCAGGGATAAAGAAAAATAATCACTCCGTCTACATGGAGCCAAGAGGAAGACTTAGAAAACAAAGAATAAGAACGCGTCCCTTTTTTTTTTTAAACTTGTCACTATCTCATAAACATGTTCCTGTTTTAAAGAACTTCAGCAGGGTAACGTGGAGAAAGAAAACCAAATAGGAAGCTCCCAGAAGAGGAAATAGGAAGGGCTAATAAATGCATGAAAAAATACTTGACCTAATTAGTAATCAGGAAAATGCAAATTTCAAGCAGTGGGAAATATCATTTCACACCCATTAGATTCAAAAAATATGTCTGAAGACGCCTAGTGTTTAAGAGGAGGTTGGGTAACGTGTGAGTGGAAGGGTCGACGGCTGAACTGGACACATTTGAGTAACTGGAGAACAAGCTGAAATAACCACGCACGGTGAAAGCTGTTCGCCTTCAAAAAACTTCCACTCCTGTGTCTGTCTGTCCTCCACCCTCCAGCTCAGTCGAACTCCCTGCATGATGGACAGATGCCGTGCTAGGCGGTATGAGAGGCACTAGTTTCATGTGGCTTTGCACACTCCAAACAACAGGCTAGTGTGACTACAGAACTGAATTTATTTTTTTTACATTAATTACGTAAGTATACATTTCTATGCCACTAGCAACATCTAACTATCCCAAGTTTACCTCAAAACCAATAGCACCAGCTGTAATCACTCTTTGACATTTTGCTAATTCATGGTGTGGACAACTCTATATTTTGTTTTAACATGTGGGGTTTTTCTCACCTCTTAAAAGAGTTGCCTGTTTTCTCTCCTGTTTGCTTATTCCAACTGTCCGTCCATACCCTTTACCTATTTTCCAGCCAAGAAGTCCCAGGTGGTATTTTCTTTTCCTTCTGGCACTGGTTCCTACCAATTTTAATTAATTAATTAATTAATTAATTAATTAATTAATTTTTGGTTCCTACCAATTTTAGACACCCCTTCATTTCTGTTTGTAGCCTCTGAAACTTTAGCACAATTTTTTTCTCATTGCATTTTTATTTTTCTTTTTTTTAAAGTACTTTTATTTATTTATTCATGACAGACAGAGAGAGAGAGAGGTGGAGACACAGGCAGAGGGAGAATCAGGCTCCAGGCAGGGAGCTTGACATGGGACTCGATCCCGGGTCTCCAGGATCACACCCTGGGCTGAAGGCGGCGCTAAACTGCTGGGCCACCGGGGCTGCCCTCCACTGCATTTTTCAATAAGCACTAAAATATTTCTGCATTTTTACCTCCAGCTCTTTGTTGGAAGGGTAAAGCAGATTTCCTTAAGACCAACAGGTTCACCCAGATAAAAGCTAGGCTTCTACTGCGGCGCCCAGGCGGCTCAGTTGGTTGACCGTCTGCCTTCAGCTCAGGTCATGATCCCCGGGTCCTGGGATCAAGCCCCGCATCAGGCTCCCCGCTCAGTGGGGAGTCTGCTTCTCCTGCTTCTCCCTCTCCCTCTGCTGCTCCCCCTGCTTGTGCTCTCTCCCTCCCTGTCTCTCTCTCAAGTAAATAAATAAAATCTTAAAAAAAAAAACCCTAAACTACTATTAAAAGAAATATGCCAACCCTGGATTGCATTGAGTGGCACAGACACAAATATGTTTGTGTAGCATATGAAGAGGAAGCTGTCAACTGAGAGGTGCAGCAAGGGTTCTTGCCCATTTACTGAGTGCTTGTTACCTGCTACACATTTTATTGCATTGCCCAGCTGCCTTCAGTTTTCATCGTGGAGGAAACTGCTTCCACTTTAATTGCAGTTCTTCTGTAGGTAATGGCTTTTCTTTGTGGTTGCATTCCTTCATTCGTTCATTCATTTATCCTGGTTGCTTTTAAGATCTTCATCCCCACTCCCTCCCAGTGTCCCTTGGTATCCTTTTTCTATTTTCTCTTTCAGAAACTCTGGTTAGCAACATACTGGACCTTTGCATTGTAGTCTTCATGTCTTAACCCTCTTTTTCTATTTCCAGCATCTTAATCCTTCGCAGTTGAATTCTTGGCATTTCCCCCCCATCCACCTTCTTTTTTACTCTTTTTTTGTATGATCTGCCCATTTGGTTTGATTTTTAATGATGATATGTTTTTCCTTTCTGGAACTTCATCGAGTTCTCCTCCAGGTGTGCTTGGCCTTTTTACATCCTCTCTTTGGTCTCAGGTCTTCAAGTTTTCATCAGTGTCTTTAATAATTGAAGACACACTTCCTCTAAGTCATTATCAGGGAACGCTTCTAACTAAGGCCCTTGGAGAGTTAAATCCTGTCTGTTTTGCGGGTCTCACCTTTGCGAGACTCTTTCCTGGTGTGTTTTATCATTTAAGGTTGTGATCTCATATTTGGCGGGACTTTCTCTGTACTTACTGGAGATGTGCTGCCTTTGGACTACAGTGGCAGTATAAAGCATGGTTACAACTTCTTACAAGGCTGAGTCATGCAGGTATTCTCTTTGTGCTGGTTGTATATTTTCCCTGGATTCTCTTTTCACTTTTCTCTTTTCTCAAAGTCATTCTTTGAGAGTCTTGGTTTGTATCAGAATTAGCTAGAAAAGGTTTGAGGAGCATTTCTTGACACATGGATCGATTACCAAGGTATAGGGGGCACATGGGAGTCACAGCAACTGCAAACTGACCACCTGTGCTGTGATCACACATAGGTGCTGAGGAATGAGAGGAGAGAGAGGTTCCTGGGAGCCAAGGGGAGAGAGCTGTATAGGGCAAGCCTCCGGGCCTGGGGTGATGGGACACGGACACTTCAAAGGGATGGCATAGGGAGGGAAACAGGAGAACAAATATCCTGACCTCATTCTTTCCTTCCTTCCCAACTTCTTCCTCTTTGGCTGAGGCCTGCTAGAAGCCAGAGGAGAAGGGAGCCCAGTGATACGGGGTGGAGATGTGTGAAAAGTGGATCTGCGGGGGCAAAGAACAGCCAGCCAGTACATGACTTTATGAAGCTGTCTGGCTTCTAAGTCCTGTCCCCACATGACCTTCCCACTGCCAGCTCCTTGGAAGCCAGCAAACTCCCTCAGGGAAGCCGTCGGATCAGTCCATGCTGTCTACCACCCTACTCTTTATTCCTTCTTCGTTTTCGACTTTAGGGATTTCTCTTTCCCACAAGCTAAGTTATACATTTAAAGTGGTGTTTACTTGTCCCGTTTTACACAAGGTAGTTGTGTTGTGTGTCCTGGAGTCACCTAGCTAACTGTACTGCCAGAAATAAAAGGTACAAATTATCCTGCCCAATCTTACACAGACTCTCTGATATCATGAAAAATGTTAATGACGGGTTACTTTCTGATGGGTCACAGAATTAGTAGGCTGGGACTGGAATCCTGCCTCCAAAGTCCAGGCTCTTTATACTACATTATACACTCCATGCAGGCAGGCTGTGTGCCTGACATTTTGGGGGGGGGGAGGGGAAAGGAGGGAAGGAAGGAAGGAAGGAAGGAAGGAAGGAAGGAAGGAAGGGAGGGAGGGAGGGAGGGAGGGAGGGGAGAGGGAGGAAATCTAACAAATTCAAGCAATATGAAGTCAGCTATGAAATTAACTATGAAGCTCCAAAAGGAAAAGAGAAGATAAATTAGGCTAAAACACAAGAACACCAGAAATTCTGTAAGAAAAGAACTAGCATGAAAGGATTACAGGTTGCAGGTGTGACTCTGACATTACTTCTTCCACAGAAGTCATCATTAAGGGAGAAAAAAAGGTAAATCTTAATCATTTATTTTCCTTTGGCTCATACAAGACCATGAAATTAGAAATCCTGATTTCAGAGGATCTAAGCACTTACAGCTGCACCGTGATCATGTTGTTTCAAAACAGAATCAAAGGCCCCCAAATAGATGAAATGGTTAACACACTCCATGGAAAGGAGAAAGGAACATTGACAAGTCCAGGAAACCCTCGATTTAAATTCAGAGCCAGATGTTAGGAACAAATAGAAGAAGTTCTATTTCCAGATTATGTCGAATCAGGTCAAATAATTGCTTGAATATGTAGAAGAAGTTAAAAATGAATATATGTTAGGCATATTGGGTCATTTGTATTCCAAAACTTTTGTTTCACAAAAAAACAAGGAAATCTGCTTTTTGAGAAATCAGTGCAAAGATGAAGGGGGAAAAAAGATACGCAGTAACACATATCCTACTTCAAAGGCTAAATAATCAACGAAATGTGAGATGTAGCTAATATAGTCCAAAAACTGGGTAATTTTGGAGAGGTGGCTCAGTTTCTTAAAATTCTGTTGATTTTGGCTGAGGTCATGATCTCAGAGTGGTGAGACTGAGTCCTACAGTGGGCTCCATGCTGAGTGTGGAGTCTGCTTAAGAGTCTCTCTTTCCCTCTCCTTCTGCCCCTCGTCCCACCCTTCCCCCTCGCACCCCTCCTGCTTGTGTGCACACACTGTCTCAAAATAAAAAATAGTAAAAATAATAGAAAGTACATTTGAACCAGGTGATATCTTATTGGAACAATTGAAAAATTGTCTTAGGGATCCCTGGGTGGCGCAGCAGTTTGGCGCCTGCCTTTGGCCCAGGGCGCGATCCTGGAGACCCGGGATCGAATCCCACTTCGGGCTCCCGGTGCATGGAGCCTGCTTCTCCCTCTGCCTGTGTCTCTGCCTCTCTCTCTCTCTGTAGCTATCATAAATAAATTTAGAAAAAAAAAAAAAAAAGGAAAATTGTCTTAATTTTTTTTTTAAGATTTTATTTATTTATTCATGAGACACACACACAGAGAGGCAGAGACACAGGCAGAGGGAAAAGCAGGCTCCCTGCAGGGAGGCCGATGTGGGACTCGATCCCAGGACCCTGGGATCACGCCCTGAGCCAAAGGCAGATGTTCAACCATTGAGCCACCCCGGGCGTCCCAATTGTCTTAAAATTTAAAAAGTAAAGGATTTTAGATTAACAGTAAAGAAAAGCAAATACTATACTAATATGAAATATACGAATTAATTCAATATTAATAACTGCATCACACATAGTAAAAGGAAATAAAGATGCAATATTTCAACAAAGTACAGAAAAAACATACTGTATTATAATGACTTAAAAAAGATCATCCGGTGCCGGGTGGTGCAGTTGGGTAAGCGACAGACTCTTGGTTTCAGCTCAGGTCTAATTCCAGGGTTGTGGGATCCAGCCCTGTGAGGGCTCCATGCTCAGCATGGAGTCTGCTTGGGTTTCTCTCTCCCTTTGCCTTTCCCTGTTACCCCCAACCCTGTGCTCTCTCTCTTTTTCTCCCTCTAAACAAACAAATAAATGAAAGATTGGGAGTTGCATGAAAAAAAAATGACTTTGTTCTTATTAGCCAAAGTGCTGATCTGAAATACTTTTTCTGAATACTTGATGTCTAAAAATGAAGTACATTACGGTTCTGATATAGGCTGACTTCCATAAAAATCCTTGAGACACAGTGTGTTTCAGTAGAGAGTAATCTTTTTCTATTTTAATACTGTGTTGGCAGAAGGGGGCACATTCTTGAATGAGGGTGCCACATAAATAGAAAGCCCAATACAGAGACTAGCTGGTAACGACTGGGGTTTCAACACAATGAAGTATCAGCTCAGTGAGCACTCCGTTTGGGAAAGGGCTATGATTTTATTCTGGTGTAATGGCTTTAGAAAATTTTATTGCATAGGTTTAGACCATTTCATTTCCGATCTATCTAAAAATGCCTTTGTTTTACAAGATGAGGCATGTTCTTTATTAGGGACTTCAGGTTTGTGTCCCTTTAGAATTGGTATGTTGAAGCCCTAACTAAGCCCCAGCGTGATGGTGTTTGAAGACGTGGCTTCTGGGAAATGAGTCAAATTAGATGAGGCCAGGAGGGCAGTGCCTTGGTCTGATGTTCATGCCCTTAAGCGAAAAGCCAGCAGAGAACTTGCTATCTCTTGCTCTTTGCCGTGTAAGGATGCAGCGAGAAGGGAGCCACATGCTAGCCAGGGAAAGGACCAGAACCCGTCCATTCTGGCACTTTGATCTTGAACTTCCAGCATCCAGGACCATGAGAAGATCAATTTCTTGTTTCAGCACCCTAGCTATGACACTTTGTTAAGGAAGCCAGAGCAGCCTGAGAGTTCTGTTAAAAAGGGAGGGCTCTTGGGATGTCTGGGTGGCTCAGCGGTTTAGCGCCTGCCTTCGGCCCAGGGCATGATCCTGGAGTCCTGGGATCGAGTCCCACATCGGGCTCCCTGCATGGAGCCTGCTTCTCCCTCTGCCTGTGCCTCTGCCTCTCTCTCTCTGTCTCTCATGAATAAATAAATAAAATCTTAAAAAAAAAAAGGGAGGGCTCTTTTCTTCAAAACTGTGATAAAAGATAAACAGATAAAAAAGTCCTTAGAAATGGCCCAGGCTAATGGGAGCTAATGAGTCATAACACCTAAATGCAATACCTGATCTAAGGTAAAGCCTGTATTGGAAATTTGGGGGGAAAATGCTATAAACAACATATATTAAGGTCAACTGATAACTATGGAAGATGGCCAGTAGATTATATCATTATTATTTCAGTGTACATTTATGGTGTTGTTGACCATACTGCGGTTATAGAAGACAATATCCCCATTCTTAGGAAATATCCACTGAAATATTGAAGTGTCAAGAGCCATGATAATATTCAACCTACCCTTTAATGATTCTGAAAATGAATGTATTTAATGATACATATAGATAGCAAATGATGAAGGAAATAGGGTGAAGTATTTGCAATAAGTGAATAAGATATTTGCGATAGGCATGCAGGTACCTGCACAGTCTTTATTTCTGCAACTGTTTTGTAAGTCTGAAATTATTTTTAAAGAAAAATATATTGTATTTGGAAATTCACTTAAGAAGCAAGGTTTCAGTTTGATTCAGGGTGGTATGCTATAAATGGTGTCAATCCCTGAGAACAACAAATCAGGCACAATTGGACCTGGTAAGCATGAGGTACTTTGTGGACAAGTGCTTAAGAAATGGCTCCTGAGGGTCTATGGAAACAGGAGCCTGGCTCCCCACCCACTACCTTTCCACTGAAGGGAAAGAACCAGCTCATCCCTGTGACCTTCTCTTTGCTTAATTATAAAAGCAAGAGATCAGACTTAGTTCAAATGCCTTCATAGGGTTTTGTGTGGGTAAAATGTGGGAAAGTACTTCATATTTCTAGATACAGATTTAAATCAGACAAAAATATAGCAGGGGCTCCAATCAGGTTGGTTCCGAACACTTTTCTGTGTGGCAAAAGGAACTAGGGGGGAGAAATCTTCTCAAGACTGGCTGAGCTCCAAATGGATTACTTTCTTTTAAAGGTAACATTTTCCCCCCTTAATAAGAAATGAATACATGCTCATCATAGAATCTTTGGCAAGTAGCTTCAGAATAAAGAAGGCAAAAAAGCTACCCCAAAATTCCCAGTAATAATTGACTTCCATTGTATTTTTCAGATGTTTTCTTGAGTAAATATGCACTATGTAAGCCCAGTAAGTTTAGAAGGAGTGGAATCATGCCATAAATGGTATTTTGTAAACTGCTTTTAGAATAATGCCACATCGTGAATTTTTCCATGTTAGTACAGCCACATTTTTATGAAAAACTTATTCATTCATACTTGGAAAATGTTGGACTATTTCCTCAGGATAAATGAGTACAATGAAGGTTTCTAATCCAAGGGTCGGAATATTTTTAATAAGCTTTAATGAGATATAATTGACAAGATTTGTGTATATTTAAGGTGTCCATTGTGGTGTCTTGATATATGTATACAGTTGTGAAATGATTGCCACAGTCAAGCTAATTAACATATCCATTACCCCACAGTTACTATTTGTGTGCGTGTGTGTGTGTGTGTGTGTGTGATGGGAAGATCTACTCTTTTAGTAAATTTCAAGTATATAATACAGCATTATTAATGGTAGTCACCATGCTGTACGTTAGGTCTCCTGAACTTATTTATCGTGCATGAAACCTCACACCCTTTGATCAACATATCCTCATTTCCCCTACCTCAGCCCCTGGTAAGCACCATTCTATTTTCTCCTTTTATGAATCTGACTGTTTTAGATTCCATATGTAAATGAGATCACGTGAGTATTCATCTTTCTGCGTGAGGCTTATTTTACTTAGCATAATGTCCTCTAGGTTCATCCATGTTGTTGCAAATGACATGATTTTCTTCTTTCTTAAACTGAATAATATTCCTTTTTATATGTATGCCAAATTTTCTTTATCTGTTCACCCATCCAAGGACACTTCACTTGTTTCTATAACTCAGCTATTATGAGTAATGCTGCAGTGAAATTTCTTTGAGATACTGATTTCATCTTTTTTGGATATGTACCCAGAAGTGGGGCTGCTGGATCATATGGTAGGTCTATTTTTAGTTTTTTGCGGAACCTCCATATTGTTTTCCATAACGAAACACCTATTTACATCCCCACCAATGGTGCAGAGGGGTTTCCTTCTCCACAGCCTCATCAACACTTGTTACCTTTTGTTAATAGACACCCTAACAGGTGTGAGGTAATACCTTATAGTGATTTGGATTTGCATTTCCCTGATGACTAATAATGTTGAGACATTTCTCAAAAGAAGACATACAAACGTACAAACGGCCAATAGGCACATGAAAGGGGGGAATCAATAACAGGATTTCGATGTAAATGTTGCTAAGGAGTTACCCATCAAGTTTAAGCTAATTTATGTCCCATACCAGTCATTTCTGAGAAAATATAGATTTCCTAACTTTTTTCAATCCTTGACAATCTAATTTGCATTTCTTTGCTTACCAGCAAACTAGGAAAAATTTCCATAAGCTTTCTGTTCCTTGTATGTCTTTTTTCATGATTTGGGATTTTATGTCCTTGGCTTCTCTTACTTGTCTTCTACTAAAGTGTAAATTTTTAAAGGTACGTTATTAACTTCTTTCTGAAACACTTGTTGAAATATTTTTCTTTGTATGTTTGCCCTTCAATTGCTAAATAAATAGCTATAGAAATTAACTGATAGGGGATCCCTGGGTGGCGCAGCGGTTTGGTGCCTGCCTTTGGCCCAGGGTGC